>NW_025999796.1:1940362-2587150 GCF_019419815.1 Pyrus x bretschneideri | reverse complement strand
AGGTATTAAGTTCGAATCTTATGGATGGCCAATTCGATACCAAATTAGGCTACCCATTGTGGGAATTTACCGAACTCTCCCTCCCTTTAATGTAAAAAATATTCATGTACTTAAAAAAAAAATTGACATTGCTCTTTCAAAAAAAAAAAAGTCACGTGCAGTTTCCACCATGTATGGTTAAATTTGATTGACAACTATGATTGAAGATTTGTTCACTTGACATTTTATTATGGATTGAAGATTTGACCTTTTTTTATCATTTGACCTTAATTCCGGTCTCTCATCCAACTTATATTGATTGACGCATGGTAGCTTCTTATAAAAAAAGAAAAAAAATAAGTACACACAACATTTTCACAAAAAAATTAATTGGGATTAAGAAATCAATGCCTCATCACAATAATAATAAAGGTAGACATGCGATTCGACCTAGCTTCTATATGGAAAAAATGAATCATAATCGGTATTTTGGTTAACGAAGGAAAAACAAAAAAAATAACGATAAACAAAAGAAGAAAGGATTTGAAATCTTGATTGATTGACTGATTGATTGATTTCCCCAAAACCAGAATATATTGTGATCTCTGTCTATTTTGGTACCACACCAACGTTACTTATGATTATTGATATAGCATCGCATGCATGAACCCTATATATATGTGTGTGTGTGTGTGTGTGTACTTATTATCTTTTCCCTCTGGTTGATCTCCTCAACATTCACCGCCAAAGGTTTATAACCATTAGTACAAAGTAGTGCAGCCTAGCTTGTTCTTCATCCCCATTTCTGACTAATTTGTTTCATATATTTCTCCTTCAGTTACAATTAGCATTAAAAATGCATCGAAAAGTTGCCATCTTTTTGTTTGCGATCATTGTGATTGCTAATTCACCAACTTCATGTATTGCTAGTAGATCACTAGTACTAGATGGTGATGATGCAACACCAACTTCAAATACTTTCTATGCCTCTGAGTATGCCCCCACCGATGATGATGATGATGACTCACAAGTACGTCTATCTACACTTCTTATTATTCATTCATTCTCTTTGTTTAATATATACATACATACATACATACATACATATATATATATATATATCCATTGATTTCTCTTTCCACCAATTAAGATTAATGTTTTAATTTACTCATGTGTCTTTATATTTTTGTTCAACTCAAGTTAAAGGAGGCCTTCGTCCCAGAAGCATGGGGATCTCGACCAATGAAGACATTCGATGTTGGGAATAATAACGCCAAGACACAAGATGATTCGCATCAAGTATGCTACCACTTCTTCTTCATATATTTTCTTCGTTTTTCAATTTCTGTGAATGATTTTTCCCTTTTGCCTTAATACAATTTTATTGATTTTGTGCAACTGGTGCAATTAATTAAGCAGGCCTTCCTAGAAGCAATGGGATCGCAAGCAAATACTTTCAATGTGATTGATTATGGTGCTGTTGGGAATGGCCAAGTTGATGATTCAATTGTATGTATATTTTAGTTTTGAATTGTAGTTGGATTTACAAAGAGTTTGTTTATTTATTGTTTCCTGGTTTAACTTGTGCTACAAACTAAAAGGCCTTCCTCAAAGCATGGGGAGCTCTGTGTGTATCAACAACTCGAGGCATCGCTACCCTGGTTGTACCAAAAAGTAAAACATTCTTGTTAAATTCCGTGGCTTTCCAGGGGCCGTGCAGGTCAAGTAACATAAATTTCCAGGTAACCATATAAACCCTATTCAATGAAATCTTCCTTTTTAACATATGATACTATTTTTTGTATTATATTGTTTGTTTGTGCCGATTATTTCTTTTTTAATTTTAATGGGGTAAAATTTGCAGATACAAGGAAGTATTATTGCTCCAAATAACATTGGTGCATGGAAAAACAAGGACAAATGGATTCAGTTTGCGAATGTGCCCGGTCTTATGATAAACGGCGGAGGTCGAATAGATGGCAACGGTGCCGGTTGGTGGAAATTATGCGGGAACAAGAAATCACACTGCCAGCGACCAACTAGTCTCCACATCCACAAATGTGATGGTTTCCAGCTGAGTCGCCTCACATTCTTGAACAGCCCCAAGAATCATATAAGCATCAACAGCTGCAATGGTGGCCGGGTTTTCGGACTCTTAATTAGTGCTCCGAAAGAAAGCCCTAACACTGATGGAATTGATATTTCTTCATCCACCAAACTTACCATTCACACTTCTCTTATTGCAACTGGTAATATATATATATATATATATATATATATATATATATATATGTATTTATGTCGACCTTTTTCATGTATTTAGATTCTTAAGGAAGTAAACTGGGAGCTGATTCTTCGTTTTGCTATTTTTGTATTTATCGTGTATATTTATAGGCGATGACTGTATTGCCATCAATAGTGGTTCATCTTTTATCAATATTAATGGTGTTAAATGTGGACCAGGCCATGGTATTAGGTAATAATTATTATTTTCCCAGCATAATTTGTTGTTCATTTATATTTCCTCATTAAATCAGGGCTTAAATTTTTAATTTTAATTCATTAATTGTATGTGCACTTGTAGTATTGGAAGTCTTGGTCAAAATGGAGAACATAGTGCAGTGGAAGAGATTCAAGTAAGCAATTGCAGCTTCAGAGGCACCCAAAATGGAATGAGAATCAAGACATGGGAAGTAAGAAATTCCTTTAATTTGACACTTAATTTATTAGTCATGTGATTAATTAGTTCAGTTATATTAATAATATTATTTTTGATTGCGTGCATTGTAGGGCGGCTCAGGATATGCGAGGAAGATCACCTTTGAGGGAATTACGTTTACAGACATTGAGAACCCAATCATTATAGACCAGCGCTATTTTGCTAATCCTACTTCAGTAATGGACATAAACAAGGTGAATTAACTGATAATGTCTGTCATGACTCATATGTGTTGTGCTTGTTAGTTTGTTTTAAATTATGGTTATGTATGACGGAATTAATTTTATGGTGCATGTAGTGCGTACAAGTGAGCGATGTGACATTCCGTAACATTGGTGGATCTTCCGGTGTTCCGCAAGCAATTACATTGGACTGTGGACAGAATTGCTGCACCAACATTATAATGGATAACGTCAATATAAGATCGGGTGTTCCAAACAAGGATGTTTATGCCTACTGCAACAATGCCCAGGGCACCTCTTCCTTCTCCACGCCTTACGTCCCCTGCCTTTCCCATTAGTTCACATCCAACATATGTCTAAGTAGGTTTACTAAAAGAAAAGATAAAAAAAACCATATGCCTAAGTACCTTTCAAGGTTTAATTAGTTAATAATATTTGATGTAATTCAACGAATTACTAGTAATTAATTAATAAAAACTGTTCAGTTGGTGAAGTTTTGCTTGATCCATATATTTTTCATTGTTTCTCACCTAAATTATTATGTTGAACAAAACACCAATCAATATAAATTAATCATAGATGTATCAAAGTCTAATTGCATATAGAGATGCATACTCAAATACATAATCTCGACCGACGAATCAAAAGTAACTTACTGGACGCGCATATTATAAATAAACACAAATTAAACTAAGCAGCAACCCCTATTATTAATTGTGGTTCGCTGTCATAAGCATCTTCCCAGTGAGACCACATGCAATAGCCTCCTGAGGGATTTTGGTGAGGTGTTGGATGCCTTCCGCAAAGACGACGCCCATCCCCATATGCAAATGAGGCTCAATGTGACAATGGAACGCCCATGCTCCGGGATTGTCCGCCACAAACCTAAGAGCCGTCCACCCGTAAGGAAATATCACCGCCGTATTCCGCAGCGGTGGATTCTTCAAGTTCAATTTCTTCTCATCTTTCTTGGGGTCAAACTTGCCTTCACCGTACCCCAACACCCAAAAGTCGTGTCCATGCAAGTGCCATGGGTGTATTTCACTCACGTTAGCGGTCAGTGCGTTCGCGTTTTGAAGTATGATATCGACTGTTGTGTTCATGGCCAGTATGTAAACCCCGTTCCCGGTGGTGGTGTTAGGGTTGACGGGCGGCTTCATCACGTCGTAGTCGTTGGAGAAGCTCTCCGGCGGGCTATTCTGCTGGAACGCGTGCCTTAAACCGTACTTAATGGATCCCAAGTAAGGAGTGGGCGGTAAAGTTAGGGAGACATTGTTAATGGCCCACTTGGTGTAGCCGTTGATCTTGTTTTGGGAGTTGAGGAGGGTGATCCGACGGTCGTAATTCTTGGGAGGCTTTGGGGAGCCCATCAGGGCCAGAATTTTGTTGCTGAAGGACTTGCTGTGGGCATAATCATTCCATGCAGGTGTGGTGGGAGGTGACGAAGCGGGGAGCTTTGAGGCGGAGTTTGGGCGGTAGTTTAGGACTGAAAGACCCTGCGGCGTTTTGGGTTCCCTTCCTCTCACTCCTACTGAAAGCCAGTAGTTGTTGGAAGGGTCTTGGTTGGTTGTTATGAGGACTGAGTAGCTCTCGCCTGAGTAGATGTCCAAGTCATCAACCGCAAATGGCGTCACATAATTTCCGTCAGCTTCCACCACCACCATTTTGTGATTCTACAACACATCAAACATATATAACAAAATCAAGTGACATAATTTTTGCACAATATATAATGTTGATTTAGAATATAGGTATACCAATCTATACTGTTTATATATGATACATTGTCAATATTTGTTCAATTTTGCTTAGTAGACTGAATCAAGAAAACATTTTAAACAAATAATACTGACAACATATCATCAATGTACACCACTGAGTATGTAATAGAGTTCCATGGTCTCTTAGTGAAGAATTCATGGTTACTTTCGATTAGATTTGAATATTTCTGCTAAATATTTTACACTGGTTAATATTTGAGTATAGCAACATGACATGTTCATCAAAACAAAAAAACATGACAGTTTTTGTTTTGGTTGGAAATTATAGTGTCCTTTAGATTCGTTACATGCAGCAAGTAACGGGAAATTATAGAACAAGGACGCATGCATGCTGTTGCTACATGCTACACACAAACTCACACACACACGCGCGCGCACACACATATATATATATATATATATGGGAATTTTAACGAAAAACTCGCGGTACTGTTCACTTTAACGAAAAACTATATTTTTACACTAAAAAGTCAAAGCTTGTACTATTCACTTTACCCTTTATTTTGTTCTCATCGTTAAAACTCAAAATCTTTTTCATTAGTTTTCCTTATATATATATATATATATATATATATATATATATTGGATGCCAAAAGCTACGTACAAAGAATACATACTACGTATAGGTATAGGTACAAGGGGTTGAGATCCTCTTTGGATCTCATACTCCAGAGTACAATATGAAAAATCCAGACCGTTCAAGTTAAATCTTGTGGTCCTATTATTCTATTCCATTAGTCCACCTCACACAAAAAAAAAAAATCTGGATAAATTCAATTTAAATTATACGAGAATTTTTCCGGATTGTGAAATCTAGAGAGAATCATAAATTAGAGCACATGTGCCAATCAGATGTCAAATTTGATCATGGTGCAAAAGGCCACGCCAACAGAAAAAGAATCACGTGTTCTGATTCTGTTATATGGTCCAACTCATTCAACCCAATGAGAGGACAGGACAGAGCTACTCAGGAAAAGCAAAGCAGCAGCTTTAAACACTCATATGCGCCAAGGATTTGTTTCTTCCAAAGTTAATTACTGTTCTCCTTTTTCTACAGACGAGTACAAAATTAACAATGCCTAATATGTTTTTTCAATATTAAGCGATAGTTTGCACGTATAATCTTCACTAAAAGAGAAGCAAAAAAGTTTAAATCCGAAATACATTGAGTTGAAAAATATAAATCAATCAAAACAATTTTTCACATGCTTGAACAGTTTTTTAAATTTAGTAAAAAAAACAATTTCAAAAGTGTGAAGGAAAATCATGTCGGAATGAATGGGTCCTAAAATGGGCAGCATGGGCTAGATGTGATTGAAAGATAAGAATGGATTGATAGGGATTTGTAAGACATAATTTGTAATCCATATATAAGGCTAGGTTAGAGAATTCATTCTATTGTGGATTCATAACTTATTATATCAAGTCATGTCCATTTTATATTTGACACAACAAATAACGGACTAGACTCAAGTTTATTGTAATTACACGATCTATCTCATCCAGTCCACCAAATGGGGTCTAATTGGCTGAAAAGCCAACAATCATGCATTGGTATTTTTGGCCAATGCCTGGCTGCCACTCAGTCTATTATTAGGGATTTTTCTTTGCTGCATAACATGTAATTCCTCCCAAATTGCCTCTCCCACTGGGCACCCAATCAATTCCACTTTTAAATACTTTTTTCATGAACCATGCATAGTGCACATAATGTGTGGGGAAGATTCTGGGAAAGGACAAGAAAAAGAAAAAGAAAAAGATAGAATCATATTAAGTAATCCTTGTAGAGCTTCTGTCTGTCTAAATTCCCCAATGCCTTATGCACAACTCGTCACTTTTATGACCCATATTGGTGCATGACAGCATTACCCAATACCGTGACACCATGATAACCCATTTTACCAATTCATTCTTTTTTTAAATGACGACGTGGTTGAAGCAGGACTCACAACATTCGGGACCAAATTGTGCCATTAGCTAGTACTTGTTTTGCGCTGTCAAGCATCCATGGAGGAGATGACGAAGCTATGTGATGACTAGTTTTATCTATGTAGTGCAAGTGTGACTTGTACATACCATCTTAAAAATGACACCAACCACCTTATTAATTAAATTTATGAAGAACCATACAATCAAATAAGCATAAAATATAAATTGACATAATTTTAAAACCTAATGATTCAATGTGTTGAAACTTTAAGAGTGTAAAACATGGCTAGCCCAGAAAACAAAATGTGGCTACTAGCATAAGGAATCAATGTATCTTCCAACTTTAGGGCAATAATTAAATAAAGTTGAAATTGACTGTCACAAATTGTAAAAATGTATAAGATATATGTAGTGAGAGAGAATAAGGTTTTTACCCCAATGGCCAAGTTGAGGGATGCTAGGGCAGTGGTGCTGGCTATCCTGAGCCTGTAGATCTTATTTGGAAGCACATGGAGTATTTCGGGTGCGCATTGTTCGCTTCCTCTTAATTGGCACTGGCTTGAACTAGAATTGCCATGATGCGCTGCCACAGAACAGTTGTACTGACCCCTCCCATTGATCAGCAATGCCTGTCAATCATCGAACAGAACAGGGATCTAAATTAAGAACATTAAAAAAAATAAAAATAAAAATAAATAAAAATAAAAAAGGATGGTTTATATTTTAATTTAAATTTTAAAATACATATATTATTTTTTGATGGATAGATTTGGGATTGAAACTTTAGACAAGGATCCACCACCTAACGCATTGCAAATATCTAAAATCATATGAGTGACGGTGACAACGTGCAGCTAGCCTTCTTCTTTTGGTCGCAGGTATACAGATCGTTGAAAATGAATTTCATATTAATAAGAGGAAAAATTTTACATGAACTTATAAATAAGTTGAACTACTCTTCATATTACTAGTTGATTTTATAATAAAACTTAAACTTTATTCATATTGCACACCCTTCCGGTTTCCATCCATCACTTATCAAGAAACTATCATTTTTTTACTGTAAAAATAAATATCAAAATACAGAATATGCGTTGTGCTGTAGTAAATTTATGTACAAACCGCGTGTGGAAAAGCAAGTCACAGGCAAAGACTAGAAATTAGGTAATTTTTGTCTGTAATCACCATAATTAACAATATTTATTGAGTAAACTGCAAATTTACCCTCTGAACTATCACCTAATTTTTTATTTCCTCCCTAAACTTTTTAATTGGAAAATTAAGGACTTAAACTTTTTTTTTTGCTGATTTGCCCCCTACTGTTGATTTTTCGTTCATTCCATCCAAATTTTTGTTAAATGGAAGCATGTGCACAACATGTATGGGTAGTTCGGTTGCTTCATTCTTTAAAATAATTGAAAACCTTAGATTTCTAAAATATAAACCTATGCAAGTATGTGTGATTCTATAGCTTTTGTATGTGAATGTCTAGTGAAGTGACGCTTTTGTCCACAAATGAGAGTTACGTGGTTTGCATATGATAAGAGTTAAGGTTAATTTGGATGAAGTCTATGAAAAACTAATGGTAGGTGGGAAATTAGCCAAATAAATTAGTTTAAGTCATTAATTTTCCAATTAAAAAGTTCAGGGGAGAAATCAAAAGTTAAGTGATAATTAAGGGGCAAATTGGCAGTTTAGCCATATTTATTTTGTTTTAGGAAGTAAGAGTACAATTTTTTTAATAGTAAAGAGCCATTCAACGTATAAAATATAAACAATCATGATTAAATTTAAATTAATATTTTGCCACTCAGCGCTACAGTCTGGTGATATTCCTCTTCACTTGGAAGTGAGAGGTCTTAGATTCGAATTTCGTGGATGCCGAATTCAATACCAAATTAGGCTACCCATTATGTGGCTTAGCCGAACTCTCCTTCCCCTTAGTATAAAAATATCGATGTACTAAAAAAACTTTTAATTAATATTTTTAATTATTTACATAGATATGAGAACGGACTACTCAACAGTCAATAGTATAGACTGTTTAAGAAAAGGGTTTGAAAATTTCCTATGAGAAACAAAGTCAATTAATACATGATACAAGTTAAAGCGAATACAGCACAATGTGGAAATTGGAAAAGGAAGCAGATTGGAATCACCGGACCAATGCAAATGCACGACAAATACTATGAGCATTACCAGCATTGAGGGAGGTGAGCAAAAATGTATTTGTATACGACCGACGAATAGGCTAACTAGGGGAAGGGACGATGTAATGGAGGTAATTAATTAAAAATTAATTATAATTATATAATATGTACCTGGGGTTCACCAATCCAACGGAGAGGGTTGGAAGAGAGGCCAACTTCTTGGTGGTGAACGCTTTCATGCCACCAGTCGCTCAGCAAAAGGTTAAACTCGCCATCGTAGTGGAACGGCTCTTTCTTGCCATCTTCTACGTCCACAACCAGAGACCCGTACAACCCTGCTGATCTTTGCATTCCGTAGTGCCCGTGGTAAAAGTATGTCCCAGCCTGCACTCATCCACCATCCGTTAACACCAAGACATCTAGAGAGAGAAAGCCCCACCTTCCATGATCCATTACTTACCTTGTCAACTTTGAACCTATAAGTGAAGGTCTCTCCAGGGTTGATGACACATTGTGAGATGGATGCTGTTCCATCTGCCCAAGGACTTCCAAACTGCATGCATTCAGATCCACAACAAATCATATTGGGGGGGTTGTGGGTGGTGTGTGGTGGGGAGGGAGGGAGAGGGAGAGAGAGAGAGGCACAAGACCTGTCTGATTCCATGCCAGTGAATAACAACTCCCTCGGTGTGGAGTTTGTTAGTGAGATCAATAACCACCGTGTCTCCAGCTTTGGCTCGGATGGTCGGCCCTGGAAACTGGCCATTGATCCCCATCACAACATTTTCGACGCAATCCGGTGACCAAAACACATACTCCACGTCCCATTTGAAGTGCCTGGCTTTGGAACCCGCCGATGATTCAACCAGCAACATAAATATGCACGCAACCATCAACATTTGGGATGCTGGGGCCTTAATAAGCCTCCTACATGTTGTCTTCGTCCCCATTCTTTAGTTAGCTTTTCACTACTAGCTATACTAGCTAGCAGCAAAAATATTAAAGCTTAAAAAGTAAGGAGATCAAGTGATAGAAGAGAGATACTTGATGAGATGAAGAAGAAAAGGCCGTAGAGATCCAGGGCCAGGGCCAGGGGATGATAGGCTACCACTGTTCGCTACTGCTGCAGCTAAGTATTGGTTTGTATATGTATATATAGATGCGCCAGTGCGTGATATGCATTTTTTCATTTAGCTATGGCTTTTGGACTTAATCAATATATAACATATGTGATTTGATTGTGCTTGTGCATGAATTTGCTGAGGGTGGAATTTAGAGTAATGTAAACATATAATCGATCCCAGTTTATGCTCATTTGAAATTACTTTTAAAATGGCAAAGAAGTCTTATTGTAAAAATATTTTTGGATTAATAAAAATGTAAGCGAATCCTAGAAAACACTTAAAGTACTTTTGGAACCCATAAATATTTTATCTAAAAGCACTTTTATTTATTTTAAAAGTATTTTCAAACGAGCCATTTATTATTTCTTTCATATATGTAATGAGTGTTAAAAAATGTTATCAATATTGAACCTCGTATTCATTCATTTTTTGCTCATTCAAACTCAGTTCGTAAGAAAAATTAGCAAAGCTTGCACAAACTATTGGGTACGTAATGAGCCGAGGTTGATATTTGGTATATTCGGCTCATAAAACTCGTGATCACCTCATATTTTTTTTATGTTGGACGTGCAGTCATTTTAAAGTATTTAACTTATTATTTTGTGTTTTATTGTGCACATGTACTGTCGAACTAGAAAAAAATCATCCAAGCCGAACTTGATGCTTAGGCACGAATATTATCACTTGAACCGAGCTTGATCGAGCACCTTGGTACTTTTGGCTTGGTTTGGTTCATTAATTTGTGTCCCTACGCACCATATAATTGTTGCTTTTCATTTTCCATTTTCAATCTATTGTAAACAAGGTTGAGTACTTTAAAATGTAGAACTATGGTAAGATCGATCAATATAGACTCTTTTTAGAAACATAAAAGTGATCATAATATTAATTACTTCTCTAATATAAGTGGGTCTCACATACAATAATATAGTGCATTAGAAAGCCGTCAGCAGTGAGGTCAATTTTAAGTTTCTAAGTAACATTTTCTTGTCCGAATGTTATTGTGGGGAATTCAGTCACTCTGCGCCTTATAGTTTCAGTTTTTCATTTTCAATCTATTCTTGATATGATTGAATACTTTAAAATGTAGAATTATTTACACGACCAATCATATATGTAATAAATGTGGTCTGAATTGTTCGCTACAATATTATTTAATGATATGAACCATTTATTTTCTAAATCGCTCCCTTTGAATGACCATATTTGCAAAAAGTTAACTAAATCTAAATCCACTTAGTAATTTAAAAAAAGTTTCTCGATAAATTTAGTCATCTTACTTGTTATCCAAACGACAAATTATGTTCTTCAGTTAAACAATGAAATCATGACAGTATTAATTGAAGGTTGAAAGCTATTATCACATTTTAGCGCGTAAATGCACTGTTTATGTGGTGGTTATAGACATTAGATAAAGGTTGTAGCAAACTCCATGATTGCATTTTGTTTACTATTATATCGCATATCAACAAGTAACATATGCGTAAAATCTGTATTGGTTTTTTAGAATATCAAGTATATAATCTACATGAATGATAACTTTCATATGTATTTTACGTAAAACCTCAGAAATTAAAATAAGGAGTTGCAACTATTTGCGATAAAATAAAAAAACTCATAAACATGCATCTACCGGCCAAGTGAACGTGAACGTGAAAGTGAAAGTGAACGCCCGCAGATTTCCCCACCCCAACAAAAACAAAAAAGAAAAAGGAAAATCCCAAAAGATTATACCACTTGGATTTGTTTTTGAATTGGGAATTCAAATTATGCCTGAATAAAGTCAGACTGAGTGAGTGGAGTGGTTGGGGTAGGTACAGATTCTCTTGTCAAAGGAATCAGATACTCTGCCCTCACTTTCCATACACTTAAATCTTCTTTCTGTTTGTATGATCACGGTTAAACCACGTTAACATTTTATATTAATTTTTTTTATAGAGATAATAAGACAAAAAGCAATAGTAATATAAAATGTTGATGTGACTTAACCGTGACCGTACAAATAAGAAGGGATGAGCGTGTATGGGAAATGAGAGAGCAGAGAATTTGCCTCCTTATCCAAAGAGGTTTGTCTCAAAGACCTAGGCGGCTAGGCCAGCTTGTAAAGTCGCTTCACCACGTACATTATCAATATTTTTTTTTTTTAACAAACGAGCGTACATTATCATCATTTTATTTTCAAACAAATGATATCATCTACACTAAAAAAAATAGATGGGCTTAACCTTACATCATCTACACTAAAAAAAAAAAAAAAAGGGTGGGCTTAGCCTCACAATGGGCTAGTAATAATGTGGTTCAAATTCTCCTTTTGGCGAGAATCGAACCTAAGACCTCTGATCTGCAAGTGAAGAGAAATACTATTAGACCGTAGTACTAAGTGACATAACCCCTCGTTTTGGTCTAAAAATTTTAAAACACCATCAATGATTTTAGTCCTTTCGTAAAAATTTCGGTTAAATAAAGATCAAAATGAGAAAACTGTTGTAGGCATAATTTACTGAACAACTGTAGAGGCCATAGAGAGAGAAAGGTGCGACAATAGTAGAGAGAAGATAAAGATGTGTAATTGTGAGGTGTGTTTGTATCATCACATTGTGCCTTTATTTATAGTAGTAAAGAAGGTTAATTATTTACCCTTTTAGGATTACAACTCTTTATAGGTAATCAACTTCTAATAGGAATATAAGAAATATTCCTAGATACACTAGGATTTATACAATCACATTCCTAATCTAATAGGACTGCAACACTCCCCCTTGAGTGTGTAAATACTCAAGTCAATGGCGCATCACGTCATCAATGATGAAGTAAGTACAGTTGATGAAGTCGTCGGCACAATGAGCGAATGCAAGTCTCAAATCAACAGAAGAATGCATAAAAAGGTGAAACTCACAAAACCTCACTATGGTAAAACCCAAGGTGGGGAAAAACCCATAGTCTAAGGAAAAAAGTGAGAAGTTGCATTAAATCAAAATTATACGTCTTTTGGATGCAAGTAAAAGAGCTCATAAGAGTATGATCAGCCCAGGATGGGTACCTCGTTAAAACCTAGTTAGGTAGCAAAAACCCAGTAGGAAAAATGCTCCTAATCGTAGGAAAAAAGAGTACATTAAGATCAACTGAGTATACTTCTAGATACTCTCCCTAAGTTTGACATAACTTTCAAATGAGAACTACAAGCATTGGATACGAATAGTTAGGCATACCAATTCCTCGGACAAGCTTCTAGAAGGTTGACTTCGGTAGTGACATCGTGTAGAGATCGGCAAGGTTGTCTGGGATCGGGTTGCATGACTTCAATCTCCTGATGCTTTGCTGATGTAGATGTAGACGCAATATGTCTTGGCGTTGACTTCGTTGATGTATCATGACTTGGTCAAGTTTATACATGCGACATAATCTTCATGGATTATCGTTGGGACTCAACGATGGATGAAAAACATCAAGTACTTCGAAATGCTCAACAGGAACTCCTAACCATGTCTCACTTGTGGTGAAGTGAAGTAAGGTGAGTCTTGGAACGACTCGAAGATTTTGCAACTAAGGTCATATCGTGGACTGATAGGAGCATATTTATGCGCCTTAGTTAGCTAGTTCTTATGCATTTTTGTTATGTTTTATTCGTTAAAGTAGTCTTTTAAGCTACTTTCATGTGTTTTCAGGTTTAAAGGACATAATACATGAAATGATGCAATTGGGAGCTTTTGGAGCAAAACTGAGCTGGAATGTGGTGTATGCAAATGGAGCACGAGGAATGAACGAGGTTGAAGGTCAAAGGAGCTTAAGAAATGAAGAAATGAAAGTGAAGAGCAAGGAAGTCGGAATTGGTAACCAAAGTTTCTAAAGTTGGAAGTTTCTATTCTTGGAGGTTTCCATTGTCGTGAGTTTCTATTCTTGGCTTTGGGCTTTTAGATGACCTAAACCCTAACCTTAGCCCATTTTAGAGCCATTGCCGTGGGCTTTAGCCCAAGTCCTTTCCCTTGCCATGCAAGGGGGGGCATTTTAGGCCCAAATCCATGCATTAAGCCCTTCACCCTAATTGGCCCAAATCCATGCATTAAGCCCTTCATCCTAATTCTTCCTCCTAATTAGTGCATCCCACCATTCCATTCCATAATTTCCATTAGTGCATCCCACCATTCCATTCACACTTAAATGCCCATTATCCCATTTTTTTTAGCTTTTAAATTCCACACCATCCCATTATCCTTTACATCCACTAAATCATGCATCCACATTCACCTAAATAAACCCTAAATTACATCCACTAAACCATCCATCCACCATAATTCCCACCATCCACACCTTTTCCCATCCACCAAATACCTTAAACAAACATCCATTAACACCCATTCTCTTCCTATAAATACCCATTCATTCCATTCACCAAATCATCTCATTTTCCATTGTAATACACAAACACTTCCTCTTCTCCATTTCCACTCCATTCCACACTTCCATCCCCCCAACCAACCTATCCTTAAACCTTGTGCTACAACAACGAGGAAGAGAAGAGTGCCTAAACGTTCATACAATTCAAGTTTGAGTTGTTGGAATGTTTAGGTGTTTCTTTGATTTCAAAGTTTCATTTTAATTCTCTTTGTTTTGTACGTATAAGGAATGGAAGAGAAGAGTGCTTAAACGTTCATACAATTCAAGTTTTGAGTTGTTGGAATGTTTAGGTGTTTCTTTGATTTCAAAGGTATGAGGAACTAAACCCCCTTTAGCTAGGGGGTGATTCGAAACTATGTTTATATTTGCAATATGAATTGATTAACTTTCGTTGGAATTTCATAAGTTGTGGATTCAATTTGTTTAACCGTTTGATTGATAACTTATTTATGAATGTTTATTAAGAATGCGCGCTTAATTTTCATGCATAAATATGACGCTAGAATATAAGTGATTTTCACCTAATCGTTATGAACTTATATTCACAAGTAGTGGAGGTTGCTTATAAACAATCGCGTTAAATGAATTCTTGGCACGAGTTTCATGCTCATCATAGTAACGAATGCCTCGTCAACACTTATAGTTTTCATAATACTTAATGATCTTTGATTGTATCTTTATTGTGCTGTTCACGTAAAGGACTTTTGGAGAATGTTGTGAATTGCGTTGCGCAAACCCATCCAATTCATTAACTTAAGGAAAACTTGACGGTTAATTTAAGCGGACCTAATTAATCCGAAGTGTTGAGTTTCATAATTTATCAAAAGACCAACTGAGAATCAATCTTGTATGCAAGTATAACATGTGTGGAGATGAACCCCTTGGCTATTCCATCATCCATATTTTCATCTCATTCATATTTACGTTTTGCCTTTAATTACAATTTGTCCATTTAATTTAATCTCGTCCAAACACAATCCCCCCTTTACTTTATTGTCAAATTAGTTAGAAATCAATTTAGTTTGTGTTTTTAAAGAATTTTGAGTCTTTTGGTTTGTCTTAATGTTTTAACGTTTAGTTTCACATTCTTTGAGTCTAGTTAGTGTTTTATATTGTTTTTACGTTTTTGAGTCAAAAATCCAAGTGATTAACAATCCCTCCTAATCCCCGGTCCAGAACGATCCCTACTTATACTTATACTACAATTGTCAAAAAGAGGGTTTAATTTGTGTGCGCATAAAACTCACATCATGGACCTCCAAGGTATTGCGATATCCCTAACGGTAAAGACATAACCATTTGGGGATTTTACCTTGTGCGGGTTTGATAAGTAACATGCATCAGCATAACAAACAAGGCAAACATCATTTCGAGGACCAAGGGGTTGGATCCGCTCGAGATGCGTTGGGATTTGATTTGCCCAAATTCGTAGTACCTTCAGGGTACGTCTTTAATACCAATTTAGTGGTTGCATGTAGGCGCGATGCTACATCTTTACCAAGATCAACAGTGAAGGCGACGTTCTACCTTAATACAATGAACTAAGTACAACGAAGCACAAAGTTGAATTTTAGATATGGAATTTCGGATTCCATAATCTTTTCAAGGGTTTCATTTGCATATAACGTATGAATGATCAAAGGTATACTCGAATGTGACACATTCGGGGTGTAGTTCGATTGGTAGACCAAAATACCGTCAGAACAATGCTTTGAATTTCAGGTCAAGGCATAAACGAGTTTTCCCAAGATCTTTCATCTCAAATTCCATATGCAGGTGCGAGGCAATTTTCTCAAGCTCTTCCAGAGTCTTAGTGAGATTCGTGTTAATGACATAAACTGTAACTCCAGCAATTCGGAATAAGACTTCATAGTTTAACACGCAAGGGCATAATTTATCCCTGACTAATCAAATAATCATTTAGATCGGTATACCACATAACGCCTCAAACAAGTTACAAGGGTGTTCTGTGGTTTTGGAACTATTTAAACCAGTCCATGTAATTCTTCGGGAACTTACATGTAAATCTTCATATCTATATCCCCATAGAGAAAACACTAACCACATTTCATAATGTTGCTATCAATCACATGACGTTTAAGAGAAACCTTGAGCCATAAGGTGTGCATCATATCGCACTATTTCATTCATCTCATAACACTTTCTTTCCCATTTGTAACACAACAGGGTTACCTTGGGCAGTGTAGGAATAGCAGGTCAAATACACACTTTGGTAAAGAATTTGACCTGGATTGTAATTTCGGTTGTCCAATCAATTCTACGTTGTCACTTAATCAACGGAACACGATTCGATATCGTCACTTTTCATTTATGTGAAAACATCATTTATGGTAATCTCATTTCAACTCCATTTAGCTCATCTAAATTAGTATACTGGACCAAGAACTTCAAGTCTGGGAGTAATCCGGATTAATCTCATGAGATGGAAATGATTTGAGACAACGATCAAGTATGGATTCCTTTTTATGTTGTGTCTTCCTCTTCTAGGGAAGTGAATCTTATGAACCAAGTGATATGTTGTGCCCTAGGCCAAGCCAGATTGATTGGTTATCCACCGATGTACCGGACCTTCCAATAGGGACGGCACACCCTCCAACAGGGGCGGCATACCCTCCAAGGATGTTGGACTCGATGTCTGTTAAGTACGTCTATCCTTGCAGGCATGTTTGTACCTGGTATATGATCTTGTCACTTTAGTTAGATCAGAGAAATGCGTCTGGAACAACATTCTGAAAGCTAGAATTCATCACACTTGCTTATCACAGTTGTGCAATATGGGGATCAAGATGCAAGCAAATTTGCACCGTTCTACAGGAACGTTGACGTTCTTATCTCCCGCTAACTGCGGGAAGACTGTCTCATTAAAGTGACGACCTGCAAATGAGCGATAAAGAGATCACATGCAAGGGCTCGAAGAGAGCTAGTGTGAAGGAAAATCAAAATTGACAAAGATTCACATCCTTCTTTGAGGACCCATGTTGGTACGTTACGACACATGGAATGCACACCCAAATGCATATATACCAAAAACGTCAGGTTTGTACCCAGTAACCAACTGTAACGTCAAATAGGTTGGTTGGCAATGGGCCTCAAGGTGGACCAACATAACTGCGTACAAGATTGAATAGCCCTAGGCAGAAACTGAAAACTTGGTACGTTTACCAAAATTCGGGCGATATTTTAAATTGCGCTTTATGATCACTAGGCGAGGCTATTTGGGATGAATCAAAGGAATTCGATGTTCAATTATAAACCCAAAATACATGCAATACTTTATCAAAAAATGTCGATATAAACTCTCCGACATTATCCAATCTTCCAGACTTTATGGGATAAGTAAGGTGGTGAGCCATTAATTGATGTGAAATATTCTAACACTCAAATTAAAACCCTATGATTGTAGTATGTGTAAGTAGGGATCGTTCTAGACCGGGGATAAGAAGGGATGCTTGAAGGGAAAATATGAGATTTATGTGGGATTTCTAGTGACTAGCATGCATATACAATTCAAAATTTATATACGAAAGCAACGGAAGCATGTCATACATTTTATCAAAGCTATAGTCATGCAAATCCCCTTCAAGATGCATAGGTTTATATAAGATGCATCAAAAACAATTTATTGAAGAACAAAGTTTAGGAGTAGTTTTGTACCTCTTGATCTAGATCTAAGACCAAGGATTGACCACCTCCAAGCTCTTTGCTCCTTGAACTCCTTGAGCCTAGCCTCCCTCCTTGCCTCCTCCACTTTGTTGAGAATGAGTGCTCCTAGGTCCTCTTCAAGTTTCCAAAGATATGAAAACCTCTAAAGATCCTCACCCACTTTGTAATGAGAAAGATGAAGGAATAACCAAAAGGATGACAAGATGATTAGCTAGTTCATCCCCTTGGTGGCCGGCCTTTTTTGAAGATTAGAGAGAGAATGTTTTTCTTTTCTTTTGTGTATACTCAATCACCTAACACACTAACACACACTTTCATTATTATGTTCCTTTTATTTCTTAAAGAAACAAGTCAACAATTGACTCACTCTCTCTCCCTTCTCATTTGGCCGGCCTTTGGTGTTTGGTTTGGGCTTTGGGCTTTTAATTATTTCAAGTCATCCAATGCTTGAATAAAAGCCCAATGGGTTTTGGCCCAATGGGCCTAATTAAACCCGAACGTTTCTTTAAGCCCAAAACGATCTTTATCGCTTTTATGATTTCTTTAGACTTTCTAAATTAATCAAAACACTTAATCAATCCAATTAATTATTTCCTTCATCCATTAGTTACTCACTACAAGAGTGTATCGGTGAACAATCTTTTAGGTTCTAATTAGCAAGGCAGTGAGGTGATTGGCACCAATCCAATTGATTATCCAATCACTTAGTGATTTAAAACTTACTTTTAATTCACCTTCCTTTTAATGACTACATTTAATCATCTAGAAGAACTCACAAGCCATGAGTGACATCTAATCATATATCATGGCTACCCAAGCTAATGTAGAAGTTATTCGGAGAACCTATTCAGTTGGAATTACAATGTAATTCGATCCTTCTCTAAAACAATACTCTCAATCACATTACTAGGGTATGGATTTATAATGTCAAACCCCTAATGTGATTATTCCTTCTTATATGATTCATTTGAGACGTATAGGAACGCTTTCCTTTATTACGCTCGATACTTCGGCCGAAGATTCCCGAATCATATCTTAGAGTATTCATCCTCTCTTATCGAAGATTAGAGATTCCTTGTTGCGCATTCACTTGCCTTCATGGCTAAGTGGCTTAACCCCAACGATGCCTTGGACACTCTCGAATGGAATGACTTTAACATAATCAAAGATTAAGTACTTAACCACAAGACAACGAGATGCCTCAGGTCAAAGGATTACTTACATTATTCCAACCATTAGAGTTACTTGCTTGACATGTGAGTAGACCTCCATGCAAGTACTCTCGTTCGATTGTGTTCAGTGAACTCATTCCCTTAATGAGCACCTACATGCTTGTCTTAGTGTCGCTACACGAATGGGATGAGACTTTCCATCCTTCCAATTGAAGCGGACATAGTATGTACCAGTCTATGGATTGTCAGTATCCCTCCGACAATCCTTATGACCAGGAACCTTTTTGGACATGATGGTTATGAGAAGAAGGTCTCTGTAACCTAACATCATTAGGTTACTTCTTCCATCGATCCATTGTCCATGGATTCACTATTTAGGACATATTTCGTTCATTGAGATAGTCCCAATTAGTATCTTTGCCTTCCGATGTATAAGAGTCATATATACATCAATTCATTGTCCTGAAAGGTTTCTTCCAAAGATTGACTTTCAGGGCATATTTCCAACAATGCTAATCTACTCTAAACTGACTTAAAAACACAAAACTAGACTCAAAAACAGAAAACTAGACTCTAACAACTCAAAACAAGCTAAATAGACTCAAAACACACAAACCAAGTTAAATTGACTCGAAATAGACTCTAAGAAGTTATTTGGACGAATTTTAGACTATTAAGACTCAAAACACTAAATTGGACAGATTTGAACACTTTTCTAACTAATCTAACACACTTAATTAAAGGGGAATTTGATTTGGACGAAATTAAAGTAAAAACAAACAGATTTAAAGACTTAAACAACTTTGAACGAAATTAGGGAAAACTATGGGTGATAAGCTAGCTAGAGGGTTGATAGGAGCATATTCATGCGACTTAATTAGCTTGTTCTCGTGCATTTATGTTGTGTTTACTTAGTTATTTTAGTGTTTAAGGCCACTTTTGTGTATTTTCAGATTATAAGGCCAAAGTGTGCAAGAAGATGCAAATTGGAGTCTTTTGGAGCGAAAGAGGAATGAATGAGTTGAAGACTTGAAGAAACGACGAATTCCTACTCCAACGATGAATTCCTACCAAAACGAGGAATCCTACTCAAACAAGGATTCCTACTTGAAGTAGGAAAGTTAACCCTAGGTTTCCCGTTTTGGTAACCTTTCCTAATCTTAAATGTCCGTATTTTCTAGCCACTTTGAAGGCCTTGTATGCACTTTAGGACACAAAACAAAGGGCCTAGCCCACTTTAACACCCTTTGCAGTGCCTTTCTCCTAATTCCCTTCCCTTGCCGTGCAAGGGGGGCACTTTTGTCCAATGTTGTGCACTTAAAACCTAATTGCAGGCATCTTCCACACACCTTCCACCAACCTAGCCGCACCCTACATGCATTATTATTGATTCTTTTCATATTGCAGCCACCATCATACATTTATTCCCCCCTAGCCGACATTTCCATATTCCCTCCTTCATCATTAAGCCACATGCACTCTTCATCATTCAGCCACCATCCCTTTTTCCCATCCTTTGCCGTGCATTCACCCTCCATTCCAGCCATCTTCCACAACTTTCCAACCTAGCTGCACCTTTTAATCATTCCCCCTTTAATTTATGATTTATTTCCTAACCCTACATGCATTATTTATTCACTCTTCATCATTGCAGCCACCATCATGCATATATTCATCCCTTAAGCTGTCACACTCCACACCATCACATTATTCCCTCTCAGCCGCAAGAACTCTCCCATTCTCTCCCTTCAATCCGTGCATTCACCACCAATTCCAGCACCATCCACACCTTGCCGCAGCCTTTCCACCATTCTCCCCTCCATTCCACACCTCCACACACCTTCCACAACCCTTGCCGCACCACCTAACTTCCCTAAATCCATCCCCAACCCAAAATAACATCCACAATCATCACACACGATCTCTGCCGCAGCAAAGAGAAGAATAAAGAGGAGCCTAGACGCGCAGAAATTCAAGTGGATTCGTTGGGCGTTCTAGGTGTAATCAATCCTTTGTTCGTTATGTTTAAATTCAATTTTATTTCTCTTTCTGTGAACATGAGAGGCTAAATCCCTAGTTAGCTAGGGGGTGATTCGAAACCATGTTTATGCTTGCAATATGAATTAATTACCTTTAGTTGGAATTTCATGAGTTGTGGATTCAATTTGTTTAATTGTTTGATTGATAACTTATTTATGTATGTTTATTGAGAGTGCACGCTTAATTTTCATGCATGAATATGACGCTAGAATATAAGTGAGTTTCACCTAATAGTTATGAACTTATATTCACAAGTAGTGGAGGTTGCTTATAAACAATCGCGTTAAATGAATTCTTGGCACTAGTTTCATGCTCATCATAGTAACGAATGCCTCGTCAACACTTATAGTTTTCATGATGCTTAATGATCTTTGATTGTATCTTTATTGTGCTTTTCACGTAAAGGACTTTTGGAGAATGTTTTGAATTGCGATGCGCTAACCCATCCAATTCATTAACTTAAGGAGAACTTGACGGTTAATTTAAGCGGACCTAATTAACCCGGGGTGTTGAGTTTCATAATTTATCGAAAGACCGACTGAAAATCATTTTGTATGCAAGTGTAACATGTGTGGAGAAGAACCTTCTAGCTATCATTCATCCATATTTTCATCAAATTCATATTTACAATCTGTTTGAATTACATTCTGTGCATTTTCTTTAATTTCGTCAAAACCTCAATCCCCCTTTACTTTAGTGTCCAATTTAGTTAGAAAGTGTCTTAGTTTGTGTTTCTAAGTGTTTTGATTCATTTTATTACCCAAATTCGTCTAAAGTAGTCAAAGTGCTCCAAACTGCCCAGAAAGTGTTTTTAAAGCAGTTTTGAGTGTTTTGGGTGCTGTTTGAGTCTTTTGGTTTGTCTTAGTGTTTTAAGTGTTTAGTTTTGCATTCTTTTAGTCTAGTTTAGTGTTTTAAACTTTATTTTACGTTTTTGAGTCAGTTTCCAAGTGATTTTGCAATCCCTCCTATTCCCCGGTTAAGAATGATCCCTACTTATACATATACTACAATTGTCACAAGAGGGTTTTAATTTGTGTGCTTATTTAGTTCGCATCAAGGGTCCTTCTCCACACATGACACACTTGCATACAAATTGATTTCCAGTTGCTTTTCCAATAAACCATGAACCTCAACACCCCAGATTAACCGTGAACATCACTAATTAACTCTCAGATTTTCCTTAAGTCATTGAATTGGATGGAATATGCATCAGCAACCAAATTATTCTTCAATAGTTCCCTACATGAACAGCATAATAGAGATACAATCAAAGATCATTAAGCTTTGTGAAAATCATAAGCATTGACAAGGCATTCGTATCTATGAAAAGCATGATACTCTTGCCAGGAATTTACTTAACACGATCGTGACTAGCAACCTCCACTACTTATAAATATAAGTTCATAACGATTAGGAGAAACTCCCTTATATTTTAGCATCAAATTCATGAATGCAAACTAAGCAGGCCCTCTTAATCAACACACAAGAATAAGTTCTTAATCAAACAGTTAAGTAAATTATATTCACAATTTATGAAATCAAAACTTAAAGTAATCAATTCATATTGCAAATATAATCATGGTTTCAAAGTGTCTTCTAGCTAAAACAAGTTTAGCTCCTCATGTTCGTAAAACAAAGATAATTAAACTTAAACATTAAAAACAAAGATAGAATACACCTAGAAACACTCCAAGTGGCTCCTCATTCCTTCCTTGCTGCGTACAAAAGGGATTTCTGAATTTAGGCTCTTGAGGTGTGGTGGATGGTGTGGTGTGAATTTGGGGTAGAGGGTAGTGGTTTATGAGTGTTGCGGCATCATGTATTTATAGGGTGAAGGGAAGGCACAAATTTAGGCTGAAAAGGAGAGGAATTAGGACTCCAAATCACCAAAGAACAAGGACACTTTCAATCAAATTTCAAGGAGGGCAAGGAATGGTTCTTGTGGCAGATTCTAGAACTTCTAGAAGGGTTACATGTAGCATAAACTTAGGGCATGAAAATAGGGCTTCTAGAACATGATATTTAGGTGATTTAATGTGAAAATGAGTCCTCTTTGAAGCTGGAATTAAGGTAGGAAAAGATTAGGATAGAATAAGATAAGATAAGGTTGGATAAGGTTTGGATAAGATAAGGAAATTTGGATAATATTCCTTCTTTGTAGCTGATTCCTTATCTTCCAAGTCTTCAATTTAATTCTTCCAGATGTTAATCACATTCCTAGCCTCTCTTGATCTTTAAATTCTTCCATTCACCTTGCTCCATACATATGCAATTCATTCCAAGCCCAAAACTGCTCCAAATAGCACCAAATTGCACTTTCTTACCAACTTTGTCATTTAAACCTACAAACACACGAAAATATCGTAAAACACTATAATAAATAGAAACTAACTAACTAAATGCAAAGAAACAAGCTAACAAAGTCGCATAAATATGCTCCTATCATTAATCGGCCAGGAGGTTTAGCAGTAATGTGTGTGGACAAACATATGACTAGTTTGTCGATTCATCAACCAAAACCATAAGTATTTATATGGTCCGCATTTTGGTTGGATTAGTCCACATATATTCCCTTGAATCCATTGTGAAAAATGATGATTTCGTATCTTTGCGAGAAATGATATAGAAAATTAATTTCCCTAATGAGCAGGCTTGGCAAAGTGTGCATGTAGACACAAGATCCTTACTTCGGGTAAGGAGATGCGTCGTAGCATCATTGTTCGACCTAAGTGTCCCAAAAGGTCGTGCGAAAGCAAGTAAACTACTCAATCACCTTACTCAAGGCCGGCCACATGTGGTGTATTCCCAATTTGGAGACAACTCATTGGCCCCAAATCAAAGCTTCAGGCTCATTTTTAGAGATGATGCAAAGCTATTTCACTCTATTTTATTTAGTTGTTTCATTTATGATCATTGTCATCTCAAATAGCCTTAAAAACTCAACGACAATGAGAATTTAAGGTTCCTTAAATGGTGATGCAGCACTATTCATACAACGAGGAGCGTGCAAATGCTCTTAATCAGGTTGGATAGATCTGAAGTCATTGTTAAAGATGTGATTTAGGTGTATAGACCTGAAGTCATTGTTAAAGATGTGATTTAGGTGTAAAGTTAATGTGTGTAGTATCACATTCATCCAAACAACTAACTACCCCATATTCCTACCTAATCACGTGGTTAATTGAATTGGTCACATGTATACAAGAAACATGATTCAATTAACTCATATTCGGGGACAACATCAATAAGATTATCCATAAGTAAAACATACACCAAACTTGAATCTAAGAACATGGAAAAATGTTCACAAAGTAAACCAAAGTTACTAGTAATGGATTCGGCCAACAAAGCCATTCATGTCAAATTTCTGCTCGTCTAACAGTGTTCGGTAGAGCAAAACTAGTCTCACATATTGACTACTAAAATGGTACTCCTTAACAACATTGGTAGGGGCACGAACAGGTGCATAACCAATCATCTATTCCATCAAGATGGAAGTAAATTTTGCAGGGTTAAGGTTTGGGAATACTATCCCTTATTCTTGAAGTTTTAGGTCTTAGGTACCAAGAATCATGCTTCAAGCATGATGCCATACCTAGACAAGCCCTGAGTTTACCATATGTTTGTGGTAGTAATCAGATCCAAGAATTTGATAAACTTCTGCTTTCTATACTACTGCTTCAGGGGCAAGTTAGAATCATGGAAGGACGAGAAAAGTATTCTCCAACCAAAATTCGATCAAATTTATAAATTTCAGAATTGTACTCATTCATGGACGTAATCATAGTGTGCTTCAGGCAATGTCTTTCATGATTAAACGATCCATAGAAGTGAGCTAAAGAGCCATGGAACCCTCGTTCGGGAGGTATTTTCGTTTGTATTGCTTTGGGTATAAGTCTTCGAATGAAGATCATGGCAGAGGCTTATTCAGCTCTTCCATACCATTGTTGGCTACAATGGTTTCTCAACTTCTTGATGGTCAAGTGGAGATTCACGTCTTATACCCCACATAAAGTGGTTTCTGTTAGAAATGTCCAAATAAGGGAAATCGAACTTGTGACGGTTCGACAATCCACTGAATTAGAGGGAACAAGATTGTGATTGGTGATATGGGAAGGAATCATCCATAAGCATTAAAGTTAGAACATTCGAGTTCTAAGACATGATTTTCATGAAAAACATCGGGTTTTCATAGGTGTATTTGTTTTAAGAAAACTTCGGGTTTCAAAGGCACTAAATTTGAAACAACAGGTTCAATTTAGTTTATGAACGTTTAGTTCATAAAAGAGAGGTTCTTGCAAGGACACAGAATACAATATACAACTAAGTGTAATGAATTTGAGTTTCTTCAGGAACTCAAGTGTGAGAGTTTTGTTACTACGAAAGTATGTCAACGATTCGAAGTATAAAAAAATAAATTATTGAATCGTTAATGTCCAAAAGTGATATTCAGGTCAATAATTTTGGATTCATTATCGGATTAATGGACTGCATGTCACTTTTAATTAATTCAATAAATCGGGACCAAACGAGGCTAATTGTAGAAGAAAAAATAATAATAACATTCGGGTTAAAATTATTTAAAATGCTAAATAATAGCATAGGATCAAAAATACCATAGCCCAAAAATTGGGCTAGGTGCCGTGAGGAAAAAGGCAAGGCCCTAAAGGCCTCGGGAATGGGTTGCAGGCCATGGGCCTGCTGGGTTGGAGGCCCCAGCAGCCTTGGCTGTTGGTTTTTGGGCCTAGGGGATTGGGGGACTTGGGGCCTAGCACGGAGCTGGCATGGTTGAGGCGCAGGAACCCAACCATGTGGCTAGCGTCATATTGGGCAGCAGGGGCCAATCCCAATTATATGGGCTAGCATCGGAGTGAGCAGGCTTCAGACCTGGGTGCGCGCAGGACGAGAGCCCAGCGATAAAAGCTTGCCACCGGTTGGGTCTAGCAAACAGAGCCCAATTTTCCCTTTTGTTTCCTTTTTTCTTTTTCAATTTTGTTAGTGTTCAAGAAACCCTAGAATTGCTTCTAATTTGATTTTATACTTTGACTCACATATTCCACATAGCAAATATAATTGCGTAATGCATGAAACAAATATATATATATATATATTGACAAATATATGAACATATACAATATATATATCGTAAGGAAAATATAAACATAGGGGGTTCATACATCATGGGAAATGTTTTCATGCTTCAATGTCGTTTCAAATATCTTACTTTATGCGTACCTAATTGCTGAAAAACATCAAAAGCCTATGAATTTGTAGAAGATCTTTCTCGGAAAGCCGGAATTACATCTCCAATGCGTTGTATCACGTTCAACATAGAAAAATTAAATTGAATCAATTGCATGTAAATCAATTCAATAAAATAATAAATTAATCATAAAAAGAATGATTAAAACGTAATACTCCCCCTGAATCGAGAATAAATTTTCTTTAGCGCAGCGTCAAGAGTGTACTGATAACGTGTTGTAGGCATAATTTACTAAACAATTATGGAGTCCATAGAGAGAGAAAGGTGAGGCAATAGTAAAGAGAAGAAAGAGGCGTGTAATTGTGAGGTGTGTTTGTATCACCTCATTGTGCCTTTATTTATAGTAATAGGGAAGGTTATTTCCTTACCCTTTTAGGATAGTCAACTACTAATAGGAATATAAGAGATACTCATAGATACATTAGGATTTAGACAATCACATTCCTAATCTAATAGGACTGTAACAAAAATTACCTTTTTTTTTTTTTTTTTGGAAGACAACAAAAATTACCATTTAATGTTACGTAAAACTGAAGAAAAATTTGATAAATTAATCTCCTTGTCCTCTTGTTTTTTGGTCCAATTCTTTCGTAATGTTGTCCAAGCCATGTCAATTTAAGAATATTATATCTATTCGACATTTTTTGTTCTTCCTTTCATATTTACTTTTTAACATCAACTTGTTTCTTTGTTATAAAAAAATAATTAAAAAAAATTAAAAAAAAAAAACAAAAGGCAACTTGCTCACAAAGTTTTCCACCCCTAGAACAATACTAGTATTTTGATTTTTTTTTTCTTTTTTATTAAGAAAGAGATAGCTAGTGGCAAGCCATAATTATCTATCTTTTTCGTGTCTGGAGAGGCTATAAAAATTTTCATACCATGGCCACAATCAAGCAGAGTCAAGTAGACTCAGCAATTTGAAACATCGAATCCAGAACCTCCCACATTTTTTGTTTATTGGAAAGCTGCAATATGTGCCCTTATCACTGAGCACCTTAATGTAGTTAATACTAGTATTTTGATAAGTTACCAAAATAAAAATAAAAAATTTAAGGGATCTATAGTTAAAATTAGATATTTTCTCATTTGCATGGACATGACAAATGCATGTTCGGTTACATAAGGCCAACTTTTTTTTTTAATTTTCTTTTAGCACAAGGATATATCTATCTATTCTATTAAGAGAAGAGCCCTTGTCAACTTTTTTTTTTTTTCTGTTTTTTCGAATTTTGCCCTTACTTTTGAATACACAATATTGACATGAGAAGGCAAAAAAGTAATTTTGTACCTTTTGACAAAATGACAATCATATCCCTATTTTTCCTATTTTACCCTTGCTTTTGATACACAATATTTACATAAGGAGAACAAAAAACATTAATTATGTAATATTAAAATAAAATATGCACTTATTAAGAGAAATTGTCCCACCATCATTTTTTCTTGCTCTTTTTAAAATTTTAAAAACTAATCACACTCCTTAATAAAATATAAAATAAAAAATAAGACAAAAAATTAAATGATATTGTTCACACACACAGTGTGTGCTCATCAACTAGTTTTACATTAAGAAGAGAGGGAGTTCGGCTAAGTTATATGATAGACAACTTAATTTGGTATCGAATTCACCATCCACGTGATTCGAACCTAAGATCTCTCACTTACAAGTAAAGAGAAATATCACCAGTAAAAAACAATGAATCCTCTAGAGTTTCGATCATATCCAATTGAGAGGGCTAAAGGTCCAAAACCCAAAAAATAGCCTAATTTGCCCAAAAAGTCATCTTTAACCGATGGTTGGGCTATAATTTTGTAGAGTCACCACACCATTATTTGACCAAAGGGGTATCACGCTGGCCAAATGTAGCCCTCGACTTAGCCATTTTTTGAGAGCCAACTCCTCAATTGCAATAATTGATCCAAATTCAATAGCTAGATTTAAAAAATCAAATGGTAGTTTAATTAAACTAACTAATAAACTTAAAGTAATAAATTAATGAGGGGATATGTTCAGCCCCTTCGATTGAAGATAGTATATAAATATGATCTAACATTATTCATTTAAGAATAATATTTTGCAGTACTATAATTGTGAAATGACTATTGTTACATCCCACATCGTCCAGGGAAGTGGATCATGTAAGCCTTATATGTATATTCTCATCTCTACCTAGCACGAGGCCTTTTGGGAGCTCACTAGCTTCGGATTCCATGGGAACTCTGAAGTTAAGCGAGTAGCACACGAGAGCACTCCCATGATGGGTGATCCACTAGAAAGTTCTCGTGTGAGTTCCCAGAAACAAAACCGTGAGGGCGTGGTCGAGGCCCAAAGCGGACAATATCGTGCTACGGTGGAGTCAAGCCCTGGATATGGTGGGGGCTGGGACTGGGATGTGACAATTTGGTATCAAAGCCAATCCCTGGCCGGATGTGTTGACAAGGACGTCGAGCCCCTAAGGGGGGTGGATTGTTAGATCCCACATCTCCCAGGGGAGTGGATCCTGCCTTATATGTATATTCTCATCTCTACCTAGCACGAGGCTTTTTAGGAGCTCATTGGCTTCGGGTTCCATGGGAACTCCGAAGTTAAGCAAGTAGCACGCGAGAGCACTCCCATGATAGGTGACCCACTGGGAAGATCTCGTGTGAGTTCCCAGAAACAAAATTGTTAGGACGTGGTCAGGGCCCAAAGCATCAAGCTCGAGATGTGGTGGGGACCCGGACTGGGATGTGACAACTATATTTAGACATTTCGATTGAAAATAGTCTTGTAATTCACGAGTTATTGACTCATAACACATCATGAATATATCACTTGGCTGGACTCCATTCAATGATATAATGGGGTCCTGGACTCTTCTCTTTCCGCGGATAACCAATTGACTCAAAGAGAATAAAAAGATGAATTCACACGTTCAAAAGAGATGTTGAAAAGTGAATTTAATAATTTTTTAAAAGGAAAGAAAAGGGGGAAACTCGACTGTAAAGTAGTAATCTATATTCTCATTCCACAAAAATGAAAAAAGAAATTTGAAATTATTACATGATAATGATTGTCTCTCCTAGGATGCACATGTTCTTCTATTTGTAAATAACTTATTTTAACCGAAAAAATCAACCATTGAAACATTTCAATTTATTAATCGTCATTTGTAGATCAATTCAACAAAAAATAATTTGAATTGGAGAACATTTAATCATCTAAACGTATCAAATAATGAACAATGTATCATGGATAAATTACTCGATACCTATATCGTCGATTTGCTCGATATATTTGAACGCCTAAATGATCCTTGAGTGAGATGATTTTTCGCTTGGGTGATCTTCAACTTCAACTGAATATTAAGAAATTGAATGGTTCCAATTATAAAATTTGTACGTTCAAGATATGTTGTTCGAAAGAAGGAATGCAAGTAATATTATTGTTATATTTGTTTTGTTTTCTTTTTCCTTAACAAACGATTGGATGATTAAATTAAAAGGAAATTTAATAAATGGTCAATAAAATTTTTACTAATGAACTATATATTAAGAAATTGGTCAATTTTTATTTTGAACTTAATCAATGAAATATTTTTGTTAACTAGACATAGGTCAATGAAGAATGCTACATGGGTTTCAAGTCCATATAAATAGTTATAAAATTACTTTTTTGCCCTAACTTAAATTAAAAAGAGGTTTATGATAGTCTCTCCCAAAAATCCTCTCCTTTTATGTACATGAAGATAACACAAATGCCTCTCTCTCGTTGATGAATCAATACAAGCCATAAATCCATAACTGAAACCCAGCAATACAAATCTCTCTCTCTCTCTCTCTCTCTCTCTCTCTCTCTCTCTCTCATTTATATATGAATCAATACAAGCCATGAATCTATACTTGAAAGGCCGTCAATAAAAATCTCTTCGGTTGTAGCAGTGGTCACGAAAATCTCATCGCTGCCACTAAATTTGTCGTTCGACTGTTATATCTCATCGATCAGCCACTAAATTTCATTAATCCATGACTAATCTCATTAATCATTGGCTAGACAAGCCGTTGTCAATCGAGTTCATAATAACAATGAGAGATCAAGAGGGGAGAGTGTTGTTGATTGAATTCACACAGAGAAAAGTGATGGAGGAAGGAGAAAGAATGGAAAATTTGAAATCAGTTTATTTTCAATTTGGGTCTTGCTTTGGAACGTCCAAGTTGATTTTTTTGGGTTTTTTTGTTGGGTTAGAGGTTTGGGATGGAGAACGAAAGACAAATTGGTTTTTGACATGTTTAATTGAAGCCCAAATTAGATGCTGCATAAAAAAAAATTAAAACCAGAAAACAGACACTACATTGCAGTGTCTGAATTAAAATGTCAAAAAAAAAAAAAAAACAGAGTCAAGAAATGAACACTGCATTGTAGTGTTTGAATCCAAATGTAAAAATAATATAAAAACAGAACTAGGAAACATACACTGCATTGCAATGTCTGAATCTAAATGTAAAAATTAAGAGTCGCACGATTAGTGATGGAAAAAACAGAACTAGGAAATGGACACCACAACGCAGCGTTTGAATCCAAATGAGAACAAACCCTGCATTGCAGTGTCTGAATTCTTATGGACCTATTCCAAAATATAAAAATATGAGAAAGAGTATGTCAATTCAAGCGGGTGACAGTTGTAGTGATAGATTTTGTAATTATTGTTTATTTTAAAGGCATTTAAGTATCATAATAAATAATTGTTCTATTTATAATTAACATAAATATTATTGATCTATTGTCAATATTATAACTTTTTATTGATTTTATACAAAATTACCCCAAATTAAATTCATCAAAAGAGGAACGGTGATTGAAGCTTGAGTACAAAAGACTAGAGCACCCTACTTTAGTCAACTTAACTAAACTCACTAAACTCAATTCAGCAGTTGAGTTTAGCAGATAACTCATGACGAGTCACTATTTTTCTTACTTAGATCAAATTTTACATGAGTCAAGCACAAAACCCATCAATTCTCTTAACTAATTATTTTTTATATTAAATACAATGATAATTTAGTATTGAACTGAATAGTCCATCCTTAATAATTTAGAATTGAACTGATCATTCACAGTTTTATGTTGTAGGGAAGTATCATGTAGTTTATATAGAGTTTGATTTTTATATTATTTTTCTTTTGGAAAATGATTTTTATATTATTCTACTTACTGGATAGGAGGATAAATGTACCAAGTATTTTTCAATATTCAAAATTTGCCTAAAATAAAAAAACTCAAAATTTGCCAATTCTTGCCAAGAAATAATTTGAACTACATTATTTTTGAAGTATTTGTAGATTTGTCCCTCAAACATGTAAAGAATTGCTAATTTCTCCCTTGAACTAATTTTAGCCGATTACCCGTAAACTTTTGCAGTAGCTAATTTTACCCTCCGAAGTCCGAACTTTAACTTTAGTCAATTTTCTCTAGTGTTAAATTTTAAATTTTTCATCCAATTTTCCTTTTCTTTTTGCTCCTGTACGGTTATCAAGTGAATCGATGGAAAATTTGATGAAAATTTTAAAATCTAACATCAAGATGAAAATTAGCTACTTATAAAAGTGCTGAATGATAACCAGCTGAAACTAATGTTCAAGAAGAAAATTAGCTAATTAAAAAAATTCAAAAGATAATCGGTTAAAATTAAAATTTAGGAAAGAAAAATTAACAAGTCAATGCAAGTTCGTAGGACTGTCCACAAATATGCCTAAATATTTTGAAATAAGAAAAAAAAAATTCTCAAAATTTGACTTCCATTTATAGTTTCTCCATGCGCTGAAAATGTATAAAAATGAAAAATAAAAAGTAAAATAGAAGAATAAGCATATAAGGTGGGGGTAAGAATAAAGGGAAGATCACCATAAAACACAAGAAACAGATTTACCTAATCAAATCAAGGACATGCCCTTTTCCCTTAAAACTTTTACTGCTACTAAACCAACGCAAATCATGTCTTCAACGTATTAACACAAGCGCAACGATACAGTTACAAATGTGTCGATGCCATTTAGTATCACCAAATTTACAAATATTCTTTATATGAGGAATATAGTTTATAACCAGCCCCTAAATTCTGACGACGATACACTTTTATAACGTAGATATCTAATTCAAAGAGTCAAGATTCCATCTTCTTTACGAGCAGTTTGTATCGTAACTTGCAAGTCCCAACAATTCTGGACCTTCGAGTCGATGGTTGTTCTCAAAGCTACAATGTTGAGACAAAAAGAAAACACAAATACAAATTACTTCATAAAACCACAAGCAAATAACAGCTTGAAATAAACCAAGACAAGAAAACCCCTTTCCTAACACCAGCCAACCTATGTTTCCTTCGCATTGAAACTCAACCTGCTCTTGACCGTACCAAACGCTAGGAAATAAATTGTTTAAACTTCTATACCGCACAAAAACACAACTTCATTTAGAGTTGCGGAAAAACTCTACGACAGTGTGTAATGAAATTATCTACACTTACCATCTATTAAGAGAACTCTCTTTGTGAACTAGAGTGTAAAAAATCAATTCTAACCTTTTCATTATGGGATAAATTCATCAATAAATACAAAAGATGAAGGGCAACCTGGTAATAAAGCAAAAACCTCCATACTATTCTATCTGCACTAACTAGCAACACACCGCATATCATGTCCGCCTAACTCTAGTTTATTTCATAGTGTAGAAAACTTAACAGTGTGCACTGCCTGAATGAGCTAATTGTGCTTGGCAAAAAGTATTCCAAATTGTATTCTTAGGCGCACATATTATACAAGCATAAGATACTACGCATATCCCCTTAAATTTCTCATTTAGATGTTCACCAAGCAAAAAATTAAATATATATATATGTATGTATACAGCACAAATTCTCTCCAGTTGACTTTATTCTAGTAAAAGCATCTATAACACAAGAGTATGGATCCATTTCCTGGTATTTGGTACAATCCTAAGAAACTTGCAATAAATATTCTCTCTTTTTTTCTCATCATGCAGAGAAGCATAAATGCCTTGTTTGGTCCCTAGGATTCGAATGGAATGGATAACCCACTCAATTAAAAATATTCTGAGGGTAGAAGTGAATGGGAAATTCACGGTATCACATACATAACATCAATGCAAACAAGAACAGGAATGCAACCACGCAAACCCCTTTTTCTTTTTGTTATGAGAAGGCACAAAACCCTTTTCATTTTCTGGTAAATAGGTGTCAAAAAGGAAGACCTCAAAGACTGATAAAACAAAACAGTATTTCCCATGGTTGAATTCCAGTTGGATAACCAAAAAAAGAGGTAATGATAACAAAACAAAATGCTAAATAATAGAAGGGACCTACTTGTTCAAGGGGATGTGCTCAAAGGGTCCACTGGTAGGAATCGTCCCACATAAATCATTGTTTGATACATCCCTGAAAAAAAGTGTCAATTTTAAATGAATAACAGTATTTACAAGAGAAAAGATAAAAAGAAAACACAAGAGCATTACCCACATTTGCAGAAAAACAAAGGGATAGAAGAAATGGAATAAGACAAGAAGCACTCACACAACTTTGAGGCTTGAAATACCCGTAAGATCCCTGGGGATTGGCCCAGTTAACCGATTGTCATTGAGACGCCTGCCAAACCAAAGCAATAATGAGAGAGAAGCAACAATTACTGCACCACAAAAATCTAATGATATGAATCTAAATAGGGATTTATTATGTGCACTACAAAATAGTTAACATGCACTCTACTCTCCTGTATATATATTTTTTTTAATAGGGATAAAAGTTCAAAACCACTAAGTCATAAGACGAGGCATTGAATGTACTGCTACCTGAGGCGTAAGCCTTTCAAGACTTGTAAATGTTATTTGGTAGTTTAGATAACAAATGGAATAAAAAGTGCATTTTGGTCATCAATAAAAGGAGAGATTCCAAACTAATAAAACTGACTGTTTCATTAAAAGGAGTAAACCAACATACCCATATGTGTTGCTGTTTAGCATAAAAATGTACCGGAAATAAAAAAGAACAAAAAAAAAAGCCTTTCTCTTCCTAGCGAGAGAGGTCAGATGATGGATCTATATCAGATCCAATGAAATCTACTTAATCTAGCCCTCTGGCCACCTCACCGCTGGCTCTCCAACGTGGTACTGCTTCAGGCCTGGCCGCTCCCGCTTGATGAGGAACAGAAGTGATTGTTTTCCTGAATCAACGGTTGTTTTAGTATTTTATTATTTAGGGTTTGTCTTTCGAATTCCTACTTTTATAAGGATTAAGATTTTTTCCCGTATAACCAGGATTATATTTAGTTTCCCATTCTATTTTGGATTAGGATTTCTTTCCTATAATAAGCTTACTTTCGTGCATTCTTTAGGTTTAAGGCATTATAAATATTCTTGTAATTCAGTAATCAAGAATAATGAAGAGTCGATGAATAGAAAAGTTTGGTTTTCCAGTAACTGGAATTCTTATCCTGCGACAGGGTTATTTTGGTGTGATGCCAAATTTCTTGGCGACAGGCCAAGAATGGGTGTGATGGCCCTGTGATTCCACTTATCCTTTATTGTTGTTTTAATCTAAGTTTTCTTTATTTTGGCGTCCGCTAACCTATCTATATTCCGCTGCCCAACTCTGTCTTACATCACTGTTGGCCTTCCAATAAAAATTGCTAAAGTCAAATGCCTCGTGTATATTTTGTTAGGAGAAGTGCAAAATAACTACTCCCATATAAATATACACATAAATGTATATGTATATAAGGTGAATGATTAGTTCACTACTCTAAGCAACACTCTAGAAATTGCAAAAGGCAACAAATAAAGAACCACCGCTTATGTTCCAATGCTGTACCTTCAACCAGGATCCCAAATAAGTTATTCAGCAATTTTCAAGTAAGGGTTATTAGAAATCAAATCATCCATTTTCAAAATGAAGAAAATAGATTTTAAGTAAAGCCAAAACAGTAATAATGCAGGCATAATTTAGTGCTTAATTTAATAAACTTACAAAAACACAAGTGATTTCAATTTCCCCAACGACGGAGGAATGGTCCCCGATATGTTGTTGTTATATAAGTCCAAGCTAATGAGGCTCTTCAGGTTACCAAGCTCAGCTGGAATAGTTCCTTGAATGTTATTTTTGTAAAGCTCCCTATATTCAAGGGTGCATGGGTGACCATACAATATGAAAGTATTAATGGGAAGTAAAGAATCATATTTATGTAAAAACAAGGGCACAGATTTCCACACACCCCAGCCCCTCAGCCAAAATAAACCCAAGATTGCAACAAGATCAAATACAATTGTATGCTTTATGAATAACCAGCATATAATCCAGGGAGATGAGAAACATACAGATATTGAAGATGCTCAAGCTTTCCTAGTTCAGGTACCAAATGTCCAGAGAGGTTTGAATTACCTAAATCCCTGCCAAAAATATCAAACTCTCAAACTTACAACAGATGAATAATAGCTTGGGGAAAAAAATAAACAATCTGAAGACTATAGCTGCCTCCCTAAAGAAAGTACAAATCAAGGCAACCAAATCTCCCACCTGAGTTAGCGTATGAAGTAGCAAAATATTCTTACATCAAATTCAATACAATGATACAACCATTCATCGCAAGAAAGAAACAGACAGCAGATATGCATAAATACCACTGCAGCTAGCAAGTCCAATGCAATAAATCCACACAAGACGGAAATAATAATGCGTGAGGTTACAAATCTCACATTGCCCAGACCAAATAAAACAGAAAACCATTGTACCTCATTTCCAATTTAAAGTTTGCACAGAATAGTTCCTTTGACGCGATAAACAATAATAACGGGAACGACAACGTACAATGGGGGGAAAAAAAACAAGCAAGAAATTTATGAAAAACAAGAATATGAGTTATGAAATGAGAAAAACCGACGCCCTCAACTGAAACTCTTCAATAAACTAGAAAGTCAACTGCAGTATATCTTATTGATCTACATACTGGAACAGGTAGGTAGGTGATTAGTCAAAGAGCTAAGATAGCAAAAATCTCCACTCACAACATTGAGAGAAAAATTGTTTCCCACTATCTAGGATATCATGGCCGAACAGCCTAAGTTGCAGCGCTAAGAGTTTACTGGCAATGCAGTCCGCAGCTTTGGAGCACAAGGCTGATGCATTTTGCAGCGTAATAACCAGATGTACTCGACGGTTGCGTGATCCTAGAACTTCCTCCGTTCAAACAACACACCGGTGGTGGAACATGACCTTACCATTCCTCCAAAATTTAACCACTGAATTAACTAAATTTGGACTCCATTTATGCTAACCTCCACACTAAGTGACCAACCAAACTCAACTATTATGGTTCCATTTTTCTTTTCTTTGAAAAAGTGGCTCAAATATATTCGTTAATACGAAAATTACTGTGACAAATAACAAAAACCTAAATAAATTGAAAAACCAATTTGATTAAACATCCAGTCATCACCAAATCTAAAAGCAAATAGCGAACACCATCATCATATCAATCAGAAGAAAAGGAGTACCACAAATTTAATATACATCTATATATATATATATATATATATATATATATGTATAGAGAGAGAGAGAGAGAGAGAGTCAGTGTTTAGGGGATGGTACACTCGGGTAACGCGATTGTCCTGGTTGCAGGTGATGTGAAACCAAGTGCAAGGGTTGACGAGGGTAGGATCCCAGCTCTGGAGCAGGTTATCGGGATCCGACAAGCTCCGCCGGAACGTGTACAAAGCGTCGCCTTCGGAGTTGCAATACACCAGCGGAAGGAGGCATACGCTTAGGGATAGGGTTAGAGTGAAGAAGAACCTGGATGCCGCCGCCATGGCCAGTGGTTGACGCCGAATCAGCTTCTTCTTCTTCTTCTGATGGGCTGTAGGGCTGTAGGGCTTTTGTTTTCCTTCCTTTTTGCCTTGCCTTTCTGTGTTTTGCGTTTTGTAAGGGGGGGGAGAGAGGCAGCAGAGTCAATGGCTCAAGAGTAGACTTCAGAAGGATCGGTTTTGGAAATCACATGGCCTTTCTTCTTCTTTTTAATCATCAAACGTCTACTGTCACTGTGCCGGTTGCTATTTTCCATTTTTCATCTCTAATTCACTTTGGTCTTTTATCGGATTGTACTGATTATTTTAACTAGAGAGATTAAGGAGGTGTATTCAATTAGGATTTTAAATGATTTTTATTTTTTTTAATGAATTTAGGGGTATTCAATTAGGATTTTAAGTGATTCTCTGAAATTCAAGATATATTCAATTAGAATTTTAAGGGATTTTAATTCTTTTAAGGAATCTAGGTGTATTCAATCAGGATTTTAAGTGATTATCTGAAATTCAATGTGTATTCAACCAAGATTTTAAGATAGTTTATTAAAATCCTTAGAAATCCAGGTATATTCAATTATAATTTTAAAGAAATTTATAATATTCCAGGTATATTGAATTAGAATTAGAATTTAGAGAATTTGGAAAAATTGAGGAATTAGAGGGAATTGGAGAGATTTTGTAGTGTATTTTAAGCATCCACAAATCTCACCTCTTCCCATGAGATTTCGAGGGAATTGGATCAAAATTTTACATAGAATATCCACAAAAATCTTCGTAAAAATCTATGGATTTATAAATCCATTAAAATCTATGAATTTATAAATCCATTAAAATCTCTCAAATTCCCAATTGAATACATCTCCCTAAGTGTATTCAAATAAGATTTTAAATAAGTTTATAACATTCCAAGTGTATTCAATTAGAAATTAATTTTAAAGAATTTGAGAAAGTTGAGGAATTAGAGGGAATTGAAGAGATTTCGTAATGTATAAACATCTACAAATCTCACATCTTCCCATGAGATTTCGAGGGAATTGAATCAAAATTTTATATGGAATCTCTACAAATCAATTAAACTACATTAAACTCCATGGATTTATAAATTCATTAAAATCTTTCAAATTCTCAATTGAATACACCCTCCTAATTTGTGCATAAGATAATCTAACTAAATGTTAGTTTAGTATTGCCGAAATTATTTTACAAGCAACTTTTTAAAAAAGTTGGAGCGAAAATTATATTTGGTAAATGAAAGAAAAGTGTTTGGTGTCAAAATATGGGTCTAAAATAGTAGAAACATAAGTAGATATATGCCTCTACCCCTACTTCTAAAAACTTCTTTTTATTTTTTTTCACGACACAACAACTCCATACTAATCCTAAATAGTTGGCCATTTAGTGCATTATCAGACTGAAGACCACTATTTAATATCATCTTTGATGTTGTAGTGAAAAAGAGAATTTCAAACTCTCACTGTGTTTTTTTCACTTTAATGGTTCCTTGGGAGGTCGATTGTATGCCCTTGATGCGAGATTTATACGCACACAAATTAAACCCTCTTTTTGACAATTGTAGTATAGGTATAAGTAGGGATCGTTCTGGACCGGGGATTAGGAGGGATTGTTAATCTCTTGGATTTGACTTCAAAAACGTAAAAACAAGTTTAAAACACTATTTAATGCGAAGAATGCAAAACTAAAAGTAAGAAAGATTAAGACTAAAACTTAAACAAAATAAAGGGGGATTGGATTTGGACGAAAATTGAAATAACGAAACAAGTAAATAAACTAGATAGAATGTAAATATGAAATTGATGAAATGGAATGAATGGATGCTAGCTAAGGGGTTCATCTCCACACATGTTACACTTGCATAATAAAAAGATTTCTAATTGCTTTTCAATAAACCATGAATTCTCAACGCCCCGGATTAATTAGGTCCGCTTAAATTAACCGTCAAGTTTTCCTTAAGTTAATGAATTGGATGATTGCATACGACAACCCAAAGCATTCCTCACAAGTTCCCTACATGAATTGCATAATAGAGATACAAGCAAGAATCATTAAGCATCATGAAAACTATAAGTGTTGACGAGGCATTCGTTACTATGATTGCATGAAACTTATGCCAAGAATATGTTTAATACGATTGTTTATAAGCAACCTCCACTACTTGTGAATATAAGTTCATAACTATTACGTGAAACTCACTTATATTCTAGCGTCAAATTCATGCATGAAAATTAAGCGTTCATTCTTAATAAACATACATAAATAGGTTATCAATCAAACAGTTAAACAAATTGAATTCATAACTTATGAAACGTAATTAAAAGTAATCAAATCATATTACAAACATAAACATAGTTTCGAATTACCCCCTAGCTAAAGGGGGTTTAGTTCCTCATAACTTTGAAATCAAAGAAACACCTAAACATTCCAACAACTCAAAACTTTGAATTGTATGAACGTTTAAGCACTCTTTTCTTCCATTTCTCATACGTACAAAACAAAGAGAATTAAAATGAAACTTTGAAATCAAAGAAACACCTAAACATTCCAACAACTCAAAACTTGAATTGTATGAACGTTTAGGCACTCTTCTCTTCCTCGTTGTTGTAGCACAAGGTTTAAGGATAGGTTGGTTGGGGGGATGCAAGTGTTGGGGAATTATGGAAATGGATGAGGATTGGTGGAAATGGAAGATGGTTTTTGGATTCTAAGGGAGAAAGGAATGTGTTTGTGGTGTGTTGTTGTGTTGTGAATGAGATGATATATGAATGAATGAATGCAAGGGTATTTATAGGAGTAGTGGAGGGAACATATAGGGAGAGAATGGATGGGAGAGCATGTGAATGATAGCTAGGAGAATGATTAAAGGGGTGTGAATGGTTGGAAATGCATGTGGGTGAATTGGTGGTGCAATGATGAAAGAATAAGTGCATGTGTGTGTGTTGTGTTGGAATAAATGTGGATGCATGATGAAAAGTTAATAAATAATGCATGTAGGGTTAGGAAATAAAATCATAACTTAAAGGGGGGATGATTAAAGGATGTGGCTAGGTTGGAAAGGTGTGGAAGATGGATGGAATTAGGGGGAATGCATGGCAATGATGGGGAGTTCTTTGGTGATGAATGCAATGATGAAGAGTGAATAAATAATGCATGTAGGGTTAGCTAGGTTGGCTTTGTTTGGGTGCATGTGAGTTAAAGAGGGAGAATGTGGTGAAATGATGAAGTAGGAAGGTGGAAATGCATGTGAATGCATGTGAGTGCATGTGTGTGTGAATGGGTGTTTCTTGATGGTTTTGGGGTTGTGATGCATGTGAATGCATGTGGCTAAGGCTTGTTGATTGGGCTAGAGGTTTTGCATGGCTCAAAGGATTGTTTGATTGGGCTAGGCCCTTTGTTTTATGTTCAAAGTGCATACAAGGCTTTCAAATTCGTCCAACACTTTGGCTCCAAAAATATGCTATCCATTCCAAGCCCAATTTTGCTCCAAAATGCTCCAAAATGCATCTTTTTGCTTCCTTAGCCATATGAACCTAAAAACACACGAAAATGGCTTAAACTACTAAAACAACTATGAATTAACAACATAGATGCACGAAAGCAAGCTAAGTAAGTCGCCTAAATATGCTCCTATCAGCCCTCCCATTTACATACTCTCCACAAGCCCTAATGTTTGTGTGGTCATGGTTAAGTCACGTCAACATTTTATATTACTTTTTGTTTTATTATTACTGTAAGAAATTAATATAAAATGTTGACGTGGCTTAACCGTGACCACACATCACAGGAAGGCATATGGGAAGTATGGAAATGGGAGGGCAAATAATCCACCTCCCTTGTTAGGACTAGTTTGGGGTTGGTCAATTTTTTTTTCAAAAGCAGCTTCTTTACCACCATCACCGGAACTCAATTAAGTATCATTAGAATTCAATTGGGGTTGTTCATGACTGGATTTGAAAGAGACAAAGGAGGCAGTGGATATAACTTTTAGGTTTAGTTGTCGGATTTTGTCCATAAACAAAAACTTACTAGGGCAAAATGACTTTAATGTATTATTTATTTATGTTAATTTAAGGGAGAAGATGGATTTGGTGAAACATTTGTTATAATTGTTCGATCTCCATGGGCCGCGGAAGAAGACTAGTATTTGTTATAGTTGTTTTAGACTTTCTCAACAAAGGTGGACTCGCTCTTGTCCTTTTGCTCGGTTGGTTTGAAAGTAGAGACGAACTAGTAGACCCCAGCGATGAGGAGAGCCCCAAAAGTGAGTTAGTGAGTCCATTGGACTTGGAAAGACATAGAAAGATACAAGACAAAGAGGAGTGAGAGAGCAAGAGATGGAAATAACATTGAGTCTAGCATAGCGGCTGGATCGAGGATGATACATGGGTGGAGGTAGACCTGTAAACGAGTCGGGTTTATTAGGTTTTGGTCAGATTCAATCCAACCTGTTAAGCTAACGGGTCATTCAAACCCAACATGTTAAACTAATAAGTCACTCGTTAACACCCGTTAACAATGGCTGTTTTTTGCTTTTTTTTTTTTTTTTTTTTTTGCGTTCCAATACAATTACACATATTAACTGAAAGGATGTATAAAAGGTTGTTGCCTGCTGACAGTGAAAAATGTACTGAGTTCGATATATAGTAAACAGAAAAGGAGCTGCTACTTGGATTTCTCCTCGGTCTGGTTCTGGAACTCTTCCTGCAAACAAGGAGTTGCGGATGATGTCTTTGAAGAGGATGGAGATAAGGGTTGACATGCAGATCACGGAGCAGGAGGTGCAGCACAGGAGGAACTGGAGCGGCTTGAGGGAGGAGATTTCTTGGGATAGATGGTGCAGGGAGTAGAGGAAGGTCTAGTCGAGGAGCTTGGGCAATATGAAGGCCCCTGCCGAGGGCAGGCGTTTTCACTGTCAATGAAGCAGTAGATAGATAATCTACTGTAGATTATTTATCAATGATAAAAAAAAAGATAGGAAAATAGGAAAAAGATAAGGTGTGATTATAATTTATAACAGGTGCTAACGGGTGTTAACGGGTCTAACGGGTTGATCCAAAGTGACCCGTTAAGCATCCACTCAAATACTAATATTAACGGGTTGTGTCCAAAATGTCAGGTCTAGGTGGAGGGTGCTGTCGTGCCTGGGTTCGTGAGGGCCGAATTTACCCAATTTTTTTGAAGTTATTAAATAAATGGGTGTAGAGCACATATGTGGCTTAGACCCGTTTAATAGATTCGGCGCTTATTTAAACCATAAATGCACCGACACAAATAAGTTGTGTAGCTAGTAATTCCAACATTTCAAAACCCAAATTAGTCTTAAAGTTGAACGTTTTTTAATCCCCTCCAATACCACAAATACATAATTAAAAATATACGAAATGTGGGAAAAAAATGTGAGAGACGATTGTTAGCTAAAAAATATTGTGAGGATGGATATTAAAAAATGGATAAAATACACCAAATTTTGAACTTGTAAACTAGGATAAATCCGTGACTAATGATTCATGAGAGCAAGTTAACCTGTTATAGGAGGACAAGGGCAAGGCAAGGGTAAGGGCAATGAAATTGCCGTCACTATTCAGTCAGGATAATAATTGCCTTTGTGCAAGTCCATTCATTTGTCAAGGGCAATGGAACTATTTACAAATATAAATTTTTAATTTTTTATACTTTGTAAGTTTGTTCTATGTAAATAAAATGAATGTCTAATTTCATTAATACATTACAAATACAAGGAATGAAGAAGATGATTGGGCATTTATAGAAAAGAAAAAAAAAAGATTTGGGTATATTTTTTGAATTTTTTACCATTAGAATAATCTTGACCATTGAATTTCAAAATTATTTCTGTTGGATGTCCCAGATTGCGTCACGTGGCAATTGCAGAAAAAATCGCAATTTTTTTACCTTTGGAAATCCATTGGCTCAACTTGGAGGAAAAATGAGTCATAGGTTGTGCACGTCGGGGGATCCTACTCAATCGATTCCTGTAGCCAGCAGGTACAAGCCTAGACAAAAGTTGCAATTCAAACCACATGCCAAGGCATTTGAAGCACCGGTAGAGTTGCTTTAAGAGATTGATGAAAGGGTTAGAATGTCATGCTCACACTATTCTTGCCAACATGCAGTGCCTTTTAGACTTTCCATGGTGGGTAAGCCATAATCGTGGTCTTCTAATCAAGGCTTTAGGCCCATCTTAAGCGCCGTCATATATCTTTGTATTTAATGTAGTTGTGATTAGATTTTGGCTTGCTGATGATGTTATGTGCTGTTTAAGTTGGTGTCAATAACCCATGTCATGTTAGTTTATTCTCATTTCCTACAAACATCTGGATATCATATTCTAGTATTTAATTGCAAAAACTGCATTCTTAGAAGTAAAAGCCTGGAATTTTAAGATGCCGAGCTATCATGCATGTTTCATAATTGTTTGTCCAATTTAGTTGAAGCCCCCTTGGTGTGCATTGTCCAATATTGTGTTCATTGTCTGATGTTTTCTACCTTCATTTAGGGAATTAAGGTTATTTTGATTGATTGAATATCATTGAAATTGAAAGTTGATGCGTTACGAATGTGACACATAAATTAAACCCTATTTGTGACAATTGTAGTAATGATGTAAGTAGGGATCGTTTTAACCGGGGATTAACTAGGGGTGCTAAACACTTGACTCAAATAAATAAAACTAATCTTTTAAAACACTTAACTCACTTAACGAAAACTCAAAATAAGTCCACAAGACTCCAAATACTTAAAAACACAAAATAAGATAGATTAAGACTAAACAAAATATGGGGGGATTGAGGTTTTGACGAAATTAAACTAAAATGCACAGATTGCAATTAAGGGCAGAATGTAAATATGAATGTGATGAAAATATGGATGATGGAATAGCTAAGGGGTTTTTCTCCACACATGAAATATATGCAACGTAAATCACTTTCCAATTATCAATTCAATAAGTTATGAATCTCGACACTGCAAGTTAATTAGGTCCGCTTAAATTAACCTTCAGATTTCCCTAGAATCATTGAATTGGATGAATATGCATCGCAAACAAATTATTCCTAACAAGTTCTTTATATGAACAGCATGATAAAGATACAAGTTAGAATCATTACGTTCTTTGGAAATCATAAGCATCGACAAGGCATTTGTAACTATGAAAAGCATGAAACTCTTGCCAGGAATCTACTTAACATGATCGTGACTAGCAACCTTCACTACTTGTGAATATAAATTCATAACGATTAGGTGAAACAAACTTATATCCTAGCACCAAATTCAAGCATGCAAATTAAGCGTGCACTCTCGATCAACATACAAGAATAAGTTCTAAATCAAACGGTTAAGCAAATTGTATTCACGACTTATGCAACGATAACTGGAAGTAATCAACTTATTTCACATATATAATCATGGTTTCGAATACACCCTTAGCCAAGGAAGGTTTAGTTCCTCATACGTACAAGACAAAGATAAGTAAATTTAATCATTGAAATCAAGGAGAGAAAACACCTAAAAATTCCAACAACTCAAACTTGAATTGTACAAACGTTTAGGCCCTCTTCTCCTCCTCTTTGTTGCGGCACAAGGTCTAAGGATAGGTTTTGGGGTGGTATTTGTATGGAGGAATGGATGTGTGATGGTGTAAAGTGTGTTAGAGGGATGGGGAGTGCTGGAAATGGAAGGGGAGGCCACGAGTTGGATATTGATTGTGCTGGAAATGAATGTGTGATGCACGACTTCTAAGGGGAAGATGGTGTGAAGTGTGTTGGAGGGATGGGGAGTGCTGGAAATGGAAGGGGAGGCCACGGGTTGGATATTGATTGTGCTGGAAATGAATGTGTGATGCATGGCTTCTAAGGGGAAGATGGTGTGAAGTGTGTATGAATGCATTGCATGGTTTTATAGGGAAAGAATGGGAGAGAATGTGGCTGAATGATTAAAGAGGGAATGCATGTGGAATGACAACTAGGGAGTGAATGATTAAAGAGGGAATGCATGTGGAAGTGTGGCTGCAATGAAGGAGAAAAGCTGGAAAATGGAATGTTATGCACGGCAATGGGATTGTTCTAGGTGATGGGTGCATGTGGCTGAATTATTTGTTGGGAAAGCATGTGAGTGAATGATTAAAAGTGAATGGTGGCTGCAATAATGAAGGGGGAAAGTTGGAATGGATGTGTGATGCACGGTTTCAAAGGGTTGTTTCTGTGAATGATGGCAGGTTGTGTATGTGAGTGATTAGGGTGAATGAAAGGTGAATGAATAATGAAATGGGAAAGCATGTGAGTGACAACTAGGTTGAATGATGATGAGTGCATGTGGCTGAATGAAAATATGTGAATGAATGAGAATATGGTGCGGCTGCAAGGTTGTAGTTTAGGGTGTTTGAGTGAATGGCTGAGATGGTTTGATGAATGAATGTGTTTAAATGGTTTAAAATAGGAAACAAGGCATTTCCTTGCACGACAAGGAAGGGAGACACAAAGGGACTCACGGCATGGCTTAAGGTTGCAAGTTTTGTGACCTAGAATAGGTAGGAACCTTTGATATTGCTGAAATATGGAGTCATTATGGCTCTAGGAAAGATTAAACTCAAAATAGGAAACCTTGGCTTAACTTTCCTACTTGAAGTAGGAAACCTTCTTTGACTAAGATTCCTCATTTGATTAGGAATCCTCTTCAATTTCGTCCATTCCTTTTGCTCCAAATGTAAGCTATCCATTCCAAACCCAATTTTGCTCCAAAATGCACCTTTTTGCTTCCTTAGCCATATAAACCTAGAAACACACGAAAATGGCATAAAGGACTAAAATAACTAAAGAAACATAACGTAAATGCACGAGAACAAGCCAATTAAGTCGCATAAATATGCTCCTATCAAAAGTAATGGTGGTTTCTACTTTCATTTGGTGAAAATCACGCAGTTTATTATAATTTAAACATTATTGAGAAAATTGTTCGAAAAAGCTTAGTGGAACTTGGATGGCATATTGGGAACGGAAGCAAACATGTTTCTCCCTTCTCTATTTGGCTAGAGGTGTTAGGAGGGCCTGATTTATTTATTTATTTATTTTTTCATTGATAATGTCTACTATGTAAAGGGATTTTGGTTATCTACACTTTTTTGGAACCTTTTACGCTTTTAAATTTTGCCCCTCTCTCAACAATTCCTAACTTCGCTACTGTAAAGTATCTTGATATACAAATATAATTTTGCATCCAATACATATGCATGTATTCAACTTTTTGAATTTTAGTTGTATCTATATACCTTTTTTCATTCCTCTGGTGTATAAGTTCCAATTTGTCAACGTACGTCACGTTTACAATAACATGAACATTCTCTTGCGAAATTATTGATAAGACCTTTATCACCTGCAAAATTATGGTTAAATCACATTAAAACACTTGTAAGATAATAAAGTAATTGTATTATAGATAGCTCAAGTACAATCATTTTTCTTAAGGATTGATATGAATAACGTATGTTTAAAACTAATCCTTATTTAACTATTCAATACAAAATATAGAAAGTTAAGATCATTAATTAAACTAAAGATTGCAAGAAATAAAAACTAATTAAATCGGCAAGAACTTAAGCTAAATAAAATAATCAAAACAAACTATTCAAAGAATCAAAGGTAAAAAGCATAAGGGTTTAGCAATCACCAGTAACAATCATATGTAGTTCTATCAATTACTTTGAGTAAACACGTTCAAACTTTGAAGGCTAGGTTATCTTAATGCATATTCTACTTGTGGCATTCATGGTAGAATGTATATCAAACATACAATCCATCTGTGACATTCAGATCAAATATGAAAATGGAAGACTCATTAATGTTTTGTGAAAACCTTCTGAAATTTGCCTCAAGGGAACTTTGAAGGTTAGGTTATCTTAATGCATATTCTACTTGTGGCATTCAAGGTAGAATGTATATCAAACATGCAATTCATCTGTGACATTCAGATCAAATATGAACATGCAAGACACATAATCATAATTAAATAACAAAATATTATTAGTAAGAAAAGATAGATTGTCAAAAGCTCCTAAGCCGAATTCCAATTCTAAAAACGTTTTGCCCCTATAGAGCTCCTAACTTGGCATATAAATAGAATAGTAAAATGGGTCTTCTAATAAATTTGAAAAACCAAATAAAATAATAAACTAGAAAACACATTCTTATTCTAATTGGGTAATCTGCTTAGTTAGAAAAGTCTACATGTTTTATGACCAAATCTGCTCCAAATCAGGCATGCAAGGTGGCGTTGGACAGATAAAAACATCCCCTACACTTCTGCATAAGGAACTTTCATATAAAAAAATGTTATCTTCAATGACTTATGGGCAAAATACGCCTAAAATGTCAAGCTGCCAGCACTGTGTGACCAACCTTCTTTTATTCGACACGAACAAACGGCTAGGAAATAAAATATGAGATTTTGATACAATCATATTAAAAGACTCGTGAATCTACTCCAAGTAGAATTACTCCAAAATTCCTCCATTTTGTCACTTTTTGCTCAAAATAAACTCACATGTCCTACAATAAAAAAATATAAAGTAAAATATCAAAATTCTCTCAAAATAACAAATAAATTATAACTAAGATTAAGGTAAAAATATAGATTAATAATGGCTCATCAATTATAAATGGCACTCTTTGTTTTTTGTTTGAATTGGCTATGTTAAATGTAACCAATGACGCTATTGACCATCTTGTTGTTGTTGTTGCTAGCTGCAGGACATAAATGGAGCCAAATCATGATCTAGGAGCACCACCAGGTAACATGTTTCTAGTTGTTGTGACGTGCTTATCTCACATAAACACGTGCATTATGATATTATAGGAAACTGATTGAAGATCAACTGCTACAGTTTAAAAACAACTGCTTTAGACCCTTTTAGAGCAAAATATACTAAATTTTAACTATCAACTTGTACACGCAATTTTGATGCGAGTGATAAAGTCAGAATGCTAGAAGTATTGTGATTTGATGTGGTTTCTAATCAGAAATAATGTCATACGACTTTTGATGCTACAGTTTTGTATGATTATAAGGTTAAGGTTTGGTGAAACAGGCATTGTCCTTGGTAATGAAAGTAGGTTGAATGATGGATATTTTAGAACAATATTGATGTCAACTTTAGGGTTAGTCTTCATGGAATGGGCTAACCCTGAGTTTTACTATTAGGGAAGGAGAAACATTCGAATATTAATTTGAGGTATCTAGGGCTTGTTGATAATTTAGAACAGTGAAACCAATATCCTTTTGGGAATATTAGTTTTGACAAAACCATTTTATTACAGTCGAGCATGTTACAGAGCACTCAAGGATGCTCAAGCAAAAGATCCGAGAAGAAAATAGGATAAATATAATCTAAGAGACCGTGCGTACGCATTCCAAATGATAAGGTTTATGTGTTCTTAAATCATATATTATGTAAATACTTTGATAATGTTCATGTTAAAAGTTTCCTTTAATTGTCTAGGTTTAGGTTTGCGAAGTCATTCTTGCCTTTTCAAAGCTTGACTTTTGTTACAATCTTAATGCTACCAAATATCCCTATTCTTTGCAATGGTGAGATAGGACACTTCCTAAATGTGAGAAGTTTCAGCAACATGTATTCAACGCTAAACAAGTCAATGTGGATTAGGAGATTGTAGTTTGATTCTCTAATCTGACTTTGTGCTATATTTTAAATTCAGTTTGGATTGTTGTTGCCCCTATGTCCATCTGAGGAAGAGAAGAGGCAAGAATACTAGACTTTTGAGGAGAATGAAGGCGTAGTTATTTCATCATTGAGGTCTTCAACATAGATGGGATGAGTGTATTTGAACTCCACATTTTGCTAACTCATCAATTTCATATGTCAATTAACTTTGGTCTTATGCTTATTGCATTTTTCTAGGAAATTGTGGAATCGTTGAAGAAAGAGTTGGAAGATTTCAAAGAAAAAGTTTTGGAGAAGTTGACTAGACAAGATGAGAGTAACTTCAGAAGGGAGCGTCAAAAACAAAAAAAAAATACAATTCGACCATACTTGGGAAATCGCATACTTACAATGGTATGTAGCAGGAAATCACAGACTTAGAAGGGCATCTGGTAGGAAATCATAGACTTACGACGTATGTACAGTTCATCCATACAATGTAACCCAAATCTTTTCTTGGAGGAATAATTTAGAACTAATTTTCAGCATGACCTTGAATAGCTGTCCCAGGACAATGTTAGATAGGTTCCTCGTTATCAAAAATTTTCCTTGTAAACTAATAAATTTTATTATTTTCTTGTTTTCTATTAGGCTTGTTTTATTAACACCATACATATTAGTGAATACATCTCACATACTTAATACACCCTACATTTTCCTTTTTAATTAAAATTTATCTTTCTCACATCTTGATGCGAGAATTACTTGACACTCAAATTAAACCCTCGTTTGACAATTGTAGTAGAATGGATAAGTGAGGGATCGTTCTAGACCGGGGATTAGGAGGGCTTGCTAAAACCTTCTAAATTGACTTAAAAACATAAAAACACAATATAAAACACTATTTAATGCTCGAAGAAAGCAAAACTAAAAATAAGAAAGATTAAGACTAAGACTTCAACGAAATAGGGGGGAATTGGATTTGGACGAATTTAAACTAAAACGTAAAAACAATATAAAATGTTAAACTAGACTCAAAGAATGTGAAATTAAACGTTAAAACACTAAGACAAACCAAAAGAATCAAAATGCTTTAAAAACACAAACTAAATTGATTTCTAACTATATTGCACATTAAAGCAAAAGGGGGATTGAGATTTGATGAAAATTGAAATAACGAAACAAGAATGTAATTGATGAAATAAGATGGTTGGTGAATTAGCTAGAGGTTCTTTCTCCACACATGATATTTATGCATATGAATCAATTTCCAGTTATTCCTTCATTGAATTATGAACGACAATGCCCCAAATTAACCGTGACATCACTAGTTAACCCTCAGATTTTCCTTATATTATTGGATTGGATGGCATCATTCGACAACCCAAAACATTCTCAAAAGTTCCCTACATGTCATCATAATAGAGATACAATCGAAGATCATTAAGAATAATGAAAACCATAAGCATTGACAAAGCACTTGCAACTATGACATCATGTTACTCATGCTAAGAATTAAACTTAACGCGATCGTGACAAGCGACCTTCACTACTTTCAAGTATAAGTTAGTGACGATTATGTGAAACCTTCTTAAACTTTAGCCACATATTCATGCATGCTAATTAAGTGTCGACCCTCAATCAACAAACACAAATAAGTTAATCATCAAATAGTTAAGCCAATTGCATTCACGAATCAAGAGTTCATAACCGGAATTCATCAATTCATATTACATAAATAATCATGGTATTGAAATCACCCCTAGCTAAAAAGGGTTTAGTTCCTCATAACTTTGAAATCAAAGAAACACCTAAACATTCCAACAACTCAAATGTGAATTGTATGAACGTTTAGGCCCTCTTATCTTCCATTCCTCATATTACAAAACAAAGAGAATTGAATTTAAACTTTGAAATCAAAGAAACGCGTAAACATTCCAACAACTCAAACGTGAATTGTATGAACGTTTAGGCCCTCTTATCTTCCTCTTTATTGTGGCACAAGAACTAAGGGATGTTGTAGGTGTGTTGAATGGATTGGGGGATTATGGAAATGGAAGAAATGGAGGAAAAATGGAAGAAAAACTCACGGCTAGGGAGAAGATGGAAGTGTTTGTGGTGTGTTGTGTATGAAATGAGATGATGAATGAATGAATGAATGCAAGGGTATTTATAGGAGTAGTGGAGGGAACATATAGGGAGAGAATGGATGGGAGAGCATGTGAATGATAGCTAGGAGAATGATTAAAGGGGTGTGAATGGTTGGAAATGCATGTGGGTGAATGATTTGTGGTGAAATGATGAAGTAGGAAGGTGGAAATGCATGTGAATGCATGTGAGTGCATGTGTGTGTGAATGGGTGTTTCTTGATGGTTTTGGGGTTGTGATGCATGTGAATGCATGTGGCTAAGGCTTGTTGATTGGGCTAGAGGTTTTGCATGGCTCAAAGGATTGTTTGATTGGGCTAGGCCCTTTGTTTTATGTCCAAAGTGCATACAAGGCTTTCAAATTCGTCCAACACTTTGGCTCCAAAAATATGCTATCCATTCCAAGCCCAATTTTGCTCCAAAATGCTCCAAAATGCATCTTTTTGCTTCCTTAGCCATATGAACCTAAAAACACACGAAAATGGCTTAAACTACTAAAACAAAATGCATCTTGTTTGACATGAATTAACAACAAAATGTTCCAAAGGGTGGATTTTTGGGTTCTTGTTTGACATGTTAAAAGTGTTTTAAAGTGACTTTTGGAACCCCTATGTACCCTAGTATGGTTGTATGTTATTTCCCTTAAGTTTGAGTGGTTTTGGGATGTTTTTGGGTGAAGAATGTTCATGGAGCTCTTATGGGTTTTCATGAATGTTCTTCATTGTTCTTGATATGTTCTTGCCAAGAACAAAAGGTTTCGTGTTTTGATTTATTTCATAAAGTTTTTGTTTTGAAATATTTCTTATGTTTAAATATATTAGATATTTATTTTGAAAAATGAAAGAAATTTTAGTGGGTTGGTGTGTAATGATTTATTCCATTTCACACACCCCACTTACAAAACTTTGAAATTTTTTTTATACTTTGTTTCAAATGGCCGGCCACCCTACTCAATTAGGGTCCTTGTGGGGCTTTTGTGCAATTATATAAAGTTTTGATACTTTTGTATATTTGCATTTTGACCCAAAAATTTACGTTTTTACGTAAAGGTCCAAAATCACTAAAAGGACAAATTGTTTTGCTCCTTTAATGAAGTTTTAGTTTTTGTGGAAATTTTTGGGTTCTAGTTGTAATTACATGAAGTAGTGGACTTTTGTGTTTTTACAAAGTGACCCCAAAAGTTTAAGTTTTTGCAAAATAGCCCAAAAGTTGAGGTTAATTGCACTATGGCCCAAACAAGTTGAGGTCATAGCATTTTGGCCCAAATTAGGTAGAGAACAAAATTGTTTTGTCTCTTTAAATGAGAATTGGATTTTCATTTCATTTAGCTCCATTTAAATCAATTCTATGGATACAAAAACCAAATGAAAATGTTGCATTCAAGTTTAATTAGTTAAAGCGTTAATTAATTAAAGAAAGGGTGATTATGAACCTTAGCCTACGATAATTGAGCTATGTGAAAGGCCGTTTCAAATTTGTTTGAACCATGGGAATGTGTAGATTAAATTTTGGTTGTAATTTGATATGATCAATTGTTGTAAAAGAGCATAAGCTCTTATTTACTTTGAAGTACTCCTTTCTTGTTTTATTCGATATGCATGAAATTGGAGTAGTTGGGTCCAACGCCCAATAAGACAACACGCCTTAATGTGATTAAACGCGTAACTAAAATCAATCTCCATCCCTAGACCGAGATTCAACACTAGGCTCGTGTTTGAATCGAATCAAAGGTTCATAGTCATCTGATGCGAGATTTATACGCACACAAATTAAACCCTCTTTTTGTCAATTGTAGTATAAGTATAAGTAGGGATCGTTCTAAACCGGGGATTAGGAGGGATTACTAAATCACTTGGAAACTGACTCAAAAATGTAAAACAAACATTAAAACACTAAAACAAATCAAAAGACTCAAAGAATACAAAACACTTATAAACACAAACTAAGACACTTTCTAACTAAATTGGACACTAAAGTAAAGGGGGATTGAGATTTTGACGAAAATAAATTAAATGCACAAATTGTAATTTAAAGGTAGAATTTAAATATGAATGTGATGAAATATGGAATGAATGCTAGCTAAGGGGTTCTTCTCCACACATGTTATACTTGCATACAAGATTGATTCTCAGTTGGTCTTTCGATAAATTATGAAACTCAACACTCCGGATTAATTAGGTCCGCTTAAATTAACCGTCAAATTTTCCTTAAGTTAATGAATTGGATGGGTTTGCGCAACGCAATTCACAACATTCTCCAAAAGTCCTTTACGTGAACAGCACAATAAAGATACAATCAAAGATCATTAAGTATTATGAAAACTATAAGTGTTGACGAGGCATTCGTTACTATGATGAGCATGAAACTCGTGCCAAGAATTCATTTAACGCGATTGTTTATAAGCAACCTCCACTACTTGTGAATATAAGTTCATAACGATTAGGTGAAAATCACTTATATTCTAGCGTCATATTTATGCATGAAAATTAAGCGCGCATTCTTAATAAACATTCATAAATAAGTTATCAATCAAACGGTTAAACAAATTGAATCCACAACTTATGAAATTCCAACGAAAGTTAATCAATTCATATTGCAAATATAAACATAGTTTCGAATCACCCCCTAGCTAAAGGGGGATTAGTTCCTCATACCTTTGAAATCAAAGAAACACCTAAACATTCCAACAACTCAAAACTTGAATTGTATGAACGTTTAAGCACTCTTCTCTTCCATAAAACAAAGAGAATTAAAATGAAACTTTGAAATCAAAGAAACACCTAAACATTCCAACAACTCAAACTTGAATTGTATGAACGTTTAGGCACTCTTCTCTTCCTCGTTGTTGTAGCACAAGGTTTAAGGATAGGTTGGTTGGGGGGATGGAAGTGTGGAATGGAGTGGAAATGGAGAAGATGGAGAAGGGGAAGTGTTTGTGTATTACAATGGAAAATGAGATGATTTGGTGAATGTAATGAATGGGTATTTATAGGAAGAGAATGGGTGTTAATGGATGTTTGTTTAAGGTATTTGGTGGATGGGAAAAGGTGTGGATGGTGGGAATTATGGTGGATGGATGGTTTAGTGGATGTAATTTAGGGTTTATTTAGGTGAATGTGGATGCATGGTTTAGTGGATGTAAAGGATAATGGGATGGTGTGGAATTAAAAGCTAAAAAAAATGGGATAATGGGCATTTAAGTGTGAATGGAATGGTGGGATGCACTAATGGAAATTATGAAATGGAATGGTGGGATGCACTAATGGAAATTATGGAATGGAATGGTGGGATGCACTAATTAGGAGGAAGAATTAGGGTGAAGGGCTTAATGCATGGATTTGGGCCAATTAGGGTGAAGGGCTTAATGCATGGATTTGGGCCTAAAATGCCTCCCCTTGCATGGCAAGGGAAAGGACTTGGGCTAAAGCCCATGGCAATGGCTCTAAAATGGGCTAAGGTTAGGGTTTAGGTCATCTAAAAGCCCAAAGCCAAGAATAGAAACTCACGACAATGGAAACCTCCAAGAATAGAAACTTCCAACTTTAGAAACTTTGGTTACCAATTCCGACTTCCTTGCTCTTCACTTTCATTTCTTCATTTCTTAAGCTCCTTTGACCTTCAACCTCGTTCATTCCTCGTGCTCCATTTGCATACACCACATTCCAGCTCAGTTTTGCTCCAAAAGCTCCCAATTGCATCATTTCATGTAATATGTCCTTTAAACCTGAAAACACATGAAAGTAGCTTAAAAGACTACTTTAACGAATAAAACATAACAAAAATGCATAAGAACTAGCTAACTAAGGCGCATAAATATGCTCCTATCAAATTCCCCCACACTTAGCTTTTGCTAGTCCTCGAGCAAAACAAACAAAAGAAAGAAAACAAAACGAAACAAACTAACCAAAACCAAAAACTAAACCTTCCAACGTTCGCCTCAGGGATTTCCAATGAAACATGACATGTCAAAATTCATTACTCACATGGCTTTTAGTCTTCCTTTCCCTCAAGCACATACTTAATCATAGTCACCATTCACTAGTTCGCATTTAATCAATTAAAACATATTTTGAATGTAGTAACATGCCTTAGAGAATTCCCTCAATTCCTCACTCGTTATGCACTCAATTTTCACTCAAATTTTCTGACTACACACCCTACACTAGTTATATGTGAGAAGATTGATGTAAACATGAAAGACTAGTACTCGCATACGTTATACAAGGAAAGCAATTTCGGGAGTAATTAAACGTGTATGGATATGATCTCATGAATGGGATGCTACTATTTAGATGCGAGAACCAGTGACACCATATGCTCATACCAAATTCAAACTCCACATTTGAAATGCACAACACTCAAGATAGAAGTCAAGGGTTGTAACGGGGCTTGGGGTTTTGGCTAACAAGGGAAGGTAAGGAATAACAAACGTTCTTTAAGCAATAATAAGTAAAGTAATGAAATTAAGACCTAGAATTCCCTTAGAATGCAGAAATCAACTTTTAAACAAATAGGGGAGATTCAAACAACTCTTAGGGCCTAATTCATTGTTTTGGGCCCTTACTTCAACAATCAATACTTTTCAACTATTTTCAACTCTTTTTCCATTTTTTTTTTTTTTTTTTTTTTTTTTACCGTGCCTATGGCACAAAAACTCACATGAATACACTTTCCCCCACACTTATTTTCTGCACACATTAATCAAAGGGAATTCATTCATGCTTACTATGCTTCAAGAACAAGGGTACGGATGGTCCTAATCTAGGCTAGGTGAAGATAATGTGGGTTAACAAAGAAAGTAGGCTACACACGGCTCAACGGGGTTAAATCCTATAAAACAAATGAAAAGGGAAATATGGCAATTTGGCTATGGTGTTCACTACACAACTTCATCTTGAATACGTGTTATGCAAATCAATGACATGCTTTGAATGAAATGGGCATGAGTTCTAGCATTTGGAACTAAGTGATGAAACGCCTTCTAAGTAGCAACCAATCAAAGAATAATGAGATCATGCAACGATTTTAGAAAACAAAGAATGCACAGATTTTAACTCTCCAAATAAACGTTTAAGCTCAAGTCTCACAGGGATGTAGTGTTAGTTTGAGCTCATTCCTTTAAGCATGTTATAAAAACTAATTTTTTTCTTTGTGATTGCATGTGAATTCGTGAACTATAACTACAACCAAGCATAAACCAAAGAGTATATCAAACGTCCATCCATGTTTGTAACTTTCTTTAACCATCATGCAATTAAAAACCAAATCCTCATCATTGCGTTGGAAGGTGACCTACGACACAAACACACAAAAACAACTTTAAAACAACTCTTTTTGGGTTTTTCAAAACAATTTTTCAAATTTTTATGGGATTTTCGAATTTTTAAGTCAAAACACACTAAAACAGTTTAAAAACATTTTAAAACAGCAAGGAACAACACTTGAAGTTATGGGTGATAAAATCCAACAAATTTTGCATCAACATACTTAGTTACCCCCCCACACTTAAATCAAACATTGTCCTCAATGTTTTAAGCTTAAAACACACCAAACAAAAGAAAACATATAAAACAGCAACTAAACATACTAAACATGGCAGAATGTATCTATCAAAGAGAAGAGTTTTAGAGATGCAAATCTGGTTATGGAGTGTAAATTTCATCTTCTCCTTGGTGATTGCAGTGAGGCTTCATCTTTCTGCCATTTTTTTTTTTTTTTTTTTTTAAACACTCGGAAATTAATAAACAAGCTTTATTCACTGTATTGGGTTGCCTCCCAAGTAGCGCTTTCTTTTACGTCTTGCAGCCGGACGAAGAATCCATTTACTCCAAATTGGAGCCTACGGTACCCAAGGGGGTGTCATCCACGGTGTGCTCCACAAAGTTCTCATAATAGGCCTTCAAACGATGCCCGTTCACCTTAAACTCTTGACCTGTTTTGAAGCTACGAACTTGGACTGCACCATGAGGAAAAACGTTAGTAATAACAAAGGGTCCAATCCAACGTGAACGTAACTTACCCGGAAATAGACGAAGACGAGAATTAAACAACAACACTTTCTGTCCAACAGAGAAGGACTTGGTGCGAATCATCTTATCATGAAAGGCCTTCGTCTTTTCCTTGTAAAGGCGAGCATTCTCATAAGCTTCATTCCGTATCTCCTCAAGTTCATTCAATTGAAGCTTACGATGAATTCCCGCTGCATCCACATCCATGTTGAACTTCCTCACGGCCCAATGAGCCTTGTGCTCCAACTCCACAGGTAAGTGACATGGCTTGCCATAAACAAGCCGAAAGGGGGACATTCCTATGGGTGTTTTGTAGGCGGTCCTATAAGCCCACAATGCATCTTCTAGCCTTAAGCTCCAATCTTTTCTTGTTGGACCCACTGTCTTCTCAAGAATCTGTTTTATCTCCCGATTCGACACCTCGGCTTGCCCGCTTGTTTGAGGATGATAGGGTGTGGACACCCTATGTGTAACGTTGTACTTCTTGAGCAAGGCCTCAATTGTACGATTACAGAAATGTGAGCCTCCATCACTTATAAGAGCTCGAGGCATTCCGAACCTAGCAAAAATGTTAGACTTCACAAAATCTGCAACTACCTTGGAATCGTTAGTACGGGTGGCTTTTGCTTCCACCCATTTGGAAACATAATCCACCGCCAACAAGATATAGAGAAAACCATGTGATGAAGGAAAAGGACCCATAAAATCAATGCCCCACACATCAAATATTTCAACAGAAAGTATAGGGGTTTGTGGCATTTGATCCTTAGCATTTATATTACCCATTCTTTGACACCGATCACATGTAAGGCAAAACGTCCTAGCATCCCTAAAGATGGTTGGCCAATAAAACCCACATTCTAAGACTTTAAGGGCAGTGCGTTGGGTGCCAAAATGTCCCCCACATGCATATGAATGACAAAATGTTAAAATAGATTGAAACTCAGATTCATTCACACAACGTCGGACAATCTGATCGGGACAAAATTTCCAAAGGTATGGGTCATCCCAAACATAAAACCTAGCATCCTTTCTAAGCTTATCACATTGATTCCTATTAAGTGTGCTAGGGGTATGTTTAGACACCAAAAAGTTCACCAAATCTGCGTACCAAGGCTCACTTACCTGGATAGACATTAATTGTTCATCGGGAAAAGTTTCAGAAATTGGCATTGCTTCCTCATGCATCATTCGGCTTAGGTGGTCAGCCACCACATTCTCCACGCCCTTCTTATCCCGAATCTCAATGTCAAACTCTTGTAGAAGCAACATCCATCGAATCAATCTAGGCTTGGCCTCCTTTTTCGTGAGCAAATATTTGAGAGCTGCATGATCAGTAAAAATAACAATTTTAGTACCAAGTAAGTAAGATCGGAACTTATCTAATGCAAAAACCACAGCAAGTAATTCTTTCTCAGTGGTTGAATAATTTAATTGAGCATCATTTAGTGTCCTAGAAGCATAATAGATAACGTGGGGTTGCTTGTTCTTTCGCTGTCCCAAAACAGCACCAATGGCATAGTCCGACGCATCACACATTAACTCGAATGGAAGGCTCCAATCTGGAGGTGTGATAATAGGAGCCGAAGTGAGAGCTTCCTTCAAGTGCTTGAATGCCATGGAGCATGCTTCATCAAACTCGAAAACCACCTCTTTTTGAAGCAACCGGCATAGTGGCTGTGCAATCTTGGAGAAATCCTTAATGAAACGCCTATAAAAACCTGCGTGGCTAAGAAACGAACGAACCTCTCTAACCGAAGTTGGAGAGGGTAAGTGGCGAACAAGGTCTACCTTAGATTTATCTACTTCAATGCCTTTTTCAGAAATGATATGGCCTAGAACAATACCTTGCTTAACCATGAAGTGGCATTTTTCCCAATTAAGTACAAGATTCGTTTCAACACAACGTTTCAAGATTAAAGTCAGATTATTCAAGCAATGATCAAATGAATTGCCAAACACGCTAAAATCATCCATGAATATCTCAATAATCTTCTCCACATAATCAGAGAATATACTCACCATGCATCGTTGAAACGTTGCCGGAGCATTGCACAAGCCAAATGGCATGCGTCTATATGCAAAAGTGCCAAAGGGGCACGTAAATGTTGTCTTCTCTTGGTCCTCCGGAATGATCACAATCTGGTTATATCCGGAATATCCATCAAGAAAGCAATAAAATTCATAACCGGCTAACCTTTCCAACATTTGGTCGAGGAATGGTAATGGAAAGTGATCCTTCCTTGTCATGGCATTTAACTTCCTGTAATCAATGCAAACACGCCAACCAGTCACAACACGAGTGGGGACAAGCTCTTGTTCTTCATTCTTCACCACTGTGACGCCAGACTTCTTTGGAACAACCTGCACAGGTGACACCCAACGACTATCAGAAATAGGATATATAACACCACAATCAAGTAATTTTATAACCTCCTTTTTCACTACTTCCATCATAGGTGGATTAAGGCGACGTTGAGCTTCACGAAATGGCTTGGCTTCCTCCTCCAAAAGGATGCGATGCATGCACGTGGTGGGACTAATGCCTTTGATATCCGCCAAAGTCCATCCAATGGCAGATTTGTGCTCTTTTAACACCCTTATCAACTTGTCTTCTTCTTGAGCCGTGATTAAGTTTGAAATGATGACGGGTAGCGTTTGATCTTAGCCTAAGAACACATACTTCAAGTGACTAGGTAATGGCTTTAACTCAAGTGTAGGTGGCTGCACAGTTGATGGAAGTAACTTGTTAGTCAAAACCGAATCTAAAAGTGAGATTGGAGACTTACCAGAGTGGAAGGGCAATGACTCAAGGGCAGCGACCATTTCAAGTACTTCATCACAAGGGGGCACGGCAATATGGTCAGATTGCATGCCGTGGGTTGCCAAGACTCCCTCACACTTATTTCTTGTTCCTATGCCGTGGACTAAGGCTACCTCAAGTGCATCTTCGTTCATTTGATCCAAATGCACCTGTGCCAAAGAATCAACAATATCAATAGCAAAACAAGAATGATCCTCAATTGGATGTTTAATGGTTTCAGAAAGATTAAAATGAATAATGTCCCCATCAAACTCCATGGTCAATGTTCCCGTATACACATCAATCTTTGTTCTTGCTGTTTTCATGAAGGGACGGCCTAGCAAGATTGGCAATGATGGAGCATGGCTTGAATCCTCCATGTCTAAAACATAGAAATCTGCGGGGAAAATAAGGTGATTGACCTGCACTAAAACATCCTCAAGGACTCCCTTGGGATAAGCGTTAGAACGATCGGCCAATTAAATTATAACGCCATCTTGTTTTAACTCACCAAGGTTCATTGATGCATAAATGGAATAAGGCATGACATTTATGGATGCACCTAAATCAAGCATGGCATGTTCAAAACGATTATGTCCAATCAAACAAGGAATCGTGAAACTACCGGGGTCTTTGCACTTGGTAGGTAGTTTACGTTGCAAAACAGCGGACACATTCTCGCTTACCTTCACTACCTCTTTGTTTGCCCTTCTTCTCTTTGTATTGCATAGGTCCTTGAGGAATTTAGCATACTTTGGAACCTGTTTGATTGCATCGAGAAGCGGTATGTTCACTTGCACCTTCCGGAACGTTTCAAGAATGTCCTTCTCGCTTTCTTCCTTTTTTTCTTGCATGAACCTGCGAGGAAAAGGTACATTGGGCAGATTAGGACGTGAAGTACATGAATTTGAACTTAAATTACCTGATTTGGCCGAGTTAGGGTGATTGGGGGCCTGCGGCATTGGGTTTTTCACTCTTTCCATGGGTGAGCTAGACACTTCCTTAGGTTGTGTCGTCTCTTCATCTACTTCTTGGGCAGATTTGGGATTGTTTGGCTCGGTCCCAACTTCTTTTCCACCCCTTAGGGTGATGGCCTTGGCGGATTCGAATCCTCCCTTTGGATTGACTGTGGTTGAGCTAGGAAGCTTTCCTTTATCTCTAATCTGTCCAAGGAACTCAGAAATCTGCCCTATTTGTTTCTTCATATCGATCATCTCCTTCTCGTTATTTTCTATCCGGTTGTTTTGATTTTGCAACCCCTGCGAAATAGAGGTTAGTAATTGCATCGCTTGATTACTTTCCAAGGACGTACCTGAATGAGATGATGTCGAAGGTTGTTGGGATTGTTGGGGTGCATACGGCTTGGAATAAAAACCAGGGGGGTTTGGCCTAAATCCGCTTTGTTGTTGACCTTGTTGGGGATCTCGCCATTTGAAATTCGGATGATCACACCAACCGGGATTGTAAGTATTAGAAAACGGATCACCACGTGTTTGGTATTGGTTGCCATATCCCACGGCATTGAGTGTCTCCCACCCTCCATTCTCGATCAATTGTGGGCACGTGTCCGTAGGGTGTCCTTGCATGGAGCATACTCCACAAGAAGCTACGGTTTTGACTTTTGGACCTTCCACCACCTGAGAAAGCAACGTAGTAAGGTTAGCCATTTGATTTTGAAGTTCGGTTATGGCACTTACCTCATTGACTTGGTGTTGCCGTGGGGGGTCTCTTTGTCCAAGTCCTTCATATTGTTGTGCATTTAGAGCACGGTTTGCAATTAGGGTCTTGGCTGCCATAGGAGTTTTATCCACCAATGCACCTCCCGCCGAAGCATCGAGCATTTGCCTTTCAATGGGAAGAAGGCCCTCATAGAAGTATTGAAGAAGAAGCTCCTCCTTCATTTGATGTTGAGGACATGATGCAACAAGGGCTTTAAAATGCTCATAGTATGCCGGAAAAGATTCTCCTTGACTTTGTTGGATTCCGCTAATTTTCTTCCTCAAGAGAATGACTCTTGAAGTAGGGAAAAACTTCTCCAAGAACGCTCTCTTCATGCTTTCCCAAGAAGTCACTGTCCCGGGTGCCAATTCATAAAGCCAATCCTTAGCCTTTTCCACAAGAGAGAATGGAAAAGCTTTCATCTTCAAAATATTCCCATCAACATTAATGGGTGTCATGCTTGAGCATACAACTTCAAACTCCTTCAAATGCTTGTTTGGATCTTCCATGGACAGCCCATGGTACTTAGGAATATGATGCAGCAAGCTTGACTTCAATTCGAACTCATCGGTCTTGCCTAGAGCCGCCCTAGGATATTGAATACATAGGGGTGCGGCATTGTCCAATCCCGAAGCGGAAAGTTCTTTGATTGTTCGGTTGTCTGCTGCCATGTCTACTTCACCCTCTATTCTCCTGGGTTTCTCTTCTTCAGATTCAGCAACGGACTCGGAGCTTTCACTTGATTCGCTAGGTTCTGGGTTCTTTCTCTTTCGTCTCAATTCTCGCTCGAAATTGGCGTCAAAGACCGAGATAGGTTCACAAATCGGATGAGAACTCCGAGTCATAAACTAGTACCTAAAACAAGAAACAAAACAAGATTAAGAATCTAGAATAAAATAAAAACAAAAGAAAATACAACAATCCAAGAGATTAGCAAAGTTGCTAATCCCCGGCAACGGCGCCAAAATTTGATGCGAGATTTATACGCACACAAATTAAACCCTCTTTTTGTCAATTGTAGTATAAGTATAAGTAGGGATCGTTCTAAACCGAGGATTAGGAGGGATTACTAAATCACTTGGAAACTGACTCAAAAATGTAAAACAAACATTAAAACACTAAAACAAATCAAAAGACTCAAAGAATACAAAACACTTATAAACACAAACTAAGACACTTTCTAACTAAATTGGACACTAAAGTAAAGGGGGATTGAGATTTTGACGAAAATAAATTAAATGCACAAATTGTAATTTAAAGGTAGAATTTAAATATGAATGTGATGAAATATGGAATGAATGCTAGCTAAGGGGTTCTTCTCCACACATGTTATACTTGCATACAAGATTGATTCTCAGTTGGTCTTTCGATAAATTATGAAACTCAACACTCCGGATTAATTAGGTCCGCTTAAATTAACCGTCAAGTTTTCCTTAAGTTAATGAATTGGATGGGTTTGCGCAACGCAATTCACAACATTCTCCAAAAGTCCTTTACGTGAACAGCACAATAAAGATACAATCAAAGATCATTAAGTATTATGAAAACTATAAGTGTTGACGAGGCATTCGTTACTATGATGAGCATGAAACTCGTGCCAAGAATTCATTTAACGCGATTGTTTATAAGCAACCTCCACTACTTGTGAATATAAGTTCATAACGATTAGGTGAAAATCACTTATATTCTAGCGTCATATTTATGCATGAAAATTAAGCGCGCATTCTTAATAAACATTCATAAATAAGTTATCAATCAAACGGTTAAACAAATTGAATCCACAACTTATGAAATTCCAACGAAAGTTAATCAATTCATATTGCAAATATAAACATAGTTTCGAATCACCCCCTAGCTAAAGGGGGATTAGTTCCTCATACCTTTGAAATCAAAGAAACACCTAAACATTCCAACAACTCAAAACTTGAATTGTATGAACGTTTAAGCACTCTTCTCTTCCATAAAACAAAGAGAATTAAAATGAAACTTTGAAATCAAAGAAACACCTAAACATTCCAACAACTCAAACTTGAATTGTATGAACGTTTAGGCACTCTTCTCTTCCTCGTTGTTGTAGCACAAGGTTTAAGGATAGGTTGGTTGGGGGGATGGAAGTGTGGAATGGAGTGGAAATGGAGAAGATTGATAGGAGCATATTCATGCGACTTAATTAGCTTGTTCTCGTGCATTTATGTTGTGTTTACTTAGTTATTTTAGTGTCTAAGGCCACTTTTGTGTATTTTCAGATTATAAGGCCAAAGTGTGCAAGAAGATGCAAATTGGAGTCTTTTGGAGCAAAAGAGGAATGAATGAGTTGAAGACTTGAAGAAACGACGAATTCCTACTCCAACGATGAATTCTTACCAAAACGAGGAATCCTACTCAAACAAGGTTTTCTATTTTAGGAAAGTTAACCCTAAGTTTCCCGTTTTGGTAACCTTTCCTAATCTTAAACGTCCGTATTTTCTAGCCACTTTGAAGTCTTTGTAGGCACTTTAGGACACAAAACCAAGGCCCTAGCCACACCCTTTAATCTTTCCCTCTTTAATTTCTGATTTTATTTCCTAATTCTAGAAGCCTTTGAATTTATTTTCGTTAATAAAAATAAGCTAGGAACCAAACATATTTAAAACCCTAGGTTTTACATACTTAGCCGCACCTTTCCATATCCTCCCCTTTAATCCGTAGCCTTCCATTTTATTTTCATTTTTATAATAAAACAAAACAGCCATTGCATCCAAATACATCCACTTTGGCCGTGCATCCCATAACCCTTTTCTCCAAACCTAGCCGTAAATCTCCCATTCACCCTAATATTCTATCCTAAGCCGTGACTTCCCTAAAGCTTCCAGCCCATTATCCCATTTTTTGGCTTTTAGCCGCAAGCATCCATTAACCCTAATATAAAATCAGCCACTTTCCCATTATTCACCCTAGAACCCGTGCATTCCAAAACCTAAACAAAACCTAACAGCCGCAAGACATATCCCATAATTCTAATCCATCCCGCAACCACCTTTTTATATTTTTTTTTCTCCCATTTTTCTCCACCATCCATCCTGTAGCCGCAGCAACCTTATATCCCATTATTCATTCAATCCGAGCATCCATTCTCCCATTCTAGCTTCAAAAACTGTGCAGCCACCATCACAGATTTTTCCCGATTAATTCCCTCCTTTAAACCGTGCAGCCACTTCCATATTTTCCAACACAGCCGCACCTTTCCTCCACCCTTCCAGCCACCATACCATCCTTAAATCCATCCCTAAACCCGCAAATCATCCACCAACACCATTTAACCTCACTGCCGCAGCAAGAAGAAAGGAGAAAGAGGAGCTTGGACGCGCCGAAATTCACGTGGATTTGTTGGGCGTTCTAGGTGTAATCAATCCTTTGTGCTTTATGTTTAAATTCAATTGTATTTCTCTTTTTGTGACTATGAGAGGCTAAATCCCCCTAGTTAGCTAGGGGGTGATTCGAAACCATGTTTATGCTTGCAATATGAATTGATTACTTTCGGTTGGAATTTCATAAGTTGTGGATTCAATTCGTTCATCTATTTGATTGATAACTTATTTGTGTATGTTGATTGAGAGTGCACGCTTAGTTTTCATGCATGAATATGATGCTAGATTATGAGGGAGTTTCACCTAATAGTTACAATCTTATAATCACAAGTAGTGAAGGTCGCTTGAAAACGATCGCGTTGAATGAATTCTTAGCATAAGTTTCATGCAATTCATAGTAACGAATGCTTCGTCAATGCTTATGTTTTTCATAGAACTTAATGATTCTTGCTTGTATCTCTATTATGCAATTCATGTAGGGAACTTGTAGGGAATGTTTTGGGTTGTCGTATGCAATCATCCAACTTAATAACTTGTGGAAAAACTGAGGGTTAATTAGTGCAATTCACGGTTAATTTGGGGCGTTGAGTTTCATAATTTATCGAAAGACCAACTGAAAATCAAAGTGTATGCAAATTTGACATGTGTGGAGAAGAACCTTCTAGCTAGCATTCATCCATATTTTAATCACATTCATATTTACATTCTGCCTTAAATTTACAATCTATGCATTTAATTTATTTTCGTCCAAACCACAATCCCCCTTTACCTTAGTGTCTAATTTAGTTAGAAAGTGTCTTAATTTGTGTTTATAAGTGTTTTGTATTCTTTGAGTCTTTTGATTTGTTTGAGTGTTTTTATTGTTAGTTTTGCATTCTTTGAGTCTAGTTTAGTGTTTCAAACTTTATTTTACGTTTTTGAGTCAGTTTCCAAGTGATTTTGCAATCCCTCCTAATCCCCGGTTAAGAACGATCCCTACTTATTTATATACTACAATTGTCACAAGAGGGTTTTAATTTGTGTGCTTACTTAGTTTGCATCAAATTTTTGGCGCCGTTGCCGGGGATTAGCAACTTTGCTAATCCCTTGGTTCTTTTCTTTTTGGTTTAGTTGTTTCCGTTTTAGTTTCTAACTTAGTGTTGTTTTTTTTGTTTGTTGTTACTTTTGATATTTGATTTAGTTCTCTTTCTTTGATTTTAGGTACTAGAGAAGTAAGATATGGATTTTGCTAGCATTCAAGCTCAATTGGCAAATCTTACTTCTCAATTGTCGCCGTATGCCGAAAGGACCACAATGCAGAGTGTCCCTACATTTGGTGCTTCATATAGGCAAGGATTTCAATCCAATCAATGTCCACAAAGAGATTGGAGGGATCATTCAAACTCTATGTGGTGGGAAGCTCAACAAGTTCAACGTGAAGCATATTGGCAGTCATATGAGGAGTTCTATTCAAGACCTATGCAGCCACCACAACTTCATATGCAATATGCTCAATTAAATTCAAGTTCGTCAATAGATTATAATCAAATTCTTAATGAATTAAATTCTTTGGTGCAGGGGTCACAAAATCAAGCCAAGGAGGCTCAACAAGAAGGATATTGGCAGCCATATAAGGAGTTCTATTCAAGCCCTATGCAGCCACCACAACCTCATATACAACCTGCCCAAACAAATTCAGGTGCGTCTTTGTATAATGATACGCTTATTAAGTTACTCACCAATTTGTCTCAGGGGCAAGAAAATCAAAAGACAATGCAAAATCGAGACAAAAGGTTGAACCACTTGGAAAAGCAAATTGGGCAGATAGCGGAATTCGTAAGACAATTTCGTGACCAAGAAGTGGATGAGGAGCTGCTAATTGAGGAGGAGGAAGAAGACATGCACACGGCAAGGGTAGAACAACCCTTGCCGCAGCCCCCTAAGCCCTCTAAACCACCCACCACAAGTAAGGACGTCCCAATTTCATGTTATTATGATGTTATTCCACCCAATGTCCCTTTTCCTAGCATGTTTTTGATTCCCAACCAAGAAGAGAGTAAAAAGGACATCGTGGAAGCCTTCCCAAAGGTGCAGAATGCTATTCCAATTCTTGGTGCAACACAACAAGTTTTAAATGGTGTTGAATTCTTCAAAGGACTTTGTACACCAAGAAGAATGATTCAAGAGAAGGTAGTGGCTGAAGAAGATGTAGAAGGCATCAAAGAGGACATATTTGAAACCACAAAATCCAAAGAAGTTGAATTTGATGACATTGAACAAGTCATAACCATCACATGCAATCTTGCCAAGTCCAATATCCCTGAAACTTTCAAAGGAGTGGTGTTTGTCATTGAGTTCTTGTCGGACAAAACAAGTAAGTCATCTTCTCCAAATTCCATTACATTTTATACTAACTGGCTGATTTTGATGAATCAGGCACCTACACTAGAATTCAAACCAATGTCAGTTCACTTCAAGTATCACCTTCCATTCAAGGATCAATTCCATGTCGTGGGACCTAGGGAAGTTTGAAAAGAAGGTCTCGTCCGGCTGCAAGACGTAAAAGAAAGCGCTTCGTGGGAGGCAACCCATGCAATCAACAAAGGAAGAACTTGGGAATCGCTCCACACTCAGATTTGCGTCCCTAAACCCTTCCCTTTGTTGCTTACTTTATGTTATGTATATTATGTTTTTAATTGTGTCTAAAACATTGAGGACAATGTTTAGTTTATGTGTGGGGGGGTAACATTCTGTTTTGAGATATTTGTGCATGAAATTCGTAGGGTTTTACCACCTAACATGTTTAAACTTGTTCTTTGCTGTTTTTAAGTGTTTTTAAGCTATTTTAGAGTGTTTTAGTGTGTGTTGACTTAAAAATCCGAAAATACCATAAAAATTTGAAAAAAAAAATTGTTTTGAAAAACCCAAAAAGAGTTGTTTTTGTGTGTTTGTTTGTGTCGTAGGTTACCTTCCAACACAATGATGAGGATTTGGTTTTTAATTGCATGATGGTTAAAGAAAGTTACAAACATGGTTGGACGTTGATATACTCTTTGGTTTATGCTTGGTTGTAGTTATAGTTTACGAATTCACATGTAATCACAAAGGAAAAAATTAGTTTTTGTAACATGCTTGAAGGAAGGAACTCAAACTAACGCTGCATCCCTGTGAGACTTGAGCCTAAACGTTATTTGGAGAGTTATAATCTTTGCATCATTGTTTTCTAAGTCGTTGTATGATCTCATTATTCATTGCTTGGTTACTACTTAGAAGGCGTTTCATCACTTAGTTCCAAATGCTAGAACTCATGCCCATTTCATTCAAAGCATGTCATTGATTTGCATACCACATATTCAAGATGAAGTTGTGTAGTGACCACCACCATAGCCAAATTGCCATATTTCCCTTTTCATTTGTTTTGTAGGATTTAACCCTGTTGAGCCTTGTTTAGCCTACTTTCTTTGTTAACCCGCATTATCCTCACCTAGCCTAGATTAAGACCATCCTTACCCTTGTTCTTGAAGCATAGTAAGCAATGAATTCCTTTTGATTAATGTGTTGCAGGAAATAAGTGTGGGGGAAAGAGTATTTATGTGAGTTTTTGTGCCATAGGCACGGTTAGAAAAGAAAAGAAGAAAAAAAAAGAGAAAAGAAGAAAGAAAAGAAAAAAAAAAGAAAAACAAAAAAAAAGTTGAAAAGTATTGGTTGTTGAAGTAAGGGCCCAAAACAATGAATTAGGCCCTAAGAGTTGTTTAAATCTCCCCTATTTGTTTAAAAGCTGATTTCTGCATTCTAAGGGAATTCTAGGTCTTAATTTCATTACTTTACTTGCTATTGCTTAAAGAACTTTTGTTTATCCCTACCTTTCCTTGTTAGCCAACACCCCAAGCCCCGTTACAACCCTCTACTTCTATCTTGAGTGTTGTGCATTTCAATTGTGGAGTTTGAATTTGGTATGAGCATATGGTGTCACTGGTTCTCGCATCTAAGTAGTGGCATTCCATTCATGAGATCATATCTAAACACGTTTAATTACTCCAGAAATTGCGTTCTTTGTTATAACATATGTGAGTACTAGTCTTTCATGTTACATCAATCTGCTCACATATAACTAGTGTAGGGTGTGTAGTCAGAAAATCTGAGTGAAAATTGAGTGCATAACTAGTGAGGAATTGAGGGAATTCTCTAAGGCATGTTACTACATTCAAAATGTGTTTTAATTGATTAAATGCGAACTAGTGAATGGTGACTATGATTAAGTATGTGCTTGAGGGGAAGGAAGACTAAAAGCTATGTGCGAAATGATCTTTGACATGTCATGTTTCATTGGAAATCCCTGAGGCAAACGTTGGAAGGGTTAAATTATGTTTTGTTTGTTTTGTTTCGTCTTGTTTACTTTAGTTGTTTTGTTTTGCTCGAGGACTAGCAAAAGTTAAGTGTGGGGGAATTTGATAGGAGCATATTCATGCGACTTAATTAGCTTGTTCTCGTGCATTTATGTTGTGTTTACTTAGTTATTTTAGTGTCTAAGGCCACTTTTGTGTATTTTCAGATTATAAGGCCAAAGTGTGCAAGAAGATGCAAATTGGAGTCTTTTGGAGCAAAAGAGGAATGAATGAGTTGAAGACTTGAAGAAACGACGAATTCCTACTCCAACGATGAATTCTTACCAAAACGAGGAATCCTACTCAAACAAGGTTTTCTATTTTAGGAAAGTTAACCCTAAGTTTCCCGTTTTGGTAACCTTTCCTAATCTTAAACGTCCGTATTTTCTAGCCACTTTGAAGTCTTTGTAGGCACTTTAGGACACAAAACCAAGGCCCTAGCCACACCCTTTAATCTTTCCCTCTTTAATTTCTGATTTTATTTCCTAATTCTAGAAGCCTTTGAATTTATTTTCGTTAATAAAAATAAGCTAGGAACCAAACATATTTAAAACCCTAGGTTTTACATACTTAGCCGCACCTTTCCATATCCTCCCCTTTAATCCGTAGCCTTCCATTTTATTTTCATTTTTATAATAAAACAAAACAGCCATTGCATCCAAATACATCCACTTTGGCCGTGCATCCCATAACCCTTTTCTCCAAACCTAGCCGTAAATCTCCCATTCACCCTAATATTCTATCCTAAGCCGTGACTTCCCTAAAGCTTCCAGCCCATTATCCCATTTTTTGGCTTTTAGCCGCAAGCATCCATTAACCCTAATATAAAATCAGCCACTTTCCCATTATTCACCCTAGAACCCGTGCATTCCAAAACCTAAACAAAACCTAACAGCCGCAAGACATATCCCATAATTCTAATCCATCCCGCAACCACCTTTTTATATTTTTTTTTCTCCCATTTTTCTCCACCATCCATCCTGTAGCCGCAGCAACCTTATATCCCATTATTCATTCAATCCGAGCATCCATTCTCCCATTCTAGCTTCAAAAACTGTGCAGCCACCATCACAGATTTTTCCCGATTAATTCCCTCCTTTAAACCGTGCAGCCACTTCCATATTTTCCAACACAGCCGCACCTTTCCTCCACCCTTCCAGCCACCATACCATCCTTAAATCCATCCCTAAACCCGCAAATCATCCACCAACACCATTTAACCTCACTGCCGCAGCAAGAAGAAAGGAGAAAGAGGAGCTTGGACGCGCCGAAATTCACGTGGATTTGTTGGGCGTTCTAGGTGTAATCAATCCTTTGTGCTTTATGTTTAAATTCAATTGTATTTCTCTTTTTGTGACTATGAGAGGCTAAATCCCCCTAGTTAGCTAGGGGGTGATTCGAAACCATGTTTATGCTTGCAATATGAATTGATTACTTTCGGTTGGAATTTCATAAGTTGTGGATTCAATTCGTTCATCTATTTGATTGATAACTTATTTGTGTATGTTGATTGAGAGTGCACGCTTAGTTTTCATGCATGAATATGATGCTAGATTATGAGGGAGTTTCACCTAATAGTTACAATCTTATAATCACAAGTAGTGAAGGTCGCTTGAAAACGATCGCGTTGAATGAATTCTTAGCATAAGTTTCATGCAATTCATAGTAACGAATGCTTCGTCAATGCTTATGTTTTTCATAGAACTTAATGATTCTTGCTTGTATCTCTATTATGCAATTCATGTAGGGAACTTGTAGGGAATGTTTTGGGTTGTCGTATGTAATCATCCAACTTAATAACTTGTGGAAAAACTGAGGGTTAATTAGTGCAATTCACGGTTAATTTGGGGCGTTGAGTTTCATAATTTATCGAAAGACCAACTGAAAATCAAAGTGTATGCAAATTTGACATGTGTGGAAAAGAACCTTCTAGCTAGCATTCATCCATATTTTCATCACATTCATATTTACATTCTGCCTTAAATTTACAATCTATGCATTTAATTTATTTTCGTCCAAACCACAATCCCCCTTTACCTTAGTGTTTAATTTAGTTAGAAAGTGTCCTAATTTATGTTTATAAGTGTTTTGTATTCTTTGAGTCTTTTGATTTGTTTGAGTGTTTTTATTGTTAGTTTTGCATTCTTTGAGTCTAGTTTAGTGTTTCAAACTTTATTTTACGTTTTTGAGTCAGTTTCCAAGTGATTTTGCAATCCCTCCTAATCCCCGGTTAAGAACGATCCCTACTTATTTATATACTACAATTGTCACAAGAGGGTTTTAATTTGTGTGCTTACTTAGTTTGCATCAAAGATGGAGAAGGGGAAGTGTTTGTGTATTACAATGGAAAATGAGATGATTTGGTGAATGTAATGAATGGGTATTTATAGGAAGAGAATGGGTGTTAATGGATGTTTGTTTAAGGTATTTAGTGGATGGGAAAAGGTGTGGATGGTGGGAATTATGGTGGATGGATGGTTTAGTGGATGTAATTTAGGGTTTATTTAGGTGAATGTGGATGCATGGTTTAGTGGATGTAAAGGATAATGGGATGGTGTGGAATTAAAAGCTAAAAAAAATGGGATAATGGGCATTTAAGTGTGAATGGAATGGTGGGATGCACTAATGGAAATTATGAAATGGAATGGTGGGATGCACTAATGGAAATTATGGAATGGAATGGTGGGATGCACTAATTAGGAGGAAGAATTTGGGTGAAGGGCTTAATGCATGGATTTGGGCCAATTAGGGTGAAGGGCTTAATGCATGGATTTGGGCCTAAAATGCCTCCCCTTGCATGGCAAGGGAAAGGACTTGGGCTAAAAAGTAGCTTAACACATGAAAGTAGCTTAAAAGACTACTTTAACGAATAAAACATAACAAAAATGCATAAGAACTAGCTAACTAAGGCGCATAAATATGCTCCTATCATCATCCTAAGACCCTAAGGCAACTATATAGTCCATCAATGAATGCAAATCTTATGTTAGTAGTACCATATAGTCTTACTTTAAAAACTGTTTTAAAAGCATAGTGGGAGTATTATATACTACTAAATCAATCATATGGACCAATAGTTGTAATAGGACCAAAATGTTTTAATTGGATTAAAATGTATGTTTATATGTGATGAGACCTAAAAACCCTCAACCAAATCAATATTAAGTTGATAAGCGAGAGATGCTTTGAATATATCTTCGTGGCCTTCCACCGTGGTAGGCTCCAATCGTTTGTGACTTGTACACCGGCTTCACCCTATCATGGGGGAGTACAAAATGCATGCTTACATTCAGGAGGAGTCTATACGCATATGATGAGGTGAGTGTAGGCAACGAGGATGGCCAACATCATATCATTGTGAGGCTATTCTTGAACCCCTACACGAACTAAGCATAGTGGGAATAACTTAACTAAGTGCAATAGTGCCAACATCGTATCATCGTGAGGCAACATTCTCTAGAGGCCAAACAAGATGGGTAATTACAAACGTTGTAAATGAGTAAAGCGTTATTCTCTCATCATTATTTTTGCTAACCAACATCGTATCATCGTGAGGTGGGCTTGGTAATAGTGAGCCTCCCATACCCTACTAAGAGTTTCCTCCAAAACTCTCGAATTCCGATGAGGGATATGGAATTTGCCAAAAATAGTGGGTGGTGCTATTTGATTTAAAGACCCGGATCAAATAGCTTAAAATCAATCAATTTATATTCGTTATGTATTTGTTTATCAATATATTTGCAAACGCTATCCAAAACTTGACAAAGAAAAACCGAACGCTTTAATTTTCGGACTTAGTTCTACAATCCCATAGATTGTCTTTAATGGCTTGTAGATGTAACTAAGTAGTCTCATCCTCACAATCTTCCTATTGATAATGTATCATTGGAAGAATATGTTAGATAAGTCTAAACATGAGAAGAACAACACTTTTAATGTCATAATTCTTCAAATACAAATTTTTGTATGAAGAAATAAGAGTTGCTTTGAACAACCCTTAATCAACACAAACTTTAGTGCTTATTTCTTTGTTACATAAACAAGGAACTTTTGAAGTAAGCACAAGGGCATGGACGCTTTATGTGCCATGATTCTTCACTTACAAATTGTTGTATGAAGAAATGAGAGTTGCCTTGAACAACTCTTGAAAGTTTGTTATTATGTTTAGAACATAATGGTTGGTTGACAAAAATAGTCCATTTATATGGACTTATGATGATTTTGAATCATTGAGTGTTGAAGTGTTAAAACACTTAACGAGACGGAAACTAGGCAAGGACTTCACCTTTGTGTCCCTATCCTAATGGTTCACTAAGTTTATTGTAAACTATATAGTAAACAATAACCGCACGCTCTCCAAATCGTTTGATGTGTATAACACATTTGAAATAAGTTTCAAGAGAGATAGTGGGAGTTTAAGGACCATGACTATTGTAATCAAAAGGGAAGTCAAATGAAGAAGGCAAAATAACTCCAAGGGAACAAACTTTCTTTATGAAAGGATGGACATTGGAAGGGGTATTTGCAAGAAATGTCTTGCAAGTGTCAAGAACACACCTTTCGAAGGTGTTGTAATATATTCTTGAAATAGTTTAAAACAGTTGGTTCTTCTACTTGAATGCTTGATTCCGTATTAGTAACTATGTTTTACAATTGTTGTAAAAGTGTGCTAATAAGAAGTAGAAGATTAATAAGAGAAGAGAAAGTACTTCACATTCGGAAAGTGAATAAAATATAGATCTCTGCGAAAGCGGATTGTACTTACTTCCTCATATGAACTACCAAAGAAATTGGAAAATACTAAAGATTGTCTTTACATTCCAATTTTAAGGAACTTAAATCCGTCACTATAGTAGAGATGGATAAATGTTTTGTTTGACAAAAACATTGTTCTTTATTAATTAATAATTAGATTATTGTAATTTAATTGGTTGTCTCTATAGTAGAGATGATGCGGTAGTTTAACTGTTTAGAATACGATGATGCTTAAAACCCAAAAGGTTGCAAGGTAGTGACTAATCCCAACTGAGTTGTGATACCTCTAAAACATAAGTTACGAGTTGGTCATAGATGGATGCTTTGGATCGTTAGATCCGGATCCAATACCTTCTTGTTAAAATTGTATAGAGGCGAAATGTTCGAATCTTTATTCTTTTGGAAAGAAGAAAGAATCACAAAGTTGTTGAGGTTAATTCACTTAGATGTTAGTGGCACTTGTCCACAACATAATACTACTCATGTTGTATGACATTCACCGAAGATCACTCTCTGTTGGACTATAGTTTATTTTGAATAAATACAAGTCCGAATACTTTGCAAAAGGTTTCAAAGAATTCAAGAAATGTAAGTAGATGAGTAAGACGTCTAAAGTATTTACCTCCTTAGATTTGATCCAAGGAAAATGTAACACTTTAGATTAATTTCCTTGAAAAATATCAAGGAAAGTAGCATCGTAAGATAATGAATTTCTCCATCAGGTGAAGAATGAACATGAATAAGATTTAGTTCGTTGGACATTATCAATTACCCATATATATATGATATATACTTCTAATACAACCTAGTTCCTATACCACAAGCTCCAAGGTAGTCCAGAAGGATTTATAAACCGTCTCAGTTGAATAGTTTGGACATAATATGGGTTTCCGAAACCATTATTAAGATAGTCTTGATAATATATATGTCTAAAACTATAAATCACAAGACATGTTAGTTGTAGAGATCCATCCATAATGGATCTTAGCAAGCTAGTGGGAGCTATAAGCGTCTTATGAGAAAAGATCAATTGTTTGATTTCTCATAAAGATGTAAATTAATCTTTTGTTTACTAGGTTTACAAAAGATTAGTGGGAGTTGATTATATTCCTAAATTTGAATATATATACATGATATATATTAATTTTGAAAATGAAAGGAATTCTTCATCGTTAAAGTTATGACTTTAAACATTCTATAATGATAGAATGTATATGGGAGACATAGTATATATACATGGGATGGAAATCTATAATGATAGATTTCAAGATATAATTGGATTATATCAATCCCTAAAATAGACAATGAGATGCTAGGAAGTTTCTCATATGATGATAAACTTCAATTAGAATGACAATTCTAGTGAGACTAGGAAGTTGTTCTTCTCAAAGGGAATGTACCCTTTGACTCCCAAAGAAATAATGCGTAAATAGAATCCTTTATGCATACGCAGAAAGGTGATTTATGTATTACATATTGTATGAAAACATTGATATAAGTTGTACCTAGAACGGTACAAGATGATATCAGTGCAAGCCCAGGATCAGAACCATGGCAACTGTCAAGTGAATCCTTAGGTATTTAAGAAATACTAAGGATGGATTCCTCAAGAATGAGGAAGAATTAGAGTAACGTAATGGAAGCGTAAATGTATTAGATTATGAATCTAATCCATCATAGAATATCTCTTCATTATGAATGATGTGATAATGAGAGATCTCTTTATTATGACTAAAGAGATATTTGGGTGGAAACGTTAAAAGTAAATGACTTTAATGTGTTCCATCATGTATGCAAAATATATTGCCATATAGAAGCTTACAACATTGTTGTTTGGATGGGAAAGTTCATTCATGAACTCTCCATTCGGTTCCAATCAGAAAGTGTATGACACTAATGGGGCGATAGCTCAAGCCAGGGAATCAAGGTCTCATCAAGGTCCGAACTCAAATGAGAGACTGAACCACATGATTGAGAATCATGTATAATGGTGACGTCGTTATTCTCAAGGTTGCTTCTATGGATAACATATAGATATCCATTGTCTAGGCCTACTACTCAGCCATTTATGAAATGAATTACAGAAGAGGTATCATCACTGATGAACAAGCTGATTGGCTCTAGTGCAAGTGGGAGATTGTTGGAAATGTGCCCTAAAACCAATCATATGATGATACTTTACGGACATTTCAAACTAATGTAGTTTAAATGTAAAGGGCAAAGATTATTGTTTGAGCCGTCTCATATAAATGTTATATGCTTAAACGATAAGTCCAAGGAATATGTGATTGGAAGAATGCGATCTAAAGAAGTTAGATTCATGAGACCATTCTTTCGTTGACACATCCTAAACGTTCCTGATCATAGGATTGTTAATTGGGCATTGACAGTCCGTTAAGATCAGTACGTGCTATGTCTTCTCTCAGGGAGAGTGACTAGTCTCGAGTCATTGGTGTGTGTGACATCTAGACAAGTACGTAGGTGCTCAATAGAGAATGAGTTCACTGAACACGATCAACGAAGAGTTCTCATATTCATGTCACATGAGAACTCATGGTTGGGATAATGCAAATTAGTCTTTTGACCTGAGGCATCACAGTTGTCTTGTGGTTAGGTCCTTAATCTTTGATTATGTCAAAGTCACTCCATCAGAAGGGTGTCCGCGGCATTGTTGGGGTTAAGCCACTTAGCCATTGAGGCAAGTGAATGCGCAACAAGGGATCTCTAACCTTCAAACTATTTGAAGGAGAATACTCTATGATATGATTAAGAATCTTTGGCCAAAGTATGAATGAGATTTAGGAATGTGTTCCAAATCACATTCAAGGTAATCATATAAGCACAAGACTCACATTGGATAGTAGACATGAATAAACTATCAAACCAAACAATGTGGTCAAGAGTATTGTATTAGAGAAAGACCGTATTGCATTTGTAATCCTAAAACTGAATAGGTTCTCCACCTCTTCTGATTAGCTTGGGTAACCATGACATGCTGCTAGGCGTCAACCATGGTTTGTGGAAGCCCTAAAAGTGTATTATCACTAACGGGAGAATTGAAAGTAAGTTTCAATTCACAATCGATTTGAAAGAGTTTGAATCGCCCACTGCCTCGCTAAAAGGAACCTAGTGGATCGTACACCGTGTAAGGTAGAGATTGAAGATTCAACGGAGATGAGTAAGAATAATTAAATGGTTTAATTATTTATGGCAAGGATTAATTAATATGATTATTAATCAAACGAATAAGTTCGTTGAAGACCTCGGGATAGTTTTGGACCTTAAGGCCCAATGGGCTTTGAACGTCAAGTCCATTGACTTAAGTTGTATGACAACTTAATGAATAATGATTCACAAAGGCCCAAATAGCCCAATGAATACCCCAAGGCCGGCCATTTAGAGAAAGAGTGGGTTTTGGACTTATTTACAAGTTTGCCACTCAAATGAATTAAGATATAAGTGTGACTTAATAGCCAAAATTCATTAAGGGTTATTTTTGGGGAAAGGATGAGAACACAAGCTCTCATTTCTCTCTAAAATTTCGGCCACCCTTGAGGATAACATCTAGCAATCTTACTTCCTCAAGGTCAATCATTTCTTCTTCAATCTTACCTTGGTGTGGAGACTTAGAGGTTCTCAATTTTGGGAACTTGGAGAAACCTTTTCATCCATCCAAATCCATGGATCTAAGATGCAAAGAATGAAGACCCTCTCTTTGGGTGATTAGCCTTTGCTTATGCAAAGAGGAATCTACAAAGGTATTGATTTCTCGACTCACTTTGTTTTGAGTTGAGTCTTGGTTCACCTATCTACTAGGCTTTGAATTTCATGGGTAAATGTTTTGTTTTTAAGTGCATACAAGCATGATTCCGCCTTTAATTGTTAATTGCATGCTATTGATGTTGCTTAAATGAACATGCTTTTCACAAATCTTCCTTCATGATTCTCATCATTAACCATACTTTTTAAAATGTATATCGTTCATAACATAGCTATAGGTATGCCGATGTTGAAATCACAAAAACAATGAAATATATGAATGTTGGAACTAAATTCATGCACCACTGTGTGCGGAGTAGATGCACAAACTTGTTTAACCTACAAGACAGTAAACAACCTTAAGTAGCCAAAGATTAGGGGTGTCAGCCAAATGTTCTCTGACGATCAAGTTAGTAAGCAAATATATGAGACTCAAATAGTAGGAAAGAGAATAAGTGTATGATAAATGCATTACCAGAGATTAATCTTATAACTGTGTATTTATGCTAGTTAAGAAAGAGTCATTTTAAGGTATGAAATCTGTATTAAATCAAGAGAATCCCAGAGGATATATTGTAGTAAATATTACATATTCATAAGAGTATGATTACTTACGGCGCACGCTAATCCTTAGATTGTAAGGATTGCAAGAATAGACGAAACATGGTTGATTTCTTACTGGATCAAGTTTTGAGTATTTTGCAAAACAAGCATGGTCAATTTCAGCGCAGTCATCAGACTTTGCCCACAGCTCTGGAATAAGATGATGGTGGCATCGTTGCTCCTCTTGTGTAGCTCCGTTGCGGAAGCTATTAGGTCCATGACCGGGTTTACGAGGTCTTTGAGTTTCGATCTGCCTTACTACAGCCCTAGAAAATCATGATCCCATAATTACCACTAACTATGTATATGAAAAGACTGTTCCTTTTGAGAATGAATAGTTATCTAAAGTTCATGCATTTTAGCGTAACACGGAATGCGTACCGTTTTAAAACTTTATGAGACGTGGCTATTCAGCCTCGTGTTTGCAGCAAAGTAATTGAGGCGTTCTGAATTCAAGCATGCAGTTTTGATAGTTGTGCCATAAATGTTGCAATGGTGAAAATATCTTAGTTACATGTGCATAGAGAACGAGGGACTGTCTATTGCTTTCTCAATTAATTACAGTTGTTGAATTTGTTGATCTAGAAGCTAAATTGTTCGATTTAATAGTAAGATGATTCTGAAATATCTTCTATAAATATTTGCGGATATCTTCCTCGTCCTCTTCACGCTTTCAAAATTTCCAAGTCTTAAGCTTTAGCCAAGAAAATCTCAAAGCTTTATTTTTTTTCTTTATCTAAAATTCTCTTCTTTCTCAATCCTTTCTTTCAATTTTTTTAAATTCAAGAACCATGTCTACCACTTCTAGTGTTCTTTCTGCCCCAACTACTAACTATGATTTTACCACGACCCTTGAATTGTTAGAGTTCATAGCAAGGAAGAGGGTGAAGTCTTTGTACGCTACTGCCGATATCTTGCAAATGGGTGCAAAGTTTGGTGGGAGGACATACATAATGTCCAAGCAGATTTGTCTGCACCTACAGATCCTAAATACTCGTGCACTAGAATTCATCCTTGGTATTTTGATTTAAGTTAAAATTCCCTCTTTCTCCTATTCTGAAGGAAATCTTGATCTTCTTAAATATCACCCTTTGCAATTTTACACCTGCGTTTTTCCGCATTATCACTTGCTTCAAGCTTCTGAACAAGTGAAGCTTGAAGCAAGTGGCATGAAGCAAATGTTGGTCTTCAAGAGTTTCTTATGCTTTACATTTTGTGAAATAAGTGTTGATCGTCACTACTTCTTCCAATCTTGGCCAAGCATTAAGTGGCATGCGTACATCACTGACTTATTAGTATAAGGAAGTCCTGGTTGTGATGGTGATTTGGAAGGTAACATTTTTGGGGCCAAGGTCCAGAATATTCATTCTGATGGCCTTGTATGTGACAATGACATGGGAGATATCGGGTAATGCGGACCCTAGTTGATTGATAGAGCCTTCAAGGTCATTCTTCTAACACAACAAAATTGGAAGTGGCTCATTGGCAAAAAATATATATATATTTAGGAAGCATAGCCGAGACACCATCGTGGATCATCCAACCACCATATTCTAGATCTAGTATGGGTTGAGGCGAAGGAAGCCAAAAAAGGAAAGTGTTTTGAGTCACAAATGCCCCAAATCTGAGAAGAAGAGGAAGAAACCTAAAGGCACCATGAAGAAGGGTGGCAAGTTCAAAACGTCTAAAAAGAAGTCTACCATGGATGGAAGTTCTACTACTCTCTAGGAGAAAATTGATGGGATGCTTGAAGCTTGGACTCCTACTTCGTACGAGTTAAGGCTACTTGAGGTGGAACACAACAAGCTCTGGTTCTCTAATGATCATTCTTGAATGATGACGGGGGCTTTATCGATGCTCCTGAAAACCAAGTTCATCTGACAGCAGAATAATAACAAGAATATAGAACAGTAGCAACAACCACCACAATGACCACAAAAACAACATCAACAATAACCATAACCACAATATGAGCAACATAATTTTGCCTAATTCCAAATTAGGTGGTAATCAGCATCATGCCCCAGTTTTTACAGGAGAATAACAACAAGTAGTCATTTCAGGCTTCTTTAAACGCCTGCTATATCACGAGTTCTTCTGATGCAATTGTGGGCGGAGTTCATTCTCCTTTAATTATCAAACCTGTCTATGTTCGTGAAGTGTTCCCTAATAACGCGAGCAATCTTCACAATATGGAGCATGCTCAAGCCTTAATCCGCTTAACAATCTTTCTCATAACTTCAAGTAGGTGATCATAGAGTCTGATCACTTGGTGATGAATAGCTATCAAAGTCGATACGCTGTAAGTTCCCTAATACGCTGTAAGTTCCTTTCATTCATTTGATTGTCTTGTTCTTACGAACATGTAAAAACATGTTAATACTTGGACTGAGGCTACACTTCTGAGCCAGACAAAGAAATTTATAAGTTAGGGATAAATTATAAGAATAAGCTTAGAGGCATGATCAAGGTAGAGAGATAGCTTCAGGAGAAAATCACAGAGTTGAAGAAATTTATGGCCAAGGATGGAGGAGCGAAGCACTCTTAGGATGTGAGCTAGACAACTTGATCGAACAATTGCGCCATAAGAAGAAATTGATTAATGAGTTTGCTGCAAAAGCGACCAAAGTTAAGGTAGAGTTAACATTGGCATTGAAGGCTAAAGATAATGCAGAGTGAATGTTTGTAGTGTAGTAGAGCACATGGGTCACTAATCAGGTTATTCTTTAGTTTGCATTAGAATGACCCCTGCATGAGGCAGACCTAAGGGAAGAAGCTCACATTGAAGCTCTTCAACGAGCTATGTATGGACACGAAGTAGAATTAATCGATATCCACACAACGTTTGAAGATGAATCAGAGTTGAAGTATTTCAAGGGTAATATAATTGGGGCTATGTTACCAGCAATGTTGGACATGATCACCATGATGTGTGAGACGTTCATCACAAAATGATGGAGATCCAAAAGGTTAATTTGCTATTTTCTTTCGCTTGTCGGATGAGGTCACAGAGCCTGATGTATCTTAATAAGTTAAATCAGGTATTGAATTAATGGTGACACCATAAGAAACTGTTCTTGATAACTCTAAGGCTCTTCGAGAAGATCTATATGTTCCAGATAAAGGTAAAGCCATTGATGGTGCGACCAGATCTGAAATATAGGTGTAGATTTTATCTTTGAATGTCTTGAGAAGACTTCTTTAACACTATCATTTGAAGTTTTGGACTTGTAATTATGCAAAGTTTCAAAGCTATGTGTTAATCAGGATTTTAGGGTGTCCGTTGTGCTGCAATAAAGAAAAAAGAACGAACAAACAGATTGATGATTTGATAGGGGGAGTGATTGGATTCGAATGGGTTTGCTTACATATCTCCGAGAATGAGCCACAAATTGATGCTTTCATTGGGAGTCTGATTTAATATTCTCGAAGAAGGCTTTCGTATTCACTTTCAGGATTTTCTGTTTCGTTGATTTCCTTACAGACACTCATTGATTTTTCTTAGAAAAGTTCCTTGATTAGTCCGCGTAAAGGAAGGGTACATTCCAAAACCATGATGAATAGAACACCCTATGTTCAAGATTTGGACTGGAAGATAGAGATCGTAATTTGGTGCCACGCCGCCGCAAGTCATAGCTCAACGCGAAAGCACGTGGAGCCCCACTGTCGCAAAACACCTCAATCACTGTGGCCACTGCCTAATAACCACTATAAGGCCACCACGCAATAGCCCAAGGTGTTGTCCAGCAACTCTTACAGCGCGTAGGAAAAACAGGCTCAAGGCAAAAGACCCAAGCCTAGGAAATGCATAGTTCACTACAAATGTTAGCCCGACACAACAAACAACTAGGCGGGTTGGTCCATACCAGCATTACGACTCGCTTTGCTGCTTTGACCAGTCTAAGTCTGGTTCAATTGATCCAGTTTTCTGTCATCAGATCGGCTAGACTGAATGTTAGATTGAATCGGGGATGTTTTTGCCCCATTTTTTGGTAAGTTTCCCCCATTGAGGCCCAATTTTGCACCCACTATCCACTACGCTGCCATACTCAGATAGATATCCACTAGTCGAGCTCTTCCACCCCGAATCGCTATGAATGCATTTCCTTGCAGGTTGCAGTTTTAACAAATGCCTTCGCGCAGCATACGACCCTGCTGAGTTAGCTTTTTGATGCGAGAATTACTTGACACTCAAATTAAACCCTCGTTTGACAATTGTAGTAGAATGGATAAGTGAGGGATCGTTCTAGACCGGGGATTAGGAGGGCTTGCTAAAACTTTCTAAATTGACTTAAAAACGTAAAAACAATATAAAACACTAAACTAGACTCAAAGAATGTGAAACTAAACGTTAAAACACTAAGACAAACCAAAAGAATCAAAATGCTTTAAAAACACAAACTAAATTAATTTCTAACTATATTGAACATTAAAGCAAAAGGGGGAATGAGGTTTGACGAAAATTGAAATAACGAAACAAGTTAATAACTAGACAGAATGTAAATATGAAATTGATGAAATAAGATGGTTGGTGAATTAGCTAGAGGTTCTTTCTCCACACATGATATTTATGCATATGAATCAATTTCCAGTTATTCCTTCATTGAATTATGAACGACAATGCCCCAAATTAACCGTGACATCACTAGTTAACCCTCAGATTTTCCTTATATTATTGGATTGGATGGCATCATTCGACAACCCAAAATATTCTCAAAAGTTCCCTACATGTCATCATAATAGAGATACAATCAAAGATCATTAAGAATAATGAAAACCATAAGCATTGACAAAGCATTTGCAACTATGACATCATGTTACTCATGCTAAGAATTAAACTTAACGCGATCGTGACAAGCGACCTTCACTACTTTCAAGTATAAGTTAGTAACGATTATGTGAAACCTTCTTAAACTTTAGCCACATATTCATGCATGCTAATTAAGTGTCGACCCTCAATCAACAAACACAAATAAGTTAATCATCAAATAGTTAAGCCAATTGCATTCACGAATCAAGAGTTCATAACCGGAATTCATCAATTCATATTACATAAATAATCATGGTATTGAAATCACCCCTAGCCAAAAAGGGTTTAGTTCCTCATAACTTTGAAATCAAAGAAACACCTAAACATTCCAACAACTCAAACTTGAATTGTATGAACGTTTAGGCACTCTTCTCTTCCATTCCTCATATTACAAAACAAAGAGAATTGAAAACATTGAAATCAAAGAAACGCGTAAACATTCCAACAACTCAAACGTGAATTGTATGAACGTTTAGGCCCTCTTATCTTCCTCTTTATTGTGGCACAAGGACTAAGGGATGTTGTTGGTGTGTTGAATGGATTGGGGGATTATGGAAATGGAAGAAATGGAGGAGAAATGGAAGGGAAATGGAGAGAAACTCACGGCAAGGGAGAAAATGGAAGTGTTTGTGGTGTGTTGTGTATGAAATGGGATGATGCATGAATGAATGAATGCAAGGGTATTTATAGGAGTAGTGGAGGGAACATATAAGGGAGAGAATGGATGGGAGAGCATGTGAATGATAGCTAAGAGAATGATTAAAGGGGTGTGAATGGTTGGAAATGCATGTGAATGAATTGGTGGTGCAATGATGAAAGAATAAGTGCATGTGTGTGTTTTGTGTTGGAATGAATGTGGATGCATGATGAAAAGTTAATAAATAATGCATGTAGGGTTAGGAAATAAAATCATAACTTAAAGGGGGGATGATTAAAGGATGTGGCTAGGTTGGAAAGGTGTGGAAGATGGATAGAATTAGGGGGAATGCATAGCAATGATGGGGAGTTCTTTGGTGATGAATGCAATGATGAAGAGTGAATAAATAATGCATGTAGGGTTAGCTAGGTTGGCTTTGTTTGGGTGCATGTGAGTTAAAGAGGGAGAATGTGGTGAAATGATGAAGTAGGAAGGTGGAAATGCATGTGAATGCATGTGAGTGCATGTGTGTGTGAATGGGTGTTTCTTGATGGTTTTGGGGTTGTGATGCATGTGAATGCATGTGGCTAACGCTTGTTGATTGGGCTAGAGGTTTTGCATGGCTCAAAGGATTGTTTGATTGGGCTAGGCCCTTTGTTTTATGTCCAAAGTGCATACAAGGCTTTCAAATTCGTCCAACATTTTGGCTCCAAAAATATGCTATCCATTCCAATCCCAATTTTGCTCCAAAATGCTCCAAAATGCATCTTTTTGCTTCCTTAGCCATATGAACCTAAAAACACACGAAAATGGCTTAAACTACTAAAACAACTATGAATTAACAACATAGATGCACGAAAACAAGCTAAGTAAGTCGCCTAAATATGCTCCTATCAAATTCCCCCACACTTAGTTTTTGCTAGTCCTCGAGCAAAACAAAATAATAACAAACAAACAAAACGACACTAAACAAGTAAAACACAACCTAAACCTTCCAACAACCGTCTTAGGGATTTCCAATGCACATGACATGTTAAAAATCATCATTCCCACAGATTTTAGTCATCTTCACACTTAAGTACATTCTTAATCATAGTCACCACATACTATTTCACAATTAAGCATTTAAAACCATGTTTTGAATGTAGTAACATGCCTTAGAGAATTTGCTCAATTCCTTACAAGATATGCACTCGATTTTCACTCAGATTTTCTAACCACACACCCTAATCTAGTCATATGTGAGAAGATTGATGTAAACATGAAAACGAACACTCACATATATGTATCACAAAGAACGCAATTTCTGGAGTTAATAAGCATGTTTAGATATGATCTCATGAATGGAATGCTACTACTTAGACGCGAGAACCAGTGACACCATATGCTCATACCAAATTCAAACTCCACAATTGAAATGCACAACACTCAAGATAGAAGTCAAGGGTTGTAACGGGGCTTGGGATATTGGCTCACAAGGAAAGATAGGGATAAACAAAAGTTCTTTAAACAATAGCAAGCAAAGTAATGAAATTAAGGCTTAGAATTCACTTGGCATGCAGAAATCAACTTTTAGACATAAGGGGGAGATTCAACAACTCTTAGGGCCTAATTTATTGTTTTGGGCCCTTACTTCAACCAACAATACTTTTCAACTCTTTTTTTTTTTTTTTTTCCTTTTTTTCTTTCTTTCTTTTTGGCCGTGCCTATGGCACATCAACTCACATAAACACTCTTTCCCCCACACTTATTTTCTGCAATACCTTAATCAAAAGGAATTCATTGCTTACTATGCTTCAAGAACAAGGGTAAGGACGGTCATATTCTAGGTTAGGTAAGGATAAAGTGGGTTAACAAAGAACATGGGCTAACATGGCTCAACGGGGGTAAAACTTACAACATATACGAAATATGGGAAGTGAGGCTATTTGGCTATGGTGGCAACTACACAACTTCATCTTGATATATGTTATGCAAATCAATAACATGCTTTGAATGAAATGGGCATGAGTTCTAGCATTTGGAACTATATGATGAAACGCCTTCTAAGTAGTAACCAAGCAAAGAATAATGAGATCATGCAACAACTTTGGAAAACAAGAAATCACAGATTATACTCTCCAAAGAACGTTATAGGCTCAAGTCTCTCAGGGTTGTAGCGTTTGTTTGAGTTCCTTCCTTCAAGCATGTTACATAACTAATTTTTTTTTTTTATGATTGCATGTGAAGTCATACATTATAACCATAACCAAGCATATACCAAGAGTAAATCAAACTTTTCTCCATGTTTATAACTCTTTTTAACAGTCATGCAATTAGAAACCAAATCCTTATCATTGTGTTGGAAGGTGACCTACAACACAAAAATGACTCAAAACACTCTTTTTAGGCTTTTCAAAACATGTTTTTCAAATTTTTATGTGATTTTCGAATTTTTAAGTCAAAACACACTAAACACACTTAAAAACAGCAAGAAACAACATTTGAAGTTATGGTGGATAAAACCCTACGAATTTGCATCAAAACACTTTAGAAACTCCCCCACACTTAAATCAAACATTGTCCTCAATGTTAAAAACCACACTAAACACAAGCAAACATATAAACAGCAATTAAACATACTAAACATGGCAGAATGTATCTAACAAAGAGAAGAGTTTAGAGATGCAAATCTGGTTATGGAGTGTTCGTTCCATCTTCTCCTTGGTGATTGCAGTGAGGCTTGGATCTTTGTGATTCCACAGGCTCACTCTTGAATTGCGCTGCTCCCATCGTTGATTTTCCTTTGTGCTACTCTTGAACTGGGCAGCAGGCTTCCTTTGGTCTCCCCCGAAGGTCTGAGCTTCCTCCTCTTATCTGTTTCTTTGTTCAATCTCTCCAATTCGTATTGAAGAGGGTTAAAGGATAGCTCAGCAAAGCTAGGTAAGCAACCAGGGAATAGAGTCCAGATAGACTCCAAGTGCCGGCTGATTGCTTCTTTCACTTTGCCATGCAAGTAATATCAAGGACAAAGGAAAAGACAGGGAAAGAGCATGATATGAGATACCTTAGCTTTTGCCCTTGATGATATGAGATACCTTTGCTTTTGAAGAAGCGGTGAATGAATCAGCACATGTATTTGTGGTGCTGTTTCCTCCTGGGTCATCTGTACTCCAGGCATCTGGTATCATCTTTGGGGAAGAAGAAAGACTTGAGTATTTCGAAAGGCTTTGCTGGGAGTGCGCCCTCAGAGGTGAGAAAGAGTTGGGCATTTTCTTCAGTTCTGTCTTGCCAAAAAAAAATGAAGGTCGACATATATAGGGAATTCAATAGCAAGTGGTGATACTGTTCTTTTACCGTTGTTGACAAACATTTTAATCCCGCAAATCCGGCTTTTTGGAATAGTGACGACTCTTCGATCTTTGAAGACGCCTCTTCGATAAAGCTGCACGCGTTTTCTGAAAAGCAGATAAAGCGTCGCCGAACTTTGCGCTTGTCGGCTAAAGACGTGTAGTTGCGATGATGGCCTCCACGTGTTGAACGCGTTTTCTGAAAAGCCGAGGCTTTTTGAATCGGTGGACGCGTTGCCTTGGCTTTTTATAGAGCTATCGATCACCGCCAACTTACACACTCTGAAGATTTTCCATTCTTGAAACTCGTCTCCGGCCCTTTGAAAATCTACTCCGTCCACCCCTTCTCTTTTAACTTCGTGAACAATGGCTAGCTCATCCAACCCATCGAACCTTTGCTTAGATTTGAGTCTAAGCAGTGATCCGGTCGCGTCTCGTCAGGGTAAGGTATGGTGCCCGTCTTTCTTATCTTCCCATGGCCCTCTTACAGATGAGGACTCTGTGATGACGGATCCCACAATGGCTACGATAGTGGCTCGGAACCTCCTCACTCCCAAAGACAGTCAGCTGTTTTCAGGACGGTCCGATGAGTTGGCCGTTCAAGAATCCCTGGCTCTGAGTGTTCAGTGTGCTGGCTCTGTGTCCAACATGGGCCAACGCTTTCTTGCTCGCTCCCGACAGGTTGAATCCTTGATGGCGGAGGTGGAGAGTCTTAAGCAGGAGATCAAACAGCTTAAGTACGAGAACCGAAGTTTGCACGTGCTTGCCAACAATTATTCAACAGGCATGAAGAGGAAGCTTGATGAGCTTGATGACCGTCAACGGTTTGCAACTTTCTTCCAGAGGCACCTCTTTCCTGGGTCATCCAGCGTTCCACCAAGGTTTGGGGCCTTGAATGATCTATCTTCGGTGCCTCCCGCTCCTATGCCTCCTGCTCCGATGCCTCTTGCTCCAATGCCTCCTGCTCCGATGCCTCCTGCTCCGAGAGTGTTGCCACGTAGTGGGGCCTCACGTACACAACCTTTGTAAAGGCTCCATCTTTCTGCCATGTTTAGACACAATTGTAATTTATCGAAAAAAAATCAATGAACAAGCAAAAGTTTTATTTACTGTATTGGGTTGCCTCCCAAGTAGCGCTTGCTTTAACGTCGTACAGCCGAACGAGTACTCTCTTCAATCTTCATTTGAGCTCACGGAATGGAAAGGAATGTCTTCCACCACTTGCCCCACACCATGCTCGTAATATGGCATCAACTGATGCCCATTCACCTTGAATTCTACGCCATTCCTTAAGCTTTTTATGTGGACTGCACCATAAGGTAAAACGTTAGTAACAACAAACGGGCCAATCCATTTAGAACGCAACTTACCAGGAAACAAACGTAGGCGAGAGTTGAAAAGTAACACTTTCTGCCCAACTGTGAAGGTCTTGGTTCGAATCATTTTATCATGGAATGCTTTGGTCTTGGCTTTGTACATCCGGGCATTCTCATAGGCTTCATTCCGAATTTCCTCAAGTTCATTCAATTGGAGCTTCCTATGAACTCCCGCTGCATCTATGTCCATGTTGAAAGTCTTCACGGCCCAATGTGCCTTGTGCTCTAACTCTACGGGCAAATGACATGGCTTACCATAGACGAGCCGAAAAGGTGACATCCCAATGGGTGTTTTGTACGCCGTACGATATGCCCACAGTGCATCATCTAAATGTAAGCTCCAATCCCTCCTTGTTGGTCCAACGGTCTTCTCCAAAATTTGTTTGATTTCTCGGTTAGACACCTCGGCTTGGCCATTTGTTTGAGGATGGTAAGGTGTGGAGACCTTATGGTTGACATGGTACTTTCTTAGCAACGCCTCAATGGTCCGATTGCAAAAGTGAGACCCTCCATCACTTATGATTACTCTCGGCATTCCAAACCTAGCAAAAATGTTAGTTTTCACGAAATCTGCAACCACCTTAGAATCGTTAGTACGGGTGGCTTTTGCTTCCACCCATTTAGAAACATAATCAACGGCTAGCAAGATATAAGTGAAACCATAAGATTGAGGGAAAGGGCCCATGAAATCAATGCCCCAAACATCAAAAATTTCAACATTAAAGACAGGGGTTTGTGGCATTTGGTCCTTGGTACCTATGTTACCCATTCGTTGGCAACAATCACAAGACATACAAAAGGTTCTAGCATCCCTAAATATAGTCGGCCAATAAAAACCACACTCTAGAACCTTGAGGGCAGTGCGTTGTGTGCCAAAATGACCACCACATGCATATGTGTGACAAAAGCTTAGAATTGAGTGAAATTCAGAATCATGCACACATCTACGTACAATTTGATCTGAGCAATACTTCCACAAATAAGGGTCATCCCAAACATAGAAACGTGCATCATTTTTAAGCTTATCACGTTGGTGCTTGTTTAGTTCATTTGGAAATTGTTTAACCACCAAGTAATTCACTAAATCTGCATACCATGGTTCACTTACCTCAATGGATAGCAGCTGCTCATCGGGAAAAGTTTCAGGGATAGGTACGGCATATTCATGCTCCTCGTGGATCATTCGGCTTAAATGGTCAGCCACTACATTCTCGCTTCCTTTCTTATCCCGGATTTCAATATCAAATTCTTGAAGAAGAAGAATCCAACGGATAAGCCTTGGCTTTGCTTCCTTTTTCGTGAGCAAGTACCTCAAAGCTGCATGATCAGAATAAACGATTACTTTAGTACCAATTAAATATGAACGGAATTTATCTAAAGCAAAAACCATAGCTAGAAGTTCTTTTTCCGTCGTGGAGTAGTTCAATTGGGCATCATCGAGAGTCCGAGAGGCATAGTATATGGCATGCGGCCGCTTGTCTCTTCTTTGTCCTAGAACAGCTCCTAATGCATAGTCGGATGCATCGCACATGAGCTCGAACGGAAGGCTCCAATCTGGAGGTACAATAATGGGGGCCGAGACTAGCTTCTCCTTGAGTTGGTTAAATGCCGAATTACACTCTTCATCAAACTTGAATGGCACATCTTTTTGAAGCAATCGGCAAAGAGGGTTGGACATCTTGGAGAAGTCCTTGATAAAACGCCTATAGAACCCTGCATGGCCAAGAAACGAACGTACCTCTCTAACCGAAGTAGGAGAGGGTAAGTGACGTATAAGGTCTATTTTCAATTTATCTACTTCAATTCCTTTTTCTGAAACAATATGTCCTAAAACTATACCTTGTTTCACCATAAAGTGACATTTCTCCCAATTCAAGACAAGGTTAGATTCAACACATCGTTTCAAAATTAAGGTCAGATTATCCAAGCAATTATCAAATGAATTCCCAAACACACTGAAATCATCCATGAAAACCTCAATGATCTTTTCAACAAAATCAGAAAATATACTTACCATACACATTTGGAAAGTGGCCGGTGCGTTGCATAAGCCAAATGGCATGCGACGATAAGCAAATGTTCCAAAGGGACATGTGAATGTGGTCTTCTCTTAATCATCCGGGGCTATCACAATTTGGTTATATCCAGAGTATCCATCAAGAAAACAGTAAAAAGCATGACCGGCTAACCTTTCGAGCATCTGGTCGATGAATGGCAGAGGAAAGTGATCTTTCCTAGTCATGGCATTTAGCTTCCGGTAATCGATACATACTCGCCATCCAGTCTGAATGCGTGTAGGCACGAGCTCATTCTCATCATTCTTGATAACAGTTACTCCGGACTTCTTGGGAACGACTTGAACTGGAGAGACCCAACGGCTATCGGAGATAGGGTAGATCACTCCGCAATCCAAAAGCTTGATTATTTCCTTCTTCACTACTTCCATCATCGGCGGGTTGAGACGGCGTTGAGCCTCTCGGGATGGCTTAGTCCCCTCCTTAAGAAGTATACGGTGCATGCATGTGGTAGGGCTTATTCCTTTAATGTCGGCCAAAGTCCACCCTATGGCCGTTTTGTGTTCTCGCAACACCCTCACAAGCTTCTCCTCCTCCATTGCCGTGAGACTTGATGAAATGATGACGGGCAATGTTTCGCCTTCTCCCAAAAACACATATTTCAAATGGTCCGGCAACGGCTTAAGTTCAAGCGATAGTGCCTGAACAACAGAAGGTAGCATCTTAGTGGAAACTGAATTTGAAAGTGAGAGTGGAACCTTACCATATTGTTGTGGCAATGACTCAAGGGCTGCCACAACCTCAATTATTTCTTCACTAGAACCCATGGCAAAGAATTCCTCCTCCTTGCCGTGGCCTTGCATTGGCCCAAATCCGTCATTTTTGCACTCTATGGCCTTAGTGATGGTTGTTTCCAGGGCGTCCTCGTTCAATTCTTCAAGGTATACCTGTGCCAAAGAATCGATAACATCAATGGAAAAACAAGAATGGTCATCAACAGGATATCTCATAGTTTCAGAAATATTAAAATCAATCACTTCCCCATCGAATTCCATTGTCAAGGTGCCTTTGTATACATCAATCTTCGTTCGGGCCGTCTTCATGAATGGCCTACCATGGAGAATTGGCAAAGATGTAGAATGGGCTGAATCCTCCATGTCTAGGACGTAGAAATCAGCCGGAAAAATTAAATGGTTCACCTGCACAAGCGCATCTTCCAAAACTCCTTTTGGATACGCGTTAGAACGATCGGCCAGTTGTATAATTACACCATCTTGTTTTAATTCACCCAAATTCATAGATGCATAAATAGAATAAGGCATGACATTTATGGATGCACCTAAATCAAGCATGGCATGTTCAAAACGATTATGTCCAATCACACAAGGAATCGTGAAACTACCGGGGTCTTTGCACTTGGTAGGCAGTTTACGTTGCAAAACAGCGGACACATTCTCGCTTACCTTCACTACCTCTTTGTTTGCCCTTCTTCTCTTTGTATTGCATAGGTCCTTGAGGAATTTAGCATACTTTGGAACCTGTTTGATTGCATCGAGAAGCGGTATGTTCACTTGCACCTTTCGGAACGTTTCAAGAATGTCCTTCTCGCTTTCTTCCTTTTTTTTCTTGCATGAACCTGTGATGAAAAGGTACATTGGGCAGATTAGGACGTGAAGTACATGAATTTGAACTTAAATTACCTGATTTGGCCGAGTTAGGATGATTGGGGGCCTGCGGCATTGGGTTTTTCACTCTTTCCGTGGGTGAGCTAGACACTTCCTCAGGTTGTGTCGTCTCTTCATCTACTTTCTGGGCAGATTTGGGATTGTTTGGCTCGGTCCCAACTTCTTTTCCACTCCTTAGGGTGATGGCCTTGGCGGATTCGAATCCTCCCTTTGGATTGACTGTGGTTGAGCTAGGAAGCTTTCCTTGCTCTATGTCTGTCCAAGGAACTCAGAAATCTGCCCTATTTGTTTCTTCATATCCATCATCTCCTTCTCGTTATTTTCTATCCGGTTGTTTTGATTTTGCAACCCCTGCGAAATAGAGGTTAGTAATTGCATAGCTTGATTACTTTCCAAGGACGTACCTGAATGAGATGATGCCGAAGGTTGTTGGGATTGTTGGGGTGCATATGGCTTGGAATAAAAACCAGGGGGGTTTGGCCTAAATCCTCCTTGTTGGGCAGCTTGTTGTGGTTCCCTCCATTTGAAGTTTGGATGGTCCCTCCATCCGGCATTGTAAGTGTTCGAGTATGGGTTGTTTTGATTTTGTCCTTGGAAACCAATTGCATTGGCAGATTCCCACCCACCATTCTCGATTAGTTGAGGGCACTTGTCGGATGGATGCCCTTGAATTGAGCACACGCCACAAACTTGGTGTTCTTGTGCTTTTGGACCAATCACAACCTGAGAAACAAGAGAAGTAAGATTAGCAAGTTGTGATTGAATTTCAGAAATAGCACTAACCTCATTTACACTTTGTTGCCGTGGGGCTTCCCTTTGGCCAACTCTTTCATATTGTTGAGCGTTGAGCGCTCGGTTGGCTATGAGAATCTTGGCATCCCTTGGTGTTTTGTCCACCAATGCTCCTCCCGCTGATGCATCAAGCATTTGACGTTCGATAGGAAGGAGGCCCTCATAGAAATATTGAAGGAGAAGTTCCTCCTTCATTTGATGTTGAGGACATGAAGCTACAAGGCCCTTGAAGCGCTCATAATAAGCCGGGAATGTCTCACCATGATTCTGTTGAATACCACTAATTTTCTTCCGTAGGAGAATCACTCTCGAAGTAGGGAAGAATTTCTCCAAGAAAGCACGCTTCATACTCTCCCACGAAGTCACAGTTCCCGGGGCTAGTTCGTAGAGCCAATCTTTGGCCTTCTCCATAAGTGAAAATGGAAAGGCCTTCATCATCAATATACTCCCATCCACAGTGACGGGGGTCATGCTCGAACAAACCACCTCGAACTCCTTCAAGTGTTTGTTGGGGTCTTCCATAGACAAACCATGGAACTTCGGAATATGGTGTAACAAACTGGATTTGAGTTCAAACACCTCAGTCTTCCCTTCTGCAGCCGTGGGGTATTGGATACAAAGAGGCAATGCATTATCCAAACCCGAGGCTGAAAGCTCCTTGATGGTTCTATTATCTCCTGCCATGGCTTGTTTGTCTTCAAAAATCTGATCCGTGGGCTTTTCTTCTACACCTACTTCGTCTTTTTCAAGCCCAGGTTGTTGTGGAGGTTGTGGTGGCTCTTGTTGACTCATCGTTCTCCTCAAAGTGCGTTCAAAATCACCGTCAAAGTTGGAGATGTTCTCTATAATAGGCCAAGAGCTACGAGTCATACACAGTACCTAAAAAACAAGAAAACAAACAAACTAAGAATCTGAAATAAGAATGCACGAAAAACAAAAAAATAGAAAATAAAAATAAAGATAAGGGATTAGCAAAGTTGCTAATCCCCGGCAACGGCGCCAAAATTTGATGCGAGAATTACTTGACACTCAAATTAAACCCTCGTTTGACAATTGTAGTAGAATGGATAAGTGAGGGATCGTTCTAGACCGGGGATTAGGAGGGCTTGCTAAAACCTTCTAAATTGACTTAAAAACGTAAAAACAATATAAAACACTAAACTAGACTCAAAGAATGTGAAACTAAACGTTAAAACACTAAGACAAACCAAAATAATCAAAATGCTTTAAAAACACAAACTAAATTAATTTCTAACTATATTGAACATTAAAGCAAAAGGGGGAATGAGGTTTGACGAAAATTGAAATAACGAAACAAGTTAATAACTAGACAGAATGTAAATATGAAATTGATGAAATAAGATGGTTGGTGAATTAGCTAGAGGTTCTTTCTCCACACATGATATTTATGCATATGAATCAATTTCCAGTTATTCCTTCATTGAATTATGAACGACAATGCCCCAAATTAACCGTGACATCACTAGTTAACCCTCAGATTTTCCTTATATTATTGGATTGGATGGCATCATTCGACAACCCAAAATATTCTCAAAAGTTCCCTACATGTCATCATAATAGAGATACAATCGAAGATCATTAAGAATAATGAAAACCATAAGCATTGACAAAGCATTTGCAACTATGACATCATGTTACTCATGCTAAGAATTAAACTTAACGCGATCGTGACAAGCGACCTTCACTACTTTCAAGTATAAGTTAGTAACGATTATGTGAAACCTTCTTAAACTTTAGCCACATATTCATGCATGCTAATTAAGTGTCGACCCTCAATCAACAAACACAAATAAGTTAATCATCAAATAGTTAAGCCAATTGCATTCACGAATCAAGAGTTCATAACCGGAATTCATCAATTCATATTACATAAATAATCATGGTATTGAAATCACCCCTAGCCAAAAAGGGTTTAGTTCCTCATAACTTTGAAATCAAAGAAACACCTAAACATTCCAACAACTCAAACTTGAATTGTATGAACGTTTAGGCACTCTTCTCTTCCATTCCTCATATTACAAAACAAAGAGAATTGAAAACATTGAAATCAAAGAAACGCGTAAACATTCCAACAACTCAAACGTGAATTGTATGAACGTTTAGGCCCTCTTATCTTCCTCTTTATTGTGGCACAAGGACTAAGGGATGTTGTTGGTGTGTTGAATGGATTGGGGGATTATGGAAATGGAAGAAATGGAGGAGAAATGGAAGGGAAATGGAGAGAAACTCACGGCTAGGGAGAAAATGGAAGTGTTTGTGGTGTGTTGTGTATGAAATGAGATGATGCATGAATGAATGAATGCAAGGGTATTTATAGGAGTAGTGGAGGGAACATATAGGGAGAGAATGGATGGGAGAGCATGTGAATGATAGCTAGGAGAATGATTAAAGGGGTGTGAATGGTTGGAAATGCATGTGAATGAATTGGTGGTGCAATGATGAAAGAATAAGTGCATGTGTGTGTTTTGTGTTGGAATGAATGTGGATGCATGATGAAAAGTTAATAAATAATGCATGTAGGGTTAGGAAATAAAATCATAACTTAAAGGGGGGATGATTAAAGGATGTGGCTAGGTTGGAAAGGTGTGGAAGATGGATGGAATTAGGGGGAATGCATGACAATGATGGGGAGTTCTTTGGTGATGAATGCAATGATGAAGAGTGAATAAATAATGCATGTAGGGTTAGCTAGGTTGGCTTTGTTTGGGTGTATGTGAGTTAAAGAGGGAGAATGTGGTGAAATGATGAAGTAGGAAGGTGGAAATGCATGTGAATGCATGTGAGTGCATGTGTGTGTGAATGGGTGTTTCTTGATGGTTTTGGGGTTGTGATGCATGTGAATGCATGTGGCTAAGGCTTGTTGATTGGGCTAGAGGTTTTGCATGGCTCAAAGGATTGTTTGATTGGGCTAGGCCCTTTGTTTTATGTCCAAAGTGCATACAAGGCTTTCAAATTCGTCCAACACTTTGGCTCCAAAAATATGCTATCCATTCCAAGCCCAATTTTGCTCCAAAATGCTCCAAAATGCATCTTTTTGCTTCCTTAGCCATATGAACCTAAAAACACACGAAAATGGCTTAAACTACTAAAACAACTATGAATTAACAACATAGATGCACGAAAACAAGCTAAGTAAGTCGCCTAAATATGCTCCTATCACTTTTGAAGCACATTGAGACACAGCGCACTCCTAACGAGGTATCCCAAATTAGGACGAATGCAAATGATCATAATTTTTTCTAGCAGTGCCTCGGTAGGCAGCCATTTGACCAGCCACGAACCAAGTGTTCTGGCACTGTATACTCTTGTCTCGGCCTTCGGAAAAACTTATTCTCTTACTTTAGCAAATATATGAGCATTCATTCTCGACTTAGTTTGCGAGCTAGTGTACACTTACAATTGGGGCCACACTCCAATAAGCATTTTAGACATTCCAAGTGAAGTGTCCATTCACGGCTTGGCCTACAAAAAATTCATTTACCAAGCACAAGAGTAGGTAGCACGGGAGAAAGAAAAACATAAGCACAGTCTGGCTCAAGTTCAACTAGCAGCCTATGCCAAGTATAACCATAAGCAGTTTGTTCACCAGCCAGAGACGAACCATATGAACTGTAGCTATGAAACAAACAAGTAAAACAGATTGAAGAGTAGCACAAACTCGTAGGTCACCACTTGGGGCAGTAGAGGCAAATTTAGAATGAAGTATAAATGTTTTTAGCTGAACGACTGCGCGATTTCTAGCACATGAAGGCCACTCACGAGGCACTTCAAAGGGATGTGGCCAACAGAAGCTGGTCACAATTCACATATGAGATCGAGTAGATGGAGCCATTGCGCAAGCTCAACTTACCACATTTCACCCTTTTTAAAAGAGACGAAGGTCTGGAAAGGCACCTGAAGCACTACTACAATGCGATGATCCTTTATAGGAACAACGATGCCCTTATGTGCAAGATTTTCACCAGTGCTCTACATGGTGAGGCACAAGACTGGTTCCATACCTTGCCACTGCAGTTCATCAAGAGCTTTGACAAACTTTTCTCGTTTTTCATTAAGGAGTATTCATCCTACTACTCGTTCAACAAGAAGTCTGACCATCGTTTTAACGTTAAGAATGACCCGAATAAGATGTTTCACACTTACGTGTAGAAGACTTGATCTTGGTAAACTCTTATGCTTTGGCAGAAAATGGATCAAGTGCCAGCCCCAAGCGGGTCTAAGGATCATAGTAGGCTAAACTTCGTCTGCAATTGTAATAGAACTCAAGAGTTGCCACCTTATTTAGATTTGGAGTAGGAGTAGGAGTAGGGGCATGTTGTATTTTCTCTTGTTGGTGTTGAACTTCTTCTTATTGTTATTGTCTATAATGCTGCTCTACTGCCAAGTGGACTTCGCCCTCAAGGACTAGGTGAAGCCTTCGCCCTCAAGGACGAGGTGAAGCCTTCGCCCTCATTAAAAAAAAAAAATCTATTTCTTCTTCCTCCATAATCACTGGGAGTGCCAGAGTTTGTTGTTACTCCGCCTCAAGCAACTTTAACCTAAACGGAGTAGAAGCTTGAGCCTTGAATAATTCATCAATTTTTTATGAGGGATGACAAAACTCCCCTATTTAACAGACTTCTTCTTAGATAACCTGTCCCAACCGGCCTTCTTCACAACAATATTAGACTGCTTCCTTTTCTTCTTTTTTGATCTGGGCCTCTAGAACTCCAATAAAGCTGACTCCTTTTTTGGCCTTTTTTGCATTAATTGAGAATGGCTTCAGAATAGGATGATTGGAGTAGTAATCTATAATAGTGTCTCAACCATGCTTCTTAAGCCTCTTTGAAGCAATAATCCACTTCCATTAAGGATGCGCCAAAGGAATGATATTGAAGGCACTGTTGATCAGTTTAGGCTAGCACACTACAATACTCCTCACATCATTATAACACTGGAGGTTGACAAATGGAATGTTCTGGACCCGAGCTCTGAAAATATAGACTTCCGAGTTGTTGTCAACATCCATGACATCTTTGTACCAATCCTTGTCATGTTGGGAGAGATATGCATGCTAGCCACGTGATACTTGGTTGCGATTTGAAGAAGTAGTGAAGATCAGAACTTTTCCGCATGGGTACAACATGCGAAACTCTTGAATCCAAGATCTTTTGCGTACTATTCATTCAACATTTCGAAGCAGGTGATAATGCAAAAAGAAGCAAGAGTAAGGTTGTAGAGGGCAACATTGTAACAGATTAAAACTTCCTTCAAGATGATAGAAAGAGAAAATTTTAGTCTCAAGTCCAAGTACCAAGGATGAATCCATACATGGGTGTTGAGGATCATAAGGTGCAGGCAAATTAGTCAGCACGTTGTGGCCGACCTATCACCATACTTGACAACCATTTAGTAGATTTCGGTGATGGCGAACGAAGGCCTTTCCTTCCTTTTTGTTGCAAACCCTAACCACTTGAGGGTCATAGTGAATCATATTTGGCAGCAAGGGCAAGAAGAAAACTTGAACAAGTAGACATCTTTTCGATTCAAAGTGGGTGTTTTTTAAAAGGAATTGGGAAGCAAAAGTTTCAAATGAAAGAAGACAAGAGTTTTGGGAAAATTTCTTGCTAAAAGTTTAATACTTGGATACTTTGAAGTGTAAAGAAGACAAAGAAGAAAGACGAAGATATTTATAGAAGATATTTCATAATCATCTTACCGTTGAAATTGGATTGTCTCACCCTGAGATCAATGAATTCGATAAAATTAATTGCAAAAATAAAATACAGTCTCTCGTTTTCCATGCACACACAATAAGACATTTTCATCATTGCAAAATTTATGGCATAACTCTTAAGACAGCATTCCTGAATCTGGAACGTCTTAGTTACTTTGCAGCAGTTATAAGGCCGAGTTGCCACATGTCAAAATAATTCAAAATGGTAAAGTACTTTGATTTATTCATAAATGCTTGGTATAACTATCCAACCTCAAAGATAACAACCCTTTCAGATACATAGTTAGGAGCAATTGTAGGACCATGATTTTCTAAGGCTAAAGTAAGATGGATTTGAATACGAATACCTCAGAAGTCTGGTCATAGACTCAACAACTTCTATCTTAAAGCTGCACAAACAAATCCACGATGCCAATCCCTTGACTTCTAGGGGCAATAGGCAAAGTCTATCGACTTCGTTGAGATAGACCATGCTTATTTTGCAAGATACGGAAACCTGATTTGGTATGGAATCAACCATGTTTGGAGATTCATACAATTTAGGCAATTGGTGTAGGCCACAAGTAATCACACTTTATAAAAGAGTGCAATATCTACTCTTAGATATTCTCTTGGGTTCTTTTGGTTTAATACAAATTCTATATCTTAAAAAGACTTTTTCTCGACTGATATAAATACACCATTTTAGAGTTTATTGCTGATAACACAATTATCGTATACTTTACTCTCTAGCCATTACTTGGGCCTTACATATTTTCTTACCAACTTAACTGTCGTAGAACCTTTGGCCAGCACCTCACAGGTCCTAAGGTTGCTTATGGATTTTTGTTGTTTTAAAGGTAATCAAGTTTTTGTATCTCTACACCTCGTGTCAGTGCAAGAATTTGGTTCCAAGACTACCTTCATTTACTCTTAGCTATCGAGGGCCAGGTCAATGTTGGTTTAAGCATCAGCCCAGTAAGACTTGAGAGCTAGAGTGGTGGTGGTTTTGAAGTGACGCATATTCATTAAGGTTCCATATTTTTACTTTTATCTCTTGGTAGACAAGTTGGTGTTCCTCCCTCAATTTTATCTAGTTGGTCCCACAAATTCATCTGATGACGGTTATGAAGTGATGCACAATCTGCCACATTTACCATCGGAACTTGCCACATTTACTCTTGTATCTTGAAAATCAAGTCATTGTTGACTCCATGGTTGCCCGCTTGCCACATTTTACGAACTAGAAATCGTTTTTTACCAACCTACTTACATAATTGAAATGTATTCACTCCTTGTGAGCCTAATACCATATTCCGACATTCTTTCTTTCTACGAGTTCTTGCTCTTTAGTCCACCGCACTTGAAGAGTCTTACTTTTAGGTCCTGTTGCCACATAGTTGTTTGACTCATAAGAGTATATCCAAAAGAGATGTCAAATTGTCTAAATCAACAATAACGGTAACAAAAGACAACATTAATGTTTTTCAACCGATAAGCCAAATCTGATGTGACATGACATGGATTGACATCTCTCCCCCTTGCTGCCAAATTTGACAACACCTTCAGATTGCTTTTTAATTAATTATTAAATGCTTTTTATTAAATTTTTATTAGTTTAAAGCATTATCCTTTTGTTTCTTTTCATTCCCAATGCAAATAAAGTATATGAATTATTATTTTATGTTTAAAATTTGACATATATGTTGGAAAACAAAAGTTTAAAATATGTCAAAGTACCATGTAAGCCTTCAAATTTAAATTTTAGGTTTAAAATTTGACATCTCATTTGGAGATGGTCTAAAGGAACACAATCTCAACAAATTAACAACTTTTTCTTGATCATCTCATACCCTGACATTTTAGGTATGAGAATGTATGAAATACTAAAAATCAATGTGGATTCATTAATGTTTTTTTCATTTCTTACATGTTAGTAAACATATAAATGAGCGTTATACTTATTCCTTATAAATTTAGACCTTGTAAGCAATTATAAAGTATTTAAAATTTAATTAGGTTTTTTTGGATATTTATAAATTTCAAGAAAAAAAGTGATTTTTATAGCTTATCACGTATCTTTTATTTATTTTATAGGCATTGAATTGTATAAGAACACAGAATCAACAATAAAAAATAAACATAGATGGGTAAGAAGCTAATTAGAGAAAAAAATCATTTCTAATTCGAAAATTAGGATGTACTCTTCTTGAAATGGCAAAAAGCAAGAAAACGTTCATATAACGGAGACTGACACAGAAAACCGTCACAGTGCTCCTCACCCCCACAGAGAGATGTTAATTGACCGTGACCCACGTGGTCACCGCACGGCGATTGGTGAAAGAGCACCAAACCACCGTTTCACAGAATGTGCGCAATGACAATGCTGACCATCGTCCTTCCAATGTAGCCAATACGACACAACATTCCTGAACGACAGGAAGAAAGGACACAACAGTCAATCAAGACTTTAAGCAGTGGCAGGACCGTAAAAACAGTACGGGAAACAGCCCGCGGGACAAACGAGGGATGACATAACTACTCAGACCGCACTAAAAGCGTGCGTTTCGGTTGATGGAGCACTTAGGGCTGGGATCGAGATCAATCCGCACCGTCGATTTGGGAGGGTCCCACAGGAATTGACACGGTCAATGAGTGTAACCGCAGGAACCGCAGGGATGGCACCGCAGAGAGTGAGATAGTACAGCATTGGAGTGGACGAGGATATATATAAATGGTTAGAAGTTGTAGGTGTGAGAAAGTAGGAGAGAGAGAGAGTTCCTTCCTTGGTCGTCAGTCTCATCAGTCGTCTCTCTCAGCCGTTTTAGGGTTTCTCAGGTGAGCCGCAATGTCTATTTCCGGCTTTTTTTTTTCAGCGAGCCCATTTTCTTCTGGCTTTTCAAAAAAAAACAAAAAATGGAAACTTGATTTCTGGGTCTGTCTCTCTGGGAGTGGGTGGTTGTGGGGGGTGTGAGTTCTCGACTTTTTCTTCAGGGTCATTTTGGGTATTTCACGCTTCTGAACTTCAGCATCTTCTCTGGGTTCTCCCATGGCTGCAATTGAAATTTCTCTCTCTGGGGTTTTAGGAAAATGCTCAAGATTTCTGTTGGTTTTTTGGAAGAAGAAGAAAAAAAGGGTTTTTTTTTTTTTTTTAAATTGTGCAGCTTTTTGTTTCTTTCAGTATTTTTGAACAATGCACTTGGAGTTGTGGGCTCTGCTGATTTCGCATGTTTATGCAGTTTAATTTTTTTTTTTAGTAATTTGCTTGTTTTTCTTCAGTGTTTTGAAGTCGGGAGCTTTTTGTGTGTTCTGGACTGAATTTTTTGGTCGTTTCTGGGTTTTTTTGAGGCCGATCTTTGCATAATAATGGTGTGTGACTTGCAGGGTTGAAGAGTACTCGGTGCTGGGTGTTTCTTGTGCGGTTAGGTAAAATATACAGTAAATGTTTCGTTTCTCCGCTTGCATGTCTGTTTCTTTCTGTACTCTAAATGTGCTACAAGTTAACTCACTTCGACCACTCTGCATGTTGGTTTTTCTTTTCGATTTGAGAATTTTGAGGTTAGATGTGTGTGTTTTGCTTATATTATATATATATATATGTATTTGTATAGCATTGTATGGGTTTGAGATTCCTTGACTTTGTATCATCTGATGCTTGCATGTTGGGGTATTTTTAGTTATACTGAGTTTGTTCAATTTTTTGGACAAACCCTTCAAAATCACAGTTATTTTTAGCCTTTAGTTTGTTTCCCATTTTGTAATTTTTTTGTTTCTCTTGCTTAAGAAAACGGTATCTCTTTTTGTATAAAAGCCTTCGGGAGATGCTCTCCAACCGTTTTTGATGTGGGGCGTTGACTTTTGTTATCTGCACCATTTAATTTATTGCGAAAGCCTTGCATGCGTTTTCAAATGTCCCAAAGTTCAGTGTCACATGATTTTGCTGTATACTTCAGTGTCCCGTCCATTCACAACCATGGAGACTTGAGGCAAGCTGCCTGTATTTTGTGTTATTAGGGTGCGCATTGCAAAATAGTCAATTTCATGTCGCAACTTCTGCCTTGTAGGTCTATTTATTATTGTCAAAAGTTCTGGAAACAAAAAGGATGATTTGATGTTAGAGCCTTCAGAGTTCTAAGTTCTCATATATGGCTTTCCAGAGTTTTAAGTTCTCATATATGATCTCCTTATACCTTTTTGTTCAATGAATCAAATTCCTTAGTTTGGTTCTTTGTTCTGTGTGGCTTACTTTAGTTTTTGGGTCCTTCTCACATGTTTTCAAATCTTTCAAATGGTTTTGATACTAGCGGAGGCATTTTTGTTTGAATAATTTCAGAGTATGGTGAGCTTCTGGTGCCTTTATGATGAGTTTTAGTCTGTTATGGGTGTTATAGCTTTTACTTCTAAGTGAGTGTTCAGTGGTACACTGCAGTTGTTCTCTCTCTAAATTTATTAAGCAGTAACATTGGCTATCTTAGCTTATTTGGCCATTCTAATTTTGGTTTTGTATTATGTTGTGCCTTAACGGCTAGGAAGATTCATGGGCAGTTGTTAGAGCGAGCACACCGTTGTTTTATTCACTTGATTTTGGTTATTGTTCCACCTCACAGGAAGCTTAGTACTATATATTCCGGTTGTAGTCTAAGTGCATTATTAGGAAATCTGGTACCGTTTAGGAGTTCAATTTCTGCCTTAAAATGAAAAGATTTCCTGTGTTGCATCTCATTTACATACTTATGGTATGTTTTAGGATATGGATTCATTTGAGCCAGATGGAAATGGAGTAAATGGAGCGAATGGTGTGAATGGAGAACATGGTGTGAATGGAGAAAATGGTGTGAATGGAACAAATGGGATGAATGGAGCAAATGGGGCAGAAGATGCGTTGCCACCCCCACCCCCGGTTATTCCACCAGATGTTGTTCCTTTGCGTGCAGAAGCAGATAAAATTCCCGAACCTGTTAAGAAGAAACCTGCTCGGGCCCCTATTGCTAGGCGTGGCCAAGGAACCAAGGGAACAAAAATACCTTTGGTCACAAATCACTTCAAAGTGAACGTTACTAATATTGAGGGTTACTTCTTCCATTACAGTGTATGATCCATATGCTTTCTATATACTTGCAGTACTTCCATTTTCTTTTATCCTAAGTGTTACACTTGTTCTCATTTTTGTACTGTATGCATAGGTTTCTGTTGCTTATGAAGATGGCCGTCCCCTTGATGGAAAGGGTGCTGGAAGAAGAATAATTGAAAGGGTGCATGAGACGTATCAGTCTGAGTTAGGTGGAAAGGACTTTGCCTATGATGGAGAGAAGAGCCTGTTTACTGTGGGTTCCCTACCACGCAACAAACTTGAATTTGCCGTAGTTTTGGAGGATGTGCCATCAAGCAGGTACCTTAGGAAGGGCTATGGCTTTCTTTCCAATGTGTTAGATCTCCTTTATACTTTCTTATTGTTGGACTGGTTTCTATATAGGAACAATGGAACCAGTGAACCTGATGGTCCTGGGAGTCCAAATGAGAGTGACCGTAAGAGATTACGGCGTCCAAATCGCTCCAAAACATTCAATGTGGAGATTAGCTATGCTGCAAAAATTCCCATGAAAGCAATTGGAGATGCTCTGCGTGGGCAAGAATCAGAGAATTCTCAAGAAGCTTTGAGAGTTCTGGATATCATACTAAGACAACATGCATCGAAGCAGTGAGTGAAGTTTTTTTCTGACTAGTTTTCTCCCATCTATCTCCTTCCTGCACATAGTTGTGTTTAAGTTAGTTTTTGTCTGGATTGGATTTTATCTAATGAAAATCTGGATTACAACAGAGGATGCCTCCTAGTTCGCCAGTCATTCTTCCATAACGATCCAAAAAATTTTGCGGATGTTGGAGGCGGTGTTCTTGGATGTAGAGGATTCCATTCAAGTTTTAGGACCACTCAGGGTGGCTTGTCTTTGAATATTGGTAACTATATCACTTATTGCTCTGTTATATTTTTTAAAAAATTACTGTATCTTCACCTATTCTCATGTGTACATGTTCAGATGTATCGACTACCATGATTATACAGCCAGGGCCAGTGGTGGACTTTCTAATTGCCAACCAAAATGTTAGAGATCCGTTCCAACTTGACTGGACGAAGGTAACAAACACTTGTTATTATTTATTCTGGCCTCTTAGTATGTTCATGTACTTTCGGATAATCTGTTTTTGTTTCAACGAACAGGCTAAAAGAACACTCAAGAATTTGAGGGTTAAAACAAGTCCATCAAATCTAGAGTACAAGATATCTGGATTGAGCGAGAAACCATGCCGAGAACAAACGTATATATTATGTTCAATGAAATTACTTTTAACTTTTCTACTTTTGCGTTTTTGCGTCGTGGTGCTTTAACTACCCTAACTGGGGCCAGTATTGTTTTTGTGTTCGTGTTCTTCACACCCTGAATTCATTGTTCCGGTATGATCCAGTTTTACATTGAGAAACAAACAAGCAAAGGAAGGTGAAGATGCAGAAATAGAAGTCACTGTGTATGATTATTTTGTTAATCATCGTAATATACAACTGCGTTACTCTGCTGATCTACCATGCCTTAATGTTGGGAAGCCAAAACGTCCTACCTATATCCCCCTTGAGGTAACCTGCTGAGTTTATTGTTCCTTATATTTGTTGTTACAAATATGATGATTTACTTTCATCCGTGATCTGAATCGTTTTACTGACTTTCTTTTCTATACAGCTTTGTTCTTTGGTGTCCTTGCAACGTTACACCAAAGCTCTTTCCACCCTTCAAAGAGCTTCCCTGGTGGAAAAATCAAGGCAAAAGCCACAAGAAAGGATGAGTGTTTTGTCTAATGTAGGTGTCTTCATTAACATTTGCCTCATTGTATATGCATCTGTGACTCCAAATCTCACGAGTACTATTTCAGGCTCTGAAAATCAACAATTATGATGCTGAACCAATGCTACGCTCATGCGGTGTTTCAATTGGTGGTAACTTTACTCAAGTGGAAGGCCGTGTTCTTCCAGCCCCAAAGGTATTTTCCATATTTACCTATATGGCTTAGCCTATACTGTTGTGCTTCTACTGATTGCTTGGGTTTCCTTGACAGCTTAAAGTGGGTAACGGGGATGATTTCTTCCCTCGAAATGGGCGCTGGAATTTCAACAACAAGGTCTTAACCCTCCTCTTCTCTCCTTTACTTTTTACCTTATATCAGTATTCTGATTCAAAGGTTCATTTATATTGTTGAAATGCAGACACTTGTGAAGCCAACTAAGATAGAAAAGTGGGCTGTTGTCAACTTCTCTGCACGCTGTGATCTAAAAGCCCTTGTCCGTGATCTGATCAAATGTGGTGATATGAAAGGAATTGTAAGTTTTGTAATTACACATTTACTACAGTATGTATTCAGATAACTTCGGTTTTATTCTTTTGTTTTAACTTTCCATTCTTCCCCTTCTGGCAGAAAATCGAGGCTCCATTTGATGTGTTTGAAGAGAATCCCCAGTCTAGGCGTGCCCCACCTTTGGTTAGAGTTGAGAGGATGTTTGAGGATATACAGTCCAAACTTCCTGGACAACCACAGTTTCTTCTCTGTTTGCTGCCGGAGAGGAAAAATTCTGCTTTATATGGTTAGAGTCATTTTATATTATAATTGACGTGTTAAATCAATTAAAGTTCTTAATGATTTCTATTGAATCACTAGGTCCATGGAAGCGGAAGAATCTTGCTGAATATGGTATTGTGACACAGTGCATTGCTCCCACGAGGGTCAATGATCAATACCTTACAAATGTCCTGTTAAAAATCAATGCAAAGGTGGGGCTTTTAATTTTCAACTTTTATGGACATCAAAATGAGTGCATTTTCTGTTGGCTGTGATCTCATACTTGGTTTGCCCTCAAAAATCCTTGCAGCTTGGTGGTTTAAATTCATTGTTGGCAGTTGAATATTCTCCTTCTATCCCTGTGGTTTCCAAGGCTCCCACCATCATCCTTGGGATGGATGTGTCCCATGGTTCACCTGGGCAGTCTGATGTACCTTCAATTGCCGCGGTAAACTGTTTTCTATGTTTTATATTTTGGATTAATTGTTGTTATTAAAGCTAGTTCAGTTGAACTCTGCAAATGTTGTATGATCTTTCATGTTGTATAACTTGTATTCAATGGGGGAATTATAGGTGGTCAGCTCCAGGCAGTGGCCCCTGATTTCTCGCTACAGGGCATCTGTTCGAACACAATCCCCCAAGGTGGAGATGATAGACTCGCTGTACAAGCGAGTAAATGACACAGAAGATGATGGCATTATGAGGTATGATATGTATCTTGAAGTTATTTTTTCACTGCACATTTCTTCAATCATATATTGAAGATTTTTGAAATTTCATCTTCTTTTGAGTGTTCAGGTCAGTTTATGTTTCACATTTTGGTTTCTTAAATCCTTTCCAAACCACCCAAATGTTGAGTTTCTTCTTAATTTCAGAGAGCTGCTTCTGGACTTCTATACAAGTTCGGGCAAACAGAAACCGGACCAGATTATCATATTCAGGTATTTCTAAATTAGAAACCCTAGAATCAAATGAATTGTAGTATTTTCTACTATTGTTCTTAAAACTATGCGGTTGTAAGAATTGAAATGCTCAGTATCTTATTTGTAGTAGTTCGTTTTTCTAAAATCCATTCAGTGGCCGCTCAAATGTATGGGTCAATTACTAATTTTTCTGTACATCTTTAATAACCAAGTTTGATGAGTAATTTTTCAATTCCGTCGTTTGATTATTCCTGTGTTAAATTTTAAAGGTTATTAGATTCCACATTGCATTTGTATTCTGACACAATGAATTTCCCAGTATGTCTTTTGTGTGTACATGCCAAATATACAAGGATTTGAATGGTACAATCCATAGCCTACCACATTGGTCTGAAGCAGGCATATTTTATCCTGCAGTGCTGATATTCCCAATGAAAATATTATGCGTTTCCGGTGCATATCACTGGTTTTACTTGAATGCTTTTTGCTATTTTAAACTCTCTTAAGACTTCCGTTACTCAATTTACTTGAATTGTCTATTAGAAATTTGTCTATTAGAAATATGATGGGCTTTTTAATAGCATGAGTAGATGCTGAGTAGTTATATATTTTATCCTTTTCTTTGGGCTCCATGTAGTTTACTTCTGTTTGAGCATTTCATAGTTGATTAATCTCTTGTACTTGTGCTTCTGATACCCTCGTGTTGACTAGTTATGTATTGAATACAGGGATGGGGTCAGCGAGTCTCAATTCAACCAAGTTTTGAACATTGAACTGGATCAAATCATAGAGGTTTTGCGAGCTTACTATTACCCGTCAAATTTGTCCTCTCAACTATGAAAATGATAAATTATCCTTTTTCTTATTCTCAGGCATGCAAGTTCCTGGATGAGAATTGGTCCCCTAAATTTGTGGTGATTATAGCTCAGAAAAACCACCACACAAAGTTCTTTCAGCCTCAGTCCCCAGATAACGTTCCTCCTGGTACGCTAACACAGTTGAACAAATTCAACCATTCACACAATTCAGCCCTTTCACAAACATAATTCAACTTACGTATTCAATTTATTGTTTTTGCAGGAACAATTATAGATAACAGAATTTGTCACCCAAGGAACAATGACTTCTATCTCTGTGCCCAAGCGGGAATGATTGTGAGTATCAATATTATGCTTAGCCGCTGTAGTACCTTGTTTGTAACTATGAATCCTATCTAGATTGTGCGACTTTGCATTAGTCTACCGTGGTCCAAGCTCCAAAAACTATGCCTTCAATTTTCAGTACTTGAGCTTTTCAACATTTTAATAATCCACATGTTTTACGTTGTTCCCGTAATTTCAACCCAAACGTTACTGGGTGGATCTCCGGGGGCACAAACGATTCTTCAGGGACCCTGTGAGGCAACATCTGATTTGTTTTCTCTGTAATAGTTTACACTTATATTTAACTGGTTTACTCTTGTTTTTCTAAGGGGACCACGAGGCCTACTCACTATCATGTTCTGTTAGACGACGTTGGTTTTTCAGCCGATGATCTGCAGGAACTAGTGCATTCTCTTTCATACGTGTAAGTGAATATCTACGCACTACATTGCTTATGCTTGCCATCAGTTATAACTAGTGTCCTTAATAATATATATATTTTTATTTATTTATTTATTTATTTTTCCCTCATTCGCAGGTACCAGAGAAGTACCACCGCCATTTCCGTTGGTAAATTTCTTTATTCCCTTCCTGCTGGCTCCTCTAGTATGATTCTTTGATTTTGTTAAATTTCTAATAGTGAATCCTAATCCCTTGGTTTAATATTTATCCTTTCAGTTGCCCCCATTTGCTATGCACATTTAGCTGCCACTCAGATGTCACAGTTCATGAAATTTGAAGACGCGTCTGAGACATCTTCAAGCCATGGTGGGCTGACCTCCGCTGGAGCTGTTCCCGTCCCTCAGCTGCCCAGGTTGAAGGAGAATGTGTCCAATTCCATGTTTTTCTGCTGAGGTCTCCGTGAGCCTTGAGCTACCATGATTATCTACGGAAGAACAGCAGTTTGTGTATATACTAGTTTTCGGTGTAGCCTCCCACCATAATAGGAGGTTTGAACTATCGTCGTTGGTAAGCTTGCCTTAGTTTTTAGTTCCGTAGTACCCTGCGTTTGACAGCCGTTTTGTATATGATCCTTAGTACGTTGCGCGTGCAGCCTAACTTATGGGACCTTGGATGTTGACTCCCTGTGTAGGCTTAACTTATGGGATTATGTGATTGTTTCTGTTGCCTTTTATGTATGTGGAGACTGGTTTTATGAGCGGTCTTTTGGAAACCCAACTTCCATTTGGGGGCGTGGTATTTTTATCCGAGCTGTTTTCGGCATGCTGAGAACAGGCGGTGGATATGAAAGGCCCCGGGGCAATGCTAGATGATATTCAGTGTCATTTTAAGCGTTGAAGACATGGTCGCGTGTTACTAATTTACTGTTGGTATCCAACAACTCTCACACGGTTATTATGACTGGGGTGCGCTGTTGTGCGTGAGACATGCTGAGTGGCAGTGTGCATGAGACATGCATGTTCTGCTGCGTTTTAAGCAGCACCCTCAAATCGGAGAGCTCGAATAGTACAAATGAAGGAGGATAAGGGCTTGAAAAGTAGGGGTTGGTGGTTGATGGTTGTGATGATAATACTAAAGGTTGCCGAATGCGGGCAGCCTGTGCTCCATAGGATAGGAGGGGGAAGGAACACTTGGGCTCCTCATACTAACTTCACGCAATGGTCCAGTCAAGAACGCTTCTACGTCGGTGATTGGCTCTGTAAGTATCGCTCGTATCATTAAGACTAAACGGTATCAGATCAACTCCGCATCTAATTTAACAAATTTGCTAACCTAACCTAAAGCCTCAACCTCCTGTCTATTTGTCCACTTTTTGTAGATTTTGGGTTTGACAAGCGTATCTACAATGTTCTGGAGGTGAACAGCACAAGCTACGAGAATTGCATCGACAAAGATTTCATATATAACGTTACGAGAGGCGGGCGGGACGTGTTCAATTTGACAGAGGCGAAGACATATTTCTTCCTCAGTGGTCGAGGTTACTGTTTTGAGGGTATGAAAGTTGCAATCCATGTTCAAGAAATCCCACCTGATCAACTTCTTCTCAACTCTTCAAATGGTTCCCAATCATACGTCTACAGCCACATTACCCTACTTGCAATGCTTGCCATTGCGGCTTTGGCATGGACATTTCCCTACTAGACTTGTAGATCACCAATTTACCATAGCAATTCTGCAATTCATTACTGTTTCAAATCCGTTTACTTGTACCACTTGTGGAAGTGAGGCCAAAAAAATAAAAAAGCAGACACCCAATGAATACAACTTCACAGTGAAGTTTCTTCATCATGTTCAAAAGTAGCTAATTAGTTTTGCAGGAATTCATAGGGTTAATCGCTAGTTTTATCAAAGACTTAATTACTACATTGTAGTGCTAGCCTGCTAGGAACCTAACCCCAGCTTCATTTTGTCACATTTGCTTTCTTTCGTTTGATAATAAAACCCAAATTTATTTGTCACTTGATTCGAATTGTGTCATTGTAAACACGAGAAATTCCTGAAACAAACGACAAGAATACGTGTACAAAATAATATTTTGTATTAATGATTTTGGGGTTACAATCTCTTTGTAATTTGGTCCTCTGATTCTATCTTCGTAGGGTGTGGGTTTGTGGATGAGTTGTTGATCCAAAGGGCCGTCGAGGCTTGATCTAAGGATGCACAGCTGATGAATGGATCTTCAAGGGGCGTTGGGCTTGATCTTGAAGGTTGATGGATGAACGGATCTTCAAGGGCTTTTGGGCTTAATCTTGAAGGATGAACGGATGTGTGGATTTGTTGAGGTTGTTGATCCAAAGGGGCCGTTGGGGCTTGATCTTAGGATGAACGGATCTTCAAGGGCTTCTGGGCTTAATCTTGAAGGATGAACGGATGTGTGGATTTGTTGAGGTTGTTGATCCAAAGGGGCCGTTGGGGCTTGATCTTAGGATGAACGGATCTTCAAGGGCTTCTGGGCTTAATCTTGAAGGATGAACGGATGTGTGGATTTGTTGAGGTTGTTGATCCAAAGGGGGCCGTTGGGGCTTGATCTTAGGATGAACGGATGATGAGCGATGAACACTTTCTTCAAGGGCCGTCGGGGCTTGATCTTGAGTTGGTGGAAGTTCTTCAAGGGCGTTGGGGCTTGATCTTGAAGGATGAACGGATGATGAACGATGAACACTTTCTTCAAGGGGCCGTCGGGGCTTGATCTTGAGTTGGTGGAAGTTCTTCAAGGGCGTTGGGGCTTGATCTTGAAGGTTGATGGATGATGAACGATGAACGAAAAGTGCTTTCTTGATTCTTCGGGGTTTGCTTGAGAGCTTTAGAGTTTCAAGGCTTCTTTCTTTCTTCCTTCCTTCCCCCAAAATGAATGTCTTGGCCTCCTATTTATAGAATTCCAAAACTTGATTTTTGGATTTAAATAATCAGATGAAATAAATCATTTCTGCCAGGTATTGACACGTGTCCTATTTGATGACTTTTCCAATTTATTTCGATTTTTCGTTGAGTCACACGCTACATGTAAAATTTATGTGATATGTGAGCGTTGAAATTTTAATTTTTTGGTCAACATTTATTTCACCGAAATTTTGATGTCTACAAATGCCCCCACTTCAAGGCGTGTCGTAGACATGTGCTTGTCACGTGTAGAAGATGCGTTTTGAAGTCCCTTAATGTAGATGTCAACCCAAGGGCCGTCGAGGCTTGATCTTTGAATTGGGCTGGAAATTTCTTCAAGGGCCATCGAGGCTTGATCTTGAGCTCGACTGGAAGATTTTCTGGTTTCCTCCAATCGTTGATTTTCCACAAGCTTACTCTTGAACTGAGCTGGAGGATTCTTTTGGTCTTCCCCTATCGTTGATTTTCCTTTGTGCTACTCTTGAACTGGGTAGCAGGATTCTTTTGGTCTTCCCCGAAGGTCTGAGCTTACTCCTTTTTTTCTGTTTCTTTGTTCAATCTCTCCAATTCGTATTGAAGAGGGTTAGAGGATAGCTCAGCATATGCAGTTGTCTCTTGTCTCCACATGCTTCAATGCATCATTTTCACTTGCCTTACTTGCTCCCCTTTGTAGAAGTGGTATTTCCTTATGCAGGTTTAGCATCTTCTCTTGTACTATTTGTTCCTGATGCAGGAGTTGAATGCAAACCTTGCATTTGAATGGACCATTACTTCTTGGTGGCAGCGCAAGTTTGAGTGGAGGTTCCGACATATTGCTTTCTCTGTCCTTGTCCTGGCAGGTGAGAACAAGGGCAAAGGAAAAGATAGGGGAAAAGCATGATATGAGATACCTTTGCTTTCGCCCTTGATGATATGAGATACTTTTGCCTTGGTGTCATTTGTTTGCAAGGGTATTCTCGGAGAGGAAGAAAACTGAGCATTTTGAGATGCTTTGCTGGGAGTGTACCCTCGGAGGTGAGGAAGAGTTGGGCATTTTTTTTTCTTGTTTGCAGGTTTGCCTTGCCATAAAAGATGAAGGTCGACATATATAGGGATTTCCCAATAACAAATGGTGGTACTGTTCTTTTACCCTTGTCGACAAACGTTTTGATCCCGCAAATCCGGCTTTTTGAAATAGTGATGACTCTTCGATCTTTGAATACGCCTCTTTGATTTCTGAACGACGCCTCTTCGATTTCTGAACGACGCCTCTTCGATTTCTGCACGAGCGTCTCTTTTGACAAAATGGCGCGCGTTTTCTGAAAAGCAGAGAAAGCGTCGCCGAACTTTGCGCTTGTCAGCTAAAGACGTGTAGCTGCGATGATGACCTCCACGTGATCTTTTGACAAAGTGGCACCCGTGCTTTGAAAAGCCGCGAAAGCGTCGCCAGTCTCCACGTGTTTTCAACTTTGTCGGATGAACGCGTTTTCTGGAAAGCCGAGAAAGCGTCGCCTAACTTACGCCGGAAAATCCAGCTTTTGAGATTTGCAGAGCGATGTCTCTTCACTTTTGAATAAGCGGCTCTTCGATTTTTGAACCAACGCCTCTTTGATTTCTGAGCAAGCGCCTCTTCCTTTTTATAGAGGTATTGATCACCTGTAACATGCATACTTTGAAGGTTGCTCATTCCTGAAAATCATCTCCGGCCTTTTGAGTTTTAACTCCATCCACCCATCTCTTTTAACACCTTTGAAAAATGGCTAACCCATCGAACCTTAGCTTAGAATTGAGTCTCAGCAGTGATCCGGTTGCGCCGCTTCAAGGTAATGTAAGGTGTCCTTCTTTCTTATCCTCTAACGGTCCTCTTACAGGTGAAGACTCCGTGATGCAGGACGCCACAACAGCTACAATAGTAGCTAGGAACCTCCTTACTCCAAAAGATAGTAGGCTGCTGTCAGGACGGTCCGATGAGTTGGCCGTTCAAGAGTCCCTCGCTCTTAGTGTTTAGTGTGCGGGCTCTGTGTCCAACATGGGCCAACGCCTGCTTGCTCGGTCCCGTCAAGTGGAATCATTGATGGCAGAGGTGGAAGATCTTAAGCAGGAGATTAAACAGCTTAAGTACGAGAATAGAAGTTTGCATGTGCTTGCAAATAACTATTCGTCGGGCATGAAGAGGAAGCTTGATGAGCTTGATGATCGTCAACGGTTTGCAGCTTTCTTCCAGAGACACCTCTTTCCTGGGTCATCCAGCGTTCCACCAAGGTTTGGGGCCTTGAATGATCTATCTTCGGTGTCTCCCGCTCCGATGCCTCTTGCTCCGATACCTCCTGTTCCGAGAGTGTTGCCATGTAGTGGGGCCTCAAGTACACAACCTTTGTGAAGACTCCATCTTTCTGCCTTTTTTTTTTTTTTTTTTTTTTTTTTTTTTGTAATCACTCGGAAATCAATGAACATACTTCGTTTTATTTAGTGTATTGTGCTAAAAACAGAGAAAACATGTACATCACCAAGATTTTTTTTTTTTTCTTCCGGTGGCACAGCTCCACCAAAGTTTTTTTTTTTTTTTTTTTTTTTTTTTTTTTCTCGGTGGCACAGATCCACCAAAGTTTTTTTTTTTTTTTTTTTTTTTTTAACTTTCATCATTACTTCCCAACATCATCATTTCATTTTACTTTATTTTATTATTTTTTATTATTTTATTTTATATTTATATTTTTTTATTATTCTTTTTTTTTTCTTTCGGTGGATTGATCCACCAGAATTGCTTTTTATTTTTATATTTTTTTTATTTTTTATTTTTTTATTTTTTTATTCTTTACTTTCATCATTACTTCCCAACATCATCATTTCATTTTACTTTATTTTATTATTTTTTATTCTACATTGTCGTTTTTTTTTTCTATATAAAGGGCCTCTGGTGATGAAGACGGAAGAGAAAAAAAACGGGAGCTCATAAATTTCTTATTCTACATTGAGTTTGGCAGCTGGTGCTGTCTTTGAAAGATGCTTCCCAACATCATCATAGCTACCTCTTTTTTATTAAGGTGCTTCCCAACATCATAATAATAATTTTTTTTTTTTTTTTTTGGTTGTATTTTTTTTATATATATCGTGATCTGCAACCTAACATCATCATTTTTTTTTTTTTTGGTTGTATTTTTTTATATATATCGTGATCTGCAACCTAACATCATCATTTTTTTTTTTTTTGGTTGTATTTTTTTTATATATATCGTGATCTGCAACCTAACATCATCATTTTTTTTTTTTTTTTAGGTGGTGATCTGCAAGGCTGAGGCTGCCAAACCGACGAAGAACCCAGGAACGCATAAATTGGTGGTGTAGAAAGAGTGGTGCTGTGCAAAGATTGCAAAGGGATTTTGCTGTGTAATGCATTTTGGTCAGTCTTCCCTTGGTAGTGACGTTGCCGTGCCTCTTGCCACTGCTTGGAGCTTGTTGCAGTGTGTCACTTTTACCGTGTGGGGTTGTGCAAAAGACTGCAGCGAGTTTATGCTGTGTAGTGTCTTTTGATCATAATTTTCCTCGGTGGTGACGTTGTTGTGCCTCTTGCCGCTGCTTGGAACTTGTTGCAGTGTGTCACTTTTACCGTGTGGGGTTGTGCAAAAGACTGCAGCGAGTTTATGCTGTGTAGTGTCTTTTGATCATAATTTTCCTCGGTGGTGACGTTGTTGTGCCTCTTGCCGCTGCTTGGAACTTGTTGCAGTCATGGTATTTTTCAAATGTTTTAAGAGCAACACCATCACCATTCTCGCGAAGGAAGGTGATTCACAAGATAGGGGAACAACGCTGAAGATTTACACCCCACTGACTGGCCTTAAGGCGCTTGCGCTTCCTACAAAAGACAACTCCATGCATATTAAGTCGTGGTCTTCTGCCCTTTTTCTTTTGTAATCAGACTTTTTTCCTTTAAAGAAATAAAATGTTTGCTTTCTTGAGTTTGCTCTTTATTCTTCAAAGTTTTTTTTTTTTTTTTTTTTTTTTTTTGTGTGTGACTGTACTTGAAGTTTTGAAGTTTCAAGTTGCCTACGTACCCTTGGTTGAGGAGGGATCAAGTCATGACGTAGTTCAAATGAGTGATGGTTTTAATGATGATTTTGCCGTACACAGTTTATGCTCTTGCGGGCCCGGAGCGTGGTGTGTTTGCTTTAGGGGTAGTAGCGCTTCAAAAATCTGCCGTTGATGGGGCCGATCCTTAACCCGTCTTCTGCCATGATTAAGTAGGCGCCATTGGTGTAGATTTCTTGTATCACGTAGGGTCCATCCCACTTTGATGTGAACTTGCTTTTTGTCTTATGAGTTGTAATGATAGGCCTACGCAACGCCAGCACGAGATCTCCGGCTTGGAAAGACCTTGGGCGGATTTTCTTGTTGAATGCCTTGGATAACCGTGCTTGGTAGCATTCCAAGTGTTGTTGAGCTTCGAGCCTTCTCTCATCCAGCGCTTCCAACTCCTGAAGGCGCAACTTTGCATTTTCTTCATCAGTCAAGCCTTCTTGTATAGCCATCCTTAGTGAGGGGATTTGACTTTCGAGCGGTAGAACAGCTTCTACGCCATATACAAGAGAATAAGGTGTAGCTCGGGTAGGAGTCCTATGTGTAGTCCTATATGCCCAAAGTGCTTCACTTATTCTTTCATGCCAATCTCTCTTTGTTCGGCCGATTACCTTTTTCAGGAGGTTGCACAACGTCTTGTTGAATGCCTCTGCCAGGCCGTTGGCCGGAGCATGATACATGGAAGACTTGTGCTGCTTGAACTTGTATTTGTCGCAAAGCTCGTCCACGAGTCGGTTGGAGAACTGCTTTCCGTTGTCAGTGATAATGTAGCGAGGCACCCCATATCGGTGGATGATATGCTCCTTGATGAAACGAACAACAGTTTCCTTTTTTACTTCCCTTAAAGGTATGGCTTCAGCCCACTTGGAGAAGTAATCTGTTGCAGCTAGGATGTAAGCTTCCCCTGCAGATGACTTTGGCGTAATTGGTCCTACAACGTCCAATCCCCATGCGTCGAACGGCCATGAAGCAACTGTAGGGTGTAATGGTTCAGGCGGTTGATGTATGAAATTGGCGTGGAACTGGCAGGCTTGGCACCTTTTGGCGTGTTCCAGGCAGTCCTTCACCATACTTGGCCAGTAGTAACCCATTCTTTTAAGCCGGAAATGTAGCTTTGGCCCAGACTGATGTGCCCCACACACACCTGAATGTGCTTCTTCCATGGCTTGATTAACTTCTTCCTCACCTAGGCATCTCAGGAGTACTCCTTCAAAAGACCGTCGGTAGAGTGTTCCTTTGTAGTAAAGAAAGCGAGGTGCTCGTCGACGTATTTCGGAACGGTGTCTAAGATCATCTGGAAGCTTTCCGTGCTCTAAGTAATCGATCAGCGGCTGTCTCCACTCTTCAGCATCGACTGGAAGTACTGAGATGACATTTGTATCATCTAGTGACATTTCATTAACGAGCGGAATCACCCACCTTTGGCAAACTGGCACGTCTGCAACTTCATCTTTTCCTAGTGTCATACTCGAGGCTAGATTGGCGAGAGCGTCTGCCATTTGATTTTCCTTTCTTGGCACATGTTCCAGTGTCACAGCTTCGAACTTTCGTAGCAGTTGGGTCGCTAGCCGGAAGTATGGGACGAGATCATCTTTCCTCACCTCATATTCAGTTAAGAGTTGATTGATTATGAGCTTGGAATCGCCATACACCTCAAGAGCTGTGATTTCCATGTTGATCGCCATTTGGAGCCCGATTATCAATGCTTGGTACTCAGCAACATTGTTGGAGCATAGCTCATTCAGTTGGAAGGAGTAAGGTAGTATTTGCCTTTGTGGCGTCATGAATACTACTCCTGCCCCCGCTCCGTCTGCTCGTGCGGATCCATCGAAGAACATCGTCCATGTCGGAAAAATATTGATGTAGAACACCTCTTCATCAGGCAAGTCGTCTGAGATTTTCCAATCAGCCGGGATTGGATGATCAGCAAGGAAGTCTGCTAGCGCTTGTCCCTTGACAGCTTTAGCTGAGACGTAGATGATCTCATATTGATTAAGAAGCAAAGCCCATTTAGCGAGTCGCCCCGTCAAGACTGGCTTAGACATAACGTATTTAACAGGGTCGGCTTTAGCAACCAAGTGGATGGTGTAAGCATGCATGTAATGTCTGAGTTTCTGAATGGCAAACACCAAAGCGAGGCACATCTTTTCTATTGGGGAATAGTTCAACTCAGCGCCGGTGAGAGTCCGACTGAGGTAGTAAAGTGCTCCTTCTTTTTGGGATTCATTCTCTTGCGCCAAGAGTGCTCCGATTGAATTTTCCTGAGCTGCAATATACAATATGAGTGGTTTCCCGGGCACAGGTGCCCCCAGGACAGGTGGACTTGACAAATATTTCTTTATGCTTTCAAAAGCATTATGGCACGCTTTGTCCCATACGAATGGGACATCTTTCTTCATAAGGCGACTGAACGGTTGACAACGCCCTGCGAGGTTGGAAATGAAGCGTCTAATGAAGGCTAGCCGTCCTTGTAGACTTTTCAGCTCGTGCAGGTTTCTTGGCTCGGGCATGCTTTGAATGGCCTTGATCTTTGATTGGTCTACCTCAATACCACGGTGCTTGACGATGAAGCCAAGGAATTTTCCAGAGGTGACGCCAAACGCACATTTTAACGGGTTCATCTTGAGGTTGTATTTTCGCAGCCTTTCGAACACTATTCGCAGATCCTTCAAGTGGTCTGATCTTTTCTTCGTCTTAACCACCACATCATCTACGTAACATTCTACGTTCTTGTGTAGCATGTCATTGAAGATTTTCTGCATTGCGCGTTGATACGTAGCTCCAGCGTTCTTTAGGCCAAAGGGCATCACCTTGTAGCAATAGATACCTTTTGGAGTACGAAAGGCTGTTAGCTCCTCGTCTTCGAGGGCCATGCGAATTTGATTGTACCCAGAAGAACCATCCATGAATGATAATGCCTCATGGCCAGTGGTTGCATCCACCATGATTTCAATGATTGGCAAGGGGAAGTCGTCCTTTGGGCAAGCATCGTTGAGGTCCCGGAAGTCTACGCAAACACGTATTTGTCCTGATTTCTTAAGGACAATGACGATGTTGGAGATCCACTTGGGGTATTGCACTTCTCGAATAAAGCCTGCTTCGATAAGCTTGTCGATCTCGACCTCGATTTGTGGGATAAGCTCAGATCGATAGCGTCTTTGAGTTTGCTTTATCGGTCGTGTTCCAGGTCTGACCGCAAGATGATGAACAGCGATGATAGGGTCCAGGCCGGGCATTTCTTTGTAGGTCCAGGCAAAGACGTCTTTGTATTCTAACAACAGCTGATAATACTTCTCTATCTCATCTGTACTTAATAATGCACTTATGAAGATAGGCTTTGGTTTCTTGCTTGTACCTAAGTTGAGTTCCTTGAGATCATCCACTGTGGCTTGCCCCCCATCTTCGAGCTGTGGTGGTGCAGCAGTGACATCTTCCTCGGGGATTTCGTCTTCTTTACCTTCTTGAACCGTGATGTGGAAAACATCTTGGATCTCCTCTTCAGTGCTGTCTTCTTGAGCTTGTTGGCATAAGGATTGTCTGGTGTGGATGATAGTACGCCTTCTCACTTTCAGTGGTCCCTTTGTGTCGACCTCCAAGATTGCTTGGCGCTTCATCCTTGAAGGAATCAAGCTTTGAACGTCATCTTTTTCTCTTAACCCATCGAGCTTTTCTTCCTTTGGTGTTGTCTTCCTCTTTCCAAAAGGCTTCTCATTATCTTTAAATTTTTCTGAAGCTGATCGTCGCAGAGGAGAGATAACTGTGCTGCTTTGTTTCTTAAGCTTTAACAACCGTTCAAAAACAGAGTTTTGGGATGTTGGCGCGTTAAGCCTCTTGAAGACAGAGGTTTGGTTTTGACCACCAATGCGATTAAACACTGACGTTCTGGAGCTTGAATGGCTCATCCTATCGAAGACCGACGTCCGAGGGGAGGGTTTAGGCTCTTCTTGGTCTTGTTCAATGCTCACGCTGATGTGTTGAGCGCTAGTGTTTTTCGCTTTGTTTGAAATCATCACAGGTGCATTTGGTGTGAAACCAAGTCCGGCTTTGTTGTTGTCAACTCCATAACCATGCTCCTTCAACTTCTTTTGAGTTTTGGTAAGGTTACGTTCTTCGTTATTGACGGTGTTTGAAACCTTCTTTCCAGCCACCGCAGAAGAAGCGAAGTCGTACCCGGCCTTTGACATGAGTTTGTAGGCGTTAGGGTCGAAACCTTCCTCGGTCCTTTTGGTTGGAAGAAAGCTTGATTCCACCTTCTTTGGTAGAGCTTTTATGAAGCCTTGTGGTAGTCCTGCGACCTTAGCACCCCCTAGCTGTGTCAAAGGCAAAACTGCATTTGTCTTGAGCAACTTCACATTATCCGTGTGCCACTGTGTGTCGGCTTTTCTTGTTTCAGTTTCGAATGGAGATTGACCATTCTTTCTTCTTGACATCGGGATATATCGAAATATGGGTGCATTCGGTCCTTCTGACGGCGTCCTACTCCCTTTGGTTGTTGCAGGTTTAGCAAACTCGTCATCGTCTTTGCTTGAAGATGGCACAGTCTGCTCTTTTTGCTTTTTAGGCATGACTTGCCACTCCTGCTTTGTAGGTGCTGCTTTGCCCGTGGATTTGATATCTTCCGGAAGGGCTTCGGGTACCACGTCTTCATCCATGTAGAACTTGGCGTCTGCAAAGTGTGATTCGGCTTCGGTGAATGGCTTGGTATCACCTTGGATCACCTTCACTCCTTCTCGGTAAAATTTTAGGCATTGGTGAAGGGTGGACGGCACTACCCCATTTGCGTGGATCCAAGGTCTTCCTAAGAGCAAGCTGTAGGAAGTTCTTGCATCAATCACGTGGAATATCGTGCTTGATTTGAGCTCACCAATGGTCATCTCTACTCGGATCATACCCATCGCTTTTTGTCCTCCTTGGTTAAAACCCTGGATCAGCAGACGGCTCAGGGATAGTTCATTCACCTTGATGCCGATTATGGTCATTGTTGATTTTGGCATGATGTTTATGGCCGATCCACCATCCACAAGCATGCGGTTGACTTTGTATTCCCTTACGTACCCTGAGACGAAGAGAGGACGGTTGTGAGGCTTTGATCCCAGCAGTAGGTCTTCGTCAGTGAAGTTAATTGTGTCATGGGTGGCACATTCATGTGGCTGAAGCTTCAAGCCTTCGTCGTTACTTTCTCGCACTTCGTGGTCGTCGGGACCTGCCAGGACTGCTGCTAGTGCTCTTCGTATCTTTTTTGGCAATGGTAGCGCTTCCTCGATGCTAAAGTGTGTTGGCAAACCTTCTTCAGGTGTGAGGGTCTTTTCTACCTCAGTGGCGATAGCTTTGCCTTTTAAGGGCTCTTCTATTTCTATTTCAACCATGTGACAGGCCATGGTAGTGCCCTGTTGCAAAAAGTCATTCGGGAAGTACTCACGCAAGGAAACGGGAATGCGTGGCTCCTGCTCCATAGGTTCCCTAGCATATGTTGTTTTATTATGCTTTATGTTTCTTTTAGACTTCGCATTGTTGCGGCCGTGGTGATTTCTTCTTTGTTCCACGTTTGGCTGTATGACTGGTGGTCTTGGTTTCCTTGTCTTTTTGTAGGTTACCAAAATCCATCATTCTTCATCATCAGCATGTGCATCTTGGTCGCTTCTCTCCAGTGATGGTTGTGTAGGGGGTGCCGTGCAACTTGAGCATTCACGGGAACGGTCAGGTGTCGTTTGGAGAGGCACAGGATTAAACGATCCAAACGCAATTGTAGTGGTATGCGTTGCGGCCATTTCCTCAAGATCGAGCTCAATTTGCCCTTGTTGCGCTAGCTTCATGATGAGTTCTTTAAGAACGAAGCACTTGCCAACAGGATGGCTTACAATACGATGGTACTTGCAGTACCTAGGATCGTTTGTGCGATTCATTTCTTCAGGACGCTTGCATTCGGGTAGCTCAATCACCTTTTTTTTCAGCAAGTCATCTAACATGGCAGCCATGTCAGAGTCAGGAAACGGGTACGTTTTCTGTTCCAACTCTCTCAAGGTGCTCTTGTATCTGTCTTGGGTGCGAGGAGGCTCACTTGTCTTTATCTCCTTCGCTTTCTTCTTGGAGGAGATCTTGATGGGCGCTGAGGAGGTCTTGATGGGCGCTGAGGAGGTCTTGATGGGGGTAGTGTTGACGGTGAAAGCTTCCTTAGCGGGCTTCTTCCCGGTCTTGTCTACATTTGGGGCGAATACTTTATCCTTATTGAAGTTAGTAATCGGCTCCTTTTTCCCGTGATTAGCGATACTCAGCTCCATGTCGTGGGAACGAGTTGCTAGCTCTTCGAATGTTCTGGGTTTTATGCCTTGGAGGATATAATGTAACCCCCAGTGCATGCCTTGAACGCACATCTCAATGGCAGAGGTTTCAGAAAGCCGATCTTTGCAATCCAGACTTAAGGAGCGCCATCTATTTATGTAGTTGACGACAGGTTCATCTCTCCACTGTTTCGTACTGGTCAGCTCTAGCATGCTTACAGTACGACGAGTGCTGTAGAAACGGTTGAGGAATTCCCTTTCTAGCTGGTCCCAACTGTTGATAGACTCAGGTTCGAGGTCAGTGTACCAGTCAAAAGCGTTACTTTTCAGCGAACGCACGAACTGTTTGACGAGGTAGTCTCCCTCTGTCCCAGCATTGTTGCAAGTTTCAATGAAATGGGCGACATGTTGCTTCGGGTTGCCTTTTCCATCGAACTGCATGAATTTTGGGGGCTGATAACCCCTTGGCATCTTCAAAGCATCAATCTTCTTGGAGTAAGGCTTTGAGTACAGTACGGAGTCATGCGAGCTTCCTTCGTACTGTGTCTTGATAGTGCTTGCAATCATCTCCTGTAGTTGCTGGATAGAGAGAGATCCCATGGACGCCGTTGCTTGGTCTAGTTTCAGCTTCTCTTCGACTTTCTTTGCTGGAGGCTCCTCTTCTTCGTCGCCTTCTTTCTTTAATAGGCCAACAATTGGGTCGACTTTCACGTCGAGCTGCGCATCTAGTTGGTTGACGAGTGCGGCAATCTGCAAGTCCTTCTCTTCCACAGTCCATGTGAGCTTTGCAATTGCTTCATTCATCTGAGCTAGCTGCTCCTCGATTGAAGTTGCTCCAGTGGTCATGACTTGCATGGTTGTACTGCCGCTTGAATCAGCGTCGGAGAGTAGGGACTCTGAGTATTTCCTTGGGCTCTCCCCTTTTGATGCCCTTAGCGAGGCTAGGGTGATCACAGGCTCGTACCTCAGGTGCTCTTGTTCCTTTGACAGAGTTAATGCAGGGGCGGAAGCCGCGGCAAAAAGATCTCTTGCCTTACTTCGGGTTATGATGCCCGAAATATCACCACTTGCGGCGATGATGTTCTTGTTCTTTGCTTTGATTGCAGGAACAGCTTGATCCTTTCTTGATGCCATTTGCGTTTTTGATGATTTGAGGATATAGATGAGAGGTAGAGATTGTCCCACTGGGCGTGCCAAATTTGTAAACACGAGAAATTCCTGAAACAAGCGACAAGAATACGTGTACAAAATAATATTTTGTATTAATGATTTTGGGGTTACAATCTCTTTGTAATTTGGTCCTCTGATTCTATCTTCGTAGGGTGTGGGTTTGTGGATGAGTTGTTGATCCAAAGGGCCGTCGGGGCTTGATCTAAGGATGCACAGCTGATGAATGGATCTTCAAGGGGCGTTGGGCTTGATCTTGAAGGTTGATGGATGAACGGATCTTCAAGGGATTTTGGGCTTAATCTTGAAGGATGAACGGATGTGTGGATTTGTTGAGGTTGTTGATCCAAAGGGGCCGTTGGGGCTTGATCTTAGGATGAACGGATCTTCAAGGGCTTCTGGGCTTAATCTTGAAGGATGAACGGATGTGTGGATTTGTTGAGGTTGTTGATCCAAAGGGGGCCGTTGGGGCTTGATCTTAGGATGAACGGATGATGAGCGATGAACACTTTCTTCAAGGGCCGTCGGGGCTTGATCTTGAGTTGGTGGAAGTTCTTCAAGGGCGTTGGGGCTTGATCTTGAAGGATGAACGGATGATGAACGATGAACACTTTCTTCAAGGGGCCGTCGGGGCTTGATCTTGAGTTGGTGGAAGTTCTTCAAGGGCGTTGGGGCTTGATCTTGAAGGTTGATGGATGATGAACGATGAACGAAAAGTGCTTTCTTGATTCTTCGGGGTTTGCTTGAGAGCTTTAGAGTTTCAAGGCTTCTTTCTTTCTTCCTTCCTTCCCCCAAAATGAATGTCTTGGCCTCCTATTTATAGAATTCCAAAACTTGATTTTTGGATTTAAATAATCAGATGAAATAAATCATTTCTGCCAGGTATTGACACGTGTCCTATTTGATGACTTTTCCAATTTATTTCGATTTTTCGTTGAGTCACACGCTACATGTAAAATTTATGTGATATGTGAGCGTTGAAATTTTAATTTTTTGGTCAACATTTATTTCACCGAAATTTTGATGTCTACAGTCATTCAGGCGTATGTTGATAAGATTGTGTTTGACTCATAAGTACATCTCCATTGCGAGATGCAAAATATCTTAAAATGAGCATTTTTTTTTTTTTCTCTTGGCCAAAAGTTCTCCAATGGTCTTGTCCAGAAGATATAAATAAAAAAGTAGTGTAAACCAAATTTGCATCATATTGACAAAAATCATTAGTTTAATAGATTAGACATTTAAAGAAACAAAAGTTGTAAATTTATACAATTTTAAAATCTTAGAGTGCAACCTGATAAAATTAGAACTTCATAATCCATTTTGAAAACTACCTCAAATCAAAGGGTGTAAAATGTAGGTGGCCCCAATTTTAATTGAGGCAGTGAGCTATTGTTAACTAATTTATTCATTGATAAACTTTTTGACCGATACAAATATTTTAGGAGAAGCTTTACTTATCGGGTTTAATTACAACTAGACTATTTGAAACTTAGCTCGAGTCTCACTTAACTTCATTGTTAGAACCAAACTTGTGCACCACCGTGGACCGATGAGCTAAGAAAATCCAACTATCTATAAAAGAGCAAACAACCACAATCAACTTTGAGTACCGGTAGGGTTCTAGCCAAAGACTGTTTGATGGCCAAGTTAGTAAGCAGTATTGAGACTCAAGAAATGGGCAAGAGAATAAGCAAAAGAGTATGCATGAGTGGATTGTGTTACTAGAGATGAAACTCAAGATACTAGTCGAGAGAGAGACCTTATAGGATATATAATCCGTATTAATCTAAGAGAATACAAGAGGATATCTAGGATTAGGTATTGTGTCCTCTTAGGAGTGTGATTACTTGCGGCGCACACCAATCCCTAGATTGTAGGAATCTCCAAGAATATAGAAAACCCGTCTGATCCCCAATCGAATCAAGTTTCCTTGTCTTACAAAACAAGAATGGTCAATATCAACAAAGTCGGCGAACTTTGCCTACCTTTCCGGAGCATAATAGGATGTGGTAGCATCGCTGGTATGTTTGAGTAGCTTAGGTCAATCAGAGTTGTTTAGTCCATGATCGGACTTTTAACTTTGATCTGATTATGTCATTACACTCTGATTTATCAGGATCAAGACTTATGTGGACATCATCATCATCATCTGTTTTGAGCATCAGAGTACTATCATCCTAGGGGGTCAAGATCCATGTTGAATTATTTTAGCTTGTTTCTTGGCCCTCAAACTGTGATTGCTAAGCGAAACTTTTCTTTGGAGATAAGGAATTACGCTCCCCTTTTGAAACATATTCATGCTTCACAATGCAGTAGTGGGCTGCGCCCTGATCACCCTTGATTTCTTTTATCCAGCCAAGCACAGGATATTAGAGCAGTTGGTGATACGATGACGAGACTGCCCTCATCTTGTGAAGTTTGTTTTGGCCTGAGATGACGTTGTGTGGGGTTGGGTAATCTTTAACATGGAAGGTTACTAGAAAATTGTAAGGTTCTGCCTGAACAATAAGTTTCACTATTCAGAGAGATCAAACTAAAGTATCTTCTAACATATGTAAAGTAGTCTCACTCCTGTTAATGTTATCCAGAATTCCCATCTTCTTGGTTGCTTCTTTGAAGAATATGTTAACTCCAGATCCATTATCTATCAGCCTTTAGCTTGCCATTGTATTCGAGATTTGAATATTTATCACTAGAGCATCATCCTGAGATGAGTATACATCTTTTAAGTCTCGATCGGAGAACATCAAGATGTTAGAGTCGAAGAAGGGGTTTTATTGGTGGAGGCTACCATCTTTGGCTTCTTACATGATACCTTCCTTTCTTTTCTGGTGTTGCTCAGATATTCCTGCTACTCGTAGATACAATTGATGTTAAGGGGTTGGTTTCTTCACCAACCTTCGATCTTCAAACGTTTCTATATCACGTGTATGTTTTCTAAGCGATGTTTTGGAAGTCCGGCCATGTAATTTCACAAGAGGATTCAGATTAGCATTTTTTGTTGGGGTCACATAAGGCGTCGTCATAGCCGACTGTTCTTCTAGAATTGTGGTATTCAGACCTTTAAATCCGAAGTAGCATCTTCCAGGGCTTTCACCCATACTTCGTGAAGGAAAAATTTTGAATATGCTAGTTCATTTTAGCAACATACAAGAGTGTAATTAATTATTAAAGGCTTTAGCATGCAATTATACGCTCAAAAATAAAACTTCACCCATGAAGTTTTAAACCTAGTAGTTGTGAACCAAACACCCAACTCTAAAACACAAAGAGAGTTGAGATTTATTTTACCTTGTAGACCCCTATTTGCATAAGCAAAAGCTAATTACCCAAGAGAGAGGGTCTTTATTCCTTTGCTTCCTGACTCTATAGCTCCATGGATTTGGTTGGATGACTTGATTCTCCAAGTTCCCAAAGTAGGGAACCTCTAAATCTCCAGACCAAGGAAATGATTAAGGAAGAGATGAGTGATCAAAGAGAAGTGAGAGTGTTGGCTATTTTCCCTAGTATGTATTGATCTATTCGGATTGTTAATGCCTAATTGGCAATCCTATGATTATGAACATTTAGGATATGTGTATGGAAGAGAAAAGTCTCATGAATCAAACTTCTCTAGATTATATTCTCTTAATTACATATTTCTTGGACTTTCATGTAAGCGTATAATATAAATGAGATGGCTTTAAATATTAATTTTTGCCCTTACATTAAACTCAAATTAGTTCGGATCTTGAGATACACCCAAGATCAGCACGTGACGCTGATGCGAAAATTACTTGACACTCAAATTAAACCCTCGTTTGACAATTGTAGTAGAATGGATAAGTGAGGGATCGTTCTAGACCGGGGATTAGGAGGGCTTGCTAAAACCTTCTAAATTGACTTAAAAACATAAAAACACAATATAAAACACTATTTAATGCTCGAAGAAAGCAAAACTAAAAATAAGAAAGATTAAGACTAAGACTTCAACGAAATAGGGGGGATTGGATTTGGACGAATTTAAACTAAAACGTAAAAACAATATAAAACGTTAAACTAGACTCAAAGAATGTGAAACTAAACGTTAAAACACTAAAACAAACCAAAAGAATCAAAATGCTTTAAAAACACAAACTAAATTGATTTCTAACTATATTGAACATTAAAGCAAAAGGGGGATTGAGGTTTGATGAAAATTGAAATAACGAAACAAGTTAATAACTAGACAGAATGTAATTGATGAAATAAGATGGTTGGTGAATTAGCTAGAGGTTCTTTCTCCACACATGATATTTATGCATATGAATCAATTTCCAGTTATTCCTTCATTGAATTATGAACGACAATGCCCCAAATTAACCGTGACATCACTAGTTAACCCTCAGATTTTCCTTATATTATTGGATTGGATGGCATCATTCGACAACCCAAAATATTCTCAAAAGTTCCCTATATGTCATCATAATAGAGATACAATCGAAGATCATTAAGAATAATGAAAACCATAAGCATTGACAAAGCATTTGCAACTATGACATCATGTTACTTATGCTAAGAATTAAACTTAACGCGATCGTGACAAGCGACCTTCACTACTTTCAAGTATAAGTTAGTAACGATTATGTGAAACCTTCTTAAACTTTAGCCACATATTCATGCATGCTAATTAAGTGTCGACCCTCAATCAACAAACATAAATAAGTTAATCATCAAATAGTTAAGCCAATTGCATTCACGAATCAAGAGTTCATAACTGGAATTCATCAATTCATATTACATAAATAATCATGGTATTGAAATCACCCCTAGCCAAAAAAGGGTTTAGTTCCTCATAACTTTGAAATCAAATAAACACCTAAACATTCCAACAACTCAAACGTGAATTGTATGAACGTTTAGGCCCTCTTATCTTCCATTCCTCATATTACAAAACAAAGAGAATTGAATTTAAACATTGAAATCAAAGAAACGCGTAAACATTCCAACAACTCAAACGTGAATTGTATGAACGTTTAGGCCCTCTTATCTTCCTCTTTATTGTGGCACAAGAACTAAGGGATGTTGTAGGTGTGTTGAATGGATTGGGGGATTATGGAAATGGAAGAAATGGAGGAGAAATGGAAGGGAAATGGAGAGAAACTCACGGCTAGGGAGAAGATGGAAGTGTTTGTGGTGTGTTGTGTATGAAATGAGATGGTGAATGAATGAATGAATGCAAGGGTATTTATAGGAGTAGTGGAGGGAACATATAGGGAGAGAATGGATGGGAGAGCATGTGAATGATAGCTAGGAGAATGATTAAAGGGGTGTGAATGGTTGGAAATGCATGTGGGTGAATTGGTGGTGCAATGATGAAAGAATAAGTGCATGTGTGTGTTTTGTGTTGGAATGAATGTGGATGCATGATGAAAATTTAATAAATAATGCATGTAGGGTTAGCTAGGTTGGCTTTGTTTGGGTGCATGTGAGTTAAAGAGGGAGAATGTGGTGAAATGATGAAGTAGGAAGGTGGAAATGCATGTGAATGCATGTGAGTGCATGTGTGTGTGAATGGGTGTTTCTTGATGGTTTTGGGGTTGTGATGCATGTGAATGCATGTGGCTAAGGCTTGTTGATTGGGCTAGAGGTTTTGCATGGCTCAAATGATTGTTTGATTGGGCTAGGCCCTTTGTTTTATGTCCAAAGTGCATACAAGGCTTTCAAATTCGTCCAACACTTTGGCTCCAAAAATATGCTATCCATTCCAAGCCCAATTTTGCTCCAAAATGCTCCAAAATGCATCTTTTTGCTTCCTTAGCCATATGAACCTAAAAACACACGAAAATGGCTTAAACTACTAAAACAACTATGAATTAACAACATAGATGCACGAAAACAAGCTAAGTAAGTCGCCTAAATATGCTCCTATCAAATTCCCCCACACTTAGTTTTTGCTAGTCCTCGAGCAAAACAAAATAATAACAAACAAACAAAACGACACTAAACAAGTAAAACACAACCTAAACCTTCCAACAACCGTCTTAGGGATTTCCAATGCACATGACATGTTAAAAATCATCATTCCCACAGATTTTAGTCATCTTCACACTTAAGTACATTCTTAATCATAGTCACCACATACTATTTCAGAATTAAGCATTTAAAACCATGTTTTGAATGTAGTAACATGCCTTAGAGAATTTGCTCAATTCCTTACAAGATATGCACTCGATTTTCACTCAGATTTTCTAACTACACACCCTAATCTAGTCATATGTGAGAAGATTGATGTAAACATGAAAACGAACACTCACATATATGTATCACAAAGAACGCAATTTCTGGAGTTAATAAGCATGTTTAGATATGATCTCATGAATGGAATGCTACTACTTAGACGCGAGAACCAGTGACACCATATGCTCATACCAAATTCAAACTCCACAATTGAAATGCACAACACTCAAGATAGAAGTCAAGGGTTGTAATGGGGCTTGGGGCGTGTGGATAACAAAGAAGGGATATGGAAAACAAAGGTTCTTAAAGAAATAGTGAGCAAGGCAATTGAATCAACTTAGAATTCACTTTTGAATGAAAACTCAACTTTGGAACAAAAAGGGAGACAATTTAGGGCTAGAATTGGTGTTTTGAGCCCTTACTTCAATCACTCATTCTTTCATTTTTCAAGCTCTTTTTTCTTTCTTTCTTTCTTTTCTTTTCTGTTTTTCTTTTCTTTTGAAACTCAAAACATACTTAAGAACAAGCATTCCTTCTCCCACACTCATTTTCTTGCATAATGTAACTCAAAAGGAATTCATTTAAGTCATGCTCACTATCTTCTAAGAACAAAGGTGTGGATTGTCCTAAACTAGGCTAGGTGAGGATAATGTGGGTTGACAAAGAATAAAGGCTAAACAAAGCTCAACGGGGGTAAAACTTACAACATATACGAAATATGGGAAGTGAGGTTATTTGGCTATGGTGGCAATTACACAACTTCATCTTGAATATGTTATGTAAATCAATAACATCCTTTGAATGAAATGGGCATGAGTTCTAGCATTTGGAACTATATGATGACACGCCTTCTAAGTAGTAACCAAGCAAAGAATAATGAGATCATGCAACAACTTTAGAAAACAAGAAATCATAGATTATACTCTCCAAAGAACGTTATAGGCTCAAGTCTCTCAGGGTTGTAGCGTTTGTTTGAGTTCCTTCCTTCAAGCATGTTACATAACTAATTTTTTTTTTTTTTTTTTATGATTGCATGTGAAGTCATACATTATAACCATAACCAAGCATATACCAAGAGTAAATCAAACTTTTCTCCATGTTTATAACTCTTTTCAACAGTCATGCAATTAGAAACCAAATCCTTATCATTGTGTTGGAAGGTGACCTACGACACAAAAATGACTCAAAACACTCTTTTTAGGCTTTTCAAAACATGTTTTTCAAATTTTTATGTGATTTTCGAATTTTTAAGTCAAAACACACTAAACACACTTAAAAACAGCAAGAAACAACATTTGAAGTTATGGTGGATAAAACCCTACGAATTTGCATCAAAACACTTTAGAAACTCCCCCACACTTAAATCAAACATTGTCTTCAATGTTAAAAACCACACTAAACACAAGCAAACATATAAACAGCAATTAAACATACTAAACATGGCAGAATGTATCTAACAAAGAGAAGAGTTTAGAGATGCAAATCTGGTTATGGAGTGTTCGTTCCATCTTCTCCTTGGTGATTGCAGTGAGGCTTGGATCTTTGTGATTCCACAGGCTTACTCTTGAACTGCGCTGCTCCCATCGTTGATTTTCCTTTGTGCTACTCTTGAACTGGGCAGCAGGCTTCCTTTGGTCTCCCCCGAAGGTCTGAGCTTCCTCCTCTTATCTGTTTCTTTGTTCAATCTCTCCAATTCGTATTGAAGAGGGTTAGAGGATAGCTCAGCAAAGCTAGGTAAGCAACCAGGGAATAGAGTCCAGATAGACTCCAAGTGCCGGCTGATTGCTTCTTTCACTTTGCCATGCAAGTAATATCAAGGACAAAGGAAAAGACAGGGAAGGAGCATGATATGAGATACCTTTGCTTTTGCCCTTGATGATATGAGATACCTTTGCTTTTGAAGAAGCGGTGAATGAATCAGCACATGTATTTGTGGTGCTGTTTCCTCCTGGGTCATCTGTACTCCAGGCATCTGGTATCATCTTTGGGGAAGAAGAAAGAATTGAGTATTTCGAAAGGCTTTGCTGGGAGTGCGCCCTCAGAGGTGCGAAAGAGTTGGGCATTTTCTTCAGTTCTGTCTTGCCAAAAAAAAAAATGTAGGTCGACATATATAGGGAATTCAATAGCAAGTGGTGATACTGTTCTTTTACCGTTGTCGACAAACATTTTAATCCCGCAAATCCGGCTTTTTGGAATAGTGACGACTCTTCGATCTTTGAAGACGCCTCTTCGATAAAGCTGCACGTGTTTTCTGAAAAGCAGATAAAGCGTCGCCGAACTTTGCGCTTGTCGGCTAAAGACGTGTAGTTGCGATGATGGCCTCCACGTGTTGAACGCGTTTTCTGAAAAGCCGAGGCTTTTTGAATCGGTGGACGCGTTGCCTTGGCTTTTTATAGAGCTATCGATCACCGCCAACTTACACACTCTGAAGATTTTCCATTCTTGAAACTCGTCTCCGACCCTTTGAAAATCTACTCCGTCCACCCCTTCTCTTTTAACTTCGTGAACAATGGCTAGCTCATCCAACCCATCGAACCTTTGCTTAGATTTGAGTCTAAGCAGTGATCCGGTCGCGTCTCGTCAGGGTAAGGTATGGTGCCCGTCTTTCTTATCTTCCCATGGCCCTCTTACAGATGAGGACTCTGTGATGACGGATCCCACAACGGCTACGATAGTGGCTCGGAACCTCCTCACTCCCAAAGACAGTCAGCTGTTTTCAGAACGGTCTGATGAGTTGGCCGTTCAAGAATCCCTGGCTCTGAGTGTTCAGTGTGCTGGCTCTGTGTCCAACATGGGCCAACGCCTTCTTGCTCGTTCCCGACAGGTTGAATCCTTGATGGTGGAGGTGGAGAGTCTTAAGCAGGAGATCAAACAGCTTAAGTACGAGAACCGAAGTTTGCACGTGCTTGCCAACAATTATTCGTCAGGCATGAAGAGGAAACTTGACGAGCTTGATGACCGTCAAAGGCTTGCAGCTTTCTTCCAGAGGCACCTCTTTCCTGGGTCATCCAGCGTTCCACCAAGGTTTGGGGCCTTGAATGATCTATCTTCGGTGCCTCCCGCTCCTATGCCTTCCGCTCCGATGCCTCTTGCTCCAATGCCTTCTGCTCCGAGACCTCCTGTTCCGATGCCTCCTGCTCCGATGCCTCTTGCTCCGAGAGTGTTGCCACGTAGTGGGGCCTCACGTACACAACCTTTGTAAAGGCTCCATCTTTCTGCCATATTTAGATACAATTGTAATTTATCGAAAAAATCAATGAACAAGCAAAAGTTTTATTTACTGTATTGGGTTGCCTCCCAAGTAGCGCTTGCTTTAACGTCGTACAGCCAGACGATGCTCCCTTGAAGGTTTATGGGACCCCACGGCATGGAGGGGTGCAACTCCAATCTGTCTGACGAACCACTTCATGCTTTGGGTCCTTGAATGGAGTGGGATAATGATCCTTTCTTATTGTCGTGTTTTGCTTTTCTATATCAACACGAATTCTCCCACGACGTTGAATTCGATTAGGTACCTGCACCACACGAGGTAACAACCTATTAGTTGAAATGGGAATCGAATTTGGAATAGGTGGCTTACCTTTGTACGGCAAAGAAGTGGTAGCACAATGGACGGATGCACAAGGGTTGTTCATGGCCAATTGTGGTGCTTTCAAGGTTGGAGCCGTGCATTCCTTGTGCTCTACTCCAAGTTCATTCTCGGTGGTAGTTCGAGAAACATCCTTCTTGATCCTTGTTGAATACTCCGTCCCTATGTGTTCAATTACATTAATGGCACAACAAGAACGAACATCATTAGTATTCTCAATCGATTCAGGAATCTTAAAGTTAATCATATCACCACCAAAGGCCATAGTGACTGCTCCCTTGGCCACATCAATCTTGGTTTGAGCTGTTTTCATGAAAGGTCGTCCAAGTAAGAGTGGTGATGATGGAGAGTGTGCCGAATCTTCCATGTCTAGGACGTAGAAATCAGCTGGAAAAATTAAATGGTTCACCTGCACAAGCACATTTTCCAAAACTCCTTTTGGATACGCGTTAGAACGATCGGCCAATTGTATAATTACACCATCTTGTTTTAATTCACCCAAATTCATAGATGCATAAATAGAATAAGGCATGACATTTATGGATGCACCTAAATCAAGCATGGCATGTTCAAAACGATTATGTCCAATTACACAAGGAATCGTGAAACTACCGGGGTCTTTGCACTTGGTAGGCAGTTTACGTTGCAAAACAGCAGACACATTCTCGCTTACCTTCACTACCTCTTTGTTTGCCCTTCTTCTCTTTGTATTGCATAGGTCCTTGAGGAATTTAGCATACTTTGGAACCTGTTTGATTGCATCGAGAAGCGGTATGTTCACTTGTACCTTCCGGAACGTTTCAAGAATGTCCTTCTCGCTTTCTTCCTTTTTTTTCTTGCATGAACCTGCGAGGAAAAGGTACATTGGGCAGATTAGGACGTGAAGTACATGAATTTGAATTTAAATTACCTGATTTGGCCGAGTTAGGGTGATTGGGGGCTTGCGGCATTGGGCTTTTCACTCTTTCCGTGGGTGAGCTAGACACTTCCTCAGGTTGTGTCGTCTCTTCATCTACTTTCTGGGCAGATTTGGGATTGTTTGGCTCGGTCCCAACTTCTTTTCCACCCCTTAGGGTGATGGCCTTGGCGGATTCGAATCCTCCCTTTGGATTGACTGTGGTTGAGCTAGGAAGCTTTCCTTGCTCTCTAATCTGTCCAAGGAACTCAGAAATCTGCCCTATTTGTTTCTTCATATCCATCATCTCCTTCTCGTTATTTTCTATCCGGTTGTTTTGATTTTGCAACCCCTGCGAAATAGAGGTTAGTAATTGCATAGCTTGATTACTTTCCAAGGACGTACCTGAATGAGATGATGCCGAAGGTTGTTGGGATTGTTGGGGTGCATACGGCTTGGAATAAAAACCAGGGGGGTTTGGCCTAAATCCTCCTTGTTGGGCAGCTTGTTGTGGTTCCTTCCATTTGAAGTTTGGATGGTCCCTCCATCCGGCATTGTAAGTGTTCGAGTATGGGTTGTTTTGATTTTGTCCTTGGAAACCAATTGCATTGGCAGATTCCCACCCACCATTCTCGTTTAGTTGAGGGCACTTGTCAGATGGATGCCCTTGAATTGAGCACACGCCATAAACTTGGTGTTCTTGTGTTTTTGGACCAATCACAACCTGAGAAACAAGAAAAGTAAGATTAGCAAGTTGTGATTGAATTTCAGAAATAGCACTAACCTCATTTACACTTTGTTGTCGTGGGGCTTCCCTTTGGCCCACTCCTTCATATTGTTGAGCGTTGAGTGCTCGGTTGGCTATGAGAATCTTTGCATCCCTTGGTGTTTTGTCCACCAATGCTCCTCCCGCTGATGCATCAAGCATTTGACGTTCGATAGGAAGGAGGCCCTCATAGAAATATTGAAGGAGAAGTTCCTCCTTCATTTGATGTTGAGGACATGAAGCTACAAGGCCCTTGAAGCGCTCATAATAAGCCGGGAATGTCTCACCATGATTCTGTAGAATACCACTAATTTTCTTCCGTAGGAGAATCACTCTCGAAGTAGGGAAGAATTTCTCCAAGAAGGCACGCTTCATACTCTCCCACGAAGTCACAGTTCCCGGGGCTAGTTCGTAGAGCCAATCTTTGGCCTTGTCCATAAGTGAAAATGGAAAGGCCTTCATCATCAATATACTCCCATCCACAGTGACGGGGGTCATGCTCGAACAAACCACCTCGAACTCCTTCAAGTGTTTGTTGGGGTCTTCCATAGACAAACCATGGAACTTCGGAATATGGTGTAACAAACTGGATTTGAGTTCAAACACCTCAGTCTTCCCTTCTGCAGCCGTGGGGTATTGGATACAAAGAGGCAATGCATTATCCAAACCCGAGGCTGAAAGCTCCTTGATGGTTCTATTATCTCCTGCCATGGCTTGTTCTTCTTTAAAAATATGATCTGTGGGCTTTTCTTCTACACCTACTTCGTCTTCTTCAAGCCCAGATTGTGGTGGAGGTTGTGGTGGCTCTTGTTGACTCCTCGTTCTCCTCAAAGTGTGTTCAAAATCACCGTCAAAGTCGGAGATGTTCTCTATAATAGGCCGAGAGCTACGAGTCATACACAGTACCTGAAAAACAAGAAAACAAACAAACTAAGAATCTGAAATAAGAATGTACGAAAAAAAAAATAAAATAAAAAATAAAAAATAAAAAATAAAATAAAATAAAAATAAAGACAAGGGATTAACAAAGTTGCTAATCCCCGGCAACGGCGCCAAAATTTGATGCGAAAATTACTTGACACTCAAATTAAACCCTCGTTTGACAATTGTAGTAGAATGGATAAGTGAGGGATCGTTCTAGACCGGGGATTAGGAGGGCTTGCTAAAACCTTCTAAATTGACTTAAAAACATAAAAACACAATATAAAACACTATTTAATGCTCGAAGAAAGCAAAACTAAAAATAAGAAAGATTAAGACTAAGACTTCAACGAAATAGGGGGGATTGGATTTGGACGAATTTAAACTAAAACGTAAAAACAATATAAAACGTTAAACTAGACTCAAAGAATGTGAAACTAAACGTTAAAACACTAAAACAAACCAAAAGAATCAAAATGTTTTAAAAACACAAACTAAATTGATTTCTAACTATATTGAACATTAAAGCAAAAGGGGGATTGAGGTTTGATGAAAATTGAAATAACGAAACAAGTTAATAACTAGACAGAATGTAATTGATGAAATAAGATGGTTGGTGAATTAGCTAGAGGTTCTTTCTCCACACATGATATTTATGCATATGAATCAATTTCCAGTTATTCCTTCATTGAATTATGAACGACAATGCCCCAAATTAACCGTGACATCACTAGTTAACCCTCAGATTTTCCTTATATTATTGGATTGGATGGCATCATTCGACAACCCAAAATATTCTTAAAAGTTCCCTATATGTCATCATAATAGAGATACAATCGAAGATCATTAAGAATAATGAAAACCATAAGCATTGACAAAGCATTTGCAACTATGACATCATGTTACTTATGCTAAGAATTAAACTTAACGCGATCGTGACAAGCGACCTTCACTACTTTCAAGTATAAGTTAGTAACGATTATGTGAAACCTTCTTAAACTTTAGCCACATATTCATGCATGCTAATTAAGTGTCGACCCTCAATCAACAAACATAAATAAGTTAATCATCAAATAGTTAAGCCAATTGCATTCACGAATCAAGAGTTCATAACTGGAATTCATCAATTCATATTACATAAATAATCATGGTATTGAAATCACCCCTAGCCAAAAAAGGGTTTAGTTCCTCATAACTTTGAAATCAAAGAAACACCTAAACATTCCAACAACTTAAACGTGAATTGTATGAACGTTTAGGCCCTCTTATCTTCCATTCCTCATATTACAAAACAAAGAGAATTGAATTTAAACATTGAAATCAAAGAAACGCGTAAACATTCCAACAACTCAAACGTGAATTGTATGAACGTTTAGGCCCTCTTATCTTCCTCTTTATTGTGGCACAAGAACTAAGGGATGTTGTAGGTGTGTTGAATGGATTGGGGGATTATGGAAATGGAAGAAATGGAGGAGAAATGGAAGGGAAATGGAGAGAAACTCACGGCTAGGGAGAAGATGGAAGTGTTTGTGGTGTGTTGTGTATGAAATGAGATGGTGAATGAATGAATGAATGCAAGGGTATTTATAGGAGTAGTGGAGGGAACATATAGGGAGAGAATGGATGGGAGAGCATGTGAATGATAGCTAGGAGAATGATTAAAGGGGTGTGAATGGTTGGAAATGCATGTGGGTGAATTGGTGGTGCAATGATGAAAGAATAAGTGCATGTGTGTGTTTTGTGTTGGAATGAATGTGGATGCATGATGAAAATTTAATAAATAATGCATGTAGGGTTAGCTAGGTTGGCTTTGTTTGGGTGCATGTGAGTTAAAGAGGGAGAATGTGGTGAAATGATGAAGTAGGAAGGTGGAAATGCATGTGAATGCATGTGAGTGCATGTGTGTATGAATGGGTGTTTCTTGATGGTTTTGGGGTTGTGATGCATGTGAATGCATGTGGCTAAGGCTTGTTGATTGGGCTAGAGGTTTTGCATGGCTCAAATGATTGTTTGATTGGGCTAGGTCCTTTGTTTTATGTCCAAAGTGCATACAAGGCTTTCAAATTCGTCCAACACTTTGGCTCCAAAAATATGCTATCCATTCCAAGCCCAATTTTGCTCCAAAATGCATCTTTTTGCTTCCTTAGCCATATGAACCTAAAAACACACGAAAATGGCTTAAACTACTAAAACAACTATGAATTAACAACATAGATGCACGAAAACAAGCTAAGTAAGTCGCCTAAATATGCTCCTATCAGACGCCACCACATACATGTTCATTTTTCATGCCTTGCCTCCGAGACATGACCAAAACACAACTCAACGAATCAATAGTATATTAACTTTTCTGTTATCACATGGCTGCATCTAACCTTTGTGCTAGACTGCCTACGTACCTAAAGACGAGATTAAGACATTCGTAGTTCACTATTCATTAGACTCCGACGTTTTTCATAGTACATTCTTACATAAAAACATAGAATTCCATAATCACTCAATGGAACTCGACGAGCATGACTTTTTAGATTTCGAACAATATAAAGAAAACATATGACAACCAGGATTATCATTTCGTCAATCACATATATCACACCATTTTTTTGACACAATACCCTAATCGATAACATATAACATTTCAAAGAACCAACGGTGCACAATATTATTCTTTAAGCACATTGATTAACCAATTTGATTGTAATAATAACATTCATAACCATCCTTTATAAAATGATAAACAATTTGCTAGAAATCCCGAAAGGGTCATACAGACAACCCCAAAGGTTCTCGAATCTATCGTTTTTCATTACGCTGAAACTAGGGTTAGAGCGACACAGTTCAGTCGAAGCCTACAACTCATAATCTTCCACATTCTAAACAAATCCAAAGGAAATGAGTCGAAGCGAGGTCTTCAAACAACTCAACGGACTCTATCTCTGGAATGCGTATTGTTCCCCAATGCGGATTAACCAAGCATGGCCATAAATATCCATCCGATAGCATGGTCCCCAAATGTAGATTAACTAAGCAGGACTACCTATGAAAACAAGGTAACCACATAGGCCACCCCCAATACAGATTGACCAAGTAGGGTCACCCCTAAAATACATATGGTCCCTCAATGTGGATTAACCAAGTAAGACCATAGGCATGTATCGAATGGTGTGGTCCCCTAATGCAAAAATACCAAGTAGGACCACCTTTGAGCACTATGTAACCATGTAGGCAGTGACCCTCTAATGCGGATTAATCAAGTAGAGTCACCCCTAAAATGCGTATGGACGCCCAAATGTGAATTAACTAAGCAGGGCCGCATCCTATAGTACTAGGTAGAGATCGCTTATCATGGATATACCAAGAGTGATCGCTCCTAGAATGCGTATGGTCCCCCATCGTAGATACACCAAGCAGAACCATAGGCATAGTCTAATCATGTAAGTGATGATCATCCATCGCAGATATACCAAATATGATCACCCCTAAAACGTATGGTTCCCCATCGCTGATATACCAAGTAGAACCATCCATCTACCACTGCTACATGGTGCAATCATATCATTACATATCAAGCATCATAAATTCCATGTCATATAACATTTTATCAAAGATCACAATTGTCATCACATATGCAATATTCTACATAACAACGATTATTTTGTCATACAGATGTACACACTGTACTAAATAACTCAAATATTGTCTTCACTCATCGTCTCACGTCTCACACAAACAATTACACATTATCATTACTTTACCTAGAAGCCCAACAAACACAAAAACCCTAATAAGGTGCTACTTGCGTGCAAATCGAGATATACATCAACTGGGATAGCTCGCTAACCAAGATAAGCCCACTAGGCTCTAATGAACCTCTAGTACCACTAATTTTAGTATTGAAGAATGATTTGGAACATGTTGACCAAAAGTCAACCATCGGTCAACGTGGTCAACGGAACAGTCAACAACCCAAGTAATCTAATCCAGAAGATCCACCCACTGGATTTCCAATCCGTAACTCCGTAACTTTTTAAGAGTCTCAATATGTTTCTGGAACAACATATTTAAAATTCGTGACGATTTAGCGGTCGATTCTCTACTAATTGTAAATTTAGGTGGTGGTCAACGATCGTTTCTACAAACTCAGAAATTCAACCCGGGAAGATCTGTATGTCAGGTTTCTGATCCGTAAATATCTAAGATCATCAAATATTACGTATAACCATATATTACAATTTTGTAAATCCAACGGTCGGATCTTCGTCTATTACAAAGGGCATGTGGTGGACCTTTACGATATTAAGTTTAAACAGAATTACATCAAACAGGTGTCAACCAATTCAGGGTATTGAATTTGCCCTACAAGGACAAAGCTGGGCAACTAGCCACGCGCAGCCGCATGCGGAGGTTGTTGGCCTCGACTCGCCGGAATTTCCAACCAACACAAAATGGTTCAAAATATATCAAATTGAAGATTGTGAGAGGTAGAGCCTTTATCATACATGCACCGAAGCCAAAATATGAACGGAAAGTGGTGAAAATCACCTGAAAAGGATTAGGCGCTTGGAAAAATCGAATGCCGTTGCGCCTATGTCGCTGACACAATAGTTGATCAAACGGTCGTGTTTTGTTCCTGGGATCGTAATCTGTCTGATGGGAGTAGTAGCTGCCCGTTGAAATTCTGTGATTTTTCACGGATTCGCGACCAAAGTGGGTTAAATATGGGTAGGTCGTGATTGTGGCACTAAGATGAATTGAATGATGGTGGTGACGACGATCAATTCGCTGGAAAATAGTGTGAATAGTCGTTGGGGCTTTCTATAAAGTTGGGCCAACACACGGGTCAACTTTCCGAAACTGTAAAATACCCCTCCTTCCAGCAATGCTGGAGCTCCTATATGTATATATTTGTCCAAAGGATGATTTTGCCCGTGCCTTTCTTTGTTAATTTCTCCTTGATTATAACTTCGATTCGAGAATGGTTTTTGGCTAAACGTTTATGGGATCAAGCTCTATCCAAATATACTTAATGTGACCTCACAAGGTCTACAAAATATTAATGGCTAGCAATGAAAATTCAAACTTTATAACTAGTTAATTGAAAATCTAAAATTAATGAAAGTAAGGTAAATTCACTTAAATGCCAAATATGTAAAATTAAATAGTGACATATGGGAACTAGATTTCACAAAATTAGTTTAACATGTGAAATGTTTGTAAAGTATCATCTAATGATTGGTTTTAGGGAATACTTCCAACACTTTGAGGTTAACATGATTCGATCGGTTCTCCACCCAAGAAGCTCTCGAAATCTTCTGAAGTTTGTTGATAGAGGTATTGATCCTCGTTGAGGCTTCCCAAATCTGGTCCATGGTGGGGGTAAATCTGCCATTAGGGGCACCATTGTTACATAAATCGACAGAGGCACAGAGATATTGATTGCTCCCTCCATCAGAATTGGTACCAGCGTTCACTGAACTATTTGAAGTAGATATTGCGTGGTAGAGTGATTTGGTCAGGAGAATATGAGTTCACTTTCAATGAAATCACCAATTGTTGGAACCAAATTTGTGCATCGCCGACGGAGGAGCTAAGCAAATTCGCCTACCTTTCCAGAGCCCAATAGGATGTGGTTGAATCGCTCATTCGTTTGAGAAGCTCAATCTGATTGGAGCTGTTAAGTCCATGACCGAACTTCTGAGGTATACGTATTCCAATTCGTATTACTCTACCTTGAAAAATCGTTGTCCCACATTGATCAAATTCAAATTGTAACGTCAGAATAAACGGCTTTAGCTTGTGTTTATTGGCTGGACACATGGCGAAATGAATGTGATCACGTTCAATGCGAGCTGGTAGTACCGTATCACTTTATAATTTCTCCATTAAAATAGGTAGTTTTTTTATGGATAAACTTCTGATTATTATTAAATTTTATTTTTGATAAAATGAATTATTTGTGCCTGATGGCCTTTGGTAAGTGAATATCACTTTGAAGAGGAAGGCAAGAAATCATCTTTAGACGGAGGCAAAAGCAGAGCAGCGCCAGTAGGCAGTAGGGTTTGATTGAAGAAATCCATCTCCGACGGAAACAGTGACGGAAACGCTATGGAAGTTGTCGACGGTCGGAACCCCAATGTCAAACGCAAGCGAGAGGGCGTCGTCCCGAACGGCGACATCGACCTGGCCCTGCTGGAGGCAGTAGAGAAATCCCAAAACGCCGTAGAAGCCCTAGACATCCGAAACCTAAAGAAGCTGGTGCTGTCCTTCGAGCGGCGTCTCAAGGACAACATCGGAGCCAGACTCAAGTACCCGGACCAACCCGACCGCTTCGCCGACTCCGAGGTCGAACTCCACGACGAACTCCAGAAGCTCAAGGTCCTCGCTGGAGCTCCGGAGCTCTACCCGGAACTCGTCTCCCTCAACACCGTCCCTTCCATCCTCAACCTCCTTGGCCACGACAACACCGACATTGCAATCGACGTCGTCCAATTGCTTCAGGACTTAACCGACGAGGACGTTTTTGACGAGAACGACGAGCCCGCTAGGGTTCTCGTCGATGCCCTCGTCGACAACAATGTTCTCGAATTGTTGGTTCAGAATCTGCACCGGTTGAACGACTCGGACCCCGATGAGAGCGCCGCCGTGCACAGCACTCTCGCCACCATCGAGAATTTGATGGAGGTGAAGCCGGCGGTGGCGGAGATGGTGTGCGAGAGAACAAAGCTGCTCAAATGGTTGATGGGGAAGATTAAGGTGAGAGAGTTTGACGGGAACAAGCAGTATGCATCGGAGATATTGGCTATAATGTTGCAGACCAGTGTTCCCAATCAGAAGAGGTTGGGGCAGATGAACGGTGTGGATGTGTTGCTTCAGGCGGTGGCTATGTACAAGTCGAAGGACCCCAAAAGCTCCGAGGAGGCCGAGATGTTAGAGAATTTGTTTGATTGTTTGTGCTGTTTGTTGATGCCCTTGGAAAACAAGGAGAGGTTTGTCAAGGCTGAAGGTGTGGAGTTAATGATTATTATCATGAAGCAAAAGAAGTCTGCTTATGGCTCGGCCATAAGGGCGCTCGATTTTGCCATGACCAAGTACCCACCGGCCTGTGAACGTTTCATTGATGTTTTGGGGTTGAAGACGGCCTTTGCAGCTTTTATGGGTAAGGCAAGTGCTGCCTACCCTTTTTCTGCTCTACTTATGTCTTGCTTTAGTTTAGATTGTGTCCTGGAAGCAGCATGAGTATGCCATGAGAACAAGAAGTTAATAACTAAAACTTTGCAGGGTATTGAATTTCATGATGCAATAGAGCAATTATAAAATGTGATCACTAACATATAACTTATTTTGACTAATTAGAGGTGGATGATAAAACTTTTTTGGTTGTGTAGATTCCAATTAATAAGAAAAACAAGAAGGAGCGTTACAACGAGGAGCTGGAGGAGCGCGTTGTGTCTCTAATTGCATCATTATTTGGTAAGTAGGCGAGTGAAGCTCTGATGATAATGTGAATGTCCTTTGCTTTTATGAGTTGCGTCCCTTCTTTGTTTTCACCTTTGTATTTTAAATTTCCGAGATTACCTGTTTGATCATTTTTTTAGCCTTTGACTTTATGTTTAGTGCATATAAAATTGTTGAGATCCCTAGGTTAATAATGGAACAGAAAGACCATCTATAAGTTGGTAAATCTGTCAATGTATTAGCTTTTTGGTTCGTTGCCCCCGAAGGTTATGAAAGAAAATTTCGACAGAGATAGTCCGCATATTTTGATTCATGTTTTGTTGAATTAAACATCAAATTCTCATTGGTTGTAGTGCATTTTGTGGAGTGCAACTTGTGGATTCTCAGATTTGGATACATCTGAATTTGAGCTTTGCAATTGAACTTATCGGACAGTTCTCTCTAATTAAACTTCCTGTTTACAATTTCCATTGGGGTTGTTGGAACCTCCAACATAATCTGGATAGGAAATTGTTTCTAAGGACGGGAGTTAGTTGAAACCTATGTTGCACCGATACCTCAAATTTGGACAGGGGTGAGTTTTGGATTCCTACACTCCTACCTCCATGATACCGTCCGATACGTATTTGGAGTATCATTGATTTTTTTTGGGTTGTTGACTATAGGATAGTTCTCGGATACTCCGAGGATACGGTCAAGATACTTCTAAGATATTGATCTTGAATTAAGTTAGGAATTTGGGTTGTTCTAGTTTCTAAATTCCGTTGTTTTTACGGGTTTGGTAGACCCACCAGGACATTTAGAGATGGATGTAGACCCATTGAGCAGGGTTCCGGTCCTGGGAGTGGCAGGGACCATTCTTAATGTTAGGATTTTGGCTCATCAAAGTTAGTGTCCTATTTTGTTTAGGATTGTGTTAGGAAAATTACAGGTGCACCGATTCTTCTCCAAAAAGGACTAGGAAAGAATCAAAGTTTCCTTGTACAATTAGATTAGGAATCTTAGAAGTCCAATTGGAATAGGTAAGAAAGTGTACTTTCCTATTCCATATAGAATAGGAAACTTAATCAGAAAATACATAGGCATGTAAACCAACTTGTGTGTTTCTAGTTTTTCTGTTTTGTTAAGTTTTAGTCTATTGCCGGATACATCAAAGAGCAAGATCTAGAGGGAATCAGAATTATAACACTGAAGAACCGAAAAGACTGAGCAGCGTTTTATTTTGTTAATGTCAAATGATAAAACATGAATGTTTCACTCTTTTGTGATTTACTTATATAATGAAATATATTTTATTAAAAACATTATTTTAATTGCCGTATCATATTCATATCCTTGTTTTTTAGAAATTTGCCGTATTGGCAGACCTTATTGTTCCGGATACGCCTACCCATATAGGTTCATATTAAGTAGATAAGACTTAATAACTAAATGGCTGAACAAGAACACTTTGCAAGTTCCCTAGGAGATGTGTTTATCATATTGATGCTGTAATAGCCTAAATTGGTGGCCCAATACTGTAACATATTCTTTTAAGCGGGTGTAGTTTGTGGCCCATCCTTGCCTGATGGTTTCATCCAAATTATTTCTCCTTGAACCTATTGGATTGGGCATTTAGGCTTTCAGTTCTGCAAGAGGCGCTCTGTGGGGCATGGTTGAGTGCAATAGACAACTGAGCTATTCTACCATTTTATAATGCATTAGACTATTACTGAAACATTTGTAGTTGTAAGACTTTCATCCATAAAGAGCATTTAATTAGATTATCTCCCTGGTTTTCATTCTTCGAAATAATACTTTCAACTTGTCTTACCCAAAATTCCCATGGCAGGTGGAATTTTGAGGGGCTCTAGAAGGGAGAGATTGTTAAGCAAGTTTGTTGAAAATGAGTGTGAAAAGATAGACCGGCTTATGGAACTTTATATGAGGTGGGTTGTGCTTCTTTGTACCTTTATTTCTTGGAAACATGTGAAAAGAAAAAGGACGCCAAATGTATGGAAGAATATTTTTTTATAGAGATAAACATTTCACCTCAATGAGATATTGTTTTGATTTTTGTGCTGATTTATACTTCAGATATTCAGATAGAGTTAACGCCGAAACTGAACGAATGGATCGGCTTGAACTCGATGATTTAGAGGTTACTTTTTTATTTGGATCTCATTACTCTGCATATCCATGAAATTACATTAATTTCACTCAGAGATTTTTATACTTTGTAGATGGATGAAGAGGAAAAATACAACCGGAAGTTGGAATCTGGACTTTATACTCTTCAGGTTTGTATTGGCGTGGATGGTTTATGCAATTTTCAGCATACTTTTACTTGGGTTGTGTGGGTTGTTCTTTGAAGTTGTCCAGGACGAACATCGATCATATTTAACTTAGAGAAGGGGGAAAAACTATCAATTAAAGTCCCATCTTTTTTTTCTTCTTCCATTTTCTTTGGAATAGAATTACTGCAACCAAATTATAATCCCATTCAACCACAAGGAACTAGAATAATTGAATAAAATGTTGTCTTGAGTAGGGCACAAAAAGAAGCATGTGCAATTGTCTGATTAAGTGATGCAAATCCAGTAAAGGTGTAAATGAGAACCATTAGAAAAAGAAAAACAACAGTTGTAAAAGTTCAGGCCATGAAAAAGGTTACAATTATTTGTTATATTCAAGGGAGCTGTTTATTAGCACTCCAAAATCTCATTCTACACTCCTCAAATAACAACAACAAAACAAAGCCTTTTCCCTGGGGTCGGCTCATTCTACACTCCTCACAAATGTATATTTCTTTCTAATTATAGAAAGTTTGGAGTGCAAGATGAGATTTTTGGAGTGCTAATAACAATTCCCATATTCAATTGTACTTGAAATTCTATTTATATTTGGAGCTAAAAACTGAAGTCTGTTATCTTAAAAGAGTAGTAGGAGGAGGTGTTAATTTTCTGGAAAAGTTCTTGGTACAGGGTTTTGGGATTCAATTTAGAGTAAATTTCTTATAGCTACGGTATAAGGATTGTTTCAAAGCACAGCGGCTATGAATTGTATTCCGGTGTTTATATCTTTGGTAAAGCCACTGTCAAATTTAAAGTACAAGACATCAGTCACATATGTAATTTAGCTAATTTGATCCTCAATCTGCATATGAGGAGAAGCTTTGTCTGATATTATCTGTCAATTTATTACCAAATATCCTACATTTTGAAATTTCATATCCTTTTGGATCTTAATCTCTTATTTACATGCTGCAGTTGATTGCTGTTATTCTGGGTCATCTTTGGTGCTCTGAGTAAGTTTCAACATCAAATTTGTATATGCTTACTTGCAGTTTCATGGTGGAGCTGTTTTATATATAATCAAGCCTGTTATTTGTTTTGCAGGCACCCTCAAATGAGAGCAAGAATTGAATTACTACTCAAGCAGCAAAAACTGACGAAGAAGGATATTAAGGATATACTTCAGGTACATATGTTTGGTATCTGTTATTTCTAGTAGGAATTATAGTTCAAATAATTGACATTTAAAAAAATAAAAAAAAAGTGCTGATCTGCTGTGTATGCCATCAAAAGGAGAAGAGGAGGGAAAGAGGGATACTTGGGTGCCAGAAAAAGTAGCATTTGATGCAAGATTTTGGTGGATATGGTTGAATTTTTTAGTGTAACAGGGGTGGCTTGGAATGCTTGTGAGTAATTTCTCTGACATATGATTAGCATCAGGCAGTGGTGTTGTATGAAGGTTGAGAACAGTATCAGGGTGTTTGAGTACAACAATTGATAGTGTGAAAGTTGTTCTCGGTTAGTAGAGTACAACAATTGATATGGTTGAATTTTTTAGTAGAATTGGTTTTAGATACTTATAATAAGCTAAAACTATTAATTGCAGTTGGTTTGAGATGTCCTATAAGAAGATCCAACACGGATAGAATTATCATCAAACCTTTTAACTGTGGTTGATGGATAAGGATTAAGTTGATGAAATGGTTGACCAAGTGGCTCGGGGTTATATTCAGTTTATTTAATTGCTTATATGCTTATATACAAACGCTACTGCATTTTTCTTATTCTTACTTCTTCCTTTGAATTACACGTAGACTTGTGGGGGTTGCCTAGTCTTGAGTTAATTTGAAGAGGTGTTATAAACTTGGTCTATACTTTTATTCTCCTGGCCCTCTGTTTAGTTCTTAAAAGGGTTAAACCTTTTAGGTCACTAGGTTCTTTGTGAAAATTTAAATTTTGTCATCAGGAAAAAAATTTAGCCAATTTGGGCAGCGGGGATAAAATTTAACAAATTTGTTGCACCTGGAGTCGAGATCATACTGGCAAACACACGGAGAGCAGTGCCATATGCATTGGCATTTCAAGCTTATCTTCTGGTCTACTCTTTAACACGTCTTACCTAGACCTTAGCTACTATGTAGGGTGATTTGATTTCAGGGCGTAGTCGTAGTTATATTAGAGATGCACTTTTAAATGATATAGTGAAACTTACGGTTTGGTCATTAAGCTTGTACTAATAATTATGTGAACCGCAGGAATATCAGGAAAACATTGGTGATGTTGATGGACCTGAAGAAATGGAGCGATCGCAGGCAAGGATTCAAAGGTTCATCTCAGCATTCTGATTGTTTAAATGATCTGTTAGAGGCCTATCGAGCTATGTTTGCGGAAAGTGAAAGTGCGAAGTCGTGGTTGTATTAGTAGTTGAGAAGTGATGATGTAGAGGATCTTGTCTGTAACTTTTTAAGTTTCAACAGGATAAGGTGATAATGTTTATTTTTGGGACCTGTTTCTTGTAAAACAAAGCTGTGGAAATTGGACTTGATTTAAAGAAAGCTGCATTTTTTACTGCTCAGCATCTCTGCATCTGGCTGCACTGCAGCAAACATAATTCCGTGATGAATTATGTAATTTGCTTTGTGAATTAATTTGTACTATCACGATGATAAAATTGATATCGTGGAATTAATCCTCAACAACTAGTACAAATTCATCGACAAGTTTAAATTTGGTCGACAATAAGAATACATTTGCACACGACCGAAAAGAATGAAAAGAATTTTGGGTTTTGCAATTAGGATTCATTTAAACAAGGGTAGATCAAATATGAAACCAAAATAAACACTACAATTTACATAGCCGACTCAACAACCAAATGACGCCTCTGCACGCAGTATCTACATAAATACGCAAACATTTTCATCTTATTGCGCAAAGCATGAGAACGACTAATTGGAAGACACTTTTGGAGTTCTGATCATGAGATTACATTAAGAAAAGTACAAAAACATAAGTTCAAGCTACGCCTCATTAGAACCCCAAATGTAAAAGAAAACCCACACATAATACATTAACACAGTCGACAAAGATTGCGAAATTGGCCACTCAATTTTGGCAGCCCACTTAGACATCTTCAACTATGCAGCCACAATACAACATGAACAAACAAACAACATGCCAATCACAATGATTTGTTGATTAAATACTCATAAACTAACCAATTTTAAAATACGTCAAATCACTGGGGCAACACAACACAAACCCAGGCTTCAATAGAAAGCACCACAAACACAAAAAAATATGGACAAACATAACCCAAATTAACAACTATATGCGATAAGTCCATATAATATGTAATTAGGAGAATGTGATCTAAAGAAGTTAGATTCATGAGACTATTCTTTTTCGTACACATATCCTAAACATTCCTGATAATATGATTGTCAATTAGGCATTGAGGATCCATATAGATCAGTATACGCTATGTCTTCTCTCCAAGGGAGTGACTAGTATTGACTCATTGATGTAAGTGACACCAAGATAAGTATGTAGGTGCTTAATAGAGAGTGAGTCCATTGAATGCGAATCTACTGCTACATGGACAACTTAATGGACTGACAGTCTTATCAGTCTTGATTGTTACAAAGGTTGATGCTATTATCAACGAGGAATTCTCATACACATGTGACATGAGAACTCCTAGTTGGGATAAGGCGAAGTAGTCATATGACTTGAGACATCATAATTGTCTTGTGGTTGGGTCCTTAGTCTTTGATTATGTTAAAAGCATTCCATTTTAGAGTGTCCACGTCATAGTTGGGGCTAAACTATTTAATCATGGGGGCATGTGAATGTGCAACAAGGGATCTCTAACCTTGAAACAATTGAAGGAGAATACTCTATGATAGGATTAAGAATCTCTGGCTAGAATATGAATGAAATTTAGGACGTCGTTCCAAATCACTTTCAAGGTAATCATATAAGAGAATCACATTGAATAACAGACATCAATAAACTATCAAACCAAACAATATATTCAAGAGTATTGAATTAGAGAAAGATTGTATTGCATTTGTAATACCAAACTGAAAGGGTTCTCCAACCTCTTCTGATTAGATTGGGTAGCCATGACATGCTATTAGGTTTCACTCATGGTTTGTGGAAGCCCTAAAGATGTATAATCACTAAAGGGAGAATTGAAAGTAAGTTTCAATTCACAATTGATTAGTATTAGTTCTAATCGCCCATTGCCTCGCTAAAAGGAACCTAATGGATCACACACCGTATAAGATAATGATTGAAAGATATAACAGAGATGAGTAAGGACAATTAAATAGTTTAATTGTATATGACAAGTATTAGTTAATATGTTAATTAATCATACAAAGGTTCGTAACAGGCTTTAAGTAAGTTTCAGGTTTCGCAGGTTTTGGTCCACAAGCCCTTATTGAGTTTGAGTTGTATGATAACTAAAACAAAATGAGGATTTACCCAAACAAAACCCAATGGCTAGCCATAGAGGGAGGGAGGGCTTGTGATGGTGGACTTATTACAAGTTTGCCACTTCCTTGAAGTAAAGTTCTGCCATCCATATCCATGGTGTCACATTCCGGCTCGGGCCCCCACCACATCCCGAGCTCGACTCTACCGTAGCATGATATTTTCCGCTTTGGGCCTCGACCATGACCTTACGGTTTTATTTTCGGGAACTCACACAAGAACTTCCTAGTGGGTCACCCATCCTGGGATTGCTCTCGTGCGAACTCGCTTAACTTCGGATTCCAATGGAACCCAAAGCTAGTGAGCTCCCAAAAGGCCTTGTGCTAGGTAGAGATGAGAATATACATATAAGGCTTACAAGATCCACTTCCCTGGGTGATGTGGAATGTTACAATCTAACCCCTTAGGGGCCCAACATCCTCGTCGGCACACATCCGGCCAGGGATTGGCTCTGAGACCAAATTATCATATCCCGGCCCGGGCCCCCACCACATCCCAGGCTCGATTCCACCGTAGCACGATATTTTCTGCTTTGGGCCTCAACCACGCCCTCACGATTTTGTTTCTTGGAACTCACACGATAACTTCTGAGTAGGTCACCCATCTTGGGATTGCTCTCGCGCAAACTCGCTTAACTTCGGAGTTCCAATGGAACCCGATGCTAGTGAGCTCCCAAAATGCCTCGTGCTAGGTATAGATGAGAATATACATATAAGGCTTACATAATCTACTCTCCTGGGCTATGTGGGATGTTACACATAGAGCCAAAGAGTAAGGAGGCAAAGGAAAGAAGGCCCTGACATAATCACCCTTTGCCAAGCAAAGAAGTGCTTAAAAAGTATAATGTTTCCCCAACTCACTTTATTGTTTAAGTTGAGTATGTTGGAATATTATTATTATTATTATCAATTGAACAAAAAATTATCAGTGATGCCTTTTGGTGGAAATATGTGTCTATCATAATGAAGAGTTGCAACTTTTGACTCTTCATGAATGGTCACATACTTTTCAAAGAGGTATCTCAAATTCTATAAATAAGGAAGCCCCCTATAATCATAAATAACTTTTCATTGTTTTACATAATCGTACATAAAGTACATTAAATATTAGAGAGTTTCATTGAGTCCATATAAGAGAGTTTTCAACACAATCGTGGTTCATGGAGCCTTATGATTTGGAGTGCTGTTATTACAAGGACATGGTTGTTGTATCTTGGGAGACAAACTCAGATCAACCATGAGCACTGTAGTGGTGCGTAAACTTATTTTAAGGACAAAGTGTCCAACACTTACCTCGATCGTATTTTCAGGTTTTTTTAATCTATTATGTTATGTTTATTTAACATTGGTTACTCATGTGCATACATTACTTTGATTTATAATTGCATGAATTATTTCTTGATTTTCTATGTGATTTAGACCCTTATTTTTACAATAGAGTCTTGGCTCACCATCGCCACTAGACTTTGAATTTCATGGTATAAGTTTTGTTTTAGAGTACATACAAGCATGCTTCCGTCATTTAATTGTTAAATGCATGTATTATGTTGCTCAATGAACTTAGTTTATCAAATATTTTCCTTCACCTAGAAACCAAAACCCCACAAAATAGAGACCCTATTAGCTCAAATCAAAGATCACTAGAAGCAAACCACTACATGCCACTCTAAATATATAAACACAAAAACGAAACAATAAAAACAATTTATTTTTGGGAAATGAAAATTCGAGAACAACTTCAAGAGAATATTAAATTGAATGAATAAGCCAAGCAAATTTCCCTTCCTCAATTCAATCAAAGACAAGGAAAACGCACAGAATAGTAGAACCGAACCAAAAAGAACAAAATGACAACATGCAAGTCTCTAAAGTAGCAAAAGAAAGAGAACACAAATAACACTCTCTAAATACCCTATTTCATTAAAAAAAAAAAAAACAAAAGCATGACTTTAAACTTAATCGAACAACAAAACGCAAATTGTACCACCGAAGGAGACAACCCACCTTCGAAGAGAAAAACGCAAAGGGTAGCAAAACCGAACCTAGAAAATGAAAATGAGAATAGGCAGGTCTTTAAAGTAGCAACAGAAAGAGAACACAAAAAGCACTCTCGAAAGCCCCTAATTCATTACAAAATCGCAAACAATGGGTTGAAACCTAACCAAACAGTAAATAACAGATAATAAAACAATTTCTTATCTTGTCAATCATTAGATGCATACATAGGATGGATCAAGGATGAGAAAATCTCGCATAAAATCACAACATGCAAACATACTGTGGACAAAGGATGAGGAAATCGTGCATACATCGACCTTACTCGTCCCTTTTCCATTGACCCAATCAAAGACCCCGTACAAACGCCCTGACTTGTCCCTGTTCAACATGTCCACTCCTCTCTTTGTCTCTATCTCTTTAATAGGGGTGGGTTCAAAAAACTGAAAACCGAAAAAAGAAACCGAACATCAAAAGAAACCGAAACGAAAAAAAATGAATTGATTTAAAGAAACCGAACCGAACCAAACCAAAATCTTTTGGTTCAGTTTGGGTTTTGGTGGTTTAGAAACCGAAACAGATATAAATATACATTAATTTTATTTATTTATTTAGGTTAGGTATTTATTTTCTAACCCAATTTCAAGTCAATTATTAACTTAATTTGAGACCCAAATATGTTAAAGCATGCTCCAAGCCCAATTTCTTCCCACACTGTAAGAAAAGCCCCAAACAAAGAATTTTTTTCCAGCTTTTCTGCCTAGTACTTGCAATTTCCTTCTCCTCGGGCCTTGGCTGCAGCGGCCATCAATCGTCAAAGTTTTCTGACTTCCCAAGTTGTATAACAATCTTGGCTTTTTGGACTAGCTCTCCCCCTAGATTCATCTTTTTTAGTCAACAATCAATATCATGACACTGTGGCAATAACCCTTCTTAAATTAGAGGGCTTCACCTCATTGTATTGTTGCATATGAGAATTTTTAGAGCTCTTAAGTCCCTTCCCTCATCAGCTGCTCACGGATTTTTAGATATTAAAAAAAAAGTTTATATAAAATAAAAATAAAACCAAACCGATAAAAACTGAACTGAAGTTAAATTGAACCATACAAAACTGAAAAAAAATTAAAATCAAACCAAACCAAATTTTCTACTCGGTTTTCGGTTTTGTTAGAAAACCGAACCGATTGAAACCTAATCCACCCTTATTCTCTAAGCCTCACGACCCCTTTCTCTCTGTAATAGCCACCCTCACGAAACCCTAATCTGCAAGCCCTCCATCTAACCCACGAACCCTAACTCTTGCCAAAGTTAAAATTGACAAAACTACCAATCCAACTTTTACACCGAGCCATGCGATCTAAAACCTAGATGGGCACATCGGTTTTTCAAACACCAAAGCGGGCCATCCTCATCAGCCACCCAGGAAATCCTTGGACTTCGAAACGGCCCTCGACGATTTTTTAATGAATGACAATTTCGTAAATTAATTCAAATTCCCAATTGAAATTGCACTGTAGCTAAACTACAATGTCACCCTACCCCAACTTTCGATAAAAGTAAATTTTTTTCGAAATAGCAATGGAGTAATTCGAATTCATTCAAATCCGAATGATTTCGGAACATTTCGGAACAAAATCGGATCATTTTCTTGGGAATTCTAGGGATTCCTTGATTGTGACCGTTCATCTTATATTTTACTATCAGAAATCATTTTAAAATTTAATATTTAAAATTCAATATAAATAGCACCTAACGAAAACTGATTGCACGATATACAATGAACGATCACGACCACAGGATCCCATCATTTTTCCCTTCAAAATCACCTCATTTTTTTTATTAAAAAATCTTCAGTAAGCTGAAGTGGCATATTTAGATTGTAATGGAGGAATTGGATCCACTCCGTGGCAAAGCCTCAAGATCCTCCTAACCCATTAACACGGACGGTTGGATTTTAATTAAACGGCTACAATTATTATAACTTTAGAGGAGTCATCCTGTTTATAGCCGTTAGATCAAATCCAACAGCTCATGTTATTGGGTTAGGAAGATCCCGATGATTTGTCTCGGAGATGATCCAATTCCCTTAGGGGGCATTTGTTACACCTCCTTAGGAGGGACCGACTTGGACTAGCTTAAATAAGACTATAATCCTGCGTTTGGTAGGTTCTTGCACTAAAATAAATGAGACTCGCCCCGACTAAGGTCCTTCCGCGCTTCGCTAACCCTCGCTATCTAATCCCAAGCTTTCCCTTGGTGTTAAGGCGGACTAGAAAGGAAATGAGGCCAACATCCCCAATCCCCAACTTTCACTCCAATCCCTCTGCGCTCCACTTCTTCTACGACACTGTCACCATGGCCAAGCCATGGGTCGCTGCACCACCCAAGTACCCAATCCAACCTTCAAAAGCATTCAACCATCCAGAAGGCAAGCAAACAATTTCCATGGAATTTTATAGAATATTTGTGAAGGAAGAACAAAAATTGAGGAAAGAAAAAGGTGCAGTACTTCGCCTTCTTCTTCTGTGCGCTATGCAGATTAAGAGGTTACTATCCAAATCGTTGTTGTCGGTAGATGATACGACCAAAATCAGTGTGTCGATAACGACCTACTGTCACTGGACGGTACACCCGAGAAGCGTATTGAGAGGTTAGCAATGAAGGTTGGGGGTTTTTAGGGATCGAGAGGTCAGTGATGAAGGTTTGAGATGGGTTTTTGAAGTCTTAATTAATTTGAGAATCTCGGTTGTCTTGATTAGTAGTGTGATCTGGGTTTGTGAAATGAGCATTGATCGTTAGCTTGGAATTTCACGAATTCAATTGGAGGTTTTCATAATTGTCTTTTATTTTTAACAGAATATAAATTAAAATAAATCTCAATCTACATTCCTCATAGGTGTATTTTTCTTTCCTAATATAGAAAGTTTGAAGTATATAATAAGATTTTTGGAGTGCTAATAACAATTTCCATAATTTATTGTTAGTTTAGCTTCTTAATCCGACACTGCACCAAACGCTTCACTAAGCTAGTCGAGCTTAGTCTAGTCTAAGCCAGTTCAACTTAGTCCCTGAAACTAATCCAGTTCGAGATAATCCAGTACAACAAACACACCATGATCGGAATTAAACTAAAGGACAATTAGGAACAAGGATTGAGAGGATCCAGGTTTTTTTATTTTTATAATTTTGTTTGTGGGCAAAGGGGATCCAGGTCATTTTAGAATAGAAAAAACCTAGAAAGGGCCAGCGAAACTCACTTTTGAGTATAAACCCTAGCTCTCTGTTTCCAACACCACTCCTTCACACACACACACACTCTCTCTCTCTCTCTTCCCTCTCTTCCCTCCTCCGTCGCTCCCTCCGTTGTCCGCCGTAACATCCGCATCGGCAACGATGTCATCCATGCTGGTACGCTCAGTGTCTTTCATTTTCTTTGCGTATGAGCTACTGTTTTGTGTTGTGCTTGCTAACTGTTTGTGAAAATGCCCGAACCGGAAAAATTGAAATCGAAAACAGCAACCACAGATCATACTGTTGAAGGAGGGTACGGATACGTCGCAAGGGAAGGCGCAGCTGGTGAGCAATATAAACGCCTGCACGGCGGTGGCCGATGTGGTGAGGACCACGCTGGGCCCTAGGGGCATGGACAAGCTCATTCACGACGACAAGGGCAGCGTTACTATTTCCAATGATGGCGCCACCATCATGAAGTTGCTCGATATTGTTCACCCCGCTGCCAAGATCCTTGTCGACATCGCCAAGTCTCAGGATTCTGAGGTATGGGTTTTGGATGTTATCCGAATTCTATTTTACTTAATTACAAGCTCAAGAATTACGCTTATGCTATGGAATCGCCGAATCAGTACTAGTGAAAGTTTGGGAGTAATGCAGATGGAATGCCTACTTCAATTATATTTTTTTCCAGCATATGTAGTGTTGAAAGCGGGTGGGTGGCCTTGTAGCTTCGAAAAAATTTCTGTTAGGAATAAGCTTCCTGGCCAAAAATGAAAAATAAAAAACTAAAAAAGGAATGGCAAATCTGACAACCGACTTGGTATACTGCGGTATCCTCTGTTATAAGTGGTGATAAAACCTTTCCTTATTACATGGTTTAGAAGATTTTTAACCGTTTTTGTTTCCGGTGCAGGTTGGTGATGGAACCACAACAGTTGTTCTGCTTGCAGGGGAGTTTCTGAAGGAGGCCAAGCCTTTCATTGAGGATGGGGTGCACCCACAAAGCTTGATAAAAAGTTATCGTACTGCTAGCTATTTGGTATGTGATAGGAATTAAATTTTCAATTATTACGTCTGATTCTTATAAAATAATCTCTGTATGATTGAGATGTTTATGTATCTTAAATACTATACATTGTGTATAGGCAATTGAGAAAATCAAAGAACTTGCTGTAAGCATAGAGGGCAAAAGCCTTGAAGAGAAGAAAAACCTGCTAGCTAAATGTGCGGCTACAACACTATCTTCAAAACTTATTGGTGGAGAAAAGGAATTTTTTGCATCAATGGTCGTGGATGCTGTCATTGCGATTGGTGATGAAGATCGTCTCAACATGATTGGAATAAAGAAGGTAAGTTCCTAAAATAGATTTTAGGAAGACCTCAATTTGAATGGTATCCTTTGCCTATATTAAATATCTCTTTGTAATCCGCCAACTGTGTTAATAAGAGTTTTCCAGTGGCTTTAGACTTCTGACTGCATTTCAATAGACTGCATTCATTGAAATGAACAAAATAAGACATGTTCCATGAACTACTAGGATATTCGTTTAAGTTTGTTCCGGGCCCTTGTTTGCTGTGATTTGAGCCCTCGGATGTGCCTAGATTGAGACAGAAACATGGGCTAATTATTTCTGATGAGATGAAGAACATGTGGCCGCGACAAGATATGTGGATTAATAACTGCTCTATTGTCATGCTAAAGTCGGGAGTATTTCAACCCAAAACAAATTGGCTATGGGGTCGAGAGGCCTCATGATTTTAAAATAGATATTTAATGCTTAGAAGTCCCATGTACTATGCATTTTATATGATTGAAATATTGAAACGATTTGACAACGGGTAAACCAAATTGTGGATAACACCTAGAAGCACAACCGGGGTGAATCTGAATTTGTCCTAAAGTGTAGGAAGTCTGACTTGTTCTCACTATAAGCTATGGTTGATTTGGATGTCATTGCTGATGATGATGAATAGTATGCATTTAAAATTGCAAGTAAAATAACCAACAAAATGTGCATTGAGACTTGGATTCTGATTCTGAATTTTTTACTAATGTTTTCTGGTGACGGGGCAGAGCTGTTAACTGTTTTTCTCCATGAGTTTATGAAAACTAACTGTTAAGGACACCATGAGGGTACAACAACAGCGAAGGAGGTTGGGGAGGTACATCCTGGTGCTGTGAGAGAGGGCTGGTGCTAAGGTACACGATTAGAGGGAGGGAGAGATGGGTTGGCAATGGGATGAGTATATAGAGTTAAAAAAGAGGGAGAAAGAGATAGGGGTAGGGGTGGGGTTGGGGATGGAAACTTAAGGATTGAGAGATGAGGGTGTGGGATATAGGTAAGTTAAAGAGGTTACAGGATTAACTTGGATAGGATAACTCACTAGTTTAGTTTCAAGGCATATTGTACGGAAAAATGGATGAATACTTCCAAATTTTGTCCAAGCCGAAGGTAGATGGTAGGCATGAAGGAAAGTTGTCCCTTCTAATCCTACTATTATTTATTGGGATTAGAAGGGACAACTTTCCTTTATGAGTAATCCATCTTTTACCTTCAACCTGGACAGAGAATTGGGAAGTTGTCATCCATTTTTTATTGAAGATGCGTTGAATCTGTTGAGCTATTTTATCCCAGCCAATCCTCCCTAACTCACCCTAAAAGATTTAACTTGTTGGATTTATATATCATCTTCTTCAAATGAGCATTAAGTTCAATAAAAGAACCCAAATCATGTATCACCTATATTTAGTTTTTATCGCAAAAAAAAAGTACGTATTTTAATTAAATTTTGGGACATTTGAATTTTGATTACTGTTTATGATAAAAGAGTTCCATACTGGTGTGTTGTGGTTGTTTTACATTCATTACACCATGTTTTTATCTCAACAAAAATTACATTATCGTTTTTTTTTTTTTTTTTTTTTTTTTTTTTTTTTTTTTTGGGGTCTTCAAAGTCTCCTTTTCCTTTTCTGTGTTATCTGCCTTTTGATTTAGACTCTGGCACTATGTTTTGATTTTTTTTTGGAAAAAGAATTTTTGTGGGTATTGATATTTCTTGGTTGTTTTCATTGTAGTAAAAGAATGCTTAGTAGTGAACAACTAGTTTTGGCAGGACATGATAGCTTGAATTGAATGATGTGTAATGAGAAACTGGTTGCTTTACAGGTTTCTGGGGGCAACATGCGTGACTCCTTTTTAGTAAATGGTGTTGCCTTCAAGAAGACATTTTCATATGCTGGATTTGAACAACAGCCAAAGAAGTTTCTTAATCCCAAAATACTTCTACTGAACATTGAATTGGAACTGAAATCTGAGAAAGAAAATGCTGAGATAAGGTAGGATTCTTTGTTTCCTTTTGATATATTATAGTTGAATTCTATTACAATTTGTTTATGCCACTTGAGGTTCTTTCCTCTGCAGGTTGTCAGATCCATCCCAGTATCAGTCCATTGTTGATGCAGAATGGAATATTATTTATGACAAGTTGGATAAGTGTGTGCAGAGTGGGGCCAGGGTTGTTCTTTCACGGCTGGCCATAGGCGATCTAGCAACACAGGTGGAAATTTTATCCTTGCTAAATGAGTTCAAAACTTGTTATCCACTTGATTGCTTTATTTTGTTTGGTAAAAGATCCCAATTCAAAGAGAATTGGTAAAGTTTTGTCTGATTATTTTAATTTGTTAGGTAAATTCTGCACAAAATCTGTTTTCATGATTTCGGTAATGCAAAGAAGTGTATAAAAATCAAAGTTTGAAATCGTGTTACGTAGGGGCTACTGCTACGCAGTCTCACACTATGTAGTGGTGATGCGTAAGCTATTCGAGACTTGCGTAGAGAATAATACTAATGAAAAAAAATATATACATACTTTCACCAAAACACAATTCAACAACATTTTCACATTCATGTATAATATAGAACTAAAGACATAGTTCAAGTTCAAGAACACCATAAACTAAAAAAAAGGACCAAATATTCGTAACATAATGATGATCTTATATTCCAATGCTATAAAAGCATCAACACACTTATTTCACAAAACCCATTTGGTACAAACTAGAAGGATAACTAATGAAGATCATCACAAAACCCAAACAAAATAAAAAAGTCATCTGGTTTGGCTGAAAGGCTGTCAAAATCGGAGGGTGATGGAGGAAGAGGTGTGAAACTTGATGGACCATGAAGGCTGCTGGAAAAAATTGAAAAGAAAAAGCACTGGGATATGAAAATTCATCGCCCGTTTCGTATCATATCTCATACAGATTCACGATATTTGGAGTATACCGTGATATTTTTAGGATATGTCGCAAGATACCGCCTGTGATGTGATATCTCGCATTATATTGCGCAATCTTGTGCGATATTTCAAATTATGATAGAAATTGAGAGCGTTTTGTCTGATCAGGCAAAAAGGCAATTTTCCCCTCAATTAAGTTTTATTCCAGGTTATACAATTTTAACCTTTTCACAAGATGACAACACAATCTTCATTTTATCACCGCTGGAAAATACAAATCTATGTTTAGCTCTGAGTTGTCCTAGTACGCATGAAATTTGGTGGTTTGATTTTGAACCCGGTAGAACAACACAGGTAAAAATCAGTGATATTATGAAGTTTCATGGTTTCAATTTTTATAAAATAGGTGGATTGATAACTTGATATGCATGTAATAATTTATATCATCCTGATAGTAAGGAATCTTTGTGACCATGTTAAAGATGTAGAGTTTTATTGACAATTTTTTTTCTTTTCTTTCTGTGAACAGTATTTTGCAGATAGAGATATATTCTGTGCTGGACGTGTAACTGAAGAAGATCTGCACCGGGTAGCTGCTGCCACTGGTGGGACTGTGCAAACATCCATCAACAATGTTATTGATGAGGTTCCTATCTCATGCTCTTTCAGACTATTTTATGTAGAATTGTGGGCATTTTTTCCTAGAGTTATGTTAGTGCCCTTCTTGAGTTGGGAAGCATCTCGCTTGTTCTCAGTCAACTGAAACTGTTTAGGTTTGTTGATTTCTAGGTCCTTGGAACGTGCGAGTGTTTTGAGGAAAGGCAAGTTGGAAATGAGAGGTTTAATATATTTAGTGGATGTCCGTCAGGTAGGACAGCTACAATTGTTCTTCGTGGTGGAGCTGATCAGGTATGCCATTTGTTGAAGTTAATTTTTAATTTGGCACATGTTCATAAGAACTCTTTGTTTCCTGTTTTCTTGTTTTCTTTTTTGAAGTTTTGTTTTTTCAATTCTGACCTCCATTATTCCCTGGGATTCTTATTTAGTTCATTGAGGAAGCTGAGCGAAGTTTACATGATGCTATTATGATTGTCAGAAGAGCGCTAAAGAATTCAACTGTAGTTGCTGGTGGTGGTGCTATAGATGTATGCGTGTCTTAGCATTAGTGAGATCTCACAGTATCTGAGAAATATTGCAGGCCCTTATGATTGTTTTGTTAATTTGATGGCAGATGGAAATCAGCCGGTACTTGCGGCAGAAAGCACATGAAATTAGGGGGAAGTCTCAGTTTTTCATTAACTCTTATGCAAAAGCTCTTGAGGTATGCTTTGTTGGGCTTTTATGTTATGCTGTAGTGGCTTAAACCAGTGCCAATACTTAAACTGCTCACCGTTAAGAATTTTAAGGTCCCTAATAAATCTCTATGTAATATGTATCTACTTCTGTTTTCTAACTCATTGATATGGAATAGATGAACTTACTCATGCACTGTTTCCAAATTAATATTTAGTTTGAAACTTTTGGAATTAACATATAATCTTGGAAAATACTGGATTCTATGTTTAATAATTTAGTTTTTGCTTTGATCCAAGGATTTCAGTTCACTTCTCAATTGTAGTCATTGGAACTTGTTTCGAAGTTGCACATCGGCAGCAAGTTGTGTGCGCTTTTTGCGGTATTAAGGTGCTAGAGATTAATTGTAAAAACTTAAGGTTTATACTTTTAGTTTTTCCATGGTCAACAGGGTCTATTCTTTTAGTTTACCAGTTTATGGATTTTTACTTACTGAAGCTGTTCTCGTGAATTTCAACTGAGACACAATGCCAGAATGAACTGTCATCATAGCCAATAGAGCTCTAGGTTTTTAATATGTTCGCTTGGTTGGGCTTTGTGAGGAGTTGAACTGTTTTAGTACTTCAATGTAGCTGGGGTAACTATTGCCTCAAGCACCTAAGGTTAGTACTGCTTCCCTTATGTAGAGTGTAGTAAGATAGGGTTAACGTGTTTTTTCTGTTGGCTTAGGTGTTTCATGGACTACCGGTCGATGCTTATCGTATTCATTGTGTTATCTCTGAATAATAGTTCTGTTTCTTATAAACAAAAAACAAAGAAGACTGTAGTACTCTTTGTGGCATTTATTTGTCATGATATCTAACCACTCTTGATATTAGTTTTACTATTTAAATAAAATTTTTGTTTGTCTTGAGTAACAACATTATTATGATATCTAGATAAGCTGCATGTTTGGGATATAATTCCTGTGCAAATCATCTAGTTTTGACTTTATGGGTCGAGGAATGTGTTTGTTGAGTTCTTGTGGAACTCTCAGTTCTAACTTCTAAGTTCATTTGTTGTGGTCTTGATGGAGACCATGAGCATGATACGTTAATGTTTTTTGTGCTAGGACTATAAAGTCCGAAGGCTTTCTTAAGATGGAAAAAAATAAACACTTTCTTTCTACTGCAAATGTACTTTGAATGAAGCGTAATTGTTGTCTTAATCAGCAGTGTTCCACTTATGTTGCAGGTTATCCCACGGCAGCTCTGTGATAATGCGGGATTTGATGCAACTGATGTGCTAAACAAACTTAGACAGAAACACGCGCATCCATCTGGTTGGGTTCTCACTTTATTTGACCTTGTTTATCTATTTATTTCATTATTTTGTTTGTAAGTCACAACTCATGCGTTGGAGCCAAAACAAACGTTCATTTCTTCTATTTATTGAAGGCAAGATTACTCTGTTGACTGCAAAGATGTAATGTGTTGGATGGTTATTCTAGTATTTGGCTTTTGATTAGTGATTAATTATATTTGTTTGCTGAACGATTTAAACTTTTTAACAGGCGAGGGTGCACTTTATGGAGTTGACATCAACACAGGTGGAATTGCTGATTCATTTGCTAACTTTGTCTGGGAGCCAGCTGTTGTGAAGGTATCCTGTTATCTTTCTAACTGCGTAGATGTATCACACACGAGTTAGTGATTTATTAGTTTTTAACAACATAACACCGTATCATTTCCTGTAGATCAATGCTATAAATGCTGCTACTGAGGCTGCTTGCCTTGTTTTAAGTGTCGACGAGACAGTAAAAAACCCAAAGGTAATGTGATTTCTGTTTTCTATTTCTATGATTGTGCCTACCTCACTTTCATATCTCCTGGAAAGTAGTCTATTTGGACGTTCCTCCTAATCATAATTGTAGAGTTTTTTTAGATATCAGGTAGCTAACTGTTGATATGGTGGTAATGCAGTCCGAGAGTGCACAGGGAGAAGCTGCTGCAAGTGCCATGGGAGGTCGAGGTCGTGGAGGCGGTCGTGGGCGCGGGATGCGAAGACGATAGATTTGAGAAGGTTCTCAAAAACTCTGGAAGCATTTTGTGTCAAAGTCAGATGTGCTAAGTAGTCGACGTTGTATCTCTTGTTTGAACCAACTTTCATGTCTATTCGCTCTCTCCGCCCCCTCTCGGGGCCTTTTAATTTTTTTAATTATGTTTTTACCAGAGACGTATCTTAAATTAATCTGAACTGTAAGACAGGATTCGAACTTGGTTGCATAGAGGGGCGCACATTTGTTTAGCCAATTTGGCTATTCTCACGTCTGCGGATTTAGGCATTGTTTAGTATCAAAGTGCAAAAGTATTAAACATTTTGTAGATGGATAATTTATTTGTTAATTTAGAATCAGTGTTTGGCAATGTGTTTTCAATTTTGGTTAGTTTTGTAAACGTTAGAAAATGTAGGTTATATTTCAATAGGTGACCCCTAAATTGACCGATTTCCAAAAATTTCCCAATGTTTTAGGGGTATAAATTGACAAAATCGGGAAGGTCGTGGCCCATTTCGATATGCACCCCCAAACCTTGGTGTAAAATGCACTTTGCCCTGTTTAAAAGCATCCTGAACTCGTCTCTAATTTTTTGTTTTCAATAGGGACGATAAGGACATTAAAATAACTTTTTGAGAATTTAGGTCACGATTGATAATTTACCAAAAATTCCAGTGCTTTCTAAAAATGCAGCAAGCGCTTCCTAAAGAAGCACTTTGTTAGAAGCTGATTGAATAGTTTTTTTACTTTTTCTACTTGGAATCAATGTTAAGGAGTTCCATCCATATAAAAGAAAAGAGCGAAGGCATTTCTGTGGTTAATGCCAAAACAAGTTATGAAGCAAATTTTGGGTGTCCGAGGACAAATAAATAATGGTAATCCTGAACAAACATGCTCCTTATTTATTTTATTGCTAGAGATAGGAAACCCCGCCGGAGATCATCACAAAAGCTCCATGAATGACCTAAAACTGGAACTGCATTTCTGGACTGTATCCCAGACTCGCGAGGTTAGCAGCCATAGCCTTGTTCATCGGTGGTGGTCCGCATCGCAAAATCTGGAAACACCAAGGTTTCGAATTAGAAAGAAAGAAGGTTTGGAATTTGAGAGAGAGAGAGAGAGAGGGATAAGTTACCTTAATATCCGGTGCTGGCGCCGGGCAGTAAGATTGAATAATTTCTTTTGATATGAATCCAACACCACCTTCCCATTGTTCAGGGGGCTGAAGATAGTATTTAACATTCATTATTAGAAATGAATAGAGAATATAAGCAAAGCAAGTTTCTGAAACGACATTCATCATGTTCAAAACGAGAAAATTCAGAATGCCACACTGTTGTACACACTACAAAATTCTGAGCATCAATTTGTTAGACAGAAATGTGACCAATAGACAATCAAACATATCAAACAAACACGAATCGTATACTGAAAATATAACAACGCAATGTTGTAAGTTATTCATCTTTTACAAGATATTCTGAAAGGAAGAAATCCCCCCGGTAAAAGAATTTGTATTCAACTTTGGAAATAAATTTTGTGGAAAAGTTCATGAGGCACCCTTATGTGATTTCAAACTTTCTGGTATACCTAAAGCCTTTGCCACAAACTTTAACTGGATTACCCCGAGCTTGACACTAAGTTGACAATGTTTCGTTCGCAGTGTAATGTAGCATATGTAATGATGTTGTGAAACGCAGAGAGAAAGCAACTCGTCAAATTGGAAGTTTACAGACATAAGAGTGGCTTCAAAACCAAATTAAAGATACCTGATTCAAAACATAATAAATGTTGAAACGATTGGGAAAGTTACTGGAAAGATTGTCCAGCTCTTCCTGCATAGACAAATTATATAAAGTTAAGACAATTGGCAAAACCTCCCAGTTTTACGGATTGTAAGCCAGGCAATTAACCATAATAAAACATCAATATTCAGCAAGTCTGTCAAATAATTAAAGATATATGAAGTCGTCAATGACGTTATGCCAGCAATGCCTTCATAAGAGAAACAGTACGGTAAATTGGACAAGTGATCCATCAAAAGAAAAAGAGAAGAGCATTGACACAAACAACTACATCTAGATTACGAAACCAAAATTAATCATGACACTGCAGACTTTTCCATCTTCAATAATATCGGACAGAGATGTGCTCCTAAAGGTAAGAGAGACAGAAACCAAAGCACTGCCCAGAACTTGACCTTGTCCCACACCTCAATTTCCATCCCCCCGACATCTTTAAAGACCTATTGATTCCTTTCTAACCACATAACCCAACTCATGGCCACCATGGCGACCCATATTAATTTGCCCTTACTCCGCCACTTGATACTTTAAACTTCTCACTCGACAAACCAAAAGCGTTTTTTGGGGCCAACCAACAAACATTAACCTCATTAAATATAAAGCATCACAGCTTTCAGCTAAATGGGCAAGAAAAGAAAAAACGTGATCCACGCTCTCCCCTGATCTTTTGCATAAAATACACCAACATGAGCAAAAACAGGAAACTGGCTTTCGTGGAGTCAATCTCAGCTGTCAACCTTCCCATGTACCGCCAACCAAGCCAAAATATTTACCTTGTGAGGAACCTTTATTCCCAAATTAAGCTGAAAGGGAGACAAGGACTGCCTGATATGTGTCCAAACTTATAGAATAGGATTTACAAGAAAATTTTGCCCCAAGGCTCAACTTTTACAACTGAACTTCTTGAAAGCATTGGTAAAAAGAAGATTACCTTATATGTATGGGATATATAGATATGAATACATACTGGATATGGGTAAGTATTGAACGAATGGGAAAATGGAGCGCACACAGAGAGAGAGAGAGAGTTTACTTTCAATAGGATGTCCTCGTATGTGACGTTGGCGTATATAAGATGTACATTTGTTCTGTCACTGGGATTTTCCAATATGGCTCTAGCAACCTGAGAAACCAGAAAGACAAATAAAAACAATTATACCATCCCAAATGACGTGTGCAGAAAACAGAAGAAAAGTACCTTGTGTAATGCTCAGACTAACTCAATTATGTACCTGGAACATCGGAGTGATGCCAGTGCCTCCAGCTAGCATCCCAAAAGCTCTAACTTGGTTAGGTTGATACTTGAATCGTCCCTGGAAGCATGATTATATGGAAAAGCATTTACATCGCTTCAATTAATGTAGATAGTGCATTGTCTGAAAGATCTTTCGAAAATGAGGTATTAGTCCTAGAGAGAACTGAATGACAGTACTCCGCCAGTACTCATAGATCAATTGTGGTGTCTTTCTGAACCAATGAGAGATAGTATCATAAACACATTTTGTGGTTTCTCTACACCCGAGATTTTGAAAGTAGATTGACTTTGAATGCTTCAAAAATTGCAGTAATTCCAATCAAAGGGTGAAAGGGAACATGTAGAATGTTAAGTTCCATAGACCTGTTAATCTATTTGGAGGGGATTAGAAGCTCCTAGCTTAAGTGTAGAAAGTCTGGAGGACTAACTTGAAGGGAGGTACTAGTTAACGTTGTGAATGATTCAAACTTTCGTAGAAAATTCTGTATTTTTTACGTAGAGTCTTTAACCTTGGTCCTAAACTGCATCCTGATTATCCTGGGGTGATATGGAAGACTGAAAATGCTGTTCAACGAATGGGTTTTAATGCTTTTTTATTTGTTCTATAGCTTTGTCTTCTTTGTTCCTTTTTAGTTGATATGGACTCTTAATTGATAGGAAAAGATTACCTTAGGTCCTTTCACAGCTAGATAATCACCTTCGCGCATCATTTGGAAGTGGTGAGACATCCTTCCTTGTGGATACATCTACCCATACGATAAAAAAAATTTAAAAAGTTATCAAACCATACAACATAGGCCAAGCAGGATAAGTGATTCATGAGAAATTTTAAAAAGAAAACAAACCTTTATGACTAATTCAAAGTATCCAACATCTGAATCCAAAGTTGTTGGGGTATATGGTTTGACGACGTCTTCATTAAGGCTGTCTTTTCCTCTGTATGAAAAACCAATGAGTTACAAGAAACTATCATGATAGCAAAAGTCAAGCATACAAGAATTATAGAAGTATCAAACATGTTGAAACTAAGCATGACCTGTTCATAGGAAAAAAAAAATGAGTTTGGATCATAAAAACGAACCAAACCTGCAACTCATATGCTGTCCAATAGGGAGTCCCAACACTGCTGATGGAGTTGGAAGAGCAAATTTAAATTTAGCGACATTATGGCTGAGCTGAGTGCGTTTAACAAGTTTAAATTCCTTGAATTTGTCAGGATCCAAGCAACCTAAGAAGACACATGGTATTAGGCATATTCTGCAAACTCATATCCACAGAAAAATATGGAGCATACAGTGAAGACAAATGTTAATCAACTAGAAATTCCTTGAAAGTTGGACTTCTTGTTGTCTTGGGGATATGACATTTTAATTACAGAATGGTGAATGCCACGAAAGGTAAAATGCTAAAATTATGATATAACTATCATTCGTCTGCAAATGGTTCTTTGCAATATCAAGTAAGCTTCCTGTGATTTGGTTTTACTTAAATCCTTATTGTATTCCTTCAGCTCCTGTACCTTTGAAGCACAACAAATGCCCAAAGGGGGTTTCAATATAGCAAATGTATAAAAATATGCGTGGCGGTTTGATTAGATTCCCACAAATACTGAAAACTGCAGATGTCCTCCAGCCATCTCGTTTGTAGTTCAATAATCATAAAGGACAAATTTTTAGGTTCTTCAAGAATCATTGCTTGAAAAAATAAGCAATATCGGAAATCATTTGATCATCTAAACTGTGACGACAAACAACCAATATGATGATGATAATCAAATGGTTATATAAACCTTGATCTGGCTGATTATTTTGCAAGCATGAACTTAAAGGTGGATCAAAAGATGGATAGTGCTACAGCAAGTCAGAAGTGAACATCCAAACAAGCAGGATTCATACAATCGCTGAATTTTCTTTCAACAGAAATATAAGTCTTTGGGAGATAACAGAACAGAGAAGTAGTTGAAACCAAGTGAAGAAGAATAAAAATAAAATAACCACGTTGCTGAAAATAACTATGCATGGGTCTGCAAATGCAACAAGGGAAACTAATGACTGGAAAGCAAAGGTGTCAGTGACATGTACTTATGAAGTCTGCAAATTCCAAAAGTCACTTGTTCTACTCTGCGGCTGAGTAAACTTAGAACAGATGAGTGTATAAAAACAACAAGAAACAAAATATGTTTCTTACAATCTTTGATCTTCCTTCTACCATGAAGATAACATAAAGATGAGTCATACATTGCAAACAATCACACGTGCAATATGACGTCATCACGGCTCATATTGGTTGGGGTTAAAACTCTAGAAGGTCAAGCAAAAGCAGTAGATTGAAGCTTTTGGATGCAGCATGCTGTTCTATAATGCATTGCACTAGTAGCATGAAAGATTGATTTTGCTCAAATCAGAATCGTTTAACTTCAATAATATTTCATAGGGTAAAAGGAAAGATAAATATTAAAATAGCAGAGGTGCCCAGCTCTATATGATAAGTGTAAATTTATTTAATAAATAATGAACCTAATCATACTCGTATCAACAGCCACTCCCACACACGCCCTCAAGTCGCTAATCAATACTTTGCTTTTGTTTATCCTGATTCTAACACCACACTGAGGACTCCTCCTCTGATTCTTGGAAACGGTAAGCTAGAACCTGCCTGCCAAATACATCTAAGTTTCTTAGTAATAAATGAAGCCTAGTGGCACTCGGATAAATTCTCAAAGAATAAGCCCCCTACCAGCCGTAGGAAAAGGATAAGTATCATTTCTGAAATCAAATATCTGCTTTCTATATATAATTACAGTAGGAATTGCAACGTAGTTTCCTTGTAATGACAGAAAACTGCATTAGGAAATGTGAATGTAATGGATTCATTATCGTAGGGCGCCATGCCGAAAAAAGTTCATATAGCTGACAAAAAACTAGAAAGAATCAAAGTCTAGTAGAACTGAGGGTATGAAGGGAAAACAAGAAACCCCATTAAATGACCTAAATCCGAATCGAATTTAATCACAGACTAGATTCATCATTCATAGCATAGCATAGCAATCAACTTGATATTTGAACCATGTCATTGTCCCTGGAGCCCTGGAGCACATTGCGCGCGTGCGCGCACACACACACACAGCAATCTGCTTGAAACCCCTCATCAAAACAGTCAACGCAATAGGTAGAATCCAATCAGTCCATCTGAATGACATGGTTTCAAATGAATCCAGGTATACTCCGGAAAGCTTAAAAAAGAAAAATTTGGACTGACAAATAAAGCTTAAAAAGGGAAGAATGGATGATTGAAAGAAGAGGAAGAAGAAGAAGAAGAAGAAGAGACCTTTCTGTTTTGTCTTGTTGGTGATGTAGAAATAGTAGGCCGTACCAACACCAATGGCCACCACAGCCATTGCGATGCTTACCATTTCTGCTCTGTGCCTCTGCAACAATTCCATTCTTCTTCTTCTTCCTCCCTCACACTCCCACACCAAACACAAACAAAAACTCAAGACTCACAACTCCTCTCTCCCTCTTTCCAGTACGCAAAAATCTGGTCGCAGTTTTTTTCTGCTTAATTTTTTTTTTGTTTTTTATTTATAGAAGTCGTCGGACAATTTTTGTTTTGCTTTTATATTTAAAAAATAAGAGCTCACGCTTGGAATGCAGCACGTGTGAGAACTAGTGTTTTATTTTGGGGAATTTAGCCGAAACGACCACTCTTTATGACTGGTGTCCTGCTCACCCAAGGTTTCATTCCAGGAGCTGAGGATCAAATTCATATTAGTCACAAGTTTCTAAATGCTTAAAATATTTCATAAATTAATAAAGTAAAATCAACTTAAAATCCATCAAACATGTCACTCAGAATTATAGTCTGATGATATTCATTTTCATTTGTAAGTGAGTCGTCTTATGTTCGAATCTTGTAGATGGTGAATTTGGTACAAATTAGGTTGTTCATTATGTGGCTTAGCTGAACTCATTTCTTCCCTTAGTGTAAAAATATATTGTTATAAAAAAAGAATTATATATATATATATATATATATATCTATCAACCATTAGGAAAACTTATTTTCTTGTTTTACTTTATTAAATTATCAAATATTTTAAAGTCTTTGGATCTAAAACTAATTCAATCTTGTAGCTAATATGCATTTGGTCCTTGCAGGTCCTGAAAATGAATAACTTAAGAGAACATGGCTCTTGATGATTGTATAAAATGGATAAAACTTTCCTCCTCTATAAGAAGGATTTCATCCTACAAATAACATCATTAAAAGATCAATTGGTATAAAAATTATTCGCCTTGAAGACTATTTAGTCATCATATGAATCGAATAAAAATGATCCTTTCGTTGTTAATAAAACTCTACTTCAACTCATTTTTCTCTAACAAAAAGAGTTTAATGTGTTTTGTGAATAATTAGGAGAATCACACTTGTCAATTAAGTGTTGCATTCTTGTGAGAAAGCACGTGATCTTGCCGCATGACCGGGAATTCGAGATGTGACATTACTCCCGTCAAAATGAATTTGGTTTATAGATTTTACTAGAAAACACTGCCGCACGTTGTTGCGGGTTGAAAAACTGCATCAAATATTGTGTTGGAAAGATGCAGAGATAGTGTCATAGAATATTAACATTATTGATAGCGGAAAGGTTTAAATATTTTTATAAAGAAAATGCTTGATATATGCAACGGTTATAGAAGAGATTGCAACATTTTTGTTTGTGTACACAGAAAAATGATAGTCATCCATTCTACTTTGGTAGTTTCTTCTGGTTTTCGATTGGTACAAACATTTATATATAAAAGATTACAAAATGCTGGTGTATATGCATGTAAAAAATATTTTGTGATCTAGATTTTAGAGAACTATTTACATGTCAAGAAATATTAGAAATAATGTTTGATGTACATTGGCAAAGGACTGTAAATTTTTTGGATGGAATAGTAGAAATTGTGTTCGAGCATTTTTCACTATTAACAAAGTAACCTAGGCAAAGGAAAAAGAAATTCAAACATTTTAAGAGGGGTTAAATTTATGGTTGAATAAATTTACACTGTAAAAAAAAATCAAAAGTATAGTCACCTAGTCTTTTTTTTTAGGAGCGGTATCTATCTTTGCACTAGTTGTAGTCGATTTTTTTTTTTCAACAATTTGATAGGAACTTCATCAAAGTCCCTTGGCCTCTAAGATTTCTTCTATTTCACTATTTTAAATGCATGGGAAACAACATTAGAAAACATGAATATACGATTGTTTAAAATTTTACACATGGCAAAAAAGATATCAAACCAACCTTTGTTCACCACTAGTAAAAAGAGGTCTCCTGATTGATTCCTTTTTTCGTTTGTATGATTGCACAGTTGTGTCAGGTGTTGAAGTAGAAGATGACACATGGCTAAAGATACTGTGATTTCTCTTAGCAACGTTTGTGGAGTTATTGGTTCCAAGATTGTATCTTCTAAAACATTGTAAATGAGAACATCATTTGAATTGAAGTTGTTTCTTCTATCTCCAAAGCAGAGGTGAAATTTTTTCTTTTGTCTTATCAATCGTGGAAACTTATTTGTTAATTGTTGTTGTTTCACTAATCCAAAATGTTTTTCATCTGATTTCCCAATTATCAAAGTATTGATCTTATTGGTTTCACCTTCAAGAACCAATGAGATATAAGTGTTTATGTTAATAAGTTTACAGTTGAAAAATAAAATAATGAAATATAAGTGTTTATGTTATATTAATTTGATTTTAGAAATACTTAATCACATATATCTCTTTAAATCATAAAGCTGGGAAATTATCTATGATGATCGTGAAATTTGCATTCAAATGAACTCTGTCAGTGATTTTAAACCAAATATTTGCTTTTGATGATTTTATTGTATTTGTATTGCACACAATTTATCACTTTATCTAAAAAACTGTATGACATTTTTATCAGTAATGGCTCATTATTAATATGTAGATGAAAAAGATTAAATTTAAATGGTTTGAACATTTGAAGTTATTTAGATAACCACATGAATATTATGCATGGGAAAACATAAGAAAAGATGTGTGCAAACAGAAAGACAGATTTTGCGTTATTGTATAAGAAAAAAGACAAAAATCCTAATTCACAACACCTAGAGTAAAACTATCGATAATTATTACAAATTTGTGATCGTTATTTGTATCTCTTATTGTAGCTATATAACTGTAAAAGAGCTTTTAAATGTTACAAAGTTTGTAGCAGATGTTGGAAAAAAGAAAAAAAAATCGTTGTACATACATGGATTATTTTGTTATTCATAGGTTTAGTCCTTGTATTTTCAAAGAGCTGCTAATTAATTTTCTAATTCTATTTAATATGCTTCTAATCCATAATAAATTGAAGATTATATGTGTGATATACTATGATTGTAATATTTCTTATACCAATGGGTTAAATGCAAAATCATATGTATGTTAAATTGGAAAAACTATTACCCATTAACTACATTAGTATAAGTTACAGGAAAAAAAAAAAATTAAAGACGAAAATATTTTAAGTGATAAGTGACAAATTGAAACACACTGTGTCAGATATTACCAAGTAATTGGAATTTGGTTTGGGTGTTTTTGGCAAATCAGTTGTCCAGTTACTGAATCCTGGTGCATTTGTTTGACACAATTTGGGCAAGTACTATAACACCATGTCAAAGCGCCTTAGATGCTTTGCACAAAAATTATCGTCTTGTAAAATATTTAATAGACATTTGTATAGGAGCAATTACCATAATACAACTATGACTAAAGATGTAAAAATACAGTTATAGGTTCTTAACAAAAGATAAGAAGCTGTAATGATGTTCTATACCTTGTATAAATCAGGATCTAAAAGAGCTAAATCGTCAACTGTGACTTTCTTGGTAGTCTGCATAATTTCAGCTTCATTTGCTTGCATGGAAGAGGATGGCAGCATTTTTATAGGTTATGTGCAATTAGAAAACTGTTGGATTTAAAATATAATATTATTTGAGTAACTTTATATATAAAAAAAAAATTCTTTTGTTATAAGAATAATAAATATGCTTTTATTTTCTTTCAAATATTGTAAATACACTTACAATTACTTTTGGATGTTTGGATCAATGAAGAAAAGTGATGAACCAATGTTGTTTAAGACAAATGTTCTTTGTGTGTAAAAAAAAAAAAAGACAAAAAAAAAAGCGTAAACAAAGCAATAATAAATCTTTTAAATAACGTAATCCAAGTTTAAAAAATAAATGCAATTTGTGATTCATACAACTCCAGGTTTGGCTAAATAAAGCAAGAAAATAATTAATCACAATTATTGAGCACCAATACATTTGGACACTTCGAGGCCAATCGCTTACAAACATTCCACAATCAAGTCAAAAATGCCCAAAATAGGTAACAAATTCAAAGTTATTTCATCCATCCTCATCCTATATTTTCCACAAGGTAATTATTTCATAACCTCCAAACTATTCATTCCAAAAATGTGTTAATTGGCTAATTAATAGATTAATTACCTAATTAATCCATTAATTGCCAAATAACTCACACATTAAACCACAAAATGCACACAAAAAGCATCCCAAAGGCCGGCCACCTTTTCTCCAAAGGGGACCGGCCATGCCCTATAAATACTACCCATTTTTCTCTAAAAACCTAAGTCACACTCTTGTTAAACTCCAAAAACTCTCTAAACACTTTTCTTTCTAAATCCTAACTTTGGCATTGGAGGTTCTTCGGCCAAAGCAGCCACCCCCCCAACAAAAATCATCGTGGGCACGTGAGACTCTTGGCCTTGACCCTAAGGTGTTAATTGTTTTGTAGGTGCAATTTTGTCAAAGAAGAAGAAGGCGGAAATTTGCATCCACAATGAACATTGTTTTTAGCATTCATTCTAAATCTTATAAAAAATTGATTATAAGGAGTAGATACCTTGAACTTTTACGATCATAAAACATTAACTGACACACCCCGACCGAGATCAGGGCGTGCTGGCCGTCACGTGGAAGTGACGTAGCCATGTGCACGTGCGGAAGCTAATAAAAAGTAATATAAAAGTATGAATAATTAAAACTAGCATACAAAAGGTCGAAGTAATAACAAGTGCTAGCGTGAAACGACACAAGTTCAGAGCAATAAGCCTAAAGCAGTCCAAATAAAAATGATGCGACAACAGTGCACCCGAAGGTGACCTTACATTGGTGAGTGTCTGTCAGAAATGCCGGGAAGCCCTCTGGGAAACCACCGAACCTGCTAAGCAACTAGAACCTGGAGGGGCGCAAAACAAAAGCGTGAGTGGGCAAAAACAAAGCTTTTCAAAAACCATTACAAAAACAATATTCTAACCCCTCGCCGTAAAACCTGTATACTTCCCAGAAAATAAACATATGCTCGTATATATATAGATATGCCAATCAAGCTCAAGAATATGCCATGTCGGAACCTCAGAATGAAATACAAGTGCTCAGGTATAAATCATATCAATAACATATAATCTGGCAGCCGGAGTCACCTAACGTGACCTGTACGGCTGCATCTAGAGCTTAAATCTCAAAATCAATAACTGAACCTGCCCACGAGTCGGAACAACCTAAAGTGGCCTGTACGACAGGCTTGGGTGTAATGCATATAAACGCTCTAGTGCTATGATCACGTGAAGACTGTGCGAATGATCGCGGGTCACCTACGAGTCGGAACCACCTAAAGTGGTCTGTACGACAGGACTGTGCACCTAACTTGGATCCAAGCTGAGCGTATGGTGCGGGAGGTGAACAACACATGAAAGACTGTGCCCTACTCTGGGCGGGCGCACTAACACCGGGGGTGCAGGTTATGAGCTCTCTAAGCATCTCTAATCACTATTGAATGCAAATATTAAATAACGCTTACCTGGCACTTAGCTGTGCGTCCACAGCACCAAATATGCATACGTATATATATACGACTAATAAAGTAACTAACGATGCATAAGTAACGATAATATAACACATGGCATAACTAATAAACATTTAAATCAATTTATGGGAAAATAAAGTATATAGGTATATACGGAAAACCAAAAGCCCACTCACTGGTATGTGGAAGGGTCGTAGCCCCCTGCCTCGAGTGACCACGCTCGTCCTCAGGATACGTTTCACCTATATGCGAAAATACTATAAAAACGTTAATTTTAAAGCACATAACCTTCCTTTCGTAATAACTTCTCATACATTGCTCAAAATGGAAAATTGAATATACCAACGTGCTCTACACAACCTTAGGATCACAACCATATTTTTAGAAAAATTTTCCACCGCCGCACGCGCCCCCACGCGCCGGCCACTCGCAGGCATGTGACTGGCACGCTGACGGCGTCAACTGACGCCGTTAGGAATATTCCGTCAGAATTGACGGAATATTCTATCTCCTTCTCCGGCGAGACTCCGGCGACGTCGCCAGCGCCGGAAACTGGAAAAATCTTCTAACTTCGTTTTCTCTTTCGTTTCTCAACCATTTTCCACGATTCTTGCACCAAATTGAAGCCTAGAACTAGTAGAACAACGATATAACACTTTTAGGGCCTAAAAATCACGAAATCTTACCTGTCCACACTATCCAAAACCGGCCAACTTCGAACCAGGCGATTCCAACGTCAAAACTCTTCGAACGAAGCACTTCGAGGCTCCTTGGGACCTCACCAAGTCACCTACGAGCTTCAAAATCCCAAAAACATGCTAGATTATTTTTGCATGAATAGTACCCCAAACTGGTTTCGTGAAAACGACGTGAAAACGGTGGTTTTCTCACCTGAAAATGGCACGACTGGACTCCTCTCAGCCTCACGAGCTCGAAGGTAGTCTTGGTTCCCTCGATCTGCTAAGGTTTGAGTGTGTTTGTGTGTGTCCGTACGTTTTCAGAAGGAAGAGGAAGGAAAGAGGACTCGGGAGAGAGAGAGAGAGCGAGACAGGGAAAGGGACAGAGAGACAGTGAGGGTGAGAGTGTGTGTGGGTGGCCCAACACACGCCAACACACCATCAAACAACTAATAAACGTAAACGAAACAAACTAGGGGCAAGGTAGTCATTTCATATGCACGTTTTCAATATTTCCAGGACGGGATGTCACAACCTACCCACCTTAATAGAATTTCGTCCCGAAATTCAAAACAACCAAATATAACCCCTAGTGACCAAAGAACAATCTAGGATACAAATCCCTCATCCTATCCTCTGTCTCCCACGTAGCTTCCTCAACCGAATGATTCCTCCACAAAACTTTCACTAAGTTCACCGTCTTGTTCCTCAGAACCTTTTCTCTCCAGTCAAGTATCGTCACTGGCTCCTCGTCATACGTCAAATCTGGGTTAATTTCCAAGGGTTGCGGAGGTATCACATGAGATGGATCAGCAACGTAATGTCGAAGCAGGGACACGTGAAACACGTTATGCACTCTAGCTAGCTCCGGAGGCAACTCCAACCTGTAAGCTACCTCACCAACTCGCTCTGTGACCATGTATGGTCCTATGTACCTGGGACTCAACTTGCTTTTCTTCCCAAATCTCACTACACCTCTCCATGGTGAAAGCTTCAGAAATACCCAATCTCCGACCTCATACGCTCTGTCCGTAGCATGCCGATCTGCTAAGCTTTTCTGCCTGTCCTGGGCTGCCTTCAGGTTAGATTTAATCACCTGGACGTTCTGAGTAGTCTCCTCAACAATCTCCGGACCCACTAAGACTCTTTCTCCAACCTCTGACCAACACAACGGTGTGCGACAAGCTCTACCATACAATGCCTCAAATGGTGCCATGCCAATACTCGAATGAAAGCTGTTATTATAAGCAAATTCCATCAAACAAATCATCGATACGTGGCAATGGATAATGGTTTTTAATCGTTACCCGATTCAATTGTCGATAATCAATGCATAGCCTCAATGTTCCATCTTTTTTCCTCACAAACAATACTGGAGCTCCCCACGGTGAAGTACTAGGCTGAATAAACCCCTTGTCTACTAATTCCTGCAACTGAACTTTTAATTCCCTTAACTCAGCAGGTGCCATACGATAGGGAGTCAAGGAAAGAGGATTAGTACCTGGAAGCAACTCAATAGTAAACTCCATGTCTCGATCTGGTGGTAAACCAGGCAAATCCTCGGGAAAAACATCGGGAAAGTGCCTGACTACTCTTACATCCTCAACTCTACTAGGAACGGCCTCATCCAACACCACATGAGCTAAGTACCCCTGACAGCCTTTAGACAATAACCTTTTCGCTCGCAAAGCTGAAATAACGCCATGTCTCACCCCACTCTGCTCACCCACGAAAGTAACCACAGGTAGTCCAGGACGATGAAACGTAACTATTTTCCCATAGCAATCAATATTGGCACGATAGAAATGCAACCAATTCGTGCCCAGAATCACATCAAAATCAACAATATCTAACGGGATAAGATCAGCTAGCATAACAACACCCTCAACTATCACTGGACACCCTGGGTACACCCGATCTACAATATATCTCTCTCCTCTAGGCATAGCGAACTCTAAATCGTACCCTAGAGGTGTGGGGTGAGGTTGCGTCACTTGAGCAAATGTATGAGAAATCACAGAATGTGTAGCACCACAATCAACTAATACTCTAGCAAAATAACCAAGTATATTTAACGTACCCATAATCAGATCCGGATTGTTCTGAGCGTCCTGCAGCGAAATATTATGAATACTCCCCTGGGTCTGCTGTCGTCCATCGCGACCTCTGCTCGTCTGACCACCTCGACTCTGAGTACCACGCCCCTGACTGGGCTGACCCGACTGCCTCGAAGACCCTGCACTACTCGAAGCAATCTCTCCCTGCTGAAACTGTCCTCCCTGAAACCACTGAGAACCGCCTACTGGAGCTGGAGGATACGACATATAGCCGCTAGAGTACTGAGGATAACCGCCCTGAGAATACGGGTCCTGGGGATACTGATACTGTCTCGGGGCATAAGGAACAACATCACCCTGATAGTGATAGGCACCACCTCGACCTGCCTGCCCATAACTACTCGGACCCTGAATCTGCTGGATAGGTGTAGGTGGCGGCAAGAAAGTCTGCTGCGGCTTCTGCTGCTGACTCTGGGGACAATTCGCAGCTCGATGTCCCATCTGCCCACAAGTAAAACAACCACTGCTGCCACACCTATACTCACCAAAATGCCGACTATTACACCTACGGCAAAGTGGGGCCCTACCTCGGCCACCATCACCCTGTCTCTGGCCTCGAGCACCACCAGCAAACCTACCTCCACGTCCCTGACCAGTGGCGCTGAAACCACCACTAGAAGAGTTAGAACTAGTACCACCCCTCTTGAAATTCTGAGTCTAACGAGGCCCGAGCGACGCTTGACCTTTACCCTTAACATCTTTCTTCTGATTACCGTTCTTCTCTTCTTCATCACTCTTGCTCGTCATGTTTTCAGAGTCCTCAACTCTCAGCAAAACCTCATAGAAATCCTGGTAAGTTTCACAATGAGTAGTAGTCGCCATCGAACGCCATTTCTTCCTAGTACCTAAGCGAAAACGACGAAGCATCTCCGCCGGATTACCAGCAATCTCCGGATGGTAACGAGACAAGTCAGTGAACTTCCGATAATACTCATTCGCTGTCATCTTTCGCTGTTTCAACTCAGTAAATTCCTGCTTCTTACGATCGATGTACTCAGGGGGCACAAACCTTCTCTTGAATAAATTAATGAAAACATTCCAATCCGTCTTCTGAGCTGGAGTTAAACGACGAAGTTCCTGCTCCCACCAGGCTGTAGACTCCAAACCCAGAAACCATGAGGTCGTCTCAACCCACTTCTCGACTGGAAGATTCCCCTGACTATTCAGAACACGAAAAGTCTTCTCAATGTGCTCTAACCATCGCTCTGCACCCTCATGACCTTCATTACCCTCAAACTTATCCAACTTTAAATTGTACATAGTCTCCAGATGAGTTCTCTGGGGAGGGCGGATCGCCGACTGAATGGCTGTAGCGATAGCTTCCCCCAGCTGAGCAATATCCGGGAAACTAGGCTCATCAGAGTGACGTGGTTCCCGACGAGGCGGCATAGTTCTGATAGAAAGCACCAAAACCATTAGAATACTCACAAAAGACACAGGACTGCCAAACCTAAGCTCTGATACCAAAATTGTCACATCCCGGCCCGGGGTGGATTACTTCCCGGGCCCGCTCCACCACCGTAGCACGATATTGTCCACTTTGGGCTTACCATTCCCTCACGGTTTTGTTTTTGGGAACTCATGAGCAACTTCCCAGTGGGTCACCCATCATGGGATTGCTCTAGCCCCCTTCTCGCTTAACTTCGGAGTTCCTACGGAACCCGAAGCCAGTGAGCTCCCAAAAGGCCTCGTGCTAGGTAGGGATGGGAATATACATTTAAGGATCACTCCCCTGGGCGATGTGGGATGTCACAATCCACCCCCCTTAGGGGCCCGACATCTTCGTCGGCACACATGCGGCCAGGGTTAGGCTCTGATACCAAACTGACATACCCCGACCGAGATCAGGGCGTGCTGGCCGTCACGTGGAAGTGACGTAGCCATGTGCACATGCGGAAGCTAATAAAAAGTAATATAAAAGTACGAATAATTAAAACTAGCATACAAAAGGTCGAAGTAATAACAATTGCTAGCGTGAAATGACACAAGTTCAGAGCAATAAGCCTAAAGCAGTCCAAATAAAAATGATGCGACAACAGTGCACCCGAAGGTGACCCTATATTGGTGAGTGTCTGTCAGAAATGCCGAGAAGCCCTCTGGGAAACCACCGAACCTGCTAAGCAACTAGAACCTGGAGGGGCATAAAACAAAAGCGTGAGTGGGCAAAAACAAAGCTTTTCAAAAACCATTACAAAAACAATACTCTAACCCCTCGCCGTAAAACCTGTATACTTCCCAGAAAATAAACATATGCTCATATATATATAGATATGCCAATCAAGCTCAAGAATATGCCATGTCGGAACCTCAGAATGAAATGACAGTACTCAGGTATAAATCATATCAATAACATATAATCTGGCAGCCGGAGTCACCTAACGTGACCTGTACGGCTGCATCTAGAGCTCAAATCTCAAAATCAATAACTGAACCTGCCCACGAGTCGGAACCACCTAAAGTGGTCTGTATGACAGGCCTGGGTGTAATACATATAAACGCTCTAGTGCTATGATCACGTGAAGACTGTGCGAATGATCGTGGATCACCTACGAGTCGGAACCACCTAAAGTGGTCTGTACGACAGGACTGTGCACCTAACTTGGATCCAAGCTGAGCGTATGGTGCTGGAGGTGAACAACACGTGAAGGACTGTGCCCTACTCTGGGCGGGAGCACTAACACCGGGGGTGCAGGTTATGAGCTCTCTAAGCATCTCTAATCACTATTGAATGCAAATATTAAATAACGCTTACCTGGCACTTACCTGTGCGTCCACAGCACCAAATATGCATACGTATATATATACGACTAATAAAGTAACTAACGATGCATAAGTAACGATAATATAACACATGGCATAACTAATAAACATTTAAATCAATTTCTGGGAAAATAAAGTATATAGGTATATACGTTAAACCAAAAGCCCACTCACTGGTATGTGGAAGGGTCATAGCCCCCCTGCCTCGAGTGACCACGCTCGTCCTCGGGATACGTTTCACCTATATGCGAAAATACTATAAAAACGTTAATTTTAAAGCACATAACCTTCCTTTCGTAATAACTTCTCATACATTGCTCAAAATGGACAATTGAATATACCAACGTGCTCTACACAACCTCAGGATCACAACCATATGTTTAGAAAAATTTTCCACCGCCGCACGCGCCCCCATGCGCCGGCCACGCGCAGGCACGTGCCTGGCACGCTGACGGCGTCAACTGATGCCGTTAGGAATATTCCGTCAGAATTGACGGAATATTCCGTCTCCTTCTCCGCCGAGACTCCGGCGATGTCGCCGGCGCCGAAAACTGGAAAAATCTTCTAACTTCGTTTTCTCTCTCATTTCTCAACCATTTTCTACGATTCTTTCCCCAAATTGAAGCCTAGAACTAGTAGAACAACGATATAACACTTTTAGGGCCTAAAAATCACGAGATCTTACCTGTCCACACTATCCAAAACCGGCCAACTTCGAACCAGGCGATTTCAACGTCAAAACTCTTCGAACGAAGCACTCCGAGGCTCCTTGGGACCTCACCAAGTCACCTACGAGCTTCAAAATCCCAAAAACATGCTAAATTATTTTTGCATGAATAGTACCCCAAACTGTTTTCGTGAAAACGACGTGAAAACGGTGGTTTTATCACCTGAAAATGGCACGACTAGACTCCTCTTAGCCTCACGAGCTCGAAGGTGGTCTTGGTTCCCTCGATCTACTAAGGTTTGAGTGTGTTCGTACGTTTTCAGAAGGAAGAGGAAGGAAAGAGGACTCGGGAGAGAGAGAGAGAGAGAGACAGGGAAAGGGACAGAGAAATAGTGAGGGTGAGAGTGTGTGTGGGTGGCCCAACACACGCCAACACACCATCAAACAACCAATAAACGTAAACGAAACGAACTAGGGGCAAGGTAGTCATTTCACATGCACGTTTTCAATATTTCCGGGAGGGGATGTCACATTAACATTGGTTTAGATGTAATAATATTTGAAAAAAAATACAAAATAAAGATATGAAATAGGCTTTCGATTCAGTTAAATACTTAGGAACAACTTTACTTTTAAACTTGTGAAAGCAGCAATGTTTAGCGAGGACAACACTTCCATTGGCAAAGAAGAAAAACTTTCTGTAACATTTGCCATAATGTAGTCCTCAACTCTTCTTTTTTGTGAAAAAAGAAAAATTTAAACAAATTGTCAAGAGCCAGTGAAAAATCTATTTAAATTTTTATTAATAAGGTGACGAGTTAATATGATGAGTATTATTTAATTGTTTAATAGTGCACAATTGTTAGCTAACATTTCAAATTTTTGCAATGTTAATATAGCAGATGTGCAAAACAATTTACAATTATAGTAATTATAGAGAGTAAACTACTTGATATTTTCAATGACTATGTTGTATTTGTGTGCAATTCTCTGGTTGATTTGTTTCGGTTCCAAATGTTACACTACAGTTATATAGTCACGCCCTGGGCCCGAAAATATTAAATTCGGAAAATGATATTGGTAACAGCCCAAAAATAAAGCAAAGTTTTTGGGCCGTCGCCAATATCATTTCCCAACCCAAAAACTTTGCTTTATTTTGCGAAATAAAGCAAAATTTTTGGGCCATCACCAATATCATTTCCCGAAATTAATATTTTCAGGCCTAGGGTGTGGCATATACGACCCACGATATCTCGCAATTTAATAGATAAATATAGGTAGATTGTCAAAATCGGTTTCACAAAAAAATACTAACGTTTTTGAATGTTTGTATATATATGCATTATTATTACCTATAGGGATGTCAAGTCTGTTTAGGCAAGGATAAAGTGTGTTATAGTCTTGCAAAAAAAAAAAAAAAAAAAATTGGTGTCGAGGGATAGGTGGAAATACACTTGTCAAATTTTTTAAAGTTATTTTTCCATTGAACACAACTTGTGTGTCATGTGGCACGACTCTGTATTGAGCTCTCATTCTATTCGTTTGGAAGTCCATGATTTCATAGTAGCTATTAGCTTCAGTTTTTGAAGCTATGATTTCATAGTCGATGTCTGCTACACATGCCTTAACTGCAAGTTGCTTTACAATTAATTATGCCAAAAAAGAAAAGAAAAAGGTTACAAATGTTATTAGCAAACAAATTAGAATACAGACTATATCTTCAACAATATAAATAACTGTGTATACATTGAATAGTAACCATGGATGCAGAAAAGAAACAGTCAAATTACTTTAACTAATGTTTAAAAAATATTTATACACTTTAAAAAAATTAATATAAAAAAATATAATTGTCTGAATATAACCAAAAGTGTCAAAAATGAAAGAAATTTGAAACATCACATAAAGCTTGTTTTAAAATATTTGATTTCCATGTTTAGCCTCAATCTGAACACATTGTACTATTTTGTTGAAAAAAAAATGTGATCTTAACTTTATTAAACAAAATCATATTTGACATAAAAAAATAAAATACTTAAGTACACACTTTATTCACCTAAGTAAATTTAAGATTTATTATTTAGTATGTATAAAAGCATTAGAGACAAAAATATTGTGTCCTTTGTTAATTATTTCTTGCTATCAGCTTTAATTAAAGAGTGAATTCTCACCGTTTCATCAACTAATATACAGTTTAGAGCTGTATACTTCTGAACAGTTCTAGGGATTGTTGACTTCCATACTCTGCATATCCGAACTTTTATCTTCATTGCTTTTCTGTATGGTTGCAATTGATGGATTGGAGTTGCAACAACGTTTTCCATTTAGTATGCTCAAATTAAATATAGATTATTTTATGAATTTAGGAATTGCTATGATACAAAGCTAAAATGAACATTCAAATAAGCAACAATATGTTGTACACACAAAAAGACATATATAAGGATACAAATTTTAAAATGCAATGAGATTTTACCAAGTAGAAAATTTTAAAGGGTTAAATAAATGATGACATATGTGTGTGTGTGTGTGTATTGTTGTGACATATGTTCTAATCAGTATTGTGATTGTGTAAATCCTAAGTAGAGATAGATTAGGAGTCCTTTGGGATTTAGAAGATCTTTCCTAATAGACTTTGTATTACTTGGAGAACAAGGATCTCTCTTCCTTAATACTATAAATCAAGGCACAAGGACTGGGGAATTAACACACAATTCCTCAAGCCTATTCTCCACTCTCTTTCTCTCTATAACGCACCCCTCAGTTAAATATATGCCACAATACGTTATTAGCATGCTCTTCATGCTGTGCTAAAGAGAATTTATTCGTCTTCAATCAAGGGAGTATTACGTTTCAATTATTTTTAGTTGATTAAATTTTGATTTTTATTGAATTCATATACTTTTATTGATTCAATATCTTTTCTTTTCTTATGTTGAACGTGATACAAATTTTGAAGATGAAAGTCGAAATTGAACACAGAACCCATTCACAATGTTCATCACGCAATCCAAGTTCTTCTAAAACAATGGTTTTTACCTCAATATTTTTTTTAGCCTTAATTGCATGAACCTTCACCATAATGCATGACCTAACTTTACGTTTTACAAATTTTAGATTCTACATAAACTAATCCATAATATTGCTATTATGTGAATTGAATATGTGTGAATAAGGAAGAAAAAGGAAAGAACAAAGGATGTTGAAACCCTAGAATTCGCATTGGGCTTGAAAACCCAGCCTGTCTTTGACTAGGCCCTGATTCCATATGGCGCTGAGCCACTAACCCAGCGAGCTATAGGCTTTTGAGTCGAGCTGCCACACCAGAAATGGAGCTGCGATGCAACAGAGCACAACTTTGCTACTCTGATAACATTAGGAAACAACGTTGTTTTGGTGTCACCCCTAACCCAGAAAATCTGAGATTACGGCTTTGCCGTCCTTTTTTTTGTAGATATCACAACCTGCAATCATGTTAGTTTGGGTTTGCATCATTGTCTCCGACGATGCCCCTTGAATTTCCCGTTTGAAATTCATTGAAATCGAGGATTCCTCAAATTGAATCCTCTCGATTTTACCCTTCCCTGACGTCGAGGATCCTTTTCTGTCGTTGAGACTGGTTCTTCGATGAACCATCATGCATTGCAACTCAACCTTGAGTTTTCCTGACCAGCGGCCCAGCACTGCGTCTACAGCCCACATCACACCAGCCCAATTAGGCTCTGGTGTTCCCCTGCACCACACCACACTTGATCAGCACCCTTGCATGGGCTCTTGCTGATTTGGGCCTTCAGCTCCATTTATTTTTGGTTTGTTTAGTGATAGGAGCATATTTATGCGCCTTAGTTAGCTAGTTCTTATGCATTTTTGTTATGTTTTATTCGTTAAAGTAGTCTTTTAAGCTACTTTCATGTGTTTTCAGGTTTAAAGGACATATTACATGAAATGATGCAATTGGGAGCTTTTGGAGCAAAACTGAGCTGGAATGTGGTGTATGCAAATGGAGCACGAGGAATGAACGAGGTTGAAGGTCAAAGGAGCTTAAGAAATGAAGAAATGAAAGTGAAGAGCAAGGAAGTCGGAATTGGTAACCAAAGTTTCTAAAGTTGGAAGTTTCTATTCTTGGAGGTTTCCATTGTCGTGAGTTTCTATTCTTGGCTTTGGGCTTTTAGATGACCTAAACCCTAACTCTTTGTGGACCCTAAGCCTATGCCGCACCTAAACCCTAACCTTAGCCCATTTTAGAGTCATTGCCGTGGGCTTTAGCCCAAGTCCTTTCCCTTGCCATGCAAGGGGGGCATTTTAGGCCCAAATCCATGCATTAAGCCCTTCACCCTAATTGGCCCAAATCCATGCATTAAGCCCTTCACCCTAATTCTTCCTCCTAATTAGTGCATCCCACCATTCCATTCCATAATTTCCATTAGTGCATCCCACCATTCCATTCACACTTAAATGCCCATTATCCCATTTTTTTAGCTTTTAATTCCACACCATCCCATTATCCTTTACATCCACTAAACCATCCATCCACCATAATTCCCACCATCCACACCTTTTCCCATCCACCAAATACCTTAAACAAACATCCATTAACACCCATTCTCTTCCTATAAATACCCATTCATTCCATTCACCAAATCATCTCATTTTCCATTGTAATACACAAACACTTCCCCTTCTCCATCTTCTCCATTTCCACTCCATTCCACACTTCCATCCCCCCAACCAACTTATCCTTAAACCTTGTGCTACAACAACGAGGAAGAGAAGAGTGCCTAAACGTTCATACAATTCAAGTTTTGAGTTGTTGGAATGTTTAGGTGTTTCTTTGATTTCAAAGTTTCATTTTAATTCTCTTTGTTTTGTACGTATAAGGAATGGAAGAGAAGAGTGCTTAAACGTTCATACAATTCAAGTTTTGAGTTGTTGGAATGTTTAGGTGTTTCTTTGATTTCAAAGTTATGAGGAACTAAACCCCCTTTAGCTAGGGGGTGATTCGAAACTATGTTTATATTTGCAATATGAATTGATTAACTTTCGTTGGAATTTCATAAGTTGTGGATTCAATTTGTTTAACCGTTTGATTGATAACTTATTTATGAATGTTTATTAAGAATGCGCGCTTAATTTTCATGCATAAATATGACGCTAGAATATAAGTGATTTTCACCTAATCGTTATGAACTTATATTCACAAGTAGTGGAGGTTGCTTATAAACAATCGCGTTAAATGAATTCTTGGCATAAGTTTCATGCAATCATAGTAACGAATGCCTCGTCAACACTTATAGTTTTCATGATGCTTAATGATTCTTGCTTGTATCTCTATTATGCAATTCATGTAGGGAACTTGTGAGGAATGCTTTGGATTGTCGTATGCAATCATCCAATTCATTAATTTAAGGAAAACTTGACGGTTAATTTAAGCGGACCTAATTAACCCGGGGCGTTGAGAATTCATGGTTTATTGAAAAGCAATTAGACATCGTTTTGTATGCAAGTATAACATATGTGGAGATGAACCCCTTAGCTAGCTTCACATCCATTCATTTCCGTCAAATCCATATTTACAATTTGTTTTATTTCCAAGTTTCCATTTTTAGTTTAAAGTCGTCCAAATCCAATCCCCCTTTACTTTATTGTTCAATTTAGTTAGAAATCAATTTAGTTTGTGTTTTTAAAGCATTTTGAGTCTTTTGGTTTGTCTTAGTGTTTTAACGTTTAGTTTCACATTCTTTGAGTCTAGTTTAGTGTTTTATATTGTTTTTACGTTTTTGAGTCAGTTTCCAAGGTTTTAGCAATCCCTCCTAATCCCCGGTCCAGAACGATCCCTACTTACATACTTACTACAATTGACGAAAAGAGGGTTTAATTTGTGCGCGTATAATTCTCGCATCATTTAGGCCTAGCCTGCTCCACCCGAGATGTTCCTAGCCCAATTCTGGTTGTGGACCTTTTCTTTTTTCTTTTTTCTTTTTTTTTTATTTTTTATTTTTTTCAAAATTTTAGCCTCGTGGCTTTGGTCCATTTTGGGCCACCAAATTTAATCGCCTAAAACATTTTTGGCTTTGGTTCATACTTCCGAACCTGAAGTTTCAGAAAAGTGTCATAAAAACCTGAAATTTCTTAATGCGCAACACTCATGTTGAAACCCGAAGTTCTCCATGTTTAAATCCGTTTAAATCAAACCATGTTTTAGAACCTGCATGTTCTAACTTTGCTGTTTATGAAAATTTTATTTCCTAAAACATCAATCACATTCTTATTTCCGCCATTCAGCATATTGTCGAATCGTAACAAGTTCGATTTCACTGATTTGGAAGTTTCAAACAAGAAACTACTTTATGTGGATACGAGACGTGAAACCCTACTTGACTAAGACTGGTTGCAAAATCATTGTAGCCAGTTATGGTGTGGAAGAGTTGGATAAGCCTCCGCTATGATCTTTATTCGAACACTTATGCCTGAAGCATATCAAATGGAAGTATCTCACTGCCGAGGACTCCATGGCTCTTTGACTCACTATGGACCATTTCAAATCATGTGAAGATGAATTCTTGCTTGAAACAAAACATGATTGAAACTTTTACCTCCATGCATAGGTACAATTCCGAAGTTTATGTCCGATCGAATTTTGACTGGAAGAAAATTTTTCTCGTCCTTCTATATCTATATTGCTCCTGAAGTAGCAGTATAGAGAGCAGAAGTTTACTAAATTATCGGATTTGATTGGTACCATACTTGTGAGAGAAAGGTACCTGAACAATTCGGCTAGGAGCTACTAAACAATATAGACCCAATTTCGGCTGGAGTCTACCGAATGGTGGTGCCTTGCTTTGGCAAGGATATACCCATGCATGCTCTGCTTCTGCAGAGATGCACCGAAGGGCATACTTTGCTTTGGCAGAGGTGCACCGAACGGTATTGCTTTGCTTCTGCAGAAGCTACTGAACATACCCATCCAGTTTCAGCTGGAACCTACCGAACCCAAGTCTAGGTATGTCTCTCTCTCTCTCATACAATTTAATTTCGAGTTTGTTTTACAACATATGGTAGAATTAGGCCCACCAAGAGGTGGTATCACACCCGAAGCATGATCTTTGGCACCTAAAACTTCAAGAATACGGGGTAGTATTCCTAAACCTTAACCCTGTAGAATCTAACTTCGTTTTGACGGAATAGATCATTGGTTATGCAGTTTTATGTGCTTTTACCAATGTTGTTGAGGAGTACCATTCCCATAGTCAATCTGTGAGACTAATTTTGCTCCACCTAACACATTTGGAAGAGCGAAATTTGACATTGAAGGCCGTATTGGCCGAACCCCCTTGTATATTTGGTTTACTTTGTGAACAATTTATTTTATTCTCGGATTTAAGATTGGTGTTTGGATGTCACTATTATTCTTGAATAAAGAGTTAATTAACGAAAATTACAACATGTGACTACAATTAACTCATGCTTAGGTATGTTTTGTGGGGAAGTTATCTGTCTAGTTCTATGCTAACTTCATACCTAATCATCCCCTGACAACCTTTTAGGGTTATCCAACCTGATTATGGGCCATGAAACTATCTTATATTATCTCAATGATACTAATTTTACCATAAAGGGAAGCCTTTTACTCACTTCTTTTCGAAAGAATGCCTTTTTTGAGCTTTAAGGATATTTGAGAGTATTATTACCATATTGAAACCAATGTAGAAAATGGAGAAAAATTCCTTGGCATATTACCATATTGCACTTCCTACTAATATAGCTAGAAGCATATTCTAGAGAAGATAGAACGCTTAACGAGGGGATTACACCCATTCAGGTCCACTATGTGGCCCGCCAGAATCCTGCGATTTCAAAGGAATTTTTGCTATGGATGTACGTTTGGGATATCTAGGATGATCCATGATGCATCGTTTTCGGCATCATCTTACTAGAAGTAAAGACATCATACCTGGACGCATACTATACCTTAACACCCTTCACCTTTTCTACAAAGGATTCAAAGGGGACATTTGTGGACTGATTCAACCACCTTGTGGACCATTTAGATACTTTATAGTATTGGTTAATGCTTTTACACGTTGGTCACACGTGTGGCTATTGTCCACAAGCTGTATTCTCCACACTGGTGGTTTAGATTAACAAGCTCAGGGCTCACAACCCTAATTATCTGATCACATTTATTTGATTGGATAAGTTGGAGAATTTACATCGAAAACTTTCGATGGATATTGCATGTCGGTTGGGTTTTAAAGTTGAACATCTAGTACCCCATGTTCATACCCAGAATGACCTAGTAGAAGCATTCATTAAATGCCTTCAAATGCTTACGCAATCGATTGGTTATACGTACCAAGTTCTTGGTCTCTCCTTGGGGCCATGCAATATTGCAAGCAACCATGTTGGTCCGCCCGAGGTTTATCACGACCCAACCTTATAAAGCGCGTGTCAGTTGGTTATCAGATCTGAACTCGACATATCGTATCTACGGGTCTTTGGTTGTGCGGTCTATGTGCCATTTGTGTAGCCCTTACGTACAATAGAAAAAAAAAAAAGTCATTAGGGAAGGATGGGAATCTATGTCGGTTATGATTTTCCTTCTAAAATTTGTTACTTAGAACCTTTGACAGACAATCTCTTTACCGCTCGTTTTGCAAATTGTCACTTTTATGAGACAATCTTTCTGACGTTAGTGGGAGATAAGAACGTCAACATTCCTAAAAGAACGACGTGAATTATAGTGGACATCCCTACTATATCTCATCTCAATCCCAATCTAGATCGTTAGAGTATAACTAGACATTTCCTCTGATCTAGAAAAAGTGACGAGATCACATATACTAGCTGCAAATGTGCCTTCAAAGATGAATGTACCAAATGTACAATGGACTTTTATCCCAAAAGCAGGATAGTACTGTGGCTGACCCTTGTACATTGGCAGTTAGCCAATCAATCTCTCATGTGCTAGAAACGTGGTAGATTACTCGGATCGAGGATTCACTTCCCCATAAGTGGAGGAATGTGGCGCAAACAAATCTGCCATTCAATCGTTGTCTAAATCATTTTCATGTCATGAGATTAAATTCGAATTACTCCCGAGACATGAATTTTTTGATTCAGTATACTAGTTTGGATGAGATATGGAATTGGAATGAGATTATCATAGATGATGTTTCGTTTATATGGTAACTACTGACACAAATGAAAAGCAACAATAACAAATTGTGTTTCATTGATTAGTGTCGATGTAGAACTAATTGGTCAATTAGAAGAATCAATTGATGACGAATGAGATGAATGAAATTGTGGGATATGACGCTTTGTGGTGCAAGGTTTCTTTCATACGCCATGTGATTGATTGCAGCATTATAAACGTGGTTGTAGTATCTTTGGGATCCTGGTACGAAACCTACATGGAGTTTCCAAAAGGCTTACATATACTGATTCAAATAGTTGCAGACCACAAGAACACCATTTTGGTTCTAATGAGGCATTCACTTTGCGGATGCAGAACTATCCAGGTAGATGTGGTATACCCCTCTAAGTGAATATTTGATCAGTTAGGGATATATGCCCTTGCGTGTACAAAATCTGAAATTACTAGAGTTGAGAAAACTAACTCGCACCTAAAGTCGGACTTTAAGATTAATGATCTTGGGAGAACTCGACATTACCTCGATCTAAAGTTTCGAGCTAGTTCTAATGGTATTTTGGTTCACCAGTCGAACTAGACCCAGAAGGTGTCACATCTGAGTATACCCTGATTGTCTGTACGCTAGATGCAAATGAAACCTTTATGGAGAGTATAGAGCATAAGTTTCTATATTGGAACATGAGGCAACCATATCTAAGTACCATTAGCATTTGTTGTACTTAGTTCAATGCGCTAGAATCAGACATCTTATGTGCTAATAATCTTTTGGCATAAAGCAACATTGTGCCTACAAGCTATCACCAAATTTGGTGTGAAAGACGTTTTTACGTTACTACGGATTTGGGCTTACCCTATGCATCTCATAATAGATCACACCCCTTGATCTTAAGAATGATGCCTACCTTGTGGGATTCGTTGAATCAAACCATCTATTTGACCGCACAAGGTACGTTCTTGCATGGTTATGTCTTTACCATTAAGGAACACCGCATTATCTTGGAGGTCAACCTGATAAACCTTTAGTTGTGAAACTTTTAAATCCTTCCAAGACTCACTGTATCTCATCACGTGAGAGATATAGGTTGAGAACTCTTGTTGAGCATATTCAAAATCCCTACGTTTTTCATCTATTTTTAAGTCCAAACAATGATCCATGAAGACAACGCTGCATGTATCGACCAAATCATAATACATCCCAACAAGTCAACTCTAAACATATTGTGTCTACATCAGCATGAGCATCAGAGGATTGAAGTCAAGCAGTTTGATCCCAGACAACCTTGTCGACCTCTACATGACGTCACTGCCGAAGTCTACCTTCCAGAAGCTTGTCCAAGGAATTGGTATGTGTAACTTTCTCACTTGCGATGCTTGTAATTTCATTTGGAAGTTTTGTCAAACTCAGGGGTAGTATCCAGAAGTATACTCACTTTACCTTCTCTTTTTCGTACGATGAAGAGCATTTTTCCCACTGCTATTTGACTAGGTTTTGACGAGGCACCTATCCTGGGTTGTTCATACCTTTATGTACGTCCTACTTGCATCGTCAAGACGTATAGTTTTGACTTAATGCAACTTCTCACTTTTCTCCTTTGACTATGGGCTTTTGTCCCACCTTGGGTTTTGCCATAGCAAGGTTTTGTGAGTTTTACCCCCCATGCATTCTTTTGTTTGTTTTGAGACTCGCATTCGCTACTTGTGCCAACTGGATGAGACAACGTCATCAACTACTTCTACATTTGCCTAAATGATGTGCCATCTACTTGAGTATTTGCACACTCAAGGAGGAGTGTTGTGACATATGTTCTAATCAATATTAGGATTGTGTAAATCCTAAGTAGAGATAGATTAGGAATCCTTTGGGATCTAGAAGATCTTTCTTAATAAACTTTGTGTTACTTGGAGGGCAAGTTTATCTCCTTCTCAATACTATAAATAAAGGCACAAGGACTGGGGAATTAACACACAATTCCTTAAGCCTATTCTCCACTCTCTTTCTCTCTATACCGCACCCCTCAAATAAATATAGGCCACAACATATATATATATATATATATATATATATATATAGAAAGAGAAAGAGAGAAAGAGGGAGATAGGATCACGAGACAAAGATTTTAATAAACATTTTTATACTCCTTTATAGCCTTTAGATCTTATAAGATCCATCGATCTTGATTAAGAGTGATTTGGAGGCTAATGACTTGGATGATGATATAGATTATAACTAATAAGGTAAACACAAATTTAAATTTAAAAAATTAAAAAAGAAATAATCAAACTTTGAAATTTCTAGTGTAAAAACAAAAAAAACAAAAAAAAAAAAAAAAAGGAAAAAAGAAAAAAGAAAAAAAAAACAAAAACAAAAAAAAAATTTCTATTTCCATCTTTGCCAAAAAGGTCTGCAACTTCTATATGAAAAGTCTTTATTTCCTTCAAATGAAGAACCCTAATTATAATAGAAGAAACATGATACCAGGTAGAAAGATTGAAAATTTAGAATTTAGGGTTTTGCTTTGAGAATAATTTAGGATTTTGCTTTGACTTTAACCACCCTTGTCCTAGGCTAGCAACTCAATCACTTTGCCACCGCCATAGCAAAACCCTATCGAGCCAAGCAGGATTGAGATTTATGCAGCCACAAACTCATCAACCATTCATTTTGCACTGTATTAAAAAAAAAAGTGAAATCCAGGAGTCAAAGGTTGAAAATTTAGAACTTAGGGTTTTTTTTTCCTAAGAAGATTCAAGAGGCTAAAAGCTTGATTCATTCTAGTGTGCATCAAAATTTCGTATCAATCAAATTAGAGTATCTCAAGTAGTGAAGGCGCGAGAACATTGATCTCACTACTACAATATTAGCTTTAAGTGTCGGATGATGGTGGCAGTTTAATAAGCCATTATGTCGGATAAAAGATATCCGACACATCTTTCAGTTAGTGTTGGATAACAATGAAATCTTGTCGGTTATATTCGACATAAATTCCTGGCAGATATTTAGTGTCGGATGCAACCGCCAGTATTTTTGAATTATTATTTTTTAAATATTTTTAACTTATTCTGGTGGTTTTTAAATTAATGGTGGCAGTTATAACCGGCATAAATTGACTGTTTTATTATTTTAGTATTCTGGCAGTTATAAACAACAGAAATTGACTTTTTTATTATTTTTACGCCAAAAGTTTTTCAATTTGTTGTTCATTCAGATTCCTGTGTGAGAGAAACCCTAGCAAGTTAGTATATAAGCTGAGTTATCAACTTCCCTTTTCTCATGCGCTGTTTACCCCATCTCTCTCCACTTTCTCCTACAATTTCTTCCATTCCTCTTGCTTTCAGAAAAACCTTACCCGCCAGCAATCAAAACCAAAGCTTCCATCTTTTCTGTCAAACCAATCCATCCAAGCCGAAAGCATCCATCAGTTCTCTCTGGTTTCGTATTACAACTCCATATTCTGAAACCTGCAAACCTGAACACAGATCTACCTTCATTTCTTCGTAGACCTGAGCCTAGCTTACCTATTTTAGCTGTCTCGGTTTGCCGACGCATAAAGGTAAAATGCATCGATCTTGTTTCCTCATTAATTTCTTAATTCCAGCACAAATGCAATAGTGAAATTCAAGCCTAGTCCATGAGCTTGTGTTGTAGACGATGACCGGAGATGATGTCAAACACAAGGAATGGTAGCAACGTCAGACTTTAGATTTGCAAGAAAAATGAGTAGCGGCAACCATGATTCCACAGATCTCATAAATATAGGTATAAATGCTCAACCCAAAATGAGCATGGTCTCTGTATCCATATATCTGATAGTCTTCATTATACTCGTGTATTTTTTTTTTTTATTGTATGCATGCTGCCCTGAATAATTGTGATGAAGTTGAGAAAGATGAAATTGTTTGTGAGATGCAAGTCTTTTGAGGAAGATGAAGTTGTTTGTGAGTAGCAAGTCTGGGATGAGGTGCAAGTCTTTTGAGGAAGATGAAGTTGTCAACAAATGTTTGTTGTTTCTTTCACTTTATTTTTCAGATTTGGTTTGGCTTGGTGTAAACATTCAAGCAAATTCAATGTATTCAATTAAATTTAAAATATTTTTTTTAACGGATTAAGAATGGATTTGTCAATTTAAATTTACTTTGGTTGCTGCCAGCAATTGCACCGCCCAAGCTTTACCACTTTGCATTCACACGAAAAGTGAAGTACACAATCAAGAATAGAAGCATTGTAAATGAGAGGACATTGTACGTAAAGGAAACGAGAAAACGAATATTTTAAATTGAGCAGATTTCAAAATTGTGCCCTGTCAGTTTTATTGGACAGAAAATGCTCTTATTTATTCATTATTAATATATTCTCTATTGGTTATATCTGATACAAGTTCTGTCGATTTGATAGTATTTTCTGTCAGAAAATTCATTTCTTGACACTGGCAATTCTGTCGCTTATTATATCCGTCACTGCATCCATTTTCTGTTGAATTTTGCTTAATATCCAACAGTAATATACATTTCTTGTCGGTTATCATAACGACATTAATAAATGGTTTCATAGTAGTGTCTGCCTCCTCACCCTTCTTGGGTGTTCTTCATTGTGGGTTTTATATTTTTTTTTTATCAGTTTAAATTTTGATTTCTTTTATTTTTTTCAATTTTATTTTATTTGGTATTTCTAATTAATTCAAATTAGTGTTTTTCTTATTACTTATAAATTTATAATCCACATAATCATCCAAAATCATTTAATGTTTAAAAATCTTCACAACACTCTTAATCTAGACCATTGAACGTTATAAGATCTAAAGGCTATAAAGGAGTGTAAAAATGTTTGTCCTTTGATCATATCCCATATACATAAATGGCGGATATATGGCACCACAAAAAAAAAAAAAAAGGTTTAACACAAGTCTTGGATCATCAAATGATGTGTACATTTTTAATGGTTGAGATGTAATCTAATTTATCCAATTAATTTTCTTTATTCAAATAATTATGAATTGGGAATAAAATTCTATAAACCAAATTAAGATTTTTATATTCTCTTTCCTATCTCATTTATTGTTTTTTCATTAATTTCTCCAATTTCTCCTTTCTCCTTTGGCTCTTTCTTCTCCTCTTCATCGTTCATCCTATGTACAGATATTTCCCCCTCTTTCTTTTCCATTCATCCTCCCATTGCCATGCTATCTTATTTTCTAATTTTTTTTGCTTTGTTTTTAAATTTCTTCTCCATCTTGGTGATCGAATATTTCTACACCAGCTAAACTTTTGTTTTCTTTATTCAGACCCGATTCCTTATAACCCTTGGATGTTTTGAACACATACGGAATCGCAATCCATATAAAATGTTGCACAACTTAGCTAACTAGCAACAGAGTATTGCGTCCAGGAACCATCCATTTATTGAAGAAATAATTGAAATTGTTGCAGCCTATAAGCTTATGCATCACATGATATTAATTATTTGACTGCAGACCCTAACTCAATGCTAAGATGCATGGACACGGGTAACAGCCACCGTATCCCGTATCTGACATGCAGGGATATGGATACGCATAGGATACATGTGGATACGAGCCTGATACGTATCAGAATGAATGGATACGTTGTTTATTGATGAGATACGCGTATCATACTGTCGAGATACGCGTATCACACTTTTCGGATACGTTTTCAGCTAAATCAGAGGATAATCCAACTAAATCAGAGGATAATTAGAAGAAAAAAAAATAAAAAATAAATCAAGAAATCCGCACAGAATCGTGATTGATTCCAATTAGCTAAACTAAAACGATTGTTTGGCTAAAACCAAAACGATTTTGGGTATAAAATAATGATTTACCTATTTTTCTTCACTCAAACCTCAGAATTCAGAAATCAGACTTGTCGTCTGCAACTGCTCCGTCGTCTCCGTCCAACTGCTTCGTCGTCTCCATAGTCTCCGTCTGCAACTGCTGGTAAGAGCTTTCGACTTCGTTTTCACTATGTTAATTTTGAAGCTCAATCTGATTCCTAGAAGCAGAACCCATCTCTGCAGCTGAAAGGAAAGCTTGCTTTCCTGTTTTTAATTTCGAAGCTAAAAGGCTTTTGAAGGTGAAAGGAAAGCTTGCTTTCCTATTTTGCTTTTGAAGGTGAAAGGAAGCTTGCTTTCCTGTTTTTAATTTCGAAGCAAAAGCAGCTGAAAGGACTGTTTTTAATTTCAAAGCTAAAAGGCTTTTGCTTTGAGCCTTTGACTGATTCAATGAGTGTTGATTGGAAAAGGGCCTTTTGCTTTTTGTATATAATATTATTATTAGATTCCAGCCTTACGCCAACAGTTTTTTATTGGAATAGCCTTTCATGATATTTAGATTATAATACATTGTTTTAGATATTATTGTGCTTTCATGATATTTAGCTTAATCTGTTATGTAAATTGGGAATACAGTGTTCTAGATATTTAGATTATAATATTTTATGTATATGCTTTCATGATGCATTTTTTATTTCTTAAGTTAATATAAATTTTTCATGTATTAGTCTTTGTCTATACAATTGTACGATGAATTGACTTTTATTGTTTATATGTTTGTTAATTTAGGAAAATGAATCACCCTGATAATCATGTGAATGATAATGCTAATCTGGATGAGATTGTTGAAAATTATAATGCTTCGCTGTGGAAGTATGTCAAAAAGCTCGAAAAAGTGGGAAATAGAGGAGGAGGAAATACTAAATTTGAGTGCAATTATTGTCAAAAAACTTATAAAGGATCCTACTCTAGGGTCAAGTTTCATTTGTTAAAAATGTCTGGAAATGGGATCGCGCCTTACAACAAGGTTACTGATGAAACTCTTGCGGAAATGAATAAGTTAGTTCGAGAGTGTGAATACAAGTTGAAGAGTTCTGCTCCTAAACATGTTTCGTTGCCCAATACTGGTTCATTCTGTTATGATCTACCTGAAGCAAATCTTGATCCAAAGAAGAGAAAGGGAACAAGTGGGCCTCTTAGTAAAGCTTTTAACAAGGAGGCTCGAAATCAATGTGATGCCGAAGTTGCAAGGATGTTTTATACAGGTGGCTTATCATTTAACCTTGCAAGAAATCCGCACTATCGGAACTCATATGTTCGTGCTTCTACACTTCCAGGGTATGTTCCACCAGGTTATAACGCACTGAGAACTACTCTTCTGCAACAAAAGAAGAGTCACATTGAGCGGTGCCTCCAACCAATCAAGCGCACATGGAGCACTAAAGGTGTAAGTGTTTGTAGTGACGGGTGGACAGATGCTCAAAGGAGACCACTTATTAATATTATGGCAGCTTGTGAAAGTGGGCCAATGTTCTTGAGAGCAATTAATTGTGAAGGTGAATACAAAGACAATCATTGTATTGCCAACTTTCTTACAGAAGCTATTAAAGAAATTGGTCATGAAAATGTTGTTCAAGTGATCACTGATAATGCCCCTGTTTGTAAAGCTACTGGGTTACTTATTGAGGCCCACTATCCCCATATCTTTTGGACACCCTGTGTTGTTCACACTCTTAATCTTGCTTTGAAGAGTATATGTACTCCGAAACAAGCAGAAGTTTCCTATGATGACTGCAATTGGATTTCAACTATTGCTAGTGATGCTTGGTCCATAAAAAATTTTATTATGAACCATAGCATGAGATTGTCCATGTTTAATGAACATTGCAAACTAAAGTTACTTTCCATTGCCGAAACAAGGTTTGTTTTCTCCACTTTTTTTTTTTCCTTATTTAATTATAAGTTGTTCTAATTTTTAAATTTTTCAGATTTGCTTCCACACTTGTGATGCTTAGAAGATTGAAGGAAATAAAGGAAGGTTTACAATAAATGGTGATTAGCCTGAATTGGGCTTTGTACAAAGAAGATGATTTGGTTAAAGCAATGATGGTGAAGCAAAAGATATTGGATGAGGATTTTTGGGAGAAGATTGATTATATTCTTTTCTTTACAGCTCCAATATATGAGGTTATTAGAATGGCTGACACAGATAAACCTTGTCTTCACTTGGTGTATGAGTGGTGGGATGCTATGATTGAAAAGGTGAAAGCTGCTATATACAGGAATGAGCGCAAGGCATTACATGAAAAAAGCAGCTTTTTTGATGCGGTGTATCGCATTTTATTGGAGCGATGGACTAAAAGTAGCACACCACTTCATTGTTTGGCACATTCATTAAATCCAAGGTAATGATTTTGCTAACTTACTTATAAATTCTTCTAGATTAATTTTTAGCTTTATGAGTACATTTTTAAACTGTTATTTCTTTTATTTTAGGTATTATAGTTCATAATGGCTCCAAGAAGACCCTAGTCGTCTTGCTCCACACCGAGATGTTGAACTTACAATTGAAAGGAAAAAGTGCTTTGAGAGATACTTTTCCAATGAGGAAATTAGAAGAAATATCAATGTGGAGTATGCCTCTTTCTCTATGTGCTTGAATGACTTTGGAGCTATTGATTCTATGAATGATAGATTTCATTTGGAACCAGTGATGTGGTGGATTGTCCATGGAGCTTCTACACCTAGTCTCCAATCCATAGCGTTGAAGCTACTTGGACAACCTTGTTCCTCCTCTTATTGTGAAAGAAATTGGAGCACTTATAGTTTTATTCACTCTTTAAGAAGGAACAAGATTACACCACAAAGAGCTGAGGATTTGGTATTTGTGCATAATAATCTTTGTCTTTTATCAAGGAATAGCTCAACCTACAAGGAAGGTATTACCCAATTGTGGGATGTTGGAGGAGATGGCTTTGAAAACTTGGGTGAAGAAAGTGTTGGGATGCTTGAAATAGCTAACCTTTCACTTGATGAACCGTCATTGGAGACTACTTTAGTTACTGGAGGAGACATCATGAATGTGGAAGTTGAATGAGACTTTGCTTTTTTTAATTTTCGTTTGGATTTTCATTTTAATTTTTCAAGTTTGAAGACTAATTGCTTGTTGGATGGACTATCTTTCTAACTGTTAGGAGTTTATTGAAATAAATTTAAACTTGAGTAATAAATTTGAATGTTTATTTTATAATATTTTAGATATATTTATTTATTTATATATATTTTTAATTGCCGTATCCTTGACGTATCGTGTCTTCATTTTTAGAAATTTGACATGTCCCCGTGTCGTATCGTGTCGTATCGCCGTATCCGTGTCCGTGTCCATGCATCCTAGACTCAATGTGAAATATGTAGCCATATTAACACTTTTGAGATTTTAGAAAAATTAAAATTCTGAACATCCTGAAATAAAATGTAAATTCAAATAATATGTTGCCAAGTTTTAGGTTCTTTACCTAACCTTCGGAAAATAGACATTGTGAATGAAGTATTCATTCTTTACAATTCAAATTACTCAATTATATATATATATATATATATATATGTTTTGCTACTTAAGTTGGGTTCATGGCCTTATGGTAGTGCAATGAGACATGTGATTATAAGGATAGAGGAAAAAAACTTGTAAAGGAAAAACGAAGTAGAGAAAAGAAAATGAGAGAGCACGACTCGAGAAGAAAGGGAGCAAACAAATATGCAAAGGACGAAAAGATAGGAAACAGAAGAAAGAGATTAGGGGAGAATAATTCATTTTTTTTAAAGTTAAAAAACCTAATGCAAAATTATTTAAATAAAAGAAACTAATGATCTAAGATTTGTATCAAATCTTGTGTAAAAAATATGGTGACGGATCTGCCCCCTATATATATATAATGAAAGGAGAACCAAAAATAAAAAAATAAAAAAATAAAAAAATAAAATAAAAAAACAAAGGAAAAAAAAAACCTATATCTTTCAATGCACTATATTCTGAACGATTGATTAATTAAAAAAGAATCACCAATACACTAAATTTTCAAAACATTTAGCTGTTATAAATATATAAATTAACAAAATGGAAATAGAAACATATCAATTAAATTAGGTAAGGCTGTCAACTTGATAACTACTTACAAAGGTGCGAGGTCAAGGCACTAAATTTATGTGAACACCTAAAGCGTGTGCGTAGCATGCCACAAATCCAATACAAACAAAACATGGATAAATAAATAGATAAACATGGTTTCAAATCAGTTGAAAAAAAAAAAAAAGACTGGCATCCCATTACAACTTTCCAAACAACTATTTCGTTACATAGATCTCACCCTCAAGTTTTCTAAAATCACAGAAGGTGTCCGAGATGTCTTCATCTTTGTGCAAATGGAAGCAACGAACAAAAAAAAAAAAAACCAAACGATAAGTGATTTTAGATCAAAGGAATCGCATTTTAATTCTATTTTAACCTAGTCTAAAAACAAATACACAGAGTAATCCAAAATAGTATAATGGCTGAATTAAATAAAGGAATTCCATGAAGATTATAAATTTGAAAACGAAAAAAAAAAAAAATCAAACAATATTTTCTTACTTGTTATGGCGATAGATATAAAGGTAAATTTGTGAAAAACTAACATTATATTTGGATGAAGAAATTTAAGATTACTAAAAAATTTTAAAATAACGGAAATTGAAATGACGGGATTTTATTTTCTAGAATTTGTGAATTTTCTTGTTTGGTTAATCTAAAAGAACAATAGAATTGAACGCAGAATTTATTATTTTTAAACTTTCAATCATAAAATTGGGAAATGACACCTATTTACATGGAATTTAAACTTGGGAATTGGAGGTTCCAAATTCCAAGTTTTTTTATCTCGCGGAAATTCTAAATTTTTATGTTTATGAACCCAAACAAGTGAATTGATGCATGTCAATTTACAATTCTGACTTTTATCCAAATTCCAAGTTTATTTCCCTCATCCAAACATAGTGTAAGTTCATTAAGCAATATAATACAAGCATTTAACGATTAAATGGTGGAAGCATGTTTCTATGCACTTTAAAACAAAACTTAAACCAGTAGTTGTGGTGAACCAAGACTCAACTCAAATCTTAAAGAAAAGAGTTGAGAAACTTTTATACCTTTGAAGCACCTCTTTGTTAAGCAAAGGATATTCACCCATATGGGGGCCTTCTTTCCTTTGTCTCCTTGCTCCTAGGCTCCATGGTTGGAGGAACTTTGCTTCTTGGCTCCATGACTTCTTGGATATGGATGGAGGAATGGATTTTCCAAGTTCTCAAGAAAGGGAACCTCTAAGTTTCCACACCAAGGAGAACATTAAGGAAGGGATGAGTGACCTAGGAAGAAATGGATACTAGTGCATTTCTTCCTAGGGTGGCCGGCCTTTTAAGAGAAGAGAGAGCTTTTGTGTTTTACTCTTTTCTCTCTAATTTGGCCTATAACTTTCCTTTTATTCCAACGCACTTGAGTGGCATGAATCTAATTAAGGCAAACTCTCCTTTATGGCTGGCCATTAGGTGTTAGTGGGCCTTTTGCCATTTTGTGATTTAAGTTGTCATACAACTTAAGTCATTAGGCTTGACTATTCAAACCCCATTGGGCATCGAGGCCCAAAACTAACCCGAGGTATAAAACGAACTTATTCGTTTGATTAATTAACATATTAATTAATCATAGCTATAAATAATTAAACCATTTAATTGTCCTTACTCAATTATGTTGTTTCATCAATCTCTACCTTATATGGTGTACGGTCCATTAGGTTCTAATTAGTAAGGCAGTGGACTATTATAACTCTTTTAATCAATTGTGAACTGAAACTTACTTTTAATTCTCTCTTTAGTGATTATACATCTTCAAGGCTTCCACAAGCCATGAGTGACACCTAGCAGTATGTCATGGCTACCCAAGCTAAACAGAAGAGGTGTTCAGAATTATAATGCAAAACGGTATTTCTTTAACACAATACTCTTGATCACATTGTTTGGTTTGATAGTTTATTCATGTCTACTATCCAATGTGATTCTCTTACTTATATGATTACATTGAATGTGATTTGGAATACTTTCTAAATCTCATACATATTTGAAGGAATATTTGTGAAAAACATGTTCATTTAAGCAACATCAATAGCATGCAATTAACAATTAAAGGCGGAATCATGCTTGTATGCACTTAAAACAAAACATTTACCCATGAAATTCAAAGCCTAGTAGATAGGTGAACCAAGACTCAACTCAAAACAAAGTGAGTTGAGAAATCAATACCTTTGTAGATTCCTCTTTGCATAAGCAAAGGCTAATCACCCAAAGAGAGGGCCTTCATTCCTTGCATCTTAGATCCATGGATTTGGATGGATGAAAAGGTTTCTCCAAGTTCCCAAAATTGAGAACCTCTAATTATTCATCACCAAGGCATAATGAAGAAGAAATGAGTGACCTTGGAGGAGTTTGATTGCTAGATCATCCCTCCAAGGTGGCCTAAATTTTAGAGAGAAAGGAGAGCTTGTGTTCTCATCCTTTCCCCAAAAATTACCATATGTAAATTTTAGGCTATAAAGTCCTTTATATAGTCCCTTCAAATAAGTGACCTAATGGACCAAAAGCCCTATTCTTCTAACATGGCAAGCCTATAGGGTTTATTGGGCTTTCAAGCCCTTTGTTTATTCAAGTTGTCATACAACTTGAGTTAATGGGCTTGACATTCAAATCCCATTGGGCCTTACGGCCCAAAACTAACCCGAGGTCTTTAACGAACTTATTCGTTTGATTAATTAACATATTAATTAATCCTAGCCTTAGATAAATAATTAAACCATTTAATTATTCTTACTCATCTCCGTTGTTTCTTCAAACTCTACCTTCTCGGTGAACGATCCATTAGGTTCCTTTTAGCGAGGCAGTGGGCGATTAAAACTCTTTCTAATCGATTGTGAATTGAAACTTACTTTCAATTCTCCCGTTAGTGATAATACACTTTTAGGGCTTCCACAAACCATGGTTGACGCCTAGCAGCATGTCATGGTTACCCAAGCTAATCAGAAGAGGTGGAGAACCTATTCAGTTTTAGGATTACAAATGCAATACGGTCTTTCTCTAATACAATACTCTTGACCACATTGTTTGGTTTGATAGTTTATTCATGTCTACTATCCAATGTGAGTCTTGTGCTTATATGATTACCTTGAATGTGATTTGGAACACATTCCTAAATCTCATTCATACTTTGGCCAAAGATTCTTAATTATATCATAGAGTATTCTCCCTCAAACAGTTTGAAGGTTAGAGATCCCTTGTTGCGCATTCACTTGCCTCCATGGCTAAGTGGCTTAACCCCAACGATGCCATGGACACCCTCCTGATGGAGTGACTTTGACATAATCAAAGATTAAGGACCTCACCACAAGACAACTGTGATGCCTCAGGTCAAAAGACTAATTTGCATTATCCCAACCATGAGTTCTCATGTGACATGAATATGAGAACTCTTCGTTGATCGTGTTCAGTGAACTCATTCTCTATTGAGCACCTACGTACTTGTCTTGATGTCACACACACCAATGACTCGAGACTAGTCACTCTCCCTGAGAGAAGACATAGCACGTACTGATCTTAACGGACTGTCAATGCCCAATTGACAATCCTATGATCAGGAACGTTTAGGATGTGTCAACGAAAGAATGGTCTCATGAATCTAACTTCTTTAGATCGCATTCTTCCAATCACATATTCCTTGGACTTATCGTTTAAGCATATAACATTTATATGAGACGGCTCAAACAATAATGTTTGCCCTTAATATTAAACTAGATTAGTTTAACATGTGAAATGTCCATAAAGTATCATCATATGATTGGTTTTAGGGCACATTTCCAACAATCTCCCACTTGCACTAGAGCCAATCAGCTTAGTCATCAGTGATGATACCTCTTCTGTAGTCATTTCATAAATGGCTGAGTAGTAGGCCTAGACAATGGATATCTATATGTTATCCATAGAAGCAACCTTGAGAATAACGACGTCACCATTATACATGATTCTCAATCATGTGGTTCAGTCTCTCATTTGAGTTCAGACCTTGATGAGACCTTGATTCCCTGGCTTGAGCTATCGCCCCATTAGTGTCATACACTTTCTGGTTGGAACCGAATGGAGAGTTCATGAATGAACTTTCCCATCCAAACAACAATGTTGTAAGCTTCTATATGGCAATATATTTTGCATAGATGATGGAATACATTAAAGTCATTTACTTTTAACGTTTCCACCCAAATATCTCTTTAGTCATAATAAAGAGATATCTCATTATCACTTCATTCATAATGAAGAGATATTCTATGATGGATTAGATTCATAATCTAATACATTTACGCTTCCATTACGTTACTTTAATTCTTCCTCATTCTTGAGGAATCCATCTTTAGTATTTCTTAAATACCTAAGGATTCACTTGACAGTTGCCATGGTTCTGATCCTGGGCTTGCACTGATATCATCTTGTACCGTTCTAGGTACAACTTATATCAATTTTTTTTATACAATATGAAATACATAAATCACCTTTCTGCGTATGCATAAAGGATTCTATTTACGCATTATTTCTTTGGGAGTCAAAGGATACATTCCCTTTGAGAAGAACAACTTTCTAGTCTCACTAGAATTGTCATTCTAATTGAAGTTTATCATCATATGAGAAACTTCCTAGCATTTCTTGTCTATTTTGGGGATTGATATAATCCAATTATATCTTGAAATCTATCATTATAGATTTTCATCCCATGTATATAGACTATGTCTCCCATATACATTCTATCATTATAGAATGTTTAAAGTCATAACTTTAATGATGAAGAATTCCTTTCATTTTCAAAATTAATATATATCATGTATATATATTCAAATTTAGGAATATGATCAACTCCCACTAATCTTTTCTAAACCTAGTAAACAAAAGATTCATTTACATCTTTATGAGAAATCAAACAATTGATCTTTTCTCATAAGACGCTTATAGCTCCCACTAGCTTGCTAAGATCCATGATGGATGGATCTCTACAACTAACTTGTCTTGTGATTTATAGTTTTAGACATATATTATCAAGACTATCTTAATAATGGTTTCGGAAACCCATATTATGTCCAAACCATTCAACTGAGACGGTTTATAAATCCTTCTGGACTACCTTGGAGCTTGTGGTATAGGAACTAGGTTGTCTTAGAAGTATATATCACATATATATGGGTAATTGATAATGTCGAACGAACTAAATCTTATTTATGTTCATTCTTCTCCTAATGGAGAAATTCATTATCTTACGATGCTACTTTCCTTGATATTTTTCAAGGAAATTAATCTAAAGTGTTACTTTTTCCTTGGATCAAATCTAAGGAGGTAAATACTTTAGACGTCTTACTCATCTACTTACATTTCTTGAATTCTTTGAAACCTTTTGCAAAGTATTCGGACTTGTGTTTATTCAAAATAAACTATAGTCCAACCGAGAGTGATTTTAGGTGAATGTCATACAACATGAGTAGTATTATGTTGTGGACAAGTGCCACTAACATCTAAGTGAATTAACCTAAACAACTTTGTGATTCTTTCTTCTTTCCAAAAGAATAAAGATTCGAACATTTCGCCTCTATACAATTTTAACAAGAAGGTATTGGATCCGGATCTAACGATCCAAAGCATCCATCTATGACCAACTCGTAACTTATGTTTTAGAGGTATCACAACTCAGTTGGGATTAGTCACTACCTTGCAACCTTTTGCATTTTAAGCATCGTTATATTCTTAAACAGTTAACACTACCACATCATCTCTACTACAGAGACAATTAATTAGATTACCATAATCTAATCATTCATTAATAAAGAACAATGTTTTGTCAAACAAAACATTCATCCATCTCTACAACTGTGACGGAATTATGTTCCTTTAAAATTGGGACGTAAAGACAATCTTTGGTTTTTCCAATTTCTTTGGTAGTTCATATGAAGAATTAAGTACAATCCGTTTTCGCAGAGATCTATATTTGATTCACGTTTCGAAAGTGAAGTACTTTCTCTTCTCTCATTTATCTTCTACTTCTTATTAGCCACACTTTTACAACGATTGTAAAACATAGTTACTAATACAGAATCATGCATTCAAGTAGAAGAACCAACTGTTTTGAATTATTCAAGAACATTTTACAACACCTTCGAAAGGTGTGTTCTTGACACTTGCAAGACATTTCTTGCAAATACCCCTTCCAATGTCCATCCTTTCATAAAGAAAGTTTGTTCCCTTGGAGTTATTTTTGCTTTCTTCATTTGACTTCTCCTTTGACTACAATAGTCATGGTCCCTAAACTCCCACTATCTCTCTTGAAACTTATTTCAAATGTGTTATACACATCAAACGATTTGGAGAGCGTGCGGTTATTGTTCACTATATAGTTTACAATAAACTTAGTGAACCATTAGGATAGGGACACAAAGGTGAAGTCCTTGCCTAGTTTCCGTCTTGTTAAGTGGTTTAACACTTCAACACTCAATGATTCAAAATCATCATAAGTCCATGTTGATGGACTATTTTTGTCAACCAACCATTATGTTCTAAACATAATTACAAACTTTCAAGAGTTTGTTCAAGGCAACTCTCATTTCTTCATACAACAATTTGTAAGTGAAGAATCATGGCACATAAAGTGTCCATGCCCTTGTGCTTACTTCTCAAGTTCCTTGTTCGTGTAACAAAGAGACAAGCACTAAAGTTTGTGTTGATTAAGGGTTGTTCAAAGCAACTCTTATTTCTTCATACAACAATTTGTATTTGAAGAATTATGACATTAAAAGTGTTGTCCTTCTCATGTTTAGACTTATCTAACATATTCTTGCAATGATACATTATCAATAGGAAGATTGTGAGGATGAGACTACTTAGTTACATCTACAAGCCATTAAAGACAATCTATGGGATTGTGATAGGAGCATATTTAGGCGACTTACTTAGCTTGTTTTCGTGCATCTATGTTGGTAATTCATAGTTATTTTAGTCCTTTATGCTTCTTTTGTGTGTTTTCAGGTTCTAAGGGCTTAGGGGGCAAGAAAGTGCATTTTGAGGCTATTTGGGGCACTTTTGGGCATGGATTGGATAGCTTAATCATGGAGCAAAGAGGATGGACGAAATTGAAGCCTTGTATGCTCTTTGGGGACATCAAACAAAGGGCCTAGCCCAATCAAACAAATCCTTTGAGCCATGGAAAACCTCTAGCCCAATCAAACATATTATGCCATGCAAACCAACCTATTTTAGGCCCATTCTATGTACTTAAACCCTAGCCCTTTAAACTAGTCCATTTATCACTTATCACTTCCATTCACTTATTACTCACCACATATCATTCATTTATCACTTATCAAACCTTTCACTTATCACTTCCATTCACTTATCACTTATCATTTCCATTCACTTATCACTCACCACATATCATTCATTTATCATTTATCATACTCATAATCATCTACACATTTCAAACATATGCATTTCATCTCACATGCACACCCACCTCTTTCCAAACTAATTCACATGCATACCTATTCTTTAAATCAACACATGCATTCACACACATGCACATCATTCACTCACATTTCCACCATTCATTCTTTATTCCACAAACAAGTCACATGCATTTCCACCTTCTTACTTCATCATTTCACCACATTCTCCCTCTTTAACTCATTTCATTATTCATTCACTTTGCATTCATTCAATTCCACCCCACATGCATCCTTTATTCTTCATCATTGCAACCATGGCACATTTACACCAACAAAACAACTCCCATGCCATGGCCTACTCATATTCCCATTTCCTTTCCAACATCTCACATGCATTTCCACCTTCCTACTTCATCATTTCACCACATTTTCCCTTTTATTTCCACATGCAATTCTTCATCATTGCAACCACAAACACCTTAAACAAATAGCCATATACATCTCCACTCCTCCTATAAATACCCTTGCATTCATTCATTCAAAAATCATCTCATTCACAACACAACAACACACCACAAACACATTCCTTTCTCCCTTAGAATCCAAAAACCATCTTCCATTTCCACCAATCCTCATCCATTTCCATAATTCCCCAACACTTCCATCCCCCCAACCAACCTATCCTTAAACCTTGTGCTACAACAACGAGGAAGAGAAGAGTGCCTAAACGTTCATACAATTCAAGTTTTGAGTTGTTGGAATGTTTAGGTGTTTCTTTGATTTCAAAGTTTCATTTTAATTCTCTTTGTTTTGTACGTATGAGAAATGGAAGAAAAGAGTGCTTAAACGTTCATACAATTCAAAGTTTTGAGTTGTTGGAATGTTTAGGTGTTTCTTTGATTTCAAAGTTATGAGGAAATAAACCCCCTTTAGCTAGGGGGTGATTCGAAACTATGTTTATGTTTGTAATATGATTTGATTACTTTTAATTACGTTTCATAAGTTGTGGATTCAATTTGTTTAACTGTTTGATTGATAACTTATTTATGTATGTTTATTGAGAGTGCACACTTAATTTTCATGCATGAATATGACGCTAGAATATAAGTGAGTTTCACCTAATAGTTACGAACTTATATTCACAAGTAGTGGAGGTTGCTTATAAACAATCGCGTTAAACATATTCTTGGCATAAGTTTCATGCAATCATAGTAACGAATGCCTCGTCAACACTTATAGTTTTCATGATGCTTAATGATTCTTGCTTGTATCTCTATTATGCAATTCATGTAGGGAACTTGTGAGGAATGCTTTGGATTGTCGTATGCAATCATCCAATTCATTAACTTAAGGAAAACTTGACGGTTAATTTAAGCGGACCTAATTAACCCGGGGCGTTGAGAATTCATGGTTTATTGAAAAGTAATTAGAAATCGTTTTGTATGCAAGTATAACATGTGTGGAGATGAACCCCTTAGCTAGCTTCCCATCCATTCATTTCCGTCAAATCCATATTCACAATTTGTTTTGTTTCCAAGTATTTATTTTAGTAAATTCGTCCAAATCCAATCCCCCCTTATTTTGTTTAAGTTTTAGTCTTAATCTTTCTTATTTTTAGTTTTGCATTCTTTGAACATTAAATATTGTTTTATATTGTGTTTTTACGTTTTTAAGTCAAATCCAAGTGATTAACAATCCCTCCTAATCCCCGGTCCAGAATGATCCCTACTTATACACTTCACTACAATTGACAAAAAGAGGGTTTAATTTGTGTGCGTATAATTCTCGCATCAAATTTTGCGGCAACGGCATTAATTAGGTGAAACTCACTTATATTCTAGCGTCATATTCATGCATGAAAATTAAGTGTGCACTCTCAATAAACATACATAAATAAGTTATCAATCAAACAGTTAAACAAATTGAATCCACAACTTATGAAACGTAATTAAAAGTAATCAAATCATATTACAAACATAAACATAGTTTCGAATCACCCCCTAGCTAAAGGGGGTTTATTTCCTCATAACTTTGAAATCAAAGAAACACCTAAACATTCCAACAACTCAAAACTTTGAATTGTATGAACGTTTAAGCACTCTTTTCTTCCATTTCTCATACGTACAAAACAAAGAGAATTAAAATGAAACTTTGAAATCAAAGAAACACCTAAACATTCCAACAACTCAAAACTTGAATTGTATGAACGTTTAGGCACTCTTCTCTTCCTCGTTGTTGTAGCACAAGGTTTAAGGATAGGTTGGTTGGGGGGATGGAAGTGTTGGGGAATTATGGAAATGGATGAGGATTGGTGGAAATGGAAGATGGTTTTTGGATTCTAAGGGAGAAAGGAATGTGTTTGTGGTGTGTTGTTGTGTTGTGAATGAGATGATTTTTGAATGAATGAATGCAAGGGTATTTATAGGAGGAGTGGAGATGTATATGGCTATTTGTTTAAGGTGTTTGTGGTTGCAATGATGAAGAATTGCATGTGGAAATAAAAGGGAAAATGTGGTGAAATGATGAAGTAGGAAGGTGGAAATGCATGTGAGATGTTGGAAAGGAAATGGGAATATGAGTAGGCCATGGCATGGGAGTTGTTTTGTTGGTGTAAATGTGCCATGGTTGCAATGATGAAGAATAAAGGATGCATGTGGGGTGGAATTGAATGAATGCAAAGTGAATGAATAATGAAATGAGTTAAAGAGGGAGAATGTGGTGAAATGATGAAGTAAGAAGGTGGAAATGCATGTGACTTGTTTGTGGAATAAAGAATGAATGGTGGAAATGTGAGTGAATGATGTGCATGTGTGTGAATGCATGTGTTGATTTAAAGAATAGGTATGCATGTGAATTAGTTTGGAAAGAGGTGGGTGTGCATGTGAGATGAAATGCATATGTTTGAAATGTGTAGATGATTATGAGTATGATAAATGATAAATGAATGATATGTGGTGAGTGATAAGTGAATGGAAATGATAAGTGATAAGTGAATGGAAGTGATAAGTGAAAGGTTTGATAAGTGATAAATGAATGATATGTGGTGAGTAATAAGTGAATGGAAGTGATAAGTGATAAATGGACTAGTTTAAAGGGCTAGGGTTTAAGTACATAGAATGGGCCTAAAATAGGTTGGTTTGCATGGCATAATATGTTTGATTGGGCTAGAGGTTTTCCATGGCTCAAAGGATTTGTTTGATTGGGCTAGGCCCTTTGTTTGATGTCCCCAAAGAGCATACAAGGCTTCAATTTCGTCCATCCTCTTTGCTCCATGATTAAGCTATCCAATCCATGCCCAAAAGTGCCCCAAATAGCCTCAAAATGCACTTTCTTGCCCCCTAAGCCCTTAGAACCTGAAAACACACAAAAGAAGCATAAAGGACTAAAATAACTATGAATTACCAACATAGATGCACGAAAACAAGCTAAGTAAGTCGCCTAAATATGCTCCTATCAGATTGTAGAACTAAGTCCGGAATTTAAAGCATTTGGCTTTTCTTTGTCAAGTTTTGGATAGCGTTTGCAAATATATTGGTAAACAAATACATTACGAATATAAATTTATTGATTTTAAGCCATTTGATCCGGGTCTTTAAATCAAATAGCACCACCCACTATTTTTGGCAAATTTCATATCCCTCATCGGAATTCGAGAGTTTTGTTGAACTCTTAGTGGGGTATGGGAGACTCACCATTACCAAGCCCACCTCAGAATTATATCATTTTGGTTAGCAAAAATAATGATGAGAGAATAACACTTTAGTCATTTACAACTCTTGTAATTACCAATCTAGTTTGGCCTCTAGAGAATGAATGCTTCAGAATTATATCATGTTGGCACCATTGCACTTAGTTAAGTTATTCCCACCATGCTTAGTTTATGTAGAGGTTCAAGCACAACCTCAAAATTATATCATGTTGTTCATACTCGTTGTCTAAACTCACCTCATCATATGCGTATAGACTCCTCCTGAATGTAAGCATGCACTTTGTACTCCCCCATTATAGGGTGAAGCCAGTGTACAAGTCACAAACGATTGGAGCCTACCATGGTGGAAAGCCACGAAGAGATATTCAAAGCATATCTCGCTTATCAACTTAATATTGATTTGTGATGTGAGAATTACTTGACACTCAAATTAAACCCTCGTTTGACAATTGTAGTAGAATGGATAAGTGAGGGATCGTTCTAGACCGGGGATTAGGAGGGCTTGCTAAAACCTTCTAAATTGACTTAAGAACGTAAAAACAATATAAAACACTAAACTAGACTCAAAGAATGCAAAACTAAAATTTAAAACATTAAGACAAACCAAAAGACTCAAAACTAATTTTGGACGAATTTAAGATTATGGCTTGATTCAAAATACTTTAAAACATAAACTAAACAGATTCTAAGCACTAAAGAACAAGAAAGTAAAAGGGGGGGGGAAGTTTTGATTTGACGAAAATTGAAATAACAAAACAAAGTAACAAACTAAGCGGAATGTAAATATGAATTTGTGATGGAATGAATGGAATGAAGGCTAGCTAAGGGGTTCTTCTCCACACATGTTATACTTGCATACAAGATTGATTCTCAGTTGGTCTTTCGATAAATTATGAAACTCAACACTCCGGATTAATTAGGTTCGCTTAAATTAACCGTCAAGTTTTCCTTAAGTTAATGAATTGGATGGGTTTGCGCAACGCAATTCACAACATTCTCCAAAAGTCCTTTACGTGAACAACACAATAAAGATACAATCAAAGATCATTAAGTATTATGAAAACTATAAGTGTTGACGAGGCATTCGTTACTATGATGAGCATGAAACTCGTGCCAAGAATTCATTTAACACGATTGTTTATAAGCAACCTCCACTACTTGTGAATATAAGTTCATAACGATTAGGTGAAAATTACTTATATTCTAGCGTCATATTTATGCATGAAAATTAAGCGCACATTCTTAATAAACATTCATAAATAAGTTATCAATCAAACGGTTAAACAAATTGAATCCACAACTTATGAAATTCCAATGAAAGTTAATCAATTCATATTGCAAATATAAACATAGTTTCGAATCACCCCCTAGCTAAAGGGGGTTTAGTTCCTCATAACTTTGAAATCAAAGAAACACCTAAACATTCCAACAACTCAAAACTTGAATTGTATGAACGTTTAAGCACTCTTCTCTTCCATTCCTTATACGTACAAAACAAAGAGAATTAAAATGAAACTTTGAAATCAAAGAAACACCTAAACATTCCAACAACTCAAACTTGAATTGTATGAACGTTTAGGCACTCTTCTCTTCCTCGTTGTTGTAGCACAAGGTTTAAGGATAGGTTGGTTGAGGGGATGGAAGTGTGGAATGGAGTGGAAATGGAGAAGATGGAGAAGGGGAAGTGTTTGTGTATTACAATGGAAAATGAGATGATTTGGTGAATGGAATGAATGGGTATTTATAGGAGGAGAATGGGTGTTAATGGATGTTTGTTTAAGGTATTTGGTGGAAGGGAAAAGGTGTGGATGGTGGGAATTATGTGGGTGGATGGTTTAGTGGATGTAGTTTAGGGTTTATTTAGGTGAATGTGGATGCATGGTTTAGTGGATGTAAAGGATAATGGGATGGTGTGGAATTAAAAGCTAAAAAAAAATGGGATAATGATGGCTACTAAGTAAGCACACAAATTAAAACCCTCTTGTGACAATTGTAGTATATGAATAAGTAGGGATCGTTCTTAACCGGGGATTAGGAGGGATTGCAAAATCACTTGGACACTGACTCAAAAACGTAAAACAAACGTTAAAAACACTAAACTAGACTCAAAGAATGCAAAACTAAACAATAAAACACTAAAACAAATAAAAAGACTCAAAGAATACAAAACGCTTATAAACACAAACTAAGACACTTTCTAACTAAATTGGACACTAAAGTAAAGGGGGATTGAGGTTTTGACGAAATTAAACTAAATGCAACGATTGTAATTTAAAGGCAGAATGTAAATATGAATGTGATGAAATATGGAATGAATGCTAGCTAGAAGGTTCTTCTCCACAGATGTCACACTTGCATACACTTTGATTTTCAGTTGGTCTTTCGATAAATTATAAATACTCAACGCCCCAAGTTAACTGTGAATTGCACTAATTAACCATCAGTTTTTCCACAAGTTATTAAGTTGGATGATTGCATACGACAACCCAAAACATTCCCTACAAGTTCCCTACATGAATTGCATAATAGAGATACAAGCAAGAATCATTAAGTTCTATGAAAAACATAAGCATTGACGAAGCATTCGTTACTATGAATTGCATGAAACTTATGCTAAGAATTCATTCAACGCGATCGTTTTCAAGCGACCTTCACTACTTGTGATTATAAGATTGTAACTATTAGGTGAAACTCCCTCATAATCTAGCATCATATTCATGCATGAAAATTAAGTGTGCACTCTCAATCAACATACACAAATAAGTTATCAATCAAATAGATGAACGAATTGAATCCACAACTTATGAAATTCCAACCAAAAGTAATCAATTCATATTGCAAGCATAAACATGGTTTCGAATCACCCCCTAGCTAACTAGGGGGATTTAGCCTCTCATGGTCACAACAAGAAAAATAAAATTGAATTTAAACATAAAGAACAAAGGATGGATTACACCTAGAACGCCCAACGAATCCACTTGAATTTCTGCGCGTCTAAGTCCTCTTTCCTCTTCTCCTTGCTGCGACAGTTTGGTTATGGGTGGTGTAGGAAGGTGTAAGATGGTGTGGAATGGTCTTGGTGGCTGCGTGAAGATGGGGGAAGGCTGGAATTGGTGTCTGGAAGTCACGGCAATAATGGGAGGAAAGGTATAAAGTGGCTGCGTGATGGATGAATGGATTAGGTTATGGTGTTGGCTGAATGGGAAAAGGCACGGCTGGAAGGTGTAGAAAAATGGAATGCACGGGTTTTTGGGTTTAATGGGATGGTGGCGGCTGATTGTAAAAATATATGGAAACCATGTTTTGGGATTAAAATTAGGTTAAATGATGAATGCGGCTAAAAGCCAAAAAGTGGGATAATATGTTGCGGCTGTTTTCTTTTTGGTTTATTAGGTCATTGATAGAATAGAAAATATGAATGAATCAATTAGGGTGAATGTTGATTATTCATGGGGAAGGCACGGATTAGAGGGGAAGAATTAGGGTGAAAATTAGGTGCAGCTAGGTTGTAAAAATGTGTAGGGTTTCAGAAAACTAACCCTAGCTTATTTAAAATTAAATCAAAGGCTTACGAAAATAGGAAATTAAAACATAAATATAAAGGTGCGGCTAGGAAGGGAAATAGGGCTAGGGCCTTGGTTTTGTGTCCTAAAGTGCATACGAGGCCTATAAAGTGGCTAGAAAATATGGACGTTTAGAATTAGGAAAGGTTACCAAAACGGGAAACTTAGGGTCAACTTTCCTAAAATAGGAAGCCTTGTTTGAGTAGGATTCTTCGTTTTAGTAAGAATTCATCGTTGGCGTAGGAATTCGTCGTTTCTTCAAGTCTTCAACTCATTCATTCCTCTTTCGCTCCAAAAGACTCCAATTTGCATCTTCTTGCACACTTTGGCCTTATAATCTGAAAATACACAAAAGTGGCCTTAAACACTAAAACAACTAAGTAAACACAACATAAATGCACGAGAACAAGCTAATTAAGTCGCATGAATATGCTCCTATCAGATAATGGGCATTTAAGTGTGAATGGAATGGTGGGATGCACTAATGGAAATTATGGAATGGAATGGTGGGATGCACTAATTAGGAGGAAGAATTAGGGTGAAGGGCTTAATGCATGGATTTGGGCCAATTAAGGTGAAGGGCTTAATGCATGGATTTGGGCCTAAAATGCCCCCCCTTGCATGGCAAGGGAAAGGACTTGGGCTAAAGCCCACGGCAATGGCTCTAAAATGGGCTAAGGTTAGGGTTTAGGTGCGGCATAGGCTTAGGGTCCACAAAGAGTTAGGGTTTAGGTCATCTAAAAGCCCAAAGCCAAGAATAGAAACTCACGACAATGGAAACCTCCAAGAATAGAAACTTCCAACTTTAGAAACTTTGGTTACCAATTCCGACTTCCTTGCTCTTCACTTTCATTTCTTCATTTCTTAAGCTCCTTTGACCTTCAACCTCGTTCATTCCTCGTGCTCCATTTGCATACACCACATTCCAGCTCAGTTTTGCTCCAAAAGCTCCCAATTGCATCATTTCATGTAATATGTCCTTTAAACCTGAAAACACATGAAAGTAGCTTAAAAGACTACTTTAACGAATAAAACATAACAAAAATGCATAAGAACTAGCTAACTAAGGCGCATAAATATGCTCCTATCAAATTCCCCCACACTTAGCTTTTGCTAGTCCTCGAGCAAAACAAACAAAAGAAAGAAAAACAAAACGAAACAAACTAACCAAAACCAAAAACTAAACCTTCCAATGTTCGCCTCAGGGATTTCCAATGAAACATGACATGTCAAAAATCATTACTCACATAGCTTTTAGTCTTACTTCCCCTCAAGCACATACTTAATCATAGTCACCATTCACTAGTTCGCATTTAATCAATTAAAACACATTTTGCATGTAGTAACATGCCTTAGAGAATTCCCTCAATTCCTCACTAGTTATGCACTCAATTTTCACTCAGATTTTCTGACTACACACCCTACACTAGTTATATGTGAGAAGATTGATGTAAACATGAAAGACTAGTACTCACATAGGTTATAACAAAGAATGCACTTTCTGGAGTAATTAAACGTGTTTAGATATGATCTCATGAATGGAATGCTACTACTTAGATGCGAGAACCAGTGACACCATATGCTCATACCAAATTCAAACTCCACAATTGAAATGCACAACACTCAAGATAGAAGTAGAGGGTTGTAACGGGGCTTGGGGTGTTGGCTAACAAGGAAAGGTAGGGATAAACAAAAGTTCTTTCAGCAATAATAAGTAAAGTAATGAAATTAAGACCTAGAATTCCCTTAGAATGCAGAAATCAACTTTTAAACAATTAGGGGAGATTCAAACAACTCGTAGGGCCTAATTCATTGTTTTGGGCCCTTACTTCAACAAACAATACTTTGGAACTCTTTTTCAAATTTTTTTTTTTTTCTTTTTCTAGCCGTGCCTATGGCACATCAACTCACATCAATAAAAATTCCCCCACACTTATTTCCTGCAACACATTAATCAAAAGGAATTCCTTGCTTACTATGCTTCAAGAACAAGGGTAAGGATGGTCCTAATCTAGGCTAGGTGAGGATAATGCGGGTTAACAAAGAATATGGGCTAACACGGCTCAATGGGGTTAAACTTAAACACAAAATGAGTGAAGGGCACATGGCTGTTTGGCTTTGATGGTAGTCACTACACAACTTCATCTTGAATATGTGGTATGCAAATCAATGACATGCTTTGAATGAAATGGGCATGAGTTCTAGCATTTGGAACTAAGTGATGAAACGCCTTCTAAGTAGTAACCAAACAAAGAATAATGAGATCATGCAATGACTTTAGAAAACAATGACGCACAGATTATTACTCTCCAAATAACTTTTAGGCTCAAGTCTCACAGGGATGTAGCGTTTGTTTGAGTTCCTTCCTTCAAGCATGTTACAAAAACTAATTTTTATTATTTGTGATTACATGTGAATTCGTAAACTATAACGACAACCAAGCATAAACCAAAGAGTATATCAAACGTCCATCCATGTTTGTAACTTTCTTTAACCATCATGCAATTAAAAACCAAATCCTCATCATTGTGTTGGAAGGTGATCTACGACACAAACACACAAAAACAACTCTTTTTGGGTTTTTCAAAACAATTTTTCAAATTTTTATGGTATTTTCGGATTTTTAAGTCAACACACACTAAAACAGTTTAAAAACATTTTAAAACAGCAAGGAACAACACTTGAAGTTATGGGTGATAAAATCCAACAATTTTGCATCAACATACTTAGTTACCCCCCCACACTTAAATCAAACATTGTCCTCAATGTTTTAAGCTTAAAACACACCAAACAAAAGAAAACATATAAAACAACAACTAAACATACTAAACATGGCAGAATGTATCTATCAAAGAGAAGAGTCTTAGAGATGCAAATCTGGTTGTGGAGTGTAAATTCCATCTTCTCCTTGGTGATTGCAGTGAGGCTTCATCTTAAGTGATTCCACAGGCTTACTCTTGAAATGCGCTGCTCCCATCGTTGATTTTCCTTTGTGCTACTCTTGAACTGGGTAGTAGGCTTCCTTTGGTCTCCCCCGAAGGTCTGAGCTTCCTCCTTTTATCTGTTTCTTTGTTCAATCTCTCCAATTCGTATTGAAGAGGGTTAGAGGATAGCTCAGCAAAGCTAGGTAAACAACCAGGGAATAGAGTCCAGATAGACTCCAAGTGCCGGTTGATTGCTTCTTTCACTTTGCCATGCAAGTAATATCAAGGACAAAGGAAAAGACAGGGAAAGAGCATGATATGAGATACCTTTGCTTTTGCCCTTGATGATATGAGATACCTTTGCTTTTGAAGAAGCGGTGAATGAATCAGCACATGTATTTGTGGTGCTGTTTCCTCCTGGGTCATCTGTACTCCAGGCATCTGGTATCATCTTTGGGGAAGAAGAAAAAATTGAGTATTTTGAAAGGCTTTGCTGGGAGTGCGCCCTCAGAGGTGAGAAAGAGTTGGGCATTTTCTTCAGTTCTGCTTTGCCAAAAAATGAAGGTCGACATATATAGGGAATTCAATAGCAAGTGGTGGTACTGTTCTTTTACCGTTATCGACAAACGTTTTGATCCCGCAAATCCGGCTTTTTGAAATAGTGACGACTCTTCGATCTTTGAATTTGCCTCTTCGATTTCTGAGCAGTCGCCCCTTCGATTTCTGAACGATGCCCTTCGCTTTCTGAACGATGCCCTTCGCTTTCTGAACGACACGTAGTAGCGCGGATGCGGCTCTGTCTGAGATCTTTTGACAAGTGGCACGCGTTTTCTGCAAAGCCGGGAGTTTTCGACAAATATGCACACGCTTTCTGGAAAGCCGGGAGCTTTCGGCTTTGTCTCCCACATTTGTCGGCTAAAGTGTGCAGCTGATTTCTCGCCTTCCACGCGTCTTCTGAAAAGTTGGGATTGCGTCTGACGAGCTGGCGATCTTTACGCCGGAAATTCCGGTTTTGAAGAGTGGTGTCTCTTCATTCTGAATTGGTGAACGCCTCTCCTTTAATAGAGGTGATTGATCACCTTTAGCATGCACACTTGAAAATTGCCCAGAAATCGTCTCCGGCCCGTTTGAAAATCTACTCCGTCCACCCCTTCTCTTTTAACTTCGTGAACAATGGCTAGCTCATCCAACCCATTGAACCTTTCCTTAGATTTGAGTCTAAGCAGTGATCCAGTCGCGTCTCGTCAGGGTAAGGTATGGTGCCCGTCTTTCTTATCTTCCCATGGCCCTCTTACAGATGAGGACTCTGTGATGACGGATCCCACAACGGCTACGATAGTGGCTCGGAACCTCCTCACTCCCAAAGACAGTCAGCTGCTTTCTGGACGGTCCGATGAGTTGGCCGTTCAAGAGTCCTTGGCTCTTAGCGTTCAGTGCGCTGGCTCTGTGTCCAACATGGGCCAACGCCTTCTTGCTCGCTCCCGTCAGGTTGAATCCTTGATGGCGGAGGTGGAGAGTCTTAAGCAGGAGATCAAACAGCTTAAGTACGAGAACCGAAGTTTGCACGTGCTTGCCAACAATTATTCGTCAGGCATGAAGAGGAAGCTTGATGAGCTTGATGACCGTCAAAAGCTTGCGGCTTTCTTCTAGAGGCACCTCTTTCCTGGGTCATCCAGCGTTCCACCAAGGTTTGAGGCCTTGAATGATCTATCTTTGGTACCTCCCGCTCCGATGCCTTCCGCTCCGATACCTCCTGTTCCGAGAGTGTTGCCACGTAGTGGGGCCTCAAGTACACAACCTTTGTGAAGACTCCATCTTTCTGCCATGTTTAGATACAATTGTAATTTCTCAAAAATAAATGAACAAGTTTTTTTTTCTTTTTTTTTTTTTTTTTTTTTTTTTTTTTTTTAATTACAATCACTCGGAAATCAATGAAAAAGGTTTATTCACTGTATTGGGTTGCCTCCCAAGTAGCACTTTCTTTTACGTCTTGCAGCCGGACGAAACCTTCTTAAGCTCATTTAGGATTCATGACATGGAATTTATCTCTGAATAGGGGGTGATACTTGAGATGACCCGGTAATGGTTCAAATTCTAAAGTGGGTGCCTGGATCATTAACAACATATTAGTATAAAAGAAAATTGAAATTCGGGGAGGCGGCTTACCTGTGTGCTCCGACAAGAACTCAAGGATAAACACATCTTCTTTGAACGTTTCAGGGACTTTGCACTCGCCCAGATGTGGTGTGAGGATTGGTCCTTGTCCTGTGTCATAAAATTCAATTTCTTTGGGGTTGTTTGCCTCAAGTATATCCTCTTCTAGACATTCCCCAGTCACATCTTGCTCTTGATTCTTTGGAAAGGATTCGAAGATGCCTTTCTCACCCTCTTCTTCCTTGGATTGCATGATCCTGCAAGGAATAGGGACATTCAGTGGAATGGGGTTAGAATTAATTAAATTTGGAACAACCTTACTTGAATTAGATGGCGTGAGAGCAATAGGTGCCTGCGGCAAAGGTGTTTCCACCCTTGCCATAGGTTGCGTGTGTTCCTCTTCCTCAAATTGCAACCTTTCATCTTCCTTGTAATTTGATTTAAGGTCCGTTCCAACCTCCATAGCATTTCCCAAAGTTATAGCATTATGGATTTCAAAATCTTCCTTCGAGTTTTCAATAGTTGAGTTGGAGAGTTCACTTTGCTCTTGAATTTGTTTCATGAACCCCATAATCTGCTCAATTTGCTCCTCCAATTTACCCAACTTCTTGTCTTGATTTTGTTCGTCCTTGTTTTGAGTTTGGACTTCATTGCTTTGGGCAGGTTGTGGTGGCTGCATAGGTGCTGTATAGAACTCCTCATATGGTTGCCAATATGCTTCTTGTTGAGCCTCCGTGGCTTGATTTTGTGACCCCTGCACCAAAGAATTTAATTCATTAAGAATTTGATTATAATCTATTTACGAACTTGAATTTAATTGAACATATTGCATATCAAGTTGTGGTGGCTGCATAGGTCTTGAATAGAACTCCTCATATGGCTGCCAATATGCTTCACGTTGAACTTGTTGAGCTTCCCACCACATAGAGTTTGAATGATCCCTCCAATCTCTTTGTGGACATTGATTGGCTTGAAATCCTTGCCTATATGAAGCACCAAATGTAGGGACACTCTGCATTGTGGTCCCTTCGGCATATGGCGACAATTGAGAAGTAAGATTTGCCAATTGAGCTTGAATGCTAGCAAAATCCATTTCTTACTTCTCTAGTACCTAACATCAAAGAAAGAGAACTAAATCAACTATCAAAAGTAGCAACAAACAAAGAAAACAACACTAAGTTAGAAACTAAAACGAAAACAACTAAACCAAAAAGAAAAGAACCAAGGGATTAGCAAAGTTGCTAATCCCCGGCAACGGCGCCAAAATTTGATGCGAACTAAGTAAGCACACAAATTAAAACCCTCTTGTGACAATTGTAGTAGAATGGATAAGTGAGGGATCGTTCTAGACCGGGAATTAGGAGGGCTTGCTAAAACCTTCTAAATTGACTTAAGAACGTAAAAACAATATAAAACACTAAACTAGACTCAAAGAATGCAAAACTAAAATTTAAAACATTAAGACAAACCAAAAGACTCAAAACTAATTTTGGACGAATTTAAGATTATGGCTTGATTCAAAATACTTTAAAACATAAACTAAACAGATTCTAAGCACTAAAGAACAAGAAAGTAAAAGGGGGGGGGGGGGGAAAAGTTTTGATTTGACGAAAATTGAAATAACAAAACAAAGTAACAAACTAAGCGGAATGTAAATATGAATTTGTGATGGAATGAATGGAATGAAGGCTAGCTAAGGGGTTCTTCTCCACACATGTTATACTTGCATACAAGATTGATTCTCAGTTGCTCTTTCGATAAATTATGAAACTCAACACTCCGGATTAATTAGGTTCGCTTAAATTAACCGTCAAGTTTTCCTTAAGTTAATGAATTGGATGGGTTTGCGCAACGCAATTCACAACATTCTCCAAAAGTCCTTTACGTGAACAGCACAATAAAGATACAATCAAAGATCATTAAGTATTATGAAAACTATAAGTGTTGACGAGGCATTCGTTACTATGATGAGCATGAAACTCGTGCCAAGAATTCATTTAACACGATTGTTTATAAGCAACCTCCACTACTTGTGAATATAAGTTCATAACGATTAGGTGAAAATTACTTATATTCTAGCGTCATATTTATGCATGAAAATTAAGCGCGCATTCTTAATAAACATTCATAAAACAATTTGTATTTGAAGAATTATGACATTAAAAGTGTTGTCCTTCTCATGTTTAGACTTATCTAACATATTCTTGCAATGATACATTATCAATAGGAAGATTGTGAGGATGAGACTACTTAGTTACATCTACAAGCCATTAAAGACAATCTATGGGATTGTAGAACTAAGTCCGGAATTTAAAGCATTTGGCTTTTCTTTGTCAAGTTTTGGATAGCGTTTGCAAATATATTGGTAAACAAATACATTACGAATATAAATTTATTGATTTTAAGCCATTTGATCCGGGTCTTTAAATCAAATAGCACCACCCACTATTTTTGGCAAATTTCATATCCCTCATCGGAATTCGAGAGTTTTGTTGAACTCTTAGCGGGGTATGGGAGACTCACCATTACCAAGCCCACCTCAGAATTATATCATTTTGGTTAGCAAAAATAATGATGAGAGAATAACACTTTAGTCATTTACAACTCTTGTAATTACCAATCTAGTTTGGCCTCTAGAGAATGAATGCTTCAGAATTATATCATGTTGGCACCATTGCACTTAGTTAAGTTATTCCCACCATGCTTAGTTTATGTAGAGGTTCAAGCACAACCTCAAAATTATATCATGTTGTTCATACTCGTTGTCTAAACTCACCTCATCATATGCGTATAGACTCCTCCTGAATGTAAGCATGCACTTTGTACTCCCCCATTATAGGGTGAAGCCGGTGTACAAGTCACAAACGATTGGAGCCTACCATGGTGGAAAGCCACAAAGAGATATTCAAAGCATATCTCGCTTATCAACTTAATATTGATTTGTGATGTGAGAATTACTTGACACTCAAATTAAACCCTCGTTTGACAATTGTAGTAGAATGGATAAGTGAGGGATCGTTCTAGACCGGGGATTAGGAGGGCTTGCTAAAACCTTCTAAATTGACTTAAGAACGTAAAAACAATATAAAACACTAAACTAGACTGAAAGAATGCAAAACTAAAATTTAAAACATTAAGACAAACCAAAAGACTCAAAACTAATTTTGGACGAATTTAAGATTATGGCTTGATTCAAAATACTTTAAAACATAAACTAAACAGATTCTAAGCACTAAAGAACAAGAAAGTAAAAGGGGGGGGGGAAGTTTTGATTTGACGAAAATTGAAATAACAAAACAAAGTAACAAACTAAGCGGAATGTAAATATGAATTTGTGATGGAATGAATGGAATGAAGGCTAGCTAAGGGGTTCTTCTCCACACATGTTATACTTGCATACAAGATTGATTCTCAGTTGGTCTTTCGATAAATTATGAAACTCAACACTCCGGATTAATTAGGTTCGCTTAAATTAACCGTCAAGTTTTCCTTAAGTTAATGAATTGGATGGGTTTGCGCAACGCAATTCACAACATTCTCCAAAAGTCCTTTACGTGAACAACACAATAAAGATACAATCAAAGATCATCGCATTCGTTACTATGATGAGCATGAAACTCGTGCCAAGAATTCATTTAACACGATTGTTTATAAGCAACCTCCACTACTTGTGAATATAAGTTCATAACGATTAGGTGAAAATTACTTATATTCTAGCGTCATATTTATGCATGAAAATTAAGCGCGCATTCTTAATAAACATTCATAAATAAGTTATCAATCAAACGGTTAAACAAATTGAATCCACAACTTATGAAATTCCAACGAAAGTTAATCAATTCATATTGCAAATATAAACATAGTTTCGAATCACCCCCTAGCTAAAGGGGGTTTAGTTCCTCATAACTTTGAAATCAAAGAAACACCTAAACATTCCAACAACTCAAAACTTGAATTGTATGAACGTTTAAGCACTCTTCTCTTCCATTCCTTATACGTACAAAACAAAGAGAATTAAAATGAAACTTTGAAATCAAAGAAACACCTAAGCATTCCAACAACTCAAACTTGAATTGTATGAACGTTTAGGCACTCTTCTCTTCCTCGTTGTTGTAGCACAAGGTTTAAGGATAGGTTGGTTGAGGGGATGGAAGTGTGGAATGGAGTGGAAATGGAGAAGATGGAGAAGGGGAAGTGTTTGTGTATTACAATGGAAAATGAGATGATTTGGTGAATGGAATGAATGGGTATTTATAGGAGGAGAATGGGTGTTAATGGATGTTTGTTTAAGGTATTTGGTGGAAGGGAAAAGGTGTGGATGGTGGGAATTATGTGGATGGATGGTTTAGTGGATGTAGTTTAGGGTTTATTTAGGTGAATGTGGATGTAAAGGATAATGGGATGGTGTGGAATTAAAAGCTAAAAAAAAATGGGATAATGGGCATTTAAGTGTGAATGGAATGGTGGGATGCACTAATGGAAATTATGGAATGGAATGGTGGGATGCACTAATTAGGAGGAAGAATTAGGGTGAAGGGCTTAATGCATGGATTTGGGCCTAAAATGCCCCCCCTTGCATGGCAAGGGAAAGGACTTGGGCTAAAGCCCACGGCAATGGCTCTAAAATGGGCTAAGGTCAGGGTTTAGGTGCGGCATAGGCTTAGGGTCCACAAAGAGTTAGGGTTTAGGTCATCTAAAAGCCCAAAGCCAAGAATAGAAACTCACGACAATGGAAACCTCCAAGAATAGAAACTTCCAACTTTAGAAACTTTGGTTACCAATTCCGACTTCCTTGCTCTTCACTTTCATTTCTTCATTTCTTAAGCTCCTTTGACCTTCAACCTCGTTCATTCCTCGTGCTCCATTTGCATACACCACATTCCAGCTCAGTTTTGCTCCAAAAGCTCCCAATTGCATCATTTCATGTAATATGTCCTTTAAACCTGAAAACACATGAAAGTAGCTTAAAAGACTACTTTAACGAATAAAACATAACAAAAATGCATAAGAACTAGCTAACTAAGGCGCATAAATATGCTCCTATCAATTTGGTTGAGGGTTTTTAGGTCTCATCACATATAAACATACATTTTAATCCAATTAAAACATTTTGGTCCTATTACAACTATTGGTCCATATGATTGATTTAGTAGTATATAATACTCCCACTATGCTTTTAAAACGGTTTTTAAAGCAAGACTATATGGTACTACTAACATAAGATTTGCATTCATTGATGGACTATATAGTTGCCTTAGGGCCTTAGGATGACTATGAACCTTTGATTCGATTCAAACACGAGCCTAGTGTTGAATCTCGGTCTAGGGATGGAGATTGATTTTAGTTACGCATTTAATCACATTAAGGCGTGTTGTCTTATTGGGCGTTGGACCCAACTACTCCAATTTCATGCATATCGAATAAAACAAGAAAGGAGTACTTCAAAGTAAATAAGAGCTTATGCTCTTTTACAACAATTGATCAAATCAAATTACTTTAAAGTAAAGAAGAGCTTATGCTCTTTTACAACAATTGATCATATCAAATTACAACCAAAATTTAATCTACACATTCCCATGGTTCAAACAAATTTGAAACGGCCTTTCACATAGCTCAATTATAGTAGGCTTAGGTTCATAATCACCCTTTCTTTAATTAATTAACGCTTTAACTAATTAAACTTGAATGCAACATTTTCATTTGGTTTTTGCATCCATAGAATTGATTTAAATGGAGCTAAATGAAATGAAAATCCAATTCTCATTTAAAGAGACAAAACAATTTTTGTTCTCTACCTAATTTGGGCCAAAATGCTATGACCTCAACTTGTTTGGGCCATAGTGCAATTAACCTCAACTTTTGGGCTATTTTGCAAAAAACTTAAACTTTTGGGGTCACTTTGTAAAAACACAAAAGTCCACTACTTCATGTAATTACAACTAGAACCCAAAAATTTCCACAAAAATTAAAACTTCATTAAAGGAGCAAAACAATTTGTCCTTTTAGTGATTTTGGACCTTTACGTAAAAACGTAAACTTTTGGGTCAAAATGCAAATACACAAAAGTATCAAAACTTTATATAATTGCACAAAAGCCCCACAAGGACCCTAATTGAGTAGGGTGGCTGATTTTGAAGCAAAGTAATAAAAAAAATTTCAAAGTTTTTTGTAAGTGGGGTGTGTGTAATGGAATAAATCATTACATACCTACCCACTAAAATTTCTTTAATTTTTCAAAATAAATATCTAATATATTTAAACATAAGAAATATTTCAAAACAAAAACTTTATGAAATAAATCAAAACTTTGAATCAAAACACCAAACCTTTTGTTCTTGGCAAGAACATATCAAGAACAATGAAGAACATTCATGAAAACCCATAAGAGCTCCATGAACATTCTTCACCCAAAAACATACCAAAACCACTCAAACTTAAGGGAAATAACATACAACCATACTAGGGTACATAGGGGTTCCAAAAGTCACTTTAAAAACACTTTTAACAAGTCAAACAAGAACCCAAAAATCCACCCTTTGGATTTGGCCGAATTTCCCCAAAAACATGGCACCAAATTTTAGCTCTAAAATTCATGCTCATATGAACTACATCTACAACATTTGAGATGGCAAATTTTCTAACAAAATTTACATTCAAAGAAGCAAGAATAAAGCTTGTAACAATTACAACATTCAAATCACAAACTATGAACTACAAAACCCAAAAGGATTCACCAACTACTAGACTTAGGCTCTTGATACCACTTGAAGGAATATTTGTGAAAAACATGTTCATTTAAGCAACATCAATAGCATGCAATTAACAATTAAAGGCGGAATCATGCTTGTATGCACTTAAAACAAAACATTTACCCATGAAATTCAAAGCCTAGTAGATAGGTGAACCAAGACTCAACTCAAAACAAAGTGAGTTGAGAAATCAATACCTTTGTAGATTCATCTTTGCATAAGCAAAGGCTAATCACCCAAAGAGAGGGCCTTCATTCCTTGCATCTTAGATCCATGGATTTGGATGGATGAAAAGGTTTCTCCAAGTTCCCAAAATTGAGAACCTCTAATTATTCATCACCAAGGCATAATGAAGAAGAAATGAGTGACCTTGGAGGAGTTTGATTGCTAGATCATCCCTCCAAGGTGGCCTAAATTTTAGAGAGAAAGGAGAGCTTGTGTTCTCATCCTTTCCCCAAAAATTACCATATGTAAATTTTAGGCTATAAAGTCCTTTATATAGTCCCTTCAAATAAGTGACCTAATGGACCAAAAGCCCTATTCTTCTAACATGGCAAGCCTATAGGGTTTATTGGGCTTTCATGCCCTTTGTTTATTCAAGTTGTCATACAACTTGAGTTAATGGGCTTGACATTCAAATCCCATTGGGCCTTGCGGCCCAAAACTAACCCGAGGTCTTTAACGAACTTATTCGTTTGATTAATTAACATATTAATTAATCCTAGCCTTAGATAAATAATTAAACCATTTAATTATTCTTACTCATCTCCGTTGTTTCTTCAAACTCTACCTTCTCGGTGAACGATCCATTAGGTTCCTTTTAGCGAGGCAGTGGGCGATTAAAACTCTTTCTAATCGATTGTGAATTGAAACTTACTTTCAATTCTCCCGTTAGTGATAATACACTTTTAGGGCTTCCACAAACCATGGTTGACGCCTAGCAGCATGTCATGGTTACCCAAGCTAATCAGAAGAGGTGGAGAACCTATTCAGTTTTAGGATTACAAATGCAATACGGTCTTTCTCTAATACAATACTCTTGACCACATTGTTTGGTTTGATAGTTTATTCATGTCTACTATCCAATGTGAGTCTTGTGTTTATATGATTACCTTGAATGTGATTTGGAACACATTCCTAAATCTCATTCATACTTTGGCCAAAGATTCTTAATCATATCATAGAGTATTCTCCCTCAAACAGTTTGAAGGTTAGAGATCCCTTGTTGCGCATTCACTTGCCTCCATGGCTAAGTGGCTTAACCCCAATGATGCCATGGACACCCTCCTGATGGAGTGACTTTGACATAATCAAAGATTAAGGACCTAACCACAAGACAACTGTGATGCCTCAGGTCAAAAGACTAATTTGCATTATCCCAACCATGAGTTCTCATGTGACATGAATATGAGAACTCTTCGTTGATCGTGTTCAGTGAACTCATTCTCTATTGAGCACCTACGTACTTGTCTTGATGTCACACACACCAATGACTCGAGACTAGTCACTCTCCCTAAGAGAAGACATAGCACGTACTGATCTTAACGGACTGTCAATGCCCAATTGACAATCTTATGATCAGGAACGTTTAGGATGTGTCAACGAAAGAATGGTCTCATGAATCTAACTTCTTTAGATCGCATTCTTCCAATCACATATTCCTTGGACTTATCGTTTAAGCATATTGATGCGAGAATTATACGCGCACAAATTAAACCCTCTTTTTGACAATTGTAGTATGGATGTAAGTAGGGATCGTTCTGGACCGAGGATTAGGAGGGATTGTTAACCACTTGGATTTGACTTCAAAAACGTAAAAACAAGATAAAACACTAAACTAGACTCAAAGAATGTGAAACTAAACGTTAAAACACTAAGACAAAACAAAAGACTCAAAATGCTTTAAAAACACAAACTAAAATGATTTCTAACTAAATTGAACAATAAAGTAAAGGGGGATTGAGTTTTGGACGGAATTAAACTAAATGAACAAATTGCAATTAAAACATAATGTAAATATGAAATTAATGAAATGGAATGAATGGATGCTAGCCAAGGGGTTTATCTCCACACATGTTACACTTGCATAATAAAAAGATTTCTAATTGCATTTCAATAAACCATGAATTCTCAATGCCCCGGGTTAATTAGGTCCGCTTAAATTAACCGTCAAGTTTTCCTTAAGTTAATGAATTGGATGATTGCATACGACAATCCAAAGCATTCCTCACAAGTTCCCTACATGAATTGCATAATAGAGATACAAGCAAGAATCATTAAGCATCATGAAAACTATAAGTGTTGACGAGGCATTCGTTACTATGATTGCATGAAACTTATGCCAAGAATATGTTTAACACGATTGTTTATAAGCAACCTCCACTACTTGTGAATATAAGTTCATAACTATTACGTGAAACTCACTTATATTCTAGCGTCAAATTCATGCATGAAAATTAAGCGTTCATTCTTAATAAACATACATAAATAGGTTATCAATCAAACAGTTAAACAAATTGAATTCACAACTTATGAAACGTAATTAAAAGTAATCAAATCATATTACAAACATAAACATAGTTTCGAATTACCCCCTAGCTAAAGGGGGTTTAGTTCCTCATAACTTTGAAATCAAAGAAACACCTAAACATTCCAACAACTCAAAACTTTGAATTGTATGAACGTTTAAGCACTCTTTTCTTCCATTTCTCATACGTACAAAACAAAGAGAATTAAAATGAAACTTTGAAATCAAAGAAACACCTAAACATTCCAACAACTCAAAACTTGAATTGTATGAACGTTTAGGCACTCTTCTCTTCCTCGTTGTTGTAGCACAAGGTTTAAGGATAGGTTGGTTGGGGGGATGGAAGTGTTGGGGAATTATGGAAATGGATGAGGATTGGTGGAAATGGAAGATGGTTTATGGATTCTAAGGGAGAAAGGAATGTGTTTGTGGTGTGTTGTTGTGTTGTGAATGAGATGATATGATTGAATGGGAATGCAAGGGTATTTATAGGAGGAGTGGAGGGAACATATGGATGTTTGTTTAAGCATTTGTGTGAAGGAATGATGAAGAATTGCATGTGGAATTAAAGAATGAGTGGTGGTGTAATGATGAAGTGAATGCATGTGGAATTAAAGAGGGAGAATGTGGTGAAATGATGAAGTAGGAAGGTGGAAATGCATGTGAGATGTTGGAAAGGAAATGGGAATATGAGTGCATGTAGGTGAATGATTTGTGGTGCAATGATGAAGAGTGAATAAAGAATGCATGTAGGGTTAGCTAGGAAAGTGGGAATGTGGTTGAATGATTAAAGGGACATGCATGTGGCTTGTTTGATTGCTTGGTGAGATGATGCATGCTTGTAGTTTAGGGTGTTGAATATGGATTTGCATGGCATTTGAATTGATTGTGGGCTTTGGAATTGGAAGGAAATGCATGGCAAAGGGCTTGGTTTAAGAGAGAATGGGCTAGGCCCTTTGTTTTATGTCCAAAGTGAATACAAGGCCTTCAAATTCGTCCAACATTTTGGCTCCAATCATATGCCATCCATTCCAAGCCCAATTTTGCTCCAAAATGCTCCAAAATGCATCTTTTTTCTTCCTTAAGCCCTTAGAACCTGAAAACACACAAAAGAAGCATAAAAGACTAAAATAACTAGAGAAACATAACGTAAATGCACGAGAACAAGCCATTTAAGTCGCATGAATATGCTCCTATCAAACTCCCCCACACTTATCTTTTGCTAGTCCTCGAGCAAAACAGAAAGAAAAACAAAACAAAACGAAACGAAACAAAACAAGTAAAACACACCTAAACCTTCCAACAACCGTCTTAGGGATTTCCAATGCACATGACAAGTTAAAAATCATCATTCCCACAGATTTTAGTCATCTTCACACTTAAGTACATTCTTAATCATAGTCACCATATACTAGTTCACAATTAAGCATTTAAAACCATGTTTTGAATGTAGTAACATGCCTTAGAGAATTTGCTCAATTCCTTACAAGATATGCACTCGATTTTCACTCAGATTTTCTAACTACACACCCTAATCTAGTCATATGTGAGAAGATTGATGTAAACATGAAAACGAACACTCACATATATGTATCACAAAGAACGCAATTTCTGGAGTTAATAAGCATGTTTAGATATGATCTCATGAATGGAATGCTACTACTTAGACGCGAGAACCAGTGACACCATATGCTCATACCAAATTCAAACTCCACAATTGAAATGCACAACACTCAAGATAGAAGTCAAGGGTTGTAACGGGGCTTGGGATATTGGCTCACAAGGAAAGGTAGGGATAAACAAAAGTTCTTTAAACAATAGCAAGCAAAGTAATGAAATTAAGGCTTAGAATTCACTTGGCATGCAGAAATCAACTTTTAGACATAAGGGGGAGATTCAACAACTCTTAGGGCCTAATTTATTGTTTTGGGCCCTTACTTCAACCAACAATACTTTTCAACTCTTTTTTTTTTTTTTTCTTTTTTTTCTTTCTTTCTTTTTGGTCGTGCCTATGGCACATCAACTCACATAAACACTCTTTCCCCCACACTTATTTTCTGCAATACCTTAATCAAAAGGAATTCATTGCTTACTATGCTTCAAGAACAAGGGTAAGGACGGTCATATTCTAGGTTAGGTGAGGATAAAGTGGGTTAACAAAGAACATGGGCTAACATGGCTCAACGGGGGTAAAACTTACAACATATACGAAATATGGGAAGTGAGGCTATTTGGCTATGGTGGCAACTACACAACTTCATCTTGATATATGTTATGCAAATCAATAACATGCTTTGAATGAAATGGGCATGAGTTCTAGCATTTGGAACTATATGATGAAACGCCTTCTAAGTAGTAACCAAGCAAAGAATAATGAGATCATGCAACAACTTTGGAAAACAAGAAATCACAGATTATACTCTCCAAAGAACGTTATAGGCTCAAGTCTCTCAGGGTTGTAGCGTTTGTTTGAGTTCCTTCCTTCAAGCATGTTACATAACTAATTTTTTTTTTCTTTTATGATTGCATGTGAAGTCATACATTATAACCATAACCAAGCATATACCAAGAGTAAATCAAACTTTTCTCCATGTTTATAACTCTTTTTAACAGTCATGCAATTAAAAACCAAATCCTTATCATTGTGTTGGAAGGTGACCTACGACACAAACACACAAAAATGACTCAAAACACTCTTTTTAGGCTTTTCAAAACATGTTTTTCAAATTTTTATGTGATTTTCAAATTTTTAAGTCAAAACACACTAAACACACTTAAAAACAGCAAGAAACAACATTTGAAGTTATGGTGGATAAAATCCTACGAATTTGCATTAAAACACTTTAGTAACTCCCCCACACTTAAATCAAACATTGTCCTCAATGTTAAAAACCACACTAAACACAAACAAACAACAATTAAACATACTAAACATGGCAGAATGTATTTAACAAAGAGAAGAGTTTAGAGATGCAAATCTGGTTATGGAGTTTTCGTTCCATTTTCTCCTTGGTGATTGCAGTGAGGCTTGGATCTTTGTGATTCCACAGGCTTACTCTTGAACTGCGCTGCTCCCATCGTTGATTTTCCTTTGTGCTACTCTTGAACTGGGCAGCAGGCTTCCTTTGGTCTCCCCCGAAGGTCTGAGCTTCCTTCTCTTATCTGTTTCTTTGTTCAATCTCTCCAATTCGTATTGAAGAGGGTTAGAGGATAGCTCAGCAAAGCTAGGTAAGCAACCAGGGAATAGAGTCTAGATAGACTCCAAGTGTCGGCTGATTGCTTCTTTCACTTTGCTATGCGATTAATAACAAAGACAAAGGAAAAGACAGGGAAAGAGCATGATATGAGATACTTTTGCTTTTGACCTTGATGATATGAGATACCTTTGCTTTTGAAGAAGCGGTGAATGAATCAGCACATGTATTTGTTGTGCTGCTTCCTCCTGGGTCATCTATACTCCAGGCATCTGGTATCATCTTTGGGGAAGAAGAAAGAAGTGAATGTTTCGAAAGGCTTTGCTGGGAGTGCGCCCTCAGAGGTGAGAAAGAGTTGGGCATTTTCTTCAGGTTTGCCTTGCCATAAAAGATGAAAGTCGACAAATATAGGGATAGCAAGTGGTGGTACTGTTCTCTTACCCTTGTCGACAAACGTTTTGATCCCGCAAATCCGGCTTTTTGAAATAGTGACGACTCTTCGATATTTGAAGACGCCTCTTCGATTTCTGAGCAGGCGCTTTCTGAAAAGCAGAGAAAGCGTCGCCGAACTTTGCGCTTGTCGGCTAAAGACGTGTAGCTGCGATGATGGTCTCCACGTGTTGAACGCGTTTTCTGAAAAGCTGAGGGAGCGTCGCCGAACTTTACGCCTCAAATTCCGGCTTTTTGAATCGGTGGACGCGTTGCCTTGGCTTTTTATAGAGCTATCGATCACCGCCAACTTACACACTCTGAAGATTTCCCATTCTTGAAACTCGTTTCCGGCCCTTTGAAAATTTACTCCGTCCACCCCTTCTCTTTGAACATTTTTTTTTTTTAAAAAAATGGCAAACCCATCGAACCTTAGCTTAGAATTGAGTCTCCGCAGTGATACGGGCGTGCCGCTTCAAGGTAACGTATGGCGCCCTTCTTTCTTATCTTCTAACGGTCCTCTTACAGGTGAAGATTCCGTGATGCAGGACGCCACAACAGCTACGATAGTAGCTCGGAACCTCCTCACTCCCAGAGATAGTCAGCTGCTTTCAGGACGGTCCGATGAGTTGGCCGTTCAAGAGTCCCTGGCTCTCAGCGTTCAGTGCGCTGGTTCTGTGTCAAACATGGGCCAACGCCTCCTTGCTCGCTCCCGTCAAGTTGAATCATTGATGGCGGAGGTGGAGAACCTGAAGCAAGAGATAAAACAACTTAAGCACGAGAATAGAACTTTGCACGTGCTTGCAAATAATTATTCATCAGGCATGAAGAGGAAGCTTGATGAGCTTGATGACCGTCAACGGTTTGCAGCTTTCTTCCAGAGGCACCTCTTTCCTGGGTCATCCAGCGTTCCACCAAGGTTTGGGGCCTTGAATGATCTATCCTCGGTGCCTCCCGCTCCTATGCCTCCTGCTCCGATGCCTCCTGCTCCTATGCCTCCTGCTCCGATGCCTCCTGCTCCGAGACCTCTTGCTCCGAGAGTGTTGCCACGTAGTGGGGCCTCACGTACACAACCTTTGTAAAGGCTCCATCTTTCTACCATGTTTAGATACAATTGTAATTTATCGAAAAAAATCAATGAACAAGCAAAAGTTTTATTTACTGTATTGGGTTGCCTCCCAAGTAGCGCTTGCTTTTACGTCTTGTAGCCGGACGAAGAACACAATCATGCCTTAATGGAACCCACGGCATGGAGTTGATCATTGAATGGATGATGATACTTGAAATGTTCCGGCAATGGTTGAATTTCAAGAGTGGGTGCCCTAATCATTGACATCAACAACATATTAGTCAAAAACGACTTTGGATTTTGAGTTGGTGGCTTACCTATGGGCTGCAATATTGGCTCTAAAGTCGCAGCACATTCAACAAATGCACAAGGGATGTTTTCATTCAGATTGGACATTTTGAAGGTTGTGGCTGTGTGATCCACTCCAATTTCCTCCTTGATGAATTCAAGATGCTCCTCAACCACTTTTTCCTCGTGAATTGTTGGAAAGGTGTCCAAGATGTCTTTCTTCCCCTCATCTTTCATGGATTGCATGAACCTGCCAGGGAAGGGTGCATTTGGGGGAACAAAGTTAGAAATAATTAAATTTGGAACAACCTTACTTGAATGGGGTGGTGTAGGAATATTGGGAGGTTGCGGCAAGGGTTGTTCTTCCCTTGCCGTGCCTTGTGCATCCTCCTCCTCTTCGAGCAGTAGCAATTCATCCATGGGCTCATCTTCAACCATTTGTTCTTGAATTTGTTCCATGCATTCTGCATTCTGCCTAAATTGACTGTTCCACTCAGCCAACTTTTTTGCTTGATAGAAATCCTCAATTGGTCGCCAAAATGCGTCTTGTTGAAATGGTTGAGCTTCCCTGCCCTGCTCCACAGAATTCAGTTGTTGAATAACTTCATTATAATAATTTGATATACCTGAATTTGGATGTGAAGATTGAGGGGAAGGCTGTGGTGGTGCATATGAATCCTCATATGGTTGCCAATATGTTTCTTGGTGAGTCTCCTTAGCTTGATTTTGTGAACCCTGCACCAAAGAGTTTAATTCATTAAGAATTTGATTATAATCTATTGACGAATTTGAGTTTGGTTGGGCATATTGAATATGAGGTGGCTCCCAATATCTTTCTTGTTGAACATTTTGAGGTTCCCACCACATAGAAGTTGATTGATCACTCCAATCCGAATTGTAAGTATTGGAAAACACGTTATTCCTTGATTGAAGATCAACTATATCAACGTTTTGCATTTGGGACCTTTCCATGAGCTGTGACAAAAGATAAGCATTATCAAATGCCATGTTGTGCTTCTAAAATCAACAAAATAAAACTAAAAATATATACACACAAACGAAAATAAAACAATCCAAGGGATTAGCAAAGTTGCTAATCCCCGGCAACGGCGCCAAAATTTGATGCGAGAATTATACGCGCACAAATTAAACCCTCTTTTTGACAATTGTAGTATGGATGTAAGTAGGGATCGTTCTGGACCGAGGATTAGGAGGGATTGTTAACCACTTGGATTTGACTTCAAAACGTAAAAACAAGATAAAACACTAAACTAGACTCAAAGAATGTGAAACTAAACGTTAAAACACTAAGACAAAACAAAAGACTCAAAATGCTTTAAAAACACAAACTAAAATGATTTCTAACTAAATTGAACAATAAAGTAAAGGGGGATTGAGTTTTGGACGGAATTAAACTAAATGAACAAATTGCAATTAAAACATAATGTAAATATGAAATTAATGAAATGGAATGAATGGATGCTAGCCAAGGGGTTTATCTCCACACATGTTACACTTGCATAATAAAAAGATTTCTAATTGCATTTCAATAAACCATGAATTCTCAATGCCCCGGGTTAATTAGGTCCGCTTAAATTAACCGTCAAGTTTTCCTTAAGTTAATGAATTGGATGATTGCATACGACAATCCAAAGCATTCCTCACAAGTTCCCTACATGAATTGCATAATAGAGATACAAGCAAGAATCATTAAGCATCATGAAAACTATAAGTGTTGACGAGGCATTCGTTACTATGATTGCATGAAACTTATGCCAAGAATATGTTTAACACGATTGTTTATAAGCAACCTCCACTACTTGTGAATATAAGTTCATAACTATTACGTGAAACTCACTTATATTCTAGCGTCAAATTCATGCATGAAAATTAAGCGTTCATTCTTAATAAACATACATAAATAGGTTATCAATCAAACAGTTAAACAAATTGAATTCACAACTTATGAAACGTAATTAAAAGTAATCAAATCATATTACAAACATAAACATAGTTTCGAATTACCCCCTAGCTAAAGGGGGTTTAGTTCCTCATAACTTTGAAATCAAAGAAACACCTAAACATTCCAACAACTCAAAACTTTGAATTGTATGAACGTTTAAGCACTCTTTTCTTCCATTTCTCATACGTACAAAACAAAGAGAATTAAAATGAAACTTTGAAATCAAAGAAACACCTAAACATTCCAACAACTCAAAACTTGAATTGTATGAACGTTTAGGCACTCTTCTCTTCCTCGTTGTTGTAGCACAAGGTTTAAGGATAGGTTGGTTGGGGGGATGGAAGTGTTGGGGAATTATGGAAATGGATGAGGATTGGTGGAAATGGAAGATGGTTTATGGATTCTAAGGGAGAAAGGAATGTGTTTGTGGTGTGTTGTTGTGTTGTGAATGAGATGATATGATTGAATGGGAATGCAAGGGTATTTATAGGAGGAGTGGAGGGAACATATGGATGTTTGTTTAAGCATTTGTGTGAAGGAATGATGAAGAATTGCATGTGGAATTAAAGAATGAGTGGTGGTGTAATGATGAAGTGAATGCATGTGGAATTAAAGAGGGAGAATGTGGTGAAATGATGAAGTAGGAAGGTGGAAATGCATGTGAGATGTTGGAAAGGAAATGGGAATATGAGTGCATGTAGGTGAATGATTTGTGGTGCAATGATGAAGAGTGAATAAAGAATGCATGTAGGGTTAGCTAGGAAAGTGGGAATGTGGTTGAATGATTAAAGGGACATGCATGTGGCTTGTTTGATTGCTTGGTGAGATGATGCATGCTTGTAGTTTAGGGTGTTGAATATGGATTTGCATGGCATTTGAATTGATTGTGGGCTTTGGAATTGGAAGGAAATGCATGGCAAAGGGCTTGGTTTAAGAGAGAATGGGCTAGGCCCTTTGTTTTATGTCCAAAGTGAATACAAGGCCTTCAAATTCGTCCAACATTTTGGCTCCAATCATATGCCATCCATTCCAAGCCCAATTTTGCTCCAAAATGCTCCAAAATGCATCTTTTTTCTTCCTTAAGCCCTTAGAACCTGAAAACACACAAAAGAAGCATAAAAGACTAAAATAACTAGAGAAACATAACGTAAATGCACGAGAACAAGCCATTTAAGTCGCATGAATATGCTCCTATCACATATAACATTTATATGAGACGGCTCAAACAATAATGTTTGCCCTTAATATTAAACTAGATTAGTTTAACATGTGAAATGTCCATAAAGTATCATCATATGATTGGTTTTAGGGGACATTTCCAACAATATTTTGGTCAGAGATTCTTAATCATATTGTAGAGTATTTTACCTCAACGGTTTGAAGGTTAGAGATCCCTTGTTGTGCATTCACCTACCCCTATAGTTAAGTGGCATAACCCCAACTATATTGTGGACACCCTCTAATGGAGTGCCCTTGACACAGTCAAAGATCAAGGACCTAACCACAAGACAACTATGATGCCTCAGGTCAAAGGATTGAAGGAAAAATTTTGTCCTAGCTAAGAACATGTGAGAACATTTGAACACATAAGCAAACTAATAACACTTTAAAGTAGGCATGCATTAAAAAAACAATTCTAAAACCCATGACTTTCAAAGAATAGTGAATAGTGAACCACAAGACTCTCTAACAACATTCAAGAAAAGGAAGGATTTTGAGATTCATTACCCTTGAAGCTCATTCTTGTTTACACAAGGGATTCACCCAAGTGGAGGGCCTTCAAGTCACCTCCTAGCTCCTTAGATCTTCCTTGTGATTTTCTTCCTTTTGATACTCCTTTGCTCCTTGAGGATGTGAGGAAAGGATCTCCAAGAACACCAAAGGTTTGGTATCTCTAAGTCTCCACACCAAGGATGAGGTGTGAAGATGAAATGGATGACTTAGAGGAAGAAAGATTGCTAGCTATCCCTCCCCTAAGTGGCCGGCCTCTATAGAGAAAAAGAGAAAATGTTTCTCTTCTTTGACCCAAGAAAAACCTTGTGAGAGAATGGCTATAAAGTTGCCTTTATACCACCTCACATGTGAGTGGCAAACTTGCAATTAAACCAAGTTTGCATCCACTCACCCTATGACCGGTTTTTGACTTAGTTATTGGGCTAATTTTCATTTAGTTTTAGTTGTCACACAACCTAAACTCAATGGGCTTTGTGGACCAAAAACCCTTTTGGGCCCTGAAACCTAAAACTAACTTAAAAGCTCAAAATGAACCTTTTCGTAAGATTAATTAACTAATTAATTAATCTTGACCATTCTCAATTAAACTATTTAATTGCTTACCCATCTCATTTATATTTCTTCACTTTCATTCTTACTCGGTATACGATCCATTAGGTTTCAATTAGCGAGACAGTGGGCGATTGTTACTCTTAACGATCGATTATGAATTGAAACTACATTTCAATTCTCCCTTTGATGAAGATTAGTGTTTGCTAATCTAACCCTAGAATCTATATCATTTTAAAGTGAACTGAAAGTGGAATTTTGAAGGTTATGCGTATATTGTTAAATTGGAGGAAAATTGACTATGTTTCAGGGAAGTGCACATTTTGAATGCGATTGCACAGTCAGGTTATGAGGAAGGTCAGAATAGAAAAACTGAGATGGTGGCAATGGTGCTAATTGTTGAGGTGAGAGGTAGGATGTTATGGGGTACTGTCTCTCATGGCTAAGCCTACAAGAAAGATCGGTTTACAGCGGAGTTCTATATATATGTGATTTGAATTTTTACTATTATAAAAATTCTTATAAAGCAGATAATGCATATGATCAATGGGATATTTTCGTATTTTTACATTTATCTGTATTTGTACATCAATATTATGGTTTTTCCATTCTGACTTAATTCTTGGTGGTTTACGATTCTCTGAGATTATTTGGTTGTACAGTGCATCATTGTTGTGGTAGTGGTTGTACTATTATAATTTTGTTGTTTATATTATTGTCAATATTTTGCTTATATCGTTGTTGTTTGAGTACATCCTTAAACTTCTCTTATTAATTAGAAAATATTTTAGTGATATTTTGATGGTTTAAGCTAAGATTTTTTTTTTTTTTTTTTTTTCGCAAAGAGCCTAATAGGAAAGCAATTCAATTATATGTATGCATTACAACTCCTTTTTTCTCTTCTATTATTGCTGTTATTTTCTCATTGTGCATGAAGCTTGATGGAATTCAATGTGCTTTCAGGAAAACATAAGTAAACACAACAAGGATGACTTTTTGATTTATTGACGTTTGTTCTCATTATGTTAGACATATCCAACATGTTCTTCCAATGTTACATTATCTATAGGAAGATGGTGAGTATGAAACTGCTTTCGTACATATACAATCCATTAAAGACAATGTATGGGAATGTGGTACCAAGTATGAAAACTAAAGCCTTCGGCTTTTCTTTATCAAACTTTGGATAGCATGTTTGCAAATATACCTATAAACAATTATATAAAGAATATAAATTGATTAATTTTAAACAATTTGATTTAGGCCTTTAAATCAAATAGCACCACCCACTATTTTGGCAACCTCCATATCCTTCAATTGGCATTCAAGAGTTTTACAGGAAACTCTTAGCAGGGTATGGGAGACTCACTATTACCAAGCCCACTTCAGAATAGTATCTTATTGGCTAGCATTAATATTAATAAGAGAGAAACACTTGCTCATTTACATCTCTTGTAAGTACCCAGCTTATTTGGTCTCTAGAGAACATATGCCTTAAAATAATTTCATACTAGCATTGTTTCACTATGATGTCTCAGACCAAATATTAATTTGCATTATCACAACTATGAGTTCCTATGTGACAATAGTATGAGAACTCCTTGTTGATTGTGTTAAGTGGACTCACTCTCTATTAAGCACTCACACACTTGTCTTGGTGTCATTCACACCAATGACTTGGCACTAGTCACTCTCCCGGGAGGGAAGACATAGCATATATTGATCTATCCAGATCGCCAATGCTCAATTGGAAATCCTATGGTCTAGAAAATTTAGCATATGTGTATTAAAGAGAAATGTCTCATGAATTTAACTTTTTTAGATCACATTCTCTTAATTATATATTCCTTAGACTTATCTCTTAAGCGTATATAACATTTAATGAGACAATTTTAAACTACAATCTTTGCTCTTACATTAAACTAGATTAGTTTAATATGTGAAATATTAGTAAAGTATCATCTCAGGACTGTCGAAGTGGTAATAGCATCGGTCAAACAGTACATGCGATGCATCATCACCCAAATCCCGAGGACAGAAAGTGCAGAAGCGGACAACCCCATAAAGTTAGCATCAACGTCCGAGGGTGATATTAAATGATCGATACCTATTGAGCACTTGGATAAACTGAGCATATCCAGACCCAGATATTCAAATTATGGAGGTTAATGAGACAGACAATTGGATGACTCTGTACTCAAATATGTGGCTTATGCGTTTCTTCTTGGTAACGAGTTAAAGTCTTGACGCCTAAGATTCCAAGTGGCTAGGTACACTATTATCAATAGAAAACTCTACAAAAAGGAGTTCGCGCTCTATCTATGGTACAATGTCCTCAAAGAAATTCATGACGGAGTTTTGTGGTGACCACTCAGCAGCCGAACTCTCAGAACCAAGGCTGTCAGATTAGAGTACTTTTATCCTACTATGATGAAAGCATATACCACATGAATAGTATAGATTGTCAACCATGCCCATATTATGTAGATTCGAAGAAAAGACTGCCTAAATTTAAAAAAAAAAAAAAAATGAACTCTTGAGAATGGTTTTTTATACCCTAGAAACGCTCGATCTGCGCTATTAAAAAAAGAAGCAATAAAACCACAATATGTTGACATGGGGTAGACCACTTGCACCAATTCGAAACACATAACTGGTTGCTTGCCATCCTGAAAAGCTCCTCCAGAAAGTACTTTACTTTTGTAAAGAGCTTATCCCTTTTGTTATTTGTCAACTATAAGATTGACTTCACATCCCACGACCTCATGCCTACCCACTATGCATTCAATGCAACGCTTTGATTTCTCAGCCAGCAGAAAGCCAACACATGCTATGCATGCACTAGAATGCCAGACCGCCTCATTTTCTGTCATGCAAGGAGTTGGGCATTTAGAAGCATTTTGTAGAACCGAGCGCTGGGTGCTTTGAACATGAAGGAAACCAGAGAGCTAAGCACTACCAAAAGAAAAACGAAAAAAAAAGAAAGAAACAACAACTTTACATTATTCTAAAGAAGACCCCGACCTGCAGTGACAACTCTATGCCCAAAAAGAAACCCTTGAACAATGAGTCGGGGGAATTGTAAACGGAAGGTCCTTTTAAACTCATTAAATTAATGTATAGTTGTCTAAACCTCAGAGATGGGCCTTGAGGGACTCCACAAGGTGATGAAAGATTAAGAAATAGGGCTCCTGCGCCAAGAGATTTAGTAAACAAAGCACTACTTCAATTAACAAATAAGTACAACCACTGATGACCACCCAAGGCCCTGGATTGTCTACTGACAAAAAGGAACAAGCACTGAGGTTAAAATACTTTTGCAACTGCTCAAGCCAGTTGGCAGGCTTGACAACTTCAAAGCGCGAAACTCTAAGGACAGGTCTATACAAACATCAACTCCAAGCCACACGTTGACCACCAATGAAGAAGAAAGTCTATGAAATGACACTTGTCAGACCTAGTGATCAGCTTAAGTGCTTTCCAACCACCCTCTAACAAGTGTTGCGCTCAAAAGGTATCGACTTGGAAAACCAAGCAAGTAGCCTTGCAACGATATCACTTTTTCACGTATTGTTCAGATAGTGGAGAAGTAGCTTGTAGACCAATGTGAAGCCCATTTACTAATGGGGCGATGAGAGAATTAAAAGCCCAAGACTTTTCTGGCGCAGTCAGGGCCTATGTAATGGAGACGAGTACTCCTTATAAGGGGTCTGATCCACAAGAATAAAATTGAATAACATTGTCTTGAGAGCTTAAAAACAAATATATATCTGATTTTCCAGTCGATCAGTGCCTCCATTAGGAATAACATGCAATCTTAGATCAGGATAAGGATTCGTAGGCGAGCAGCTCATTGTCAAGGGTTGACCATACTAGTCCTTTGTTGATCTCTCAATTTTGAGCGTTAACAATCTACACTAAAGGAAGGGGAATAGTTTAAACTTGGAACGCATTGGGTTGAAGAATAAAGCTTTAACCACTAGAGCAATCCATCACTTACCTTGCTAATTAGACAAGTAGATTTCTGTGCGTATTACACATTATATTTGTTGCGTGACAAAGCAAGCACAGTTTTTGGATGGCAATTGTTGAAAACGTTTTGAGCGGAGGGTTGTCTACATATGACCTTAGGATTCGATATCAGGAACCTCCTAGTAATTTTTTATTTTTTTTATTTTTTACTTCCAGAAAATAAAAATTAGAAAAATTAAAAAACACAACTCTACAATGAATCAAAATTTAGTAAAGCTCTCTTTAGATTATTTCATGGAGATTTATTTCCATATGAGAACATTATTTCCAAGCTAATCGACAGATAAACAATTTGAACTTTCTTCAGAAAAACGTTCTTTTTTTTTTTGTTCATTTATATATGCCATACAAAGATATCTTGTATATATTTCAACTTGTTGTACTTTCAATTGGGATATCAGTCTCTACTTTATCTTGAGAAGGATCTGGATTGCTTGCAGCTTCCACATTCTCCAGTTTTGAGACGCGAAACACAGCCAAGTGTTCATCTCCTGCAACAAATTAGGCAGTTCAACATCAAAACTTGAACAATTCCGTTTGCCAACAGAACACACTAGCAGTATACAATTTACGTAACACCATTCAACTAGGTAAATTTTAAGCAAGAGGGTCAAAAGAAACACAAAAAACATCAGACAGTCTATCTTCACCAGATACTAGGTTTCGTCTGTGTATAAATCTGTTACGTCTGTGTATTGTATTGTATGAGAGTTTTAAGGTTTGTTGATAACTTATGAGGTGATTGATAGGGAAAGACAAACCCATTGTTCCCTGCATTGTGTCGGAATCTCACCCCGCCCCAGCCTTCAGCAAAGATTCAATTTCTTCAACTTCAAAATTAACAACACTAAATACAATCCACGATTCAACAACTGATTTGTACAGAGTTTACTGATTTCTTTTCTCTACCTACACTCAATCAGGAATCTTGTGTTCTGCTTGCCTCATTTGATATGAGCATATGTATAAGTTTCCAAAATCAAAAGAGAGAAGATAAAGAAAGAAGAAAAAAAGGTTAATGTATGTACCAAACGTAAGACAAGACCCAGGTGGTACTGTGGCAACTACTCCTGCGCTCAACCGTTTGTTGTCAATGAACGTCCCATTTGTGCTGTCCAAATCTGTCACTAATAGCTTCCCTTCTTGCTTTTGGATGCGAGCATGCACACCAGATACTGTAAACCCGGAGAGCAACGCAAACATGAACCAATGAATATTACTTCATCTTAAACTTCAAAGAACTGAAGAATATCCGGAATTGCGGAAATATTAACTCAATGCTTTCCGGATGGTAACTTATTGCCTCCATTGATTTAGAGAAAGTTGGTTCACATATCAGCTTAAAGGTAATCATCTTGTCATCAAAGAACTAAATGTCTAAAGAAAAAAAGAAACCAAAATTAATTTTAAACCCTCTAAAGAAAAATGATTACTGCCATCTTAATTTTTACCGCGGAATGAATGAATGTTTAATGTCTCGGTGACAATGCCATTGCCTTGTTCTGCAAATTAGTTTCCCTACAGAATCCACATTGAAAGCATCTTCTGCTTATTTATACTAAGACATGTATGCTCCTCTACTTCTAGCTTAAAGTTTGAGAACAAGGTATCGAAAAACCCTCCACATATATATTCCTGGGAGAGAACTTATTCGGATTCAGAGTAGGATTACTAAACCCTGGACGCATGTATGTATCCGTGTACTCCACGGCAGTCAATGTCATCAATGGTGGCATGGATACGTCGAGACCAAGTTCCTAGCTATAGCCTATACTATAGCCAAGGTGAAATGTTAACTTTAATTATGTGATGTAGTAAACCAAATTATGATCAGAATGGGATGGGATGTGATCCGAACAAATGACAAGAATGCGTGGAATCACGGTCTAACAGTAGCAGCAACCTAGCTAGGTTAATTTATCTCTGCAGATTGATCAATATATGTACTGAATGAACTACACTCCTGATATAATTCAACCACCTTTCTGAGAAGAATTTGGAAATACGATTATTGTGTGTAATACTATTACTAGGTACCTGTTGCAACTGGAATCACCATATCAGCTTTTTCCGGGAGGCGGCCAACAGTCACCTCATTCTAGGTTAGAATCGAAACAAGCAAGCAGTCAACTATTTCAATACTTGTACTTAAGAATCAATACATACATAACGTACAACTAGCTAAAAAGAAAACATGAAAAAAAACAACTTACAGAAGAAATTTCAAATGCGTTTGGCATCGGAACCTTGAAACCTATATGCCTTGAATCTCCATCGCCTGTTAGTGTTAGGTGGGTAATTAAGAAGAAATAGTCACTCCTTCATCCAAAAATGAAAAACTAGCAAGAAACAGATCTGAGTAAATGCCGGAACTGTAATACATAACACACATATATATATTGAGCCCTGTTGGAATTAACAAGTTTCAAAATTCGAATATATAACTGGGTAGATTTTCTACACAAGTTAACCACATGAAATTAAGAAATAATGAGACAGAAGTGGGCATATATGTACGTACCAACGGGCTCCAGAAGCCATTTATCTGGTGGAGTCTGAACCGAGGAGGAAGAGGAGGCGGCATAAATTGTTCGGTGGTTTTTTGATTTTGGTTTGATACTAAAAAGTAGCGGTTGGCGTTGGCGTTGGAGTCGGAGGAGCTGTGGACTTGTACTATTAATACTGGAGGAGCGCTGCCGAAAAGCAACAACGTGACTCAGAGCAGCATGAGCTGCATGAGGAGGGAGCTTGGGAAGAACCAGAGACTTGTAGCAGTGGCAGTGAGCACTGACTTCCATTTCTTTTTTCTGCAGTTTCTATGGCAGCACAGCACTCACATCCTGAAACCAAACAAGAAGAAGAAACTAGAAAACCACATGGACATGGATTTGAGTATGTGGCAACCATTTAATGCTTTGACAAGGATTTGGATAACAATATCTTCACCCTTACCCAAACAAACACGGCTCTGGCCCTTAGCCCTATTGGTCAAGTCTCAAGGGATGAAAGGTCGAATAAAGTTACCCTAAAAGATCGTTGTGACAAGTTCACGGACTAAATTACTTAAAAGGATTTTTAACTTATGGATCAAAGCTCCAAGTCCACTAAAATTCAAAGACGAATACTCCCATTTTCTCACTCATTGTTCTAAAATTCTCCGTCTAGCGCCCCCTAAGCCCTACCTAGGCGCTAGGCGGCTGGCTACCGTCCCAATAGTCTGTAGGTGTTTAAAAATTAAGCAAGTTTGCCTAGACCCATTTAGGCATCCGCCTAGCCCGCCTAAACCCGCCTAGGTCACCACTCTAACTTAGACAAAAAATCGATAACTTTCATTTTGCATTTTAAGTTTTCAATAAAATGTAAAAGGTTTGTTAAATATTTAGATGAACATTCACTACATGTTTGTTCTCCATGTTTTTAATATGTTCTAATACTTTATAATTTATGTCATTTTATTTTGCAATATATGTATTTCAACATAATAATGTGTTTTTAAGTATAAATAGACACTTATTTATCTAAACTACAATTAATAGAACTCACTTTGTCAACCAAAACTCATTGAAATTACAAATATAACCTTGAATACCTAACTGGAAAAAAATGTGAGAAAAGAAAAAAATTGTGGCATTAAAGTAATTTCCTTTGCTTTTTTTTTTTTTTTTTTTTAAACCTTACTGCCATGTCACCCTATTACTACTCTTTAAACTCACTCTCTCTATCTCTTTTTAAACTCACTCTCTATCTCTTTCGCTCTTCATAACAGCCAGCTTTTTATTTTTTTTATTTTTTATTTTTTATGGTTGCATAACTCCTACCAATTAATTTTTTTTAAACAATATTTAAAAATAAAAACAAAAACAATATTTCTCACACATAAAGTGTGACCTTTACTAGCACAATATATAAGAAATTTACTTAAATCTTCCTAATCCACCTAGACGCTAAGTCCTAGCCCGCTGGCCAACTAGGGTCTACCGTCTTTTAGAACCTTATTCACACTATACAAAAACTAAATTTTCATCCATTTATGATTCCTAAGCAAGGACATGTTAACTCAAATAATCAAATATGAATAATTCCATCCAATTTGACGTATATACTTACTCGAAGTGGGAGTGGAAATGCAAGATATAAGTATCAGTGTCATTCTCATTCCTGATATGTCATATGTGTTTTCTAACACGTAAACAAATGAAAAAAGTAAGTGACTCTCACATTGAAAAAATATTTACATTCTCAATTCGGTATCAATACCAAAAGGAGGTTGTTTATCCCATATCCCAAATATTCGACATAATTCCCTTTTTCCAAATATTCTCATTCCTGATATGTCATATGCGTATCTTTAGCAACCGCATTTTCCCTATCAACAATAAACTTATGAAGGCATACAACAATACCATTATTACACTGATGAGATGCTGGACAAAAAATACACAATATTACATGACTTTATTCCTCCGTATTAACGGCAACAAGAACAGCCTGGCTCGGTGCCACTAGCTGAGGCCAGCTTATAACTTTGTTCCCACACATCCGTAGTCGCCCCTTGTGCGTGAGGGACGTGTCGGGGATGCTTTTCTCTCTTGTCTCCCCTTATCTGCTTTAGTCCATGCTTGAGGGCAGGCAACAAAGCCTCCATGCACTCAGCAACCGCGTTTGGATTCCCAGGCATGTTAATGATCTGAATGTATACAGTACGAACAAAGACTACACAATTAGGGAGTCAAACCAAATCACCCATACAATCCAGATGTTTAAAAAACCATATCAATCTAACATCACTGACCGTTGACAATGTTTATGTAACTATATAGTTCACAGTTCCACATCTACTACTGCGAAAGATAAGGAATGCACAATGACATTGTGACCTTACCAGTGATGACCCTCTTATTCCTGCTGCAGAGCGCGAGAGCATAGCAGTTGGTGTCACCTGTCTCAGTTAAGGAAAAATTAGAGTTTAAGCTAAACAAATCTTTGATGTCAATTCATCAAAATAGGTGCGTATGTCATTATATAGTTCAATCAAATCGCTGTTAAGTATCCGAGTATCCGTTGCTAAGAGCTTTCTGTCATCAAGATTGAGATTTGTCATTAGAATTACAGAAACCAACCTACACCTTAGAGTTGCACTTAAATACTATGAAAATCACATTCAAGAAATAATCAGCAAGAGAAATAATATTTGAATTCATCATATAGAAGCATATTTTTCCATATATGTTAAGCTACCTTCAAACTCTCTTGCATCATGACATGAAGAAGACCAGGTGTTTCTTTCTCAATCAACTCTTTGGTTGCTTCTGGGGTTACATCTCGTGGGGTGAAGCCAGTACCACCTAAATTTGAGAATATAAAATTACTTCAAAAGAATTCAACAAAACTGTATTAAAGAGGTGCTAGTTTATCGAAAGAAACAAGCCCACTAAAAAGCAAGAAAATCACCGAGGGTGAGGATGAGATCCATTTGCTCAATATCACTCCATCTATGTAGAACATCCTTTATTTTGCTTACATCATCCGGGACCACAGCTGTTGAAACAACCCTAGCTCCCCCCAACCTTTCTGAACAGGAATTTACAACAGAAACTGCTCTTGGACCACTGCAAAACAAGACACAACAAAGAAATATTCATAGATGAATGCAGAATGCACAAACACGAAGAAGATCCATGTAATATGTTCAAATAAATTCTTACGAGGAACAGAAATTCACAAAATTTAACCAAACATAAGGTTGTAACTTTTCCAGCATATCTTGCTGAGAAAGATATAATTCAAAGTTAGATGGAGTCTAGTTTCAGATACCTGAACAGCATACAACTCTCCGTTGCACCGCACTCTCCAAGAGTGCTTGTTCCATGATTAGTGTTTACTAACCACAGGAGGACTTTATATACACAGGAACAACAAGTTAAAGCGAAGGGTTCATTATAATGTCGCAAAGCATAGAGTGCATTTCATATTTCACTTTGACAAGGAGCAATATCAGCTTTGCGTTGTTTCTTTGGCATCTATTAAGTGACCTCCTTGAAACAACCATTCAAAAAGGAGTATCTAGATGCATTGAGTTCAATTATGGTCTACCTAAGACAGAAAACTGTAACAAACTATTTTGTACATTGAGCAACCCTAGAAACCCCCCAAGCCCCTGGAAAAGCACCTTGTTGTTGAGAATCAATGCCAGAAGAGTAATGGATCAACTAATTTCTGTCCAAAAGTGAAGTCATTGATTTTTTTAAAATGAATTTTCCAGCAAATTTTAAAAGAGATTCAGCTGTGAGAAACAGCTCCTACATAATATTTTGCACAGCATTCACCTTTTCCATATCAAACTTTGATAATGAGGAACATCAAATGTGCCATCGTTCTAGCATCTACAAATTGCCCTCATGTAACCAAAAACTCAAAAAGGCGTATGTTGATGCGACTAGATTAACTGAAAATCCTGACCGAAGACTTGGTTCACAACTTATCAGGAAACAAAGAGTAAAAAAGCAACTGCATTTGGATAAATTTTTTCTCGGGAGCATTTGACTTCAAGATATTTAAACATAGGTTAAACAAAATATGTTAGACTCAGGTAAGTTTACAAAACTACTATGAGACAGGGAAACAAACTTTTATGAGGAGATCATAAAGAAGGCGTATGTTGATACAACTAGTGTAATTGAGTACTCATTCTTAAGGTCCTAGTAGCATATTATGAGGTAGGGAAAGTTTACAAAATATGTTAAGACTCGAGTAAGTTTACAAAACTACTATGAGGTAAGGAAACAAACTTTTATAAGGAGATCGTAAACGTCACCATGTGGAAAGTACTACAAAAATTATCTCATTTTACAGAACATAAAAAGTTTCATGTTCACAAGGTCGTTAAATGAGGTTGAGCTTTGCAGCCCTTAAGATAATATATGGACACATATATATGTACTATGTGTGTTGGTAAGAAGGTACCATACCTTCTATCAGGCCCAGCCCCTGATGCAACAGTATCACTCACTGTAAGAATTGCTACTCTAACCCCGGCATCCTGAGACTCAGCTACAGTTCTTTCTTGCAGTATAAATCTTTGGAAAGGTGATGCCGAATTAGGTGACAAGGAACTTTCGCAAATAGCATTGCTTATATCAGAAATAATGATGGCTGGCACAGAAGTCCCAGCTGCTATTACACTGCCTGTTGCTGGCAACTCCAACAAAGCATTAGCAGACTTCATACTTAAAATCCGACTGCTCCTCTGGTGGCCAGTACTCTCAGCAACAAAGCTGAAAAGCAAAATAGAAAGAGTTTTTCCCTTAATGTAGAAAGAGGATTAAAACATACAAACACTCAAATAAAAAACAATGATTTGGCATATAGGGAAAAAGGTATTTTGACTCTGAAAGGAACTAGACAAAACACCTACACAACAAGTTCCTTAAACAACTTACCCAGGATATCCCAATCCATCATTTAACTCCCATCCAACGATAGCACGATGAAATTCTGGGCGTGCAGGATCTGTCTTTAAAGGCTGACGAAGACGAGCATGCACTCTGTACATAGAAATGTAAAAAGTAAGGTGGGTGTAATATCAATCTCCAGAAAATCACTTCAGTAACAAAGGCACGGAGAGAGAGAGCTTCACAAGTTTCAGCAACCTCAAAAGATGAGGATTTTTCCATCCAGCAAGACGGCGGATGGTAGGGACCACAAATACATGGAAGCAGACAAGACAGCTAACTGGATTTCCAGGCAACCCGAATGCAAAAATTCTTTTCATTGGCATATTCTCTGCAGGTCTGGAATTGATCTCCGCAAAATTTAAAGGCTTTCCTGGTTTCATCCAAACCTGAAGAGCCGGTTAAATTCTAAACTAACATTATATATTATGTTCTATAACAATATCAAACCACCTTTCAGTTCAATACATCATCACAATTGGAATTTGGTTCCTATTTCCTATACCCATCCTACAAGGAAATATAGAGTGAGAAAGAAAACATATGAGAATGACTGCAGATTAAGCCCACCTTACTAAAATGCACTGTTCCTCTCCTTTGAAATAGTGGTTTGACATAGTCCCTGTCTCCCATGGAAACACCTCCAGACGTAAGAATAACATCAACTCCAGCAGAAATGGCAGTATTGATGATATTCTCCAGTACTTCTTCATCATCTCTAGCAATACCTAGGTCAAGAACTTTGCAATGATGCTGTAGTGAAGCTGCCAGTATCATAGCGCGGTTGGAGTCCCTAATCTGCACAAGAACTGCATCAGCCTACTCTGTATTCTTACCACATGTGAAGTAGCAGCATCATTGATAACGGTACTGCCAATACAATTGCAAACTATACTTTTAACAGCAGACTAAAACACCTACCCTTGTCTTGTAATGTGATGAGACACGGGTAGGGTATGACTCTGTGAACCAAAGCAAAGGACACAATGATGAATAAGTAGGGTTAGTTACACTAACACCCCTTGAGGTTTATTGAGTTTTCACAAAACCCCCTCACGTTTGAGACATTACACTAACAGCCCTTCAAGTTTTAATTCACTTTCACATAACCCCTTCAGTCAAAATTCTGCTAATAAATTGACAACTTACCCTTATAATTAATTACTTGAACAATAAAGAAAGTCTTTATAATTATATAGAAAAGAAAATATTCAACAACAACAACAAAGCTTTTTCCTACTAAGTGGGGTTGGCTATATGAATCTAGCCATTGTGCTAGGTTTTGTTTCACGTCTTCCCCTAGATCCAAGTACTAGTCTTTTCGTAGAGTCTCTTCCATAGAAAAGAAAATATTAAAAAATAAAAATAATTAAACATTAAAAAAGGGAGGGGAAGAATGCCCTATGAATGAGGGCTAGCGTCCTCAAAGCATGTTCGAGTCTTAGTGCTTTTGAACAAGGAAAGCAAATCCATGCCCGTACCATCAAGTATGCGTTCAGTCTTGTAGTACCAAAGTGCGTTTAGTCTCGTAGTAATAATTGGAAGTGCTCTTTCAACCATGTATGCAAAGTGTGGGAATTTTGAAGACAACAGTCAGGTGTGTAGGAGGATGCCAACGAGGGATACAATAACTTGGAATGCAATGATATCAGGGCTTTCACAAAATGGGAGGGGCATCAAGGCTCTACAGGCAGAGGTTATGAACTTTATTAAGTTATTCAGCAGGTTTATGCATCGATGCTCCATTATTCTTCAGGAATTCTTGTTTTACTCTTTTCTATGGAAATTAATTTGAGGAAGAAAAGCAACTGTGCTTTTTTTGGTTCGAAAGAATAGAATTAGACCAAAATACAAGAAATTTCATTACAAGTTGCAAATTCAGTTGCTTTTGTGCCTCTTGACTTGTTTTGGCATATCAAAGTAATTTTTCATGAAACTGAAATTTTGTTGCTGTTAATTATTTTCTTATGGATGCAAACAGAATGCTTATGAAGTAGAATCCCGTTGTTCATAAGCATTCTTAGCAGGGAAAAAGAAGATGAAGACAGTGATACTATTTTAATGTTTAATTTATTTTTTGTATAAATTATAAAGATTTTTTTTATTGTTTAAGTATTAGTTATAAGGGTAAAGTTGTCAATTTATTAGCATAATTTTGACTAAAGGGGTTATGTGAAAGTGAATTAAAAACTGAGGGGGTGTTAGTGTTATGTCTCAAACGTGAGGGAGTTTTGTGAAAACTCGATAAACTTCAGGGGGTGTTAGTGTAATTAACCCTGAATAAGTATGAATTCGTGGAACATTGAATTAATAATACCTAAGAATCCGAGGTTTTAAACTTTGTTGAATATTTTTCTACCATTTTTTCCTGACTAACAATGGTCTAGAACTTACATTAGCACCTGAACCATGCACCATTTTCAGCATATGAATGTACTCTCGTAGACTTTTTAAAACTAAATTGGCCACTCGCACACTGTTATTTTTGTACTACAAAGTGAAGGACCTTAAACATGTGCAGAGAGGGAGAGAGAGAGAGAGAGAGAGAGAGATTTCAGTAGCTTCCAGTACCTGGCCACGATTTAAACAACCTGTCATTGGCTCCACGAGTTCATCTCCTGTGGAAAGCACACCAATTGTTGGAGTTGGATATACCTACATGACATTTAGTTCCCAGTGTCAATCTATTATTATTATTATTTTATAGGGAACAAAAGTTCATTCCTAAACAAATGGAAAATACATGGCATAGTTGCTCTCAGTAACAAATTACTAAGCACAACATTAATTCTTTTACCACCTTCACCATTGTCACTCCTACAGTAGCAAGCAAACCAATTTCTGAAGCGCCAATTCTTTGCCCAGATGTCAATACTACAGCATCTGCTTCAATGTCACAACCCTGGCAAACAAATTTTTGAATGAGCTTTTAAAACTTCATTAGATTATACAAGTACGAGAACCGTAAGTTTGCAAAAGAGATTATTATTTTTTCCCCTTATACAACATGACTGACAAAAGGTACAAATGAAGATATCCATCATGGAACAATGCTAAATATAGTCGCTTATGCAATTGTAGGTGCACACTCTCCCTTTACTGCCCTCCATGTGATTTAATAGTTCTAAGAAACTCTCTCTAAATTCCAGTTTTGATCCTCTGTCAAACCCATAAAGCATTATGGACATCTTTTTCCAATTAATAAATGGGAACTATGCACAAAGACCAGGTTGTCTTCAGTCAAGTTTATATACTTAGGTTGTCAGTTTACTTTTTGTATTTGGGAATTTTGGTTGCACGATTAGTTTTAGCATCCTGGTGTAATGTAGCCTTAATTGGGTTCTAGGTGAGACTCCTAGGAGACCTTTGTTAAATTCTAAGGTATTGTTCTTCTTTCTCTACTTCCTATTTTTGCTCCACCAGTGATCCAACTTATTTCAAGCAATAGGTACTTTATGCAAGAAACAAAAATGTATTAATACAAAGATGCAATATATAGGAGGACGAGACATTCTCAAATGAAAAGGAAGAAACCCAAACAAAAATGTTAATCAACCATCAAAGGATGACATCATACCACTGGACGAATATCTACTCCTTTGCTTGTTTGTATCAATATTCTTACTTGCCTTGAATCAAGTGAATGCTCTTCAATTTCTTCAGTGTCCTCAACTTGTACCACTGCATCTGCACCATCAGGTATTGGTCCTAAAACAATGCACACCGGGAGAACGGATTAAAGGCAAAAAGACTAATATGTCGAGACCAAAAACCTTCGGAAAGAAAGGCTAGTGATCTCTAAGGTTATAAACTACTGTATACGACAGAAAATTCTGATGAGTACAAATTTCACTAATGTCCAGAGTTTAGGACTACAGGAAACATGGTTCTTTGGACTATAGTAAACACGGTTCCTAGTACTAGGCTAGGGGATCATGATGCACAAATGGTTTGTTGGCTTGATATTCTCCAAGGATGATGGGTAGTGACTGCGTGAAGTTTGTGAGTTCATTTTGTTTGGTGTCTAGGACTGGATTGGATAACTCACTTTATTCTAGGTATGTTGGACGAAGAAATGATAAAAAAAAAATATGTCCAACTTGAACATAGAAGACGGATATTCGTCAAGGAAACTTTTCCATTCCAATCCCACCTCCCCAAACACAAAATGATAGGATTAGAAGAGATAAAAATTTCCTAATGTCTACTCGCCTTATAATCCCCTCAGAATAAACAAAATAATTCACCTCTACTTTCAATATACCTCGAAGTTTACTAGTTACTCAATCCAATCCAATCCAATCCAATCCTATTCTATCCTAGAATAAAAACATTTGTAAAGCATCCATCCAAATAACTGAGACTGCCAAATTAATTCAAAATCTTTATTATTTTACCTCCAGTGGTAACATAGGCTACAGTTCCAGGAGTGACGGTGATGCCAAGTCCATCGTTGCCAGCTCTTGACTCAGCGATTACAGGATATTCGCCTGGCCCATCGGAAGCTACCACCGCATATCCATCCTTCACCGACGCAGGGTACGGCGGCAGAGGTTCGCGCGCGCGAATGTCCTCCGCCAGCACCTTCCCGGCCGCATCGTGGAGGGGCACAGTGACAGGCGGCAGCCGCTGGACCACTCTGAGAACTGTTTCGAGAGCGTCTTCTACTGAGATCACCGTGCCCTTGCTGCTGTCCTCTCTCGCCGTCTCCCCCATCGTCAACTGTGACTCTTTAGCCAAGGGTCCCCCCACCAACCTGGTTTTAATGAAAATGTCATATTCGTACTCTTATTCATTAGGATTTTTTTTGGAGTGAAAAGTCTGAAATGGGTAAAAGAAAATTCTTTATTTACTATTTTGTAATTATTCTATTCATCATTTACATTCTGATGCTATTATGAAATATTCTCTACTTAGGCTGCTGCTCATTTTTTTGCTTATCTGCTATCAGCTCTTTTATGTTTCTATTATGTTGTCAATATTGTGCAATTTTAATCTTTTGTCAAATTATTCCATTATTATTCATTTTCGACTTCTAATTCTGCTTCTCTTTCACTATTTTCTTTTATCTTGTAATAGGTTTTTGAATTTTCTTCTTTGAAATTTGGAGGCTTTTAGTAAGATTGGTGACAGACATTTGTCTTGCTGTAAATATACATTTCTTCTTCTTCTACTGCTAATATCATATCATACTTATTCATCTAAAACTAACATCTGGACTCCTCGATATCTCAAAATATTTTGTTGTGAAGAGTTCATATATAGGGTGGTATAGAATACAGTCTAAAAGATCTTTTTTCATGGCTAAATGCCTATCTTCTTTCTTGTGCATATGCATATACTAATCTAGAGTACCGTTGATAAAACTTGTACAAATTTCTTTCCAAACTTCTAAATAATATTTTGCTACTTTCTTAGGCTTAGCAAGGAATAATTCTAGTTAGGAACTATGGTTAATAAATATTTTATCAAGATAACCGAATTCTAATAGTAAGGTTGGGTTAACGTCTACTACATTATGCTTTTCTTTATGCTCAAAACTAAAATGTCATGGTCTAAAGTCTCTTACCTTAATCCTATCCAAAGGTATACTAACCTCTAGTTTACAATTACAATTCTATGTACTATCACAAAGACATGGTAGATATATCTTTATAATATTATCAATCTCAAATTTTGGATCAAAGATGGACTAATACAAAGCACATTGTAATCGTAATTGATGTTCATGCATGGATTGTGATGCTCTTTTCAGGATCTCATATTGCATATCTAATGACAAAATTCTTAATTTTTCTTTTGGTATTTCTTCTAACAAAATATAGGGTTCTATAGATATAAGCCCATGCAACACTTATTTCGTTGACCAAAACCCATCTCATTTTAAACATCCAAATAAAACCCAAATTTGAAATAAACTTCCATGTAAACAAATAAATACCTATTATTTTCAAAATATTTACAATTGTGCCACAACACCCTAATTATGTTGATGAATTTAATTATTCACCTTAATTATAGCAAATAAGTGCTTTATTATTACAAAAGTATCTACTTTATACTTGTCTTACCATCATCTATTCCATTTCTTATATTTGTTTGACAATCATTGTAGGTAAATTATTTTGCATGTATACATTAGGCACATTTTGTTATTATTATATCTGTGTGAAATAAATTACCTTTATTTTAAAGTAGAATATAGGTAATAAATTAACTTTGAATCAATTGGCTAAAAACATCCTTTTATTTTGTAGGTAAATTATTTTGCAGGTATTTGTGAACACGAAAAATTCCGAAATTTCGATGTCTACAGTATTATTACATATACTAGGCACATTTGTTATTATTATGTGTTGCTTGCAATCGATCAACATTCATTTATTCTATAGGTAAATTATTTTGCATGTATTATTACATATGTTAGGCATGTTTTGATAATATTATATATATGTGTATGCAAATAACTTAATTAACTTTTGAATCAAACAATATTTATTTATTTATTTTGTAGGTAAATTATTTTGCATGTATTATTTTACTTGGAGCTTATATTGTTATTTTATATATGTAAAATATTGGTAATTTTGAATAAAATAACATTTGTACATTTGTGAAAAATACTAATTTACCTGTTACAATTATTTGAAAAGGAAAAATAATGCTCATTTTTACATAAATGTGAAAACAACTATATAAGGAATCAAAACTCTAATATCATATAATTTTTGTTATTAATATGCATTGAAATCATGACACTAAAATTTTTCTTTTCCAAATCTGCATAAACATTTCAAAATGTTTAATTGAATGAAATAATATAAAATAAATGTAGATAAGAAGTAATAGACCCAAAGTCAATGATATTAGGGGTAATTTAGACATCCAAAAATACCAATTTTGCCAAGTCATACTTAATTATGGATATTGCTTAGTTGGAGCCTAATCATTGGGTTTTTATTAGAAAATTTTACAATTATGGGTTTTAGTTAAAGAAAATTGAATTCCAAGGGGTATACTCATATTTTCAGCAAAATATATCACTTATCAATTCCAACGGTAAAGTCTTAAGAAACCTTTCATGCTTTTGTTGTTTATCTTCTTTAGTCTGATGCTACTCCATTTCAATATCTTCTTCTAAAACCTCAATTATGATCTCTCCCTCTTCAATGGGTTCATTAGTCTCTTGTTCTTCATTGATGGGTTCAATAACCTCTTTTTTTTATTCTTATGTTGATCACATTCTTTGCCAATTTTTAGTTCTCTTTTCCGAGTGTTACTTGCCTTTTACTACATTCTAAGATATTGAAGATTTTGGTTTGATAAATTGGTTAATCAATGCCACGTGATCTCTAGGAAGTGTTTGGAGACTGTTTTCAATACAATGAATATGGTGTTGGCTTTGATGAAAATTAAATTTAAAACTAATAAACTCTTGATCTAAGGCTCTAATAATTTTCTCATGTCCTAACCTCATGCCTAGTTATTTATCTAGATGTTTCGAGAGTTATTGTCTAAGAAAATCTATTGTCTATCAATGAGTCCTAGTACCCTTGTCCTATACCTCAAAGTTTGATTTTTATTCCTTCAATTATAGTGCCATTAAAGTCAAATGTGAGTATTGGTGGTGATGTTGCTCTACTTATGCTATTTTGAAATCCAGTAAATGGTGAATGTCCATGATGCATCATTATGCTATTGAAAGCTATTCTTATGCTTTGTGGTCTTCTGTTATTCGAAGATTATGGTCCATGATAGTCGTTATTCGAGGATGATGGTCCATGAATATTCCATTCTTGTTCAATAAATAAGTCTTGATAAGATATCAACTAGTAGATTATCACTACCTTTAATATGTTCAAAAATTGTCTTAGAACCATTCCCCATAAATGAATCAATAAAATTGACACATCTTCATGCTATCTATTCGTACTATAATTACTTCATAATGTAAAAATAAAAAAAATGCTCCAAGTGAATTAATTATTCCTAAAATTTCTAGATTTGTTGTTGTTGGAAATTTAATAAGAATTTTTTTAAATATTAAATTTCTAAATTGAATGGAAATAAGAAAATTGTCCATTGGTGGGTCAATAATCCTACAGTACAAAACCTCAATCGGAAAGGTATTGCAACTTTCCAGAAAGTTGTATATGGATTGATGACTTCTCTTATGAAAAGTTACAAGTAAATTTTGATTAATTAATTCAATGGACAAATGAGCGGCACCCCTGACTTGATTATGGAGTGAGGCATCATGGTACTTGTTTACCCAAAAGATGCATTAGTTATTTGTTCAAATTTAGACGCACTCTTTCTGAAGGGGCTCATTAGCATCTATAAATAAAGCAATCATCCTGCATCATACATTCATTTCATTCACTGCATCTAGTTTCCTGCATAATTTGGTTCAAGGATCCTCATGAATTGAAGTGCTGCTTTCACAAGGAAGTGGAGTCGTTGTATCCGGGGAGGCGAGCGCGGGTAACCATTAGCACCTGTGTGGGGCGTAATTCGTCTTAAGGTCAGAGCATCCAACACTTGCCTCGACTCAATTAAGGTTCTTCTAAACTCATTTAATTTTGTATGCATGTTCCATTATAATTATTGTTTAACAACAAATTAGCACTATATTTCCAACAAACTTAAGACGAATTATATGTTTTATTTACTATTAAAGTGTTAATATATGTTTTGAGTTTCTGTGTTCTTCTATCAATCAGAATAGACTGTAGCTTTATTTGGTTTATAATTATGAATCACTATGTTCGATAATTTTCCATTAATTCTATTTTAAATTTTGTTTGTTTGATAAGTTATGTATAAATGTTAGAAACCTGCAAAGTAGTTAACATGTTGAACCTTCTTTTCAAATAAGCAAATCCTCTTTTCCTTTTAATAGCCACATTTGTCATCTTGTGTTTCTTATTACCTTTTGTTAATTTAGTTTGACAAGTTTGATAACTAATCTGCATCTCTATAATTTGTTTTGTTAGTTATATAATCAGTAGCTTTATGTGCTTTGAACTTCTATCAAGTTGTCTATTTTCTGGCTTTATTTTATACAGTATTAATTTTAAGTTTGACATTGTAAATTAAGATAAAAAAATGTTGAAAGTATCTGAGAAGGCTAGTGCCCTTGCTAATACAAAATTACAAATGCTTATGTTGTTGTTGCTCAGCACTATGCAGATTTTAACTTATCTGCTGTCGTGTCTGAAGTTAATTTGGTGAGCAACACTAGAGCACGGTGGGTGGATATTGGAGCCTCATGTCACATATGTTCTGATAGGAAGATGTTCTTTACCTATGAAGAAAACGATAATAGTGAGCATTTGTTTATGGGAATTTCTTCCACCTCCAAAGTTGAAGGCCAAGCGAGCGTGGTTTTGAAAATGGCATCTAGGAAGGAAGTCCTCTTAATAAAGTGCTTCATGTTCCTGGCATTTGGAAGAACTTGGTTTCTGAATCGCTGCTTAGCAAGAATGGCTTCAAAATAGTTTTTAAGTTTGATAAGTTTGTACTCTCCAAGAATGGGACGTATGTAGAGAAATGGTATCTTACTGATGGTATGTTCAAGATCAATGCAATGGCTGTTGTACCTAAAGTTAATAATAATATAGTTATTTCTACTTATATGATTGAGTCATCACATTTATGGCATGGTAGATTGGGACATGTTAATTATGAAAAATTACGTAAATTAATTAACATGGAACTAATAACATTGATTATACTAAGAAATGTGAAATTTGTGTTGAAGCAAAACTAACAAGATTGTCATTCCATTCCACAGAAAGAAGTACAAAACCTTTAGAGCTAATTCACACTGATATATGTGATTTAAAAAGTTTATACAAACTGGAGGTGGTAAAAAGTATTTTATTACTTTTATAGATAATTGTACAAGATATTGTCAAATATATTTACTCAAGAGTAAATATGAGGCAATATAAATGTTTAAACATTGCAAGAATGAAGTTGAGAATCAACTCAACAGAAAAATAAAGGTACTAAGAAGCGATAGAGGTGGTGAATATGAATCACTTTTTCGTGAATTTTGTTACCAACACGGAGTTATTCATCAAACTACAGCTTCTTATTCACCTCAGCAAATTGGTATTTCTGAACGCACGAATTGAACTTTTAAAGAAATGATGAATGCTCTTTTGATAAGTTCTTGGGCACCCCAAAATTTGTGGGGAGAGGCACTGCTTTTTGAAAATCATATTCCCAACAAGTTGCCTCATAAAAGTTAGACAAGACCCCTAATTACGGAAAGGTCACAAACCTTCCTATAAATATCTAATAATGTGCAGATGTCTAGCTAAGGTGGCAGTCCCAAACCCCCCAAAGGGTTAAGATAGGACCAAATACCATTGATTGTATCTTTATTGGTTATGTCATTAGTAATAATGCATATAGTTTTCTTGTACACAAGTATGATATATCGGATGTACATATGAATACAATTATTAAATATAGAAGTGCATCATTCTTTGAAAATGTATTTCTTTACAAAGATGTACAAGAAATAAGTTCTCTTAAAAGAACTTTTGATATTGTTAGTAATAATAATCAAGAGTATCAAGACAATGAAAACCAAGAGGCTACAGAACAAGAACCTGAAGTTAAACCTAGACACAGCAAAAGAGTCAAGACCACTAAATCCTTTGGTCTTGATTTTTTAACTTCTATGTTAGAAAATGAGCCTCAAACTTATAAAGAAGCAGTGTCTTCTCTTGAAGCTTCATTTTGGAAGAAGGCTATTAATACTGAAGTGGAATCCATCATGTAGAATCATACATGGGAACTAGTTGATCTTCTTCCTGGAAATAAACCATTAGGTTATAAATGGATTTTTAAAAGGAAAATGAAGGTTGATGGATCGATAGACAAATATAAAGAACGACTTATTGCCAAAGACTATAAACAAAAAAAAAAAAAAACAAATGGATGTTAAAACAGCTTTCCTAAATGGTGACGTAGATGAGGAAATTTATATGGAACAACCAAAAGGAATTATTGTTCCTGGACAAGAGAAGAAAGTGTGTAAACTTGTTAAGTCTTTGTATGGCTTAAAACAAATACCCAAATTTGAAATTTGACAAAGCAGTAGTGTCAAATGGATTCAACATCAATGAGTGACAAATTTGTTTACACTACAAGCACTAATTAAAGATGGTTTTATCATTGTTTGTCTTTACGTGGACGATATGTTAATTATTGGTAGCAATATTGCCATGATTAAATCTACCAAGAAAATACTAACCAATAATTTCGACATGAAAGATATGGGAGTTGCAGATGTAATTCTAGAAATTAAAATTTCTAGAACATCTAATAGATAGTTTTATCTCAGTCACATTATATTGAGAAAGTGCTTGAAAATTTAACAAGTATGACATTAGTCCACTGAGAACACCATCTGTCCAAAATCTTAAGCTTGTGAAGAATGATGGTCATCCTATGTACCAAAAAGAATATGCTCGTATCATTGGGAGTCTAATGTAGGGATGACAATTTAATCCGTTAAACCCGATCCCTGTAGGTAACCGATCCGAACGGTTCGGTTTCTGGGATCAAATTTCGAGTTTTTTACGGTTATGAGTAACCGTTGGGTAAATTGTTTGGTTTCGGATTCGGTTATGGTTATAGGGGTATCCACCCCGAACCCGCCCTGTTTTCATTATTTAATAAAAAAATATAAATATAAATATTTATTATTTATTATTTATATTTTTTTTATAAAAGAATGAAAGGTCTCCAAGGGTCTTAAGGGATTCTGGCTGGGAGACTCCAAAGGTCTTGAGCGTGCAAGACTTCAAAGGTCTCTAACTCTAACTTTATTCCAAAAATTTTAATGCTTTCAATCAATCATGAAATCTGGAAGAACTCGAAGGTCGGAAAAGATGGTTCAATACTTCAATTTTGGGGAGAAAAACCTATTTGATTTCTCTTACAAAGTAGCAGCAGTAGATATTGCTTCAAGAATCAAACCTGGGCTTGTTTATGAATCAAATGGTCAGTCATCTGAGCAAGCCTTCGCGTGAGCTCAATTTCTATATATGTTGGATCAGGTACTCTAAAAGTCATGGCATTCCTAATATTTGTGTACTAGTTAAAAACACTTGTGCACTTGTTTAATTATTAGGTTCTTTCTTGTTTAATTAATTAGTTTGTTGTTAATTTTTATTCTTTTAATTTTGTTTGCAATAATCCACTATGACTAAAAGGAAATTTCGTTCTCAACAATCTGATCCAATTGATGCTAATCAAGAATCTCAACCAAATCCAATCGTTCAGATTCAAGAAGCACCAAATCACACTACTCAGCCCCCAAAATATAGCAACTCCAAATGTGGTCGATACTCAAGATTTAGAAGGTGAGGGTGAGGAAGATGCTGAGGAAAGGGTTGAGGAACTTGGAGGTGAATGTAATACATCGAATCTCCGAAGTGAGGTATGGAAACATTTCACCAGAAAAATTATTGATGGAAAAATGATGGTAATATGCATGGATTGTAAAAAGAAACTTGGTGGAGCAACCGTAAACGGTACCAGCCATTTGCGAAATCATTTAAAGGTATGTGTGTATTGGAAACAAAAAAGATTGAAGCAAACATTGACACAAAATAGAGGAGATGGAAAAGTAGAGCTCTATGCATTTGATCAAGAAAATGCAAGGAAAGAGCTTGCTATAATGATAATATTACATGAGTACCCTCTTTCCATAGTGGAGCATTTTGGATTCCAAAGGTTCATGAGTGTTGTTCAACCACTGTTCAAGTTGGTGTCATGAAACACAATCAAGAGTGATATTTTTAAAATTTTTGATCATGAGAGGTCCAAAACAATGCAATTGTTGGACAAGATAAAAGGTAGAGTTGCTATAACTAATGATATGTGGACTGCAAATAACCAGAAAAAGGGATACATGGTGATTACAACACATTTTATTGATGATTCTTGGTTGTTGCAGAGCCGAATTATAAGGTATTTTTTTTTAATATTATTATCTTGTTCATTTAACTTCTAATTTTAGGATTGGTAAAAGAGAAAAAGCAAAAACTTAGATTTTTTTATTCCGGAAGCATAAAACCATAAATTATAGGTATATATAGTACAAAGTATCTAATACAAAAACAAGTCCAAAGTTTGAAGAAAAAAATGTTTCATATCTTTTGCATCATCCTTGCCCAAGGTACCAACACCTAATCTAAACACAACTAAACAACCCAGCCGATTTACTAAGATAATAATCATTGATGTACCATATTTCGGAGGGGTTCCCATGTCAAGATTGGTAGTTTTATATGGTGTTTTTGAAGTTTTTGTGTTGTTGCAAGTCTGAAAGGTAGATAGCATAAAACTTGATTGGATTCTTTTTAATAATTATTTTTCTTGTAATTTTTTCTTTAGGTTTTATCTATGTACCTCGTCCCTATACTGCTGAGACACTTATAGATGCTTTGATGGGTTGCTTGCTAGATTGGAACCTTGATCGTAAGCTTTCTACCTTAACTGTTGGTAATTGCACTACGAATGATTCCATGATCGAAAAAAAATACTTGAAAAGCTTTCTACTAGTTCACTTTCGCTAGCTGGCAGAATTTTTCGTATGTGTTGTTGTGCACATATATTAAATTTGATTGTTAAGGATGGCTTGGAAATGATTGGTAGCGGTGTTGAGAGATTTCATAATAGTGTTGCTTATTGGTCAGCAACACAAAAAAAAGAGGAAAAGTTTGAAGAGGCAGCACGTCAATTGAAAATTTGAAGCACAAGGAAGTTGGTGCTTGATTGTAAGACTCGGTGGAATTCCACGTTTCTGATGATTCAAACTACCTTGATCTACAAGGTTGTTTTTTATTGTTTAAAACAACGAGAATCACAATATAAGTGTTTACCGGAGGAGAAAGATTGGTTGATGTGAAAAGAGACTTGTGAGAAGTTGAAATTGTTTTATAATATCTTAGAGTTGTTCTCTGAAACTAAATACCCATCTGCCAATCTTTATTTTCCAAAAATCTGTGAGATTAGAATTTCATTGTCACGGTGGCTTAACTCTCCATATGATGAAATAAAACATATGGCAGCGAACATAATTGAGAAGTTTGATAAGTATTGGAGTGTAATTAATGAAATAATGGCTATAACAACTGTTTTGGATCCCAGATTTAAGATGAAGTTGATTGAGTATTTTTTTTCCTTTTATCTATGGAAGAAGTGCTTCAAGTGAAATTGAGAAAATTCGCAATATTTGTTATGAGTTGGTGAAAGAGTATGGGAATCTTAACTCCAACATGGGGTCTCAAACATCATTTGCTTATTCATCACACTTGAATTTGTTTGAATTTGAAGATATTGATCCTTTAATGGACAATTATGATCGTTTTGTGTCTAGTACGACGACCCAAATAATGTGAAGTCAGAAGTTGACCACTATTTGGATGAGACTGTTTTGCCTAGAACGTCTGACTTCAACATTTTGTATTGGTGGAAATCAAATGTCACTAAGTATCCAATCTTGAGTTCTTTGGCCAAAGATATTTTGGCTATTCCAGTGTCCACAGGTGCTTCTGAGTCGGCTTTTAGTACTAGTGGGAGACTTGTAAGTCCTCACCATAATAGACTTCATTTGAAGACGTTAGAAGCCTTAATATGTGCTCAAGATTGGTTATGGAATGAAATTAAAGGTATTCAAACTCTTCATATTATCTGCATTGTATCATATTTTTTGCTCTTATGTACTAAATCTATTTTATTAATATACTTTCAATTTACAAGCTAATGTATGTTTGCTCTTTTATAAACAGCTTCTTCTTTCGATGAACATACTGGCTGCTGCTTAAACTTTGAGGATATGGATGCGGATGAGGTAAGTATTGGTAATCATGCATATTATATTTTTGTTACTGAATAGTAGCGATGGCAAAAATATTAAGACCAGATGGATGTGTGTGTGTGTATCTGAATATATATTGTATATATGTATATATATTTACAAGAAAAGCAAGAGAGACATCTCAGAAGAAAGGGTATTTTCAACTGCTAGGGGTTGCTGTCGTTTTGTAGATTTTGGATGTTGTTTCAAAGGCATAGATTTTTGCCTTTCTTACTGAATAGTTACATACATTGGCTTATTTCTTTTTTCATAGTTATATACACCGTATTGTACATACATACATTGAATTATGCATATTAAATTTTTGTAACTGAATATTTTTAAATCATGCTTATTTCTTTTTCATTGTCTTCATTGAAGGGGTTATGCGAAGATGGTTGTGAGGGAGGAACTGGAACATCATGAATTATGGCTGCTTGTTTTGTGGACACAAGAAAAATAATAGTTGTTATTAAGTGATGCGAGAATTATACGCGCACAAATTAAACCCTCTTTTTGTCAATTGTAGTGAAGTGCATAAGTAGGGATCGTTCTGGACCGGGGATTAGGAGGGATTGCAAAATCACTTGGATTTCACTCAAAAACGTAAACACAAGTTTAAAACACTAATTAATGCGAAGAATACAAAACTAAAAGTAAGAAAGACTTAGACTAAAACTTAAACAAAATAAAGGGGGATTGGATTTGGACGAAAATTGAAATAAAATGGATACTTGGAAACAAAATAGATTGTAAAGATGAATGTGACGGAAATGAATGGATGGGAAGCTAACTAAGGGGTTCATCTCCACACATGTTATACTTGCATACAAAACGATTTCTAATTGCTTTTCAATAAACCATGAATTCTCAACGCTCCGAGTTAATTAGGTCCGCTTAAATTAACCGTCAAGTTTTCCTTAAGTTAATGAATTGGATGATTGCATACGACAACCCAAAGCATTCCTCACTAGTTCCCTACATGAATTGCATAATAGAGATACAAGCAAGAATCATTAAGCAACATGGAAACTATAAGTGTTGACGAGGCATTCGTTACTATGATTGCATGAAACTTATGCCAAGAATTTGTTTAACGCGATTGTTTATAAGCAACCTCCACTACTTGTGAATATAAGTTCATAACTATTACGTGAAACTCACTTATATTCTAGCGTCAAATTCATGCATGAAAATTAAGCGTTCATTCTTAATAAACATACATAAATAGGATATCAATCAAATAGTTAAACAAATTGAATTCACAACTTATGAAACGTAATTAAAAGTACTCAAATCATATTGCAAGCATAAACATATATTTCGAATCACCCCCTAGCTAAGGGGGGTTTAGTTCCTCATACGTACAAAACAAAGAGAATTGAAATTAAACATTGAAATCAAAGAAACGCCTAAACATTCCAACAACTCAAACTTGAATTGTATGAACGTTTAGGCCCTCTTATCTTCCTCTTCGTTGTAGCATAAGGTCTAGGGATAGTTGGTTGGGGGAATGGAAGTGTGGAAAGGAGTGAGGAGTGATGGAAATGGAAGATGGTTTTTGGATTCTAAGGGAGACTTACGACTAGGAGAAGGAAATGGAAGTGTTTGTGGTGTGTTGTGTTGTGAATGAGATGATGCATGAATGAATGAATGCAAGGGTATTTATAGGAGGAGTGGATGAGAATGTGGCTGTTTGTTTAAGGTGTTTGTGTGGAGGAATGATGGAAAAACAGCTAGGACACATGTGAAATCTGGAAAGTGGAAGAGATGCACGGCAAGGTTGGCTTTGTGGCATGTGTTGGCTGATTTGGTTGTTGGGAAAACATGTGTTTGCATGTGAATGTTGTGATTGCATGTGTGTGTGCTGGAATTGTGCATGAAGGCCACGGCAAAGGTGCTTATGGTGCTGCAAATGCCTGTGAGTGGAAGCTAAAAATGCAAAAGATGATGCTGGAAAGGCAAGGGAATGCCACGGCAATGATGCTTGTTTATTTGTGAAAGCTTGTGAAAGCATGATTAAAGATGCATGTGAATGAATTATACAATGGGAAAGTATGTGATTGACAATTAGGGTGAAGTGGCTGCAATGATGAAGTGTGATGGTTGAAAATGTGTAAGGGAAGGCACGGCACAAGGGTTTGGTAATTGATGGCAGGTTGTGTGATGGTGTTGTTGTGCATGTGAGTGGCTGATTTGTGTATTGGTTGATGAAAGAATAATGTCAAGGTATGGGATTGTTAAAGGGGGAAATGCATGTGCAAGGATGAAGAAATGATTATGGATGCATGTTTGAAGGATTAAAGGGATGTGGGGTGTAATGCATGTGACTTGTTTGTGGAATGTAGGATGGAATTAGGGGGAATGCACGGCACAAGGGAGAATGGGAGAGTGTGTTTGAATGATGAAGGAATTAGTGGTGCATGTGCATGTGTTTTAAGTTATGAAAGAGGTGGGTGTGCATGTGAGTTGAAATGCATATGTTTAAATGGTTGAAATGTGTAAATGATTATGAGTATGATAAGTGATAAGTGTATGGTTATGATAAGTGATAAGTGAATGATATGTTAAGTGATAAATGAATGATATGTTAAGTGATAAATGAATGATATGTTAAGTGATAAATGAATGATATGTGGTGAGTGATAAGTGAATGGAAGTGATAAGTGAATGGTTTGATAAGTGATCTTCAATTTCGTCCATCTACTTGGCTCCATGGATAAGCTATCCAATCCATGCACAAAAATGCTCCAAATAGCCTCAAAATGCACTTTCTTGCTCCCTAAGCCCTTAGAACCTGAAAACACACAAAAGAAGCATAAATGACTAAAATAACGAGAGAAACATAACGTAAATGCACGAGAACAAGCCATTTAAGTCACATGAATATGCTCCTATCATTAAGTTATGTGGGCAAGGCATTAGGTGGTGGAGCATTTTGGATTTCTTATCTTTTTCGCTAATAAATTTCTTGTTTTTGATGGAGTATATCAAATTATGATCAACTTTTCTAGAATATCTAAGTATTGTTGTTATTTTAAGATTTTCATTTGAAAGTGGTTGATATTTTGGATATGATATTATAGTGTCCATTTTGTTTGTTTAAGAATCATTGTTTAATTAGTTGAATTTTAGCAAGTGTGTTGTAACACTTGCTTAATTTTTCATAAGAAAGTAATATCATAAATTCATAATGGGAAAACTGTTACCCGATGGGGAATCCATTACCCAACGGGTTCGGTTACAGGGAATACCTGTTTGGGTTTTTTACAGTTTTGGGTACAGGGAAACCGGCTCGGTTATGGGGATGGCACATCTGAACCCAATCCGCCCCGTTGCCATCCCTAGTCTAATGTATCTTATGAACTGCACAAAACCTGATATAGCATACTTTATCAACAGACTAAGTAGATATAATAGTAATCCAGAAAGGATTATTGGAAGACTATAGTCAGAATTCTAATATACTTAAGACACAAAAAATTGTGGATTGTACTATACCAGATATCCTATTGTATTTGAAGGATATAGTGGTGCTAACTAGATATATGATACCAAAGATACAAAATCCACAAGTGGATATGTCTTCATAATTGGTGGCGCAATTGTTTCATGGAGATCTACTAAACAAATATGTATAGCAAAATCCATGATAAAATCTAAGTTCATTGCTTTAAATAAAGAGGGAGAGGAAGCCTAGTGGCTATGTAAATTTTTAGAGGATATTCCATGTTGGCCAAAACCAGTGCCCTCTATTTGTATACATTGTTCATTGCTTTAGATAAAGAGGGAGAGGAATACATCATGTTCATTGATGAGCCAAGTAAATCCGATTTTACCTTACTATAGAAAGTTCAAAGCCAAAAAGCTACCTATCCTGATGCAATATTTTTTCTACTTGGAACTCTCTCAAATGTCTACATTTCATTTGCATAATGTTAAGCCATATTTCCATTCATGTGGGGAACTGTTGGAAATTTAATAAGAAAAATTTAAATGTCAAATTTCTAAATTAAATAGAAATAGAAAATTGTCCATTCGTGGGTCAATAATCCTACAGTACAAAACCTCAATTGGATAGGTATTGTAACTTTCCAGGAAGTTGTATATGGATTGATAACTTCTCTTGTGAAAAGTTACAATCAAATGTTGATTAATTCAATAGACAAAGGAGAGGTGTCCCCGACTTGATTTTGAAAAGGCATCATTGCACCTGTCATTGATGACTTGTCCATTTGTGATGCATCATTTTGCATGCAATGAAATTTACATGTCTACAAATGCTCCCACATCAAGGCGCACTGTAGGCATGTGCTTGTCATATGTATGAAACGTGTTTTGAATTCCTGCAATGTGAATGTTCTAACTCAAGGGTTGTTAAGACTTAATCTTAAATTAGTTTGCTTCTTCAAGGGCCGTAGAGGCATATTCAAACATTTCTTCAAGGGTTGTTGAGGCGTATTTCTTGAATTGAAATGATGTCAAGGGCTATAGAGGCTTGATCTTGAATGAAATGAAAATTTAAAATAAAGGTCGTAGAGGCTTGATCTTAAATGAATTTTTTTTTAAATGGATAAATTGGCACATACTTATTATGCGTATCGATTTTTCCTTCCTCAAGTAGGAACCTCCTTCAATTTTGGCAATGAGGGTGATTTCCTTCAAGGTTTTGGAAAATTTTGGTGATTTCCTTCAAGGTTTTGGAAAGCTTTGGTGTGACAGCCCGTCCCGGAAATTTTAAAAACGTACGCGTGAAAAGATGATTTTGCCCCTAGTGAGATTTTTCGTTGTGTGGTAGTTCTTTTGGTTGGTGTGGCTAGTTGTGGACCACACACACCCTCCCATAATCTCCCTCACCCTTTCCCCCTATCCCTGCACCTGTCCCGAGTTCCCTTTCCCTTCCCATTTTCTATACAACGTACGGACACACACACAAACCCATCAAACTTTCACAGATTGAAGAAACAAAATACATATCCATGCTCGTGAGGCTCGTAGGAGTCCAACCATACCCATTTCAGGTAAGGTTACCTTCGTTTTCACGTCGAACTCGTGATGTCCGATTTTTGGTACTGTTCATGCACACGTAATTTCTCATGTTTTAGGGAATTTCAAGCTTGTAGGAAGCTTGGTGAGGTCCCTAGGAGGTTCGGGGTGGTTCGTTTGAAGGTTTTGGACAACGAGATCGTGAGTTTCGAGGTTGGCCGGAGTTGGGGGTATTTTCCAGGCGAGATTTCATGGATTTTAGCTCGTGAAAGTGGTATGATCTTGTTCCTCTCGTTGTAAGCTTCATTTTGGTACCAATTTTGTGAAATTTGGTTGAAAAACGAAGAAGATATCACGATTTGAAAATTTCATGATTTTCCGGCGCCGGCGACGGCGCAGAGTCTCGCCAAAGAAGACGACGGAATATTCCGTCAGTTTGGACGGAATATTCCTAACACCGTTGACGGAAATCGTTAAAGATAACGGAATATTCCTGACGGCGTCAACTGACGCTGTCAGCGTGCTAGGCACGTGCCTGCGCGTGGCCGGCGCGTGGGGGCGCATGCGGCAGTGGAAAATTTTTCTAAAAATATGGGGATGTTCCTGAGGTTGAGTAGATCACATTGGTGTATTCATACACCCCATTTGAGCAATGTATGAGAAGTTATTTCTAAAGATTGGTTATGTGCTTTAAAATTAACGTTTTTATAGTTGTTTCGCATATAAGTGAGACGTATCCTGAGGACGAGCGTTGTCACTTGAGGCAGGGAGGTTACGACCCTTCCACTTACTAGTGAGCGGGCTTTTGGTTTTCCGTATATACCTATATACTTATAAAATTGATTTTGAATTGTTTATTCATTATATGCCATGCATTATATTGCCGTTTGTTATACATTGTTAGTTGCATTTATACATATGTATATTGGTGCTTCGGACACACGGGTAAGTGCCAGGTGAGTTATGATTTATGTTTACATTCAGTAGTGATTTTAGAGACTTAGAGAGCTCATAACCTGCACCCTTAGTGTTAGTGTTCTCGCCTAGAGTCGGGCATAGTAATTCATGTGATGTTCACCTCCCGCACCACACGCTCATCTTGGATCCAAGTTAGGTGCACAGTTTTGTCGTACAGACCACTTTAGGTGTTTCCGACTCGTAGGTGACCCGCGATTATTCGCCCAGCCTTCACGTGATCGTAGCACTTGAGCATACTTATATTACAACCAGGCTTGTCGTATAGACCACTTTAGGTGGTTCCGACTCGTGTGCAGGTATAGTTAGTGAGATGGAGATTCGAACTCTAGATTCAGCCGTACAGGTCACGTTAGGTGACTCCGGCTGACAGTTACATGGTATTGATTTGATGTTTTCTGAGCACTGGCATATTACTTCGATACATATTGCATGGCACGTTTTTCGAGCATGACTTATATATCTATATATATATATATATACTATTTTCTGGGAAGTATACAGGTTTTACGGCGAGGGGTTAGAACTTATTTATTGAATTGGTTTTCGAAAAGCTTTGTTTTTGCCCACTCACGCTTTTGTTTTGCGCCCCTCTAGGTTCTAGTTGGCTAGCACATTTGGTGGCTTCCCTGAGGACTTTCGCGGCATATCTGACAGACCACCACTAGCGTAGGACCACCTTCGGGTGTGTTTTTGTTGTCGTCTTTCCCTTTTGGACTGCATTAGGCTTTATGCTCTGAACTTAGGGTTCACACTTACGCTTGCACTTGATTTTTGTTACGTTGTGTAAAGCTAGTTTTATTTATTCGTACCATTTATATCATTATTTTGTTAGCTTCCGCATTGTGCACATGGTTACGTCACTTCCACGTGACGGCCAGTATGCCCTGATCTCGATCGGGGTGTGTCAGTTTGGTATCAGAGCCTAGGTTTGGCAATCTTGTACTTTTGTGAGTATTCTAATGGTTTTGGTGTCTTCTGTCAAAATTATGCCGCCTCGTAGGGAACCACGTCGCTTTGCTGAGCCTAGTTTCCCCGATATTGCTCAGCTGGGGGAAGCTATTACTACAACTATTCATTCGGCGATTCGCCCTCCCCAGAGGACTCCTCTGGAGACTATGTATAATTTGAAGTTGGATAAGTTTGAAGGCAACGAGGGTCATAAGGGTGCAGAGCGGTGGCTAGAGCATATTGAGAAGACTTTTCATGTTTTGAATAGTCAGGGGAATCTCCCTGTCGAGAAGTGGGTAGAGACAACCTCGTGGTTTTTGGGTAAGGATTCTGCATCCTGGTGGGAACAAGAACTTTGTCATTTGACTCCAACTGAGAAGACTGATTGGGATGTTTTCAGTGAGTTGTTCAAGAGAAGGTTTGTGCCCCCTGAGTATATTGACCATAAGAAGCAGGAATTTACTGAGTTGAGACAGGGGAAGCTGACAGTGAATGAGTATTACCGGAGATTCACTGATTTGTCTCGCTATCATCCTGAGATTGCTGGTAATCCGGCGGAGATGCTTCGTCGTTTCCGCTTAGGCACTAGGAAGAAGTGGCGTTCGCTGACGACCACTACTCATTGTGATACCTACCAGGATTTCTATGAGATTTTGCTGAGAATTGAGGATTCAAAAAATATGCCGAGCGAGAGTGATGAGGAGGAAAAAGATGGTAATCAGAAGAGAGATGATAAGGGTAAAGGTCAAGCGTCGCTCGGGCCTCGTCGGACTTAGAACTTCAAGAGGGGTGGTGTTAGTTCTAGTTCTTCTAGCGGTGGTTTCAGTGCCACTGGTCAGGGATGTGGAGGTAGGTTTGCTGGTGGTGCTAGAGGCCAGAGACAGGGTTATGGTGGTAGAGGTAGGGCCCCACTTTGCCGCAGGTGTAATAATCGGCACTTTGGTGAGTGTAGGCGTGGCAGCAGTGGTTGTTTTACTTGTGGGCAGATGGGACATCGGGCTGCGAATTGTCCCTAGTGTTAGCAACAGAAGGTGCAGCAGACTTTCTTGCCGCCACCTGCACCGATCCAACAGATTTTTAGCCCTGGTAGTTATGGGCAGACGGGTCGAGGTGATGCCTTCTACTATCAGGGTGATGTTGTTCCTTATGCCCCGGGACAGTATCAATATCCCTAGGACCCGTATTCTCAGGGTGGTTATCCTCCGTATTCTGGTGGCTATATGCCGTATCCTCCCATTCCAGCGAGCGGTTCTCAGTGGTTTTAGGGAGGACAGATTCAGCATGGAGAGATTGCTTCGAGTAGTGCAGGGTCTTCGAGGCAATCTGGTCAGCCCAGTTAGGGGCATGGTACCGAGAGTCGTGGTGGTCAGACGAGCAGAGGTCGAGGTGGACGATAGCAGACCCAGGGGCGTATTCACAACATTTCTCTGCAGGATGCTCAAAACAATCTGGATTTGATCATGGGTACGTTAAATATCCTTGGTTATTTTGCTAGAGTGTTAATTGATTGTGGTGCTACACATTCTGTGATTTCTCATACATTTGCTCAAATGACGCAACCTCGCCCCACACCTCTAGGGTATGATTTAGAGTTGGCTATGCCTAGAGGGGAGAGATGTATCATAGATCGTGTGTACCCAGGGTGTCCAGTGATAATGGAGGATGTGGTTATGCCAGCTGATTTTATCCCGTTAGATATTGTTAACTTTGACGTGATTTTGGGCACAGATTGGTTGCATTTTTATCGTGACAATATTGACTGTTACGGGAAAATAGTTACGTTCCATCGTCCTGGACTACCTGTGGTTACTTTTGTGGATGAGCAGAGTGGGGTGAGACATGGCGTTGTCTCTGCTGTGCGAGCAAAAAGGTTGTTATCTAAAGGTTGTCAGAGGTATTTAGCTCATGTGGTGTTGGTGAGGCTGCTCCTAGTAGAGTGGAGGATGTGAGGGTAGTCAGACACTTTCCTGATGTTTTTCCTGAGGATTTACCTAGCTTGCCGCCAGATTGAGACATGAAGTTCACCATTGAGTTACTTCCAGGTACTAATCCTATTTCCTTGACTCCCTATCGCATGGCTCCCGCTGAGTTAAGGGAATTGAAAGTTCAGTTGCAGGAATTAGTGGATAAAGGTTTTATTCAGCCTAGTACTTCACCTTGGGGAGCTCCAGTATTGTTTGTGAGGAAGAAAGACGGAACTTTGAGGCTATGTATTGATTATCGGCAATTGAATCGGGTGACGATTAAAAACCGTTATCCGTTGCCGCCTATTGATGATTTATTTGATCAGCTTCGGGGTGCTTGCGTATTCTCCAAGATTGACTTGAGGTCGGGTTATTATCAGCTGAAGATTAGTAGGGATGAGACGGCGTTGAGGACTCGTTATGGTCATTACGAGTTTCTGGTTATGCCATTTGGTTTGACGAATGCACTAGCTGCTTTTATGGATTTGATGAACCGGGTGTTCCAGCCATATTTGGATAGGTTTGTTATTGTTTTCATTGACGACATTTTAGTGTATTCTAAATCGAAAGCGGAGCATGTTCGACATCTTACTTTGGTGTTGAAAAGGTTGAGGGAACACCAATTGTATGCTAAGTTTAGCAAGTGCCAGTTTTGGTTAGACCAAGTTGCGTTTTTGGGGCACGTCATTTCAGCTCAAGGTATCTTGGTGGATCCTCAAAAGGTGGCAACTGTGGAAAAATGGGAGCAACCACGAACCGTCACTGAGGTGAAGAGCTTCTTTGGTTTGGCAGGGTACTATCGACGGTTTGTTAAGGATTTTTCTACGATTGCTTTACACTGACGAGATTAACGAGGAAGGACGTTAAATTCGAGTGGAATGACAGGTGTGAGCAGAGTTTTCAGCAGTTGAAGTATTGTCTCACTCATGCACCTGTTTTGGCGCTCCCGGACGATAATGGTGACTTTGAGGTCTATAGTGATGCTTCCTTAAGTGGTTTAGGATGTGTGTTGATGCAGCATGGTAGGGTAATTGCTTACGCTTCACGACAATTGAAACCTTATGAGTTGAATTACCCTACACATGATTTTGAGTTAGCCGCTATTATTTTTGCGTTGAAGTTGTGGAGACACTACCTTTATGGAGAGAAATGTAAGATCTTTACAGAGCATAAGAGTCTTCAGTATCTTTTTACGCAGAAGGAACTTAATTTTCGTCAGCGGAGGTGGATGAAGTTGTTCAGTGATTATGACTGCACAATTGATTATCACCATGGTCGTGCAAACGTTGTGGCTGATGCACTTAACAGGAAGTCTCAGGGTCGCATTAATGCGTTGTACGCTAGTCGTATTCCTCTTCTAGCAAACTTGCAATCTACGAGAGTGAGGTTAGAGGCAAAAGGTCGAGAGGTAGCTTTACTTGCTAATTTTCAAGTTAGACCTATTTTAGTTGATCGGGTGCTTGAAGCTCAGGTAACTGATAGGGAGACTCAAGAATTGATTCAAACTCGAGATCGAGGGAGGAGGAGAGACCTCAGAGTTCGTGATTCGGATGGCATGTTGATGCAGGAGGGTAGGATGTTGGTGCCTAATAATTTGGATTTAAAGAAAGCAATTCTCGATGAAGCGCATATCTCGGCTTATGCTATGCATCCAGGAGCTACTAAAATGTATCATACCATTTGACCATTTTATTATTGGCCGCGTATGAAGAGGGAGATAGCTAAGTATGTGAGTAGGTGTGCCATTTGTCAGCAAGTCAAGGCAGAAAGGAAGAAACCGTTTGGGTTGTTGCAGCCGCTTCCCGTTCCAGAGTGGAAATGGGAAAATATTACTATGGATTTTGTGTACAAGCTTCCACGTACACATAATGGTTTTGACGGCATTTGGGTGATAGTTGATCGGCTTACTAAGTCAGTACATTTCATTCCAGTAAGGGAGAAGTATTCTTTGGGCCGATTAGCGGAGTTTTTCATCTCGAAAATTGTAAAGTACCATAGTGTCCCTGTGAGTATTGTCTCGGATCGTGATCCATGATTTACATCTAAGTTTTGGGTGGCTTTTCAAGAAGCTTTGGGTACGAGACTACTTTATAGTACGGCGTATCATCCTCAGACGGACGGACAGTCGGAGAGAACCATTCAGACTTTGGAGGATATGTTGCGAGCTTCGGTGTTACAGTTTGGCGATGCTTGGCACACACGGTTGGATTTAATGGAATTTGCCTACAACAACAGCTTTCATTCGAGTATCGGTATGGCACCATTTGAGGCATTGTATGGTAGATCTTGTCGCACACCATTGTGTTGGTCAGAGGTCGGAGAGAGAGTCTTGGTGGGCCCAGAGATTGTTGAGGAGACTACTCAAAATGTTCAGGTAATCAAGTCTAACTTGAAGGCAGCCCAGGATAGGCAGAAGAGTTTAGCAGATCGACATGCTACTGATAGAGTGTATGAAGTTGGCGATTGGGTATTTTTGAAGCTTTCACCGTGGAGAGGTGTTGTACGGTTTCGAAAGAAAGGTAAGTTGAGTCCCAGGTACATCGGGCCATACATAGTCACTGAACGAGTTGGTGAGGTAGCGTACATGCTGGAGTTACCTCCGGATTTGGCTAGGGTACATAACGTTTTTCAAGTGTCTAAGCTTCGACATTATGTTGCTGATCCATCTCATGTGATACCTCATCAACCCTTGGAAATCAATCCAGATTTGACTTATGATGAGGAACCAGTGACGATTCTAGATTGGAAGGAAAAGGTTCTGAGGAACAAGACGGTGAACTTGGTGAAAGTTTTGTGGAGGAATCATTCCGTGGAGGAAGCTACGTGGGAAACTGAAGATCGGATGAGAGATTTGTATCCTCGGTTGTTCTTTGATTACTAGGGGTTGTTGTATGGTTGTTTTGAATTTCGGGATGAAATTCTTATATGGTGGGTAGGTTGTGACAGCCTGTCCCGGAAATTTTAAAAATGTACGCGTGAAAAGACAATTTTGCCCCTAGCGAGATTTTTCGTTATGTGGTTGTTCTTTTGGTTGGTGTGGCTAGTTGTGGACCACACACACCCTCCCATAATCTCCCTCACCCTTTCCCCATATCCCTGCACCTGTCCCGAGTTCCTTTTCCATACAACGTACGGACACACACACAAACCTATCAAACCTTCACAGATCGAAGAAACAAAATACATATCCATGCTCGTGAGGCTCGTAGGAGTCCAACCATACCCATTTCAGGTAAGGTTACCTTCGTTTTCACGTCGAACTCGTGATGTCCGATTTTTGGTACTGTTCATGCACACGTAATTTCTCATGTTTTAGGGAATTTCAAGCTTGTAAGAAGCTTGGTGAGGTCCCTATGAGGCTTGGGGTGGTTTGTTCGAAGGTTTTGGACGTCAGGATCGTGAGTCTCGAGGTTGGCTGGAGTTGGGGTATTTTCCAGGCGAGATTTCATGGATTTTAGCTCGTGAAAGTGGTATGATCTTGTTCCTCTCGTTGTAAGCTTCATTTTGGTACCAATTTTGTGAAATTTAGTAGAAAAACAAAGAAGATATCACGATTTGAAAATTTCACGATTTTCCGGCGCTGGCGATGGCGCCGGAGTCTCGCCGGAAAAGACGACGGAATATTCCGTCAGTTTGGACGGAATATTCCTAACACCGTTGACGGAAACCGTTAAAGATAACGGAATATTCCTGACGGCATCAACTGACGCCGTCAGCGTGCCAGGCACGTGCCTGCGCATGGCCGGCACGTGGGGGCGCATGCGGCGGTGGAAAATTTTTCTAAAAATATGAAGATGTTCCTGAGGTTGAGTAGATCACGTTGGTGTATTCATACACCCCATTTGAGCAATGTATGAGAAGTTATTTCTAAAGATTGGTTATGTGCTTTAAAATTAACGTTTTTATAGTTGTTTCGCATATAGGTGAGACGTATCCTGAGGACGAGCGTGGTCACTCGAGGCAGGGAGGTTACGACCCTTCCACTTACCAATGAATGGGCTTTTGGTTTTCCGTATATACCTATATACTTATACTTTTCCCAGAAATTGATTTTGAATCGTTTATTCATTATATGCCATGCATTATATTGTCGTTTGTTATACATTGTTAGTTGCATTTATACATATGTATATTGGTGCTGCGGACGCACAGGTAAGTGCCAGGTGAGTTATGATTTATGTTTACATTCAGTAGTGATTCTAGAGACTTAGAGTGCTCATAACCTGCACCCTCGGTGTTAGTGCTCCCGCCCAGAGTCGGGCACAGTCTTTCACGTGATGTTTACCTCCCGCACCACACGCTCATCTTGGATCCAAGTTAGGTGCACAGTCCTGTCGTACAGACCATTTTAGGTGGTTATGACTCATAGGTGACCCGCGATTATTCGCCCAGCCTTCACGTGATCATAGCACTTGAGCGTACTTATATTACACCCAGGCTTGTCGTACATACCACTTTAGGTGGTTCCGACTCGTGTGTAGGTATAGTTAGTGAGATGGAGATTCGAGCTCTAAATTCAACCGTACACATCACGTTAGGTGACTCCGGCTGACAGTCACATGGTATTGATTTGATGTTTCCTGAGCACTGGCATATTACTTCGATACATATTGCATGGCACGTTTTTCGAGCATGACTTATATATCAATATATATATACTATTTTCTGGGAAGTATACAGGTTTTACGGCGAGGGGTTAAAACTTATTTATTGAATTGGTTTTAGAAAAGCTTTGTTTTTGCCCACTCACGCTTTTGTTTTGCGCCCCTCCAGGTTCTAGTTGGCTAGCACATTTGGTGGCTTCCCTGAGGACTTTCCCGACATATCTGACAGACCACCACCAGCGTAGGACCACCTTCGGGTGTGTTTTTGTTGTCATCTTTCCCTTTTGGACTGCATTAGGCTTTATGCTCTGAACTTAGGGTTCACACTTACGCTTGCACTTGATTTTTATTACGTTGTGTAAAGCTAGTTTTATTTATTCGTACCATTTATATCATTATTTTGTTAGCTTCCGCACTGTGCACATGGTTACGTCACTTCCACGTGACGGCCAGCATGTCCTGATCTCGATCGGGGTGTGTCATTTGGTGATTTCCTTCAAGGTTTTAAAAAGCTTAAATGCTTGTCCTTGGGTAAGTAGGAATTGCAATTTTTTTTTCCCTTTCCATTTTTTTTTCCGGCCAAGGAAGGTGTTTTCCCCTTTGATATGGGAAACTTGAAGACTTGTCCCTGCCTTGGAGGGATTTCCTTTTTTTTTTTTTATTGGAATTTGTTTCCTTCTTGTAGCTGGACTGTGCTTCATTCTTTTGATTTTCCTTTTGCTATTTGGTATGTATTTCCTTTATAGTATTAGGAAGCAATTGGCCCTTATTTATAGGACAATTGTGTGCGTGTTTGTCACAGGCCACCTTTGCCATGCATTGCCTCTGTGTTTGCCATGTGCTTGCTGCTGCTTAGTGTCATAGCCGTGCCTTGTGCTGCTTGGTGCTTGTTACAATGCGTCACTTTTTACAGCATGGTGTTGTGCAAAAGACTACAGCGAGGTTACGTTGTGTAATGCTTTTTGGTCGCAGTTTCCCTCGATGGTGACATTGTCGTGCAAGAAACTTCTTGCGTAATCGATGTAGGGTTACGTAGTGCGATTGCATAGCATTTTGATTTTCTTTACTACTGTAGCGTGTTTTGAAAGACCGTCTTGTAGCTGCCCTCTTTGATGTGCTACTCAAGCTTTGTGGTTGATTTCTTTTCGTCTTTATGATTTAGTCATCGTCATCCTTCAACACTCATGAGGTTTTTCTCGCATGTCTTTTGCTTTAGTGAAGCAATTTTTTTCCTTTTGCTACCCCACTCTTATGCTTATGTTGATTTGTTTGTTTTGTTGTAGCCGTGGTATTTTTCAGGTGCTTTAAAAGCAATACCATCATTATTCTTACGAAGGAAGGCGATTCGCAAGATAAGGAAAATGACGTTGAAGCTTTGTGCATTGTTGACTAGCCCTAAGGCGCTTGTTCTTCCTGCGAAAGACAACTCGATGCATATCAAGTCATGGTCTTCTGAAGTATCTGAGGAGGTTACAAATTTTGGTCAACCAAATACGAAGAAGAAGACGTGTACATCGAGGATTCTTATCTTGAATGCTTCGCACCATGTTAGTGACTATCCACCAGCTTCGTTTGAGCTTATTAGCGATCGCATCAGTAGCGGAGCTATCTTTGCTGAGTTTTACTGCGAGTGGCTTGAAGATATCTTGAGTCGATCCAAAGATGTGTTTACTAACGTGGGCCTTTATCATGCCGTATACACATCTATGTTTAGTTATGATCATCATCCTTCCATCTTTCGTGCATTCTTTGAGCATTGGTGTTTAGTGACCAACACATTTCACATGGCTCAAGGGGAGATGTCGATTTTAATGATGATTTTGATATTTTTTTTTTTGCTGTACATAGTTTATGTTTTTGCGGGCCAGGAGCGTTGGGTGTTGCCTTTTTAAGCTTGTGCGAACAAGGAGCATTGGGTGTCACCTTTTAAGCTCATACGAACAAGGAGCATTGTTGCCATGTGCAGTTTATGCTCGTGTAAGTGAGGAGCTTTATGCCATTTGTAGTTTAGGCTTATGCAGGCAAAAAGCATTACTTGTTTGGTTTAAGGGTAGTAATGCTTCAAGAATCTGCCATTGATGGGGCCGATCTTTAAGCCATCTTCCACCATGATTACATAAGCGCAGTTGGTGTAGACCTCTTGTATTATGTAAGTTCCATCCCACTTTGATGTGAACTTGTTTTTTATCTTATGAGTTATGGGCCTTTATAATGCCAAGACAAGATCTCCAATTTGGAAAAACCTTAGGCGGACCTTCTTATTGAATGCCTTGGATAGCCGTGCTTGGTAGCATTCCAAGTGTTGTTAAGCTTAGAGCCTCCTTTCATCAAGTGCTGCCAACTATTGAAGTCGTAGCTTTGCATTTTCCTCTTCAATCAAGCCTTCTTGTATAGCCATCCTTAGTGAGGGGTGACTTTCGAGTGGCAGAATAGCTTCCATGCCATATACGAGAGAATAAGGCATAGTTTGGTTAAGAGTTCTATGTGTCGTCCTATATGGCCAAAGTGCTTCTCTTATTCTTTCTTGCTAGTCTTTCTTTGTTCAATTGATTACCTTTTTTAGGAGGTTACACAACGTTTTGTTGTATTCTTCTGTGAGATCGTTGGCCGAAGCATGATTCATGGAAGACTTGTGCTGCTTGAACTTGTATTTCTCACATAGCTCGTCCATGAGTCAGTTAGAAAACTGTTTTCCGTTGTTAGTGATGATGTAGTGAGGCACACCATATCGGTGGATAATGATAGGCGCATATTCATGCGACTTAATTAGCTTGTTCTCGTGCATTTATGTTGTGTTTACTTATCTATTTCAGTGTTTAAGGCCACTTTTGTGTATTTTCAGATTATAAGGTCAAAGTGTGCAAGAAGATGCAAATTGGAGTCTTTCGGAGCGAAAGAGGAATGAATGAGTTGAAGACTTGAAGAAACGACGAATTCCTACGCCAACGATGAATTCTTACCAAAATGAAGAATCCTACTCAAACAAGGCTTCCTATTTTAGGAAAGTTGACCCTAAGTTTCCCGTTTTGGTAACCTTTCTTAATCTTAAACGTCCGCATTTTCTAGCCACTTTGAAGTCCTTGTAGGCGCTTTAGGACACAAAACCAAGGCCCTAGCCGCACCCTTTAATCTTTCCCTCTTTAATTTCTGATTTTATTTCCTGAATTCTAGAAGCCTTTGAATTTATTTTCGTTAATAAAAATAAGCTAGGAACCAAACATATTTAAAACTCTAGGTTTTACATACTTAGCCGCACCTTTCCATATCCTCCCCTTTAATCCGTAGCCTTCCATTGTATTTTCATTTTTATAATAAAACAAAACAGCCACAAAAAACCCATTAGCCTTACAAGGCCGTGGCCCCCCCATTTATCAAAGTTAACCCTAATTTCTATCTAAGTCGTGCATTCCATTTTGAACCCTAACACTAATCAGCCACCATCCCATTTTTAATTCTTATTCCCTAAGCCATTATCTCCCATTTCCTCTCCATAATCCGTGCACTTCCACATATATACCTATCATTATTCTAATCAGCCACCATAGCATCCAATCTCCCATATTTATTCCATCCGCAAATGCCATTTCTTTTGTCCTTTAGCCGCAGCCACCATTCCATATTTTTCCCATCCTTTCCCATTATTAAACCCTAATTCCCTCTATTCTCTTAAAAAAAGCCGTAGCCACCATTTTTCCTATTTTTCTTCTCAGCCGTGACTAACCTCCCAAAATTCTCCCATAATTCCCAATTGCTGCAGCCATTCCCCCCATTGCAGCCACCTCACAAGCCTTCCTACACCATCCACACCCATTGCCGAGCCATTAAACCACCATAAAACCTATCTATAACCCAGAAATTCACCCAAAATCATCAAAAAACCCAATCTGCCGCAGCAAGGAGAAGAGGAAAGAGGAGCTTCGACGCGCACCAATTCAAGTGGATTCGTTGGGCGTTTTAGGTGTAATCATTCCTTTGTGCTTTATGTTTAAATTCAATTGTATTTCTCTATTTGTGGACATGAGAGGCTAAATTCCCCTAGTTAGCTAGGGGGTGATTCGAAACCATGTTTATGCTTGCAATATGAATTGATTATATTTGGTTGGAATTTCATAAGTTGTGGATTCAATTTGTTTAACTGCTTGATCGATAACTTATTTATGTATGTTGATTGAGAGTGCACGCTTAATTTTCATGCATGAATATGATGCTAGAATATAAGTGAATTTCACCTAATAGTTATGAACTTATTTTCACAAGTAGTGGAGGTTGCTTATAAACAATCGCGTTAAATAAATTCTTGGCATAAGTTTCATGCAATCATAGTAACGAATGCCTCGTCAATACTTATAGTTTTCATGATGTTTAATGATTCTTGCTTGTATCTCTATTATGCAATTCATGTAGGGAACTTGTGGGGAATGCTTTGGGTTGTCGCATGCAATCATCCAATTCATTAACTTAAGGAAAACTTGACGGTTAATTTAAGCGGACCTAATTAACCCGGGGTGTTGAGTTTCATAATTTATCGAAAGACCAACTGAAAATCATTTTGTATGCAAGTGTAACATGTGTGGAGAAGAACCTTCTAGCTAGCATTCATCCATATTTTCATCACATTCATATTTACATTCTGCCTTAAATTAATAATCTGTACATTTAATTTATTTTCGTCAAAACCACAATCCCCTTTTACCTTAGTGTCTAATTTAGTTAGAAAGTGTCTTAATTTGTGTTTATAAGTGTTTTGTATTCTTTGAGTCTTTTGGTTTGTTTTAGTGTTTTGTTGTTTAGTTTTGCATTCTTTGAGTCTAGTTTTGTGTTTCAAACTTTATTTTACGTTTTTGAGTCAGTGTCCAAGTGATTTAGTAATCCCTCCTAATCCCCGGTCTAGAACGATCCCTACTTGCATCTTTACTACAATTGTCACAAGAGGGTTTTAATTTGTGTGCTTACTTAGTTCGCATCAGATAATAAGCTTCTTGATGAAACGGACGACAGTTTCCTTCTTGACTTCCCTTAGAGGTACGGCTTCAGCCTACTTGGAGAAGTAATATATTGCAGCTAGGATGTAAGCTATTCTTGCAGATATCTTTGGTGTGATTGGTCATACGACGTCCAATCCCCATGCATTAAACGGCCATGAAGCAACTGTAGGGTGTAATGGCTCAGGTGGTTAATGTATGAAGTTGGCATGAAATTGGTAGGCTTGACACCTTTTGGCATGTTCCAGGCAGTCTTTCACCAATCTCAGCCAGTAGTAACCCATTATTTTGAGCTGGAAGTGTAGTTTTGGTCCAGACTGATACGTATACTCAGCTTCTTCTATGGCTTGACTAGCTTTTTCCTCACCTAGGTATCTTAGAAATACTCCTTCAAAATAACGTCGGTAGAGTATTCCTTTGTAGTAGAGGAAGTGAGGTGCTCGTTGACATATTTCAGAGTGGTGTCTAGGATTGTCTGGAAGCTTTCCATGCTCTAAGTAGTCAATCAACAGTTGTCTCCATTGTTCAGTGTCGACTGGAAGTACTAAGATGATGTTTATGTCTTCTAGTAGCATTTTGATCACCCATCTTTGGCAAACTGGCACGTCCACAGCTTCGTCTTCTTCTAATGTTATACTTGAGGCTAGATTAGCGAGAGCGTCCGCCATTTGATTTTTTTTTCTTGGCACATGTTCTAGCATCACGGCCTCGAACTTTTGTTGTAGTTGAGTTGCTAGCCGAAAGTATGGGATAAGATCATCTTTCCTTACTTCATATTCAGTTAAGAGTTAATTGATTATGAGTTTGGAGTCGCCATACATTTCTAGTGTTGTGATTTCCATGTCAATCGCCATTTGAGTTCAATGATCAGTGCTTGGTACTTAGCGACATTGTTGGAGCATAGCTCACTTAGTCGGAAGGAATAGAGTAGTACTTATCTTTATGGCAACATGAATACTACTCTTGCCCCCGCCTGTCCATTTGTACGGATCCGTCAAAAAACATTATCTATGTTGGAAGATGTCAATGTAGAACACCTCCTCATCAGGCAAGTCATCTGAGATTTTCCAATTGGCTGGGATTGGATGAGGGGCAAGGAAATCTGCTAGTGCTTGTCCCTTTACGACTTTAGCTGAGATGTAGATAATCTCGTATTGATTGAGAAGCAAAGCCCATTTAGCTAATCGCTTTGTCAAAACGGGTTTAGACATAACGTACTTGACCAGGTTGGCTTTAGCAACCAAGTGGATGGTGTAAGCATGCATGTAGTGTCTTAACTTTTGGATGGCAAAGACTAGGGCGAGGTACATCTTCTCGATTGGTGAGTAATTAAGCTTAGTACCAGTGAGAGTTCTACTTAGGTAGTAAAGTGCTCTTTCTTTTTGGTTTTCATTTTCTTATGCCAAGAGTGCTCCAATGGAACCCTCTTGTGCAACAATATATAGGAGCAGCTTTCCAGGCACGAAAGCTCCTAAGATAGGTGGGCTTGCCAGGTACCTTTTTATGCTTTCAAAGACATTGCGATACGCATCATCCCATATAAACGGAGTGTGATTCTTCATAGGTCTAGTGAGGTTGGAGATGAAGCGTCTGATGAAGACTTGCCACCCTTGTAGACTTTTTAGCTTGTGTAAATTCCTTGGTTCGGGCATGCTTTGGATGGCCTTGATCTTCGATTGGTCTACTTCAATGCCACGGTGCTTGATAATGAAGCAAAGGAACTTCCCAGAAGTGACACCAAATGCACACTTCAACGAGTTCGTTTTAAGGTTGTAGTGTCGTAGTTTGTTGAACACTATTCATAAATCTTTCAAGTGATTGGATCACTTTTTGGTCTTGGTAACTACGTTGTCCACGTAACATTCTACATTTTTGTGTAGCATATCGTTGAAGATCTTCTGCATTGTGCGTTGATATGTAGCTCCATCATTCTTCAAGCCAAGAAGCATTACCTTATAGCAATAGATACCTTTTAAAGTGTGAAAAGTTGTTAATTCTTCGTCTTCGGGAGCCATGTGGATTTGATTGTATCCAGAAGAGCCATCCATGAATGATAGTGCCTTGTGGCCAGTGGTTGCGTCTACCATGATTTCGATGATTAGCAAGGGAAAGTCATCATTCAGGCAAGCATCGTCGAGGTCGCTGAAATCTATGCAAACACGTATTTTTCCAGATTTTTTAAGGGCAATGACGATGTTGGAGATCCATTTAGGGTATTGCACCTCTCGAATGAAGCCTACTTCGATTAATTTATCAATCTCAGCCTCAATTTATGGGATGAGCTCGGATCAATAGCATCTTTAAATTTGCTTTATCAATCGCGTTCCATGCTTGACTGCAAGACGAAGCATGGTGATGGTAGGGTCAAGGCTAAGAATTTCTTTGTAGATCCAAGCAAAGACGTCTTTGTACTCCATTAACAGTTGGTAGAACTCCTTGATTTTATCCGTACTTAGTAATGTACTTACGAAGATAAGCTTCGGTTCCTCATTTATGCCTAAGTTGACTTCATTGAGATCATCAAATATGGCTTGCCCCCCATCCTCGAGCTATGGCGATGCAGCAGCGACGTCTTCCTCGAGGATTTCATCTTCTTTGTCTTCTTGGATTGTGATGTGGAAGACTTTTGGGATCTCATCTTTAATGTCATCCTCTTAGGCTTATTTGCATGAAGATTGGCCAGTGTGAATGATGGTGTGCCTCTTTACCTTCAGTTGTCCTTTTGTGTCAACTTCCAAGGTTGCTTGGCACTTCATCCTTGAAAAAATCAAGCTTCGAACCTCATCATTTGCTGCTAGACCATCGAGTTTTTCTTTTTTTAACGTTGTCTTCCTCTTTCTAGAAGGCTGCTTGGTTCCTTCAAGTCTTTCCAAGGTTGACCGTTGTGGAAGAGAGCTAGCTGTGTTGCTTTGTTTCTTAGGTTTTTACAACCTTTCAAAAATAGAGCTTTGGGGTGTTGGTGTGTTAAGTCGCTTGAAGACGGAAGTTCGGTCTTGACCACCAATGTAATCAAGTGCCGAGATTCTGGGTTTTGAACAATTCAGCCTATCAAAGACTGAGTTTTGAAGGGTGGGTTTAGGCTCTTCTCGATTTTGTTCAATGCTTATGTTGATGTGTTGAGTGCTAACATTTTTCGCTTTGCTTGAAATCTTCACAGGTGTAATTGGTGTGAAGCCAAGTCTAGCTTTATTGTTGTTAACTCCGTAACCATGCTTCTTCAACTTTTATTAAGTCTCAGTGAGGTCACATTCTTTGTCATTGACGATGTTTGCATTTTTCTTTCCAAGATTTGAAGAGGAGGCGAAATCGTACCCAGCCTTTGACATGAGTTTGTAGGTGTTTGGGTCAAAATCTTCTTCGGTCCTCTTGGTTTAAAAAGAGCTTAATTTTGCCTCATTTGGCAGGGGTTTTACGAAACCTTGTGGTGGTTTTGAAACTTTAGTGTTACCTAGATGTGTCAGAGGTAAAACTATATTTGCCTTGAGCAGCTTTACATCATCCTTATGCAGCTGTATGTCGGCTTTGCTTGTTCCAGTTTCGAATAAGGATTGCCCATTCTTTCTTCTCGACATTGGGATGTATCGGAAGACGGGTGTGTTTGGTCCTTTTAAGGGCGTCACACTCCCTTTAATTGTTATTGGCTTAGAAGGCTCATCGTCATTTTTGCTTGAAGATGGCACAGCTTCCCCTTCTTGTTTCTTGGGCATGACTTACCACTCTTATTTCTTAGATGCGACTTTGCCTGTGGATTTGATTTCTTTTGGAAAAGCTTTGGGCACCATGTCTTCATCCATTTAGAACTTGGCGTCCGTGAAGTGTGATTTGGCTTCGGTGAATGGCTTTGTGTTGCCTTTTATCATCTTTACTCCTTCTCAGTAAAACTTTAAGCATTAATGAATGATGGACGACACTACTCCATTCTCGTGGATCTAAGGCCTTCCTAAGAGCAAACTGTATGAAGTTCTTGCATCAATCACGTGGAATAACCAGCTTGATTTGAGTTCACCAATGGTCATCTTCACTCGAATCATGCCCATCGCGCTTTGTCCTTCTTAGTTAAAACCTTAGATTAGGAGGCAGCTTCGGGATAGGTCATCCACCTTGACGCTGATTGTGATCATTGTTGACTTTGGCATGATGTTTATGGCCAACCCACCATCCACAAGCACATGGTTGATTTTGTTCTCTTTCACGTACCCAGAGACAAAGAGATAACGGTTATGAGGCTTTGACCTTAGTAGCAAGTCTTCGTTAGTGAAGTTGATTGCGTCATGGGTGGCACAGCATGTGGCATATTCATATGGTCAAAGCTTCAAGCTTTCATCCTTGCTTACTTGCACCTCATGGTCATCGGGACTCATTAAGACCGCTACTAGTGTTTTTTGCATCTCCTTAGGCAATCATAGTGCTTGCTCGATGCTAAAGTGTGCCGGCAGGCTTTCTTTGGGCGTGAAGGTCTTCTCTTCCTCGATGGCGATAACTTTACCTTTTGAGGGCCCTTCTATCTCCACTTCAACCATGTGACAGGCAGCAGTAGTACACTATTGGAAGAAGTCCTTTGGGAAGTACTTGTGCAAGGAGATGGGAATGCGCGGCTTTTGCTCCATAAGTTCCCATATGTATATTGGCTTAGAAGCTCTTATACTCCTTTTGGGCTTACTATTGTTGCGGCGATGGTGCTTTCTCCCTTGTTCCATATTTGGCCATATGGCTTGTGGTCTTGGGTTTCTTGTCTTTTTGTAGGTCACCAATGTCCAACCTTCTTTATCGTCGGTAGATGCATCTTGGACGTTTACCCCCAGCGATGGTTCTGCAGAAGATGCCGTGTAGCTTGAGCATAGATGGGAGTGGTTAGGCATCACTATGGTTTTGAAGGTTCTAAAGGCAATCGAAGTAATATGTGTTGCGGCCATGTCTTCAAGGTCAAGCTTGATCTGCCCTTGTTGTGCTAGCTTCATGATGAGCTCCTTGAGGACAAAAGTACTTACTGACATGATAACTTACGATACGATGGTATTTGCAATACCTAAGATCGTTAAGCGATTCATCTCTTCGAGGCACTTACATTCAAGTAACTTAATCACCTTCTTTTCCAACAAGTCATCTAGCTTTACAGCCACGTCAAAGTTAGGAAAAGGGCACGTTTCCTACTCTAGGCAACCCTCAAGATGTTTTTATACCTGTCTTGGGTGCGAGAAGGCTCACCTCTCTTCATTTTCTTCGTTTTGTTTTTTTGAGGAGATCTTGATGGGAGCGAAAAAGGTCTTGATAGGGGTAGTATGGATGGCAAAAACTTCCTTAGCGGGCTTTTTCCCAGTCTTGTCTACTTTGGGGCGAACACTTTATCTTTTTTTAAGTTGGTGATCGGCTCCTTCTTCCCATGATTGGCAATACTTAGCTCCATATCATGGCATCGATTAGCCAATTCTTCAAATGTTATCGGTTTTATACATTTGAGGATGTAATGTTACCCCCAGTGCATGCCTTGAGCACACATCTCAATGGTGGAGGTTTCGAAAAGTCAATCTTTGCAATCCAGAGTTAATGAACGCCACATATTGATGTAGTCAACGACAGGTTTATCTTTCCACTATTTCATACTTGTCAGCTCCAGCATGCTTACTGTGAGGCAAGTGTTGTAAAAGCAATTGAGGAATTCCCTTTCAAGCTAGTCCCAACTGTTAATAGACTTGGGCTCGAGGTTAGTGTACCAGTCAAATCCATTAGTCAAATGCATTACCTTTTAGCGAGCGCATGAATTGCTTGATGAGGTAGTCTCCCTCCATCCCAACATTGTTGTAGGTTTTAATGAAATGGGCAATATGTTGTTTAAGATTGCCTTTTTCCATCGAATTGCATGAACTTGGGTGGCTAATAACTTATTGGCATCCTTAAAGCGTCAATCTTTTTAAAGTATGGCTTTAAGTATAGCACAGAATCATGCGAGCTTCTTTCATGTTGCGCCTTGATTGTGCTTGTGATCATCTCTTGCAGCTGTTAGATAGAGAGATGTCTCATAAGCATTGTAGCTTAGTCCACCTCTAGCTTCTCCTCAACTTTGTCCATTAGAGGCTCCTCATTTTTGTCAGTTTCCTCCTTTGGTGGATCAACCTTCGGGTCAACTTTCTCTTCATGATGCACCTCTAGACAGTCAACGAGTGTAGCAATCTGCAAGTCCTTTTCTTCCACGGTCTTTGTCAACCTTGCGATTAATTCGCTCATTTGTGCCAGCTACTCTTCCACTGAAGTTGCACCAACAGTTATGACTTGCATTGCTATGGGATACGAGCTGCTGCTTGAGTTAGCATCAAAAGTCAATGACTCAGAGTACCTCCGTGGCCTTTCTTCCCTTGGCGCCCTTAGCGAGACCAGAGTGATCACGAGCTTATGCCTCAGGCGCTCTTGCTCCTTCAGTAGAGTTGATGTAGGGGTGGAAGGCATGGAAAATAGAGCTTTTTCCTTGCTTCAGGTTATGACGCCCAAAGTGCCACCACTTGCGGTAAAGATGTTCTTGTTCTTCATGTTGGTTGCAGGAACAGCTTGATCTTTTCTTAATGCCATGTGTGTTTCGTGTGGGTTTGAAGACAGATATGAGAGGCATAGAGGTCCCACCGAGTGTGCCAAATTCATAAACACGAAAATTATGCAACAAATGAAATGAGAACACATGTATTGTATTGATGAATTTGTAGGGTTACAATATCTGTTTACAATTTTCCTCTTATTCAGTCTTCAAATTTGATATAGATGCGTAAGTTGTTGATCCAAGGGTCGCGATGACTTTATCTCGGATGAAGGATTAGACGATTGCTTCAAGTTTTGAGCTTGAAACAATGCATGGATAGTCTTCACCTTTAGGTTTGTGTATGACCTGTGGCAAAAGTCATGTTGATGTGGGATTTTGTTGATTCAAGGGTCATGGCAACTTGATCTTGAATCGAACATCGTTACAAGTTTTAAGCTTGTAACAAAGTCTTGAAGGAATCAGCACAAGTGTTTGTTGATTCTTCAAGGGAGTGCTCAGGCTTTGGTTGTATGTTCTTCGAAGAGAACTTTGGCAGAGGTTCTCCTTTTGTGAGAATTTCGGCCCTTCAATGTAGAAATTGTTGACCTTTATGCTTGTCTGAGTACCTTGTATTTATAGAGTTCTCAAAGCTTGCCTTTGGATGGATTTGGCTTTGATCTGTGTCTTGATTCGTCCATAAGAGAATTTAGGCATGTTTTGTGTTTTAATTTCAGCTACTTTCCCTTGCTTGGCCGAAATCCATAGGGCTTTCTTGCCAAGTTTGAGAGCAATCTTCAATTCTTGCTTGTTTTGTGAATATGCTTTAGCTTTCATTTCGGTTTTGGGAGCAATTCGTGGCCCCTTGCTGATCTTAAGGAAATTTCTTCCCCTTTGCTGCATTTTAGGAATGCTTTTGAGCTTCATTTGCTTGATTTGTGCCACATGTCATTGATGACTTGTCCATTTGTGATGAGTCATATGTCACGTGGAGCTTTGTGATGCATCATTTACATGCAACGAAATTTACATGTCTACATGTATGACTCATTCATTTAGCGTAATTACATAGTACGCAACGATATGAATGCATGGGCATAAGCGGAATCGAATTTGGAGTTACGACGGAGATTTTACAGATTGACGAACATGAAGGGTGTTTTGGTAATTTCATGTTTAGAGACATTTTGTGGCTGCTTTGTGAGTCATGTGAGGCCCACACCCAACTCCTGCCCCGTCCCATTTCCTCTCTCTCCAAAAATCTAGGCCCCTCTCTCTTTCAAACTCTCTTATTTCTTTTAAACTCTTGGACCACACTCTTGTTGACACCTTATTCCCTCTTACTAAGTTTATTATTTTAAAACTCTCGCTCCCTCATTATCATCTTCTTTTCTAAAAACAGAGAGGCCAAAAAGGCCAGAAACCAACCACACCATTCCTCCCCTCACTCTCGTGTATCATCTCACTATCTCAACCTCTCATTTTCTCTCCAACTCTCTTGGACCTTTATCTCTCTAAAACTCTCTCATCTCAAACTCTTTTTGCACTCTCCGTGCACAGTAACACTGAACCACCACCACTTAACCACTCCGGCGAGTTTGACCATTGGACCACCACCGCGACTTGTCCTTCTTTATCTCTGTCAAGCTCAGACCATGAACATCAAACCCAAACGTGGAGCTTGCACTGCACAGTGGCTATTACCACTATTCATCATCTTCTTCGAAGAGTTCTCGCCGATTCCGACCAAGGTAGGCCTCGGGAACACTCTTTTTCCCTTCATTTTCGATGTTTGTGGAAGATATTAGGGTTATGCACTTGTTTTGGTAGGGTTTGGAGACTGTAGGAACGAAGGGGAGACTTCCCCAATTTTTTGGAAAAGCAAAACCGTGGCCATCCGACCACTTTCAAACCAAATTCCCGACCAACACCGACCACGATTGGGCTTCCAATAGGCAAAGGTCGATTCCCTACAATTCTAGCTTCAAGTTGGCTTTTGTATCATGATAAGCTCATATTTATATATATTTTATATCAAATTCCCTTGTCTTTTCTTAGTTAGTTCCTTATATTTTTGAGTTATTTACCTTGTTTTTGTGTTTTGTAGGATTTGTCAAGTAAAGAAAAGAAAAATAACACAAGTGGAATGTTAAGTAATAAATTCGTCAAAACTGCCTGTGCAGGTCAGCTGAATTTGGAAGCAAGTTGCGGACAGCTCAGAATGATTTAGAGAATGAGCCTTATATGCCTGGAAAGCTACGGATGTCTATTTTCTGGAGCATTTTACAGATTGTTAATATCATTTTTCTAGAAAACGTTATGGCCGTTCAAACACTGCAAGGTTCCCAGAAGGCTGAGCAGTTTGTAACTGACAAAGAAGCATTGAAAGCAATAAATCCCATAAAACTAACAGCCAAAACTGATGCAGCCAAGAACAAGCCAGCTAACACCTATTCAAATATCAGAGGAAATGAAAAATTAAGTGAGAGTAATGGGCATAAAGGCTGCCCAAAGAGTTACAATTGTTTTAGCATTTCCTCCCACTTATTGTCATCACTAAATGGCTGTTAGTGGGGTGAGTTATGGAGAAAAACCTGTGGCAGCAAAAAAGAAGAAAATACCTACAGGTTGTAGCAACAAGGAGGGGAGAAAAAGTGTGAAAAAAAGATAGAAAAAAAAAAGAAGCAAAGCAAGGGAAAAAGGCAAGGCTGCTGCGTTGGGGAAGGAAGGAAAGGAAGAAGGAAATCTTGGCATTCTCTTCTCTCGGTTTTATCTTCTCAACTCGTATCTTTCTTTTGGTTTAATTTGAGAATTATGTGTAACTAATTTTTAGTAGTTAGGGGCTGTTTTGAAGCCCCTAATATGATTGCAAGTTTGTTATGACATTTCGTTTGAATTACTTTTATGAATGAATGAAAATTGGTTCACTACATGTCTCATTGATGAATTCTTTATGTGTTTTCTATGGATGCATACTTAGTAAGCATATCTAAGATTCTAATGCTATGAATATGTGTTTGCCTGCCCTTGTCGAAAGAGGACCTACATATGTTCTAGAGTAGTACTTGTTAATTGCGATTAACATGTGAATCAATTTCTAGGATAAGTAAGACAACGCTAGTACTTACGATGCCTTGTGATGACTCAAACTCTTTTCGTTCTTAATGATTTCTACTTGTTAAATCTATGAACACACCATTCGAGATTGCATGTTAGGGACTAAGTTAAGTTGAAAACGCCATTCTCTTAACATACTACATAAGAAAGAGTAATAGGTTGAGTTCTAACATTGAGCCAACTTGAGCATCTTCATCCAAAAATGAAAGGAATTTGAATGAAACATAACATGTTTGCATGATTATTTGGTGGTGGATAGCAATTCCCCTAACTCGTTTTTCTTAATTTGTGAACTACTTAAAAATCTGTCTCTGTCTTGTTTTTGTTCGATTTAATTTAAATATCAAATCATCTCCAAAAATCCCAAAAATTTGTGTGAGTGTAGCTCAGTGTGTCTAGGATCTGCATATAAAATTTCGTAGACTTTAGATAAGTGTAAGTCAGTCTAATAATTATTTTTCGGTGGCTGGTCAGTAGGGACAGCAGCCCAGTTTTTGTGACATTTTAAGTAGTTAGATAAAACAATCTTCTGCGGGAAAGACCCTTATTTTCATATGCTACAATTGACAAATATTATTGTTAATAAGGAAAATTAATAGGACATTTGTGTGCTACTTTGTGGTGTGCTTTTAATCCTATCAAATTTTTGGCGACGTGTCGCCGGGGATTGTTATTTCTAATTGCTTTTTTTTATTATTATTGTTTTATTTTCTTGTCTAATTAGTGTTTTTGTTCTTGTTTTTATTTCAGGTACTCTTCGTAGTATATGCATACTCGAAGGTCCAAAAGCATTGATCTAGATTCCTACGATCCTGAGGTTGAACGAACATTTCGAAAGCTTCGAGGAACAATTAAGCAAAAGCGTGCATCGGTGTCTTTACCACCATTTTCTCCACCACATTTGAGTTCGGAAGAGGAGGAAGAACCACAAGAAGGCATGGCTGATAACGGGACTTTGAGGGAGTTGGCAACGCCTAATACGGATCAACAACCATTGTGCATCACATATCCAAATGCAGGAGGAGGAATTGAGCTTAAGTCCGGCATGATTCACTACTTGCCTAAGTTCCATGGCTTCTCAACAGAGGATGCCAACAAGCATCTCATGGAGTTTCATGTGGTATGCTCGGGAATGAGACCAGCCAATGTGGATGAGGAGCAAGTCAAGTTAAGGGCATTCCCATTTACGTTAGAAGCTAAGGCAAAGGAGTGGCTTTATAATTTACCTCCAGGATCAATGAAAACATGGAACCAGGTGAAGCAAGCATTCTTGGAGCAATATTTTCCGGCCACAAAAGCTGCAAGCATAAGGAAAGACATATGTGCAATCCGACAACAACATGGAAAGCCCTTTGGAGATTACTTTGAGCGATTCACACATTTGGTTACGTCTTGTCCTAATCATCAAATTTCAGAGCATCTTTTAATACAATATTTTTATGAAGGATTGTGTGGTACTGATCGTGTAATGCTTGATGCAGCAAGTGGAGGAGCATTGTGACATCCCACATCGCCTAGGGAAGTGATCCTTAAATGTATATTTCCATCTCTACCTAGCACGAGGCCTTTTGGGAGCTCACTGGCTTCGAGTTTCATAGGAACTTCGAAGTTAAGCGAGTAGCGCGCGAGAGCACTCCCAGGATGGGTGACCCACTGGGAAATTGCTCGTGAGTTCCCAAAAACAAAACCGTGAGGGAATGGTAAGCCCAAAGCGGACAATATCGTGTTACGGTGGTGGAGCGGGCCCGGGAAGTGGTCCGGCCCGGGCCGGGATGTGACAAGCATTCATGGACAAGACACCAACAAATGCTAAGGCATTATTAAAGAACATTGCTGGCAACACACGACAATTTGGAGGGAGAGATGAGCTACCTCTTAAGAAAGTTATCGAGGTAAGTGCTAACTCTAGTATTGAATTACAATTAGCTAACTTGACTAATCTTGTGCAACAGGTTATGGTGGCTCCAAAACAGGTGTGCGGTGTTTGTTCAATGATGGGACATGCCACGGATATGTGCCCTTCGTTAATGGATCAAGGTGGTCTTAAGCAAGCTAATGCGTTAGGAGGGTTTCAGGGGCAACAAAGACAAAAGTATGATCCATACTCCAACAACTATAACGCAGGGTGGCGCGATCATCCACACTTAAAGTGGAACAATCAAGACAACGGACAACAATCTGTTCCCAACAACTATAACTGTCCACCTGGCTTCTTTCAAGCAAGACCGCAGGCACCGTTTCAGCCTCAACAACAAGTGAACTTACCTCTTTTAGATGCCATAAAACAAGTGCCCAAGTATGCAAAGTTCCTTAAAGAGCTTTGTACGAACAAGAGAAGATTCAATGATCAAGAAACTGTGGCATTAAGCGAGGAAGTATCAGCTGTTTTGCAGAGAAAGCTACCACTGAAGTTGAAGGATGCCGGTAGCTTTACCATTCCATGTGTAATTGGAGGGAAAGAGTTTGGAAGAGCATTGTGCGATCTGGGGGCATCCATCAATCTAATGCCATATTCAGTGTATGAATCACTAAACCTTGGAGACTTGAAGGAAACAAAGGTAGTAATCCAGTTGGCAGATCGTTCAAATAGATATCCTAAAGGCCTATTGGAGGATGTACTTGTGCAAGTGAATGAACTTATTTTTCCCGCTGATTTTTTTGTTCTTGAGATGGAACATGACCCTATGCCTACTGCATTTCCTCTTATATTGGGAAGACCATTCCTTAGAACGGTGCGTACGAAGATTGATGTCTACGATGGTACTTTAACCATGGAAATTGATGGAGAAAGGGTCAAGTTCAAAATCTTCAATGCTATGAGGTACCCTAGTGATTTTGAATCTTGTTTGTCTATTGATGCGTTTGACTATTTTGTGCAGGATTGTTTTAATGAAGGTGTAGGACAAGACAATTTAGAGAAGGCGTTAGTGCATAGCATTACACATGGAAAACTTAATTATTCCGAACACATTGAAGAAGAATTAATCTAGACAGTGGCAGCCCTTGAGTTTCTTTCACCAATTCATGGTAAGTTTTCTTCCCATTTTATTTCTCTTCCTACTTCTAACGAAAAAATTCTTCCTTCTGTGATTCAGGCACCCAAATTGGAGCTTAAACCGATTCCTGAACATTTGAAGTATGCATTTTTGGGAGAAGATGAAACATTACCGATCATCATATCATCACAACTCACAGCAGAAGAAGGGGATAAACTGATCTGGGTACTGAATGATCACAAAACTGCCATAGCTTGGAGCATTGCATATATCAAAGGCATAAATCCAGCTACATGTATGCATAGGATTCTGCTGGAGGAAGGTGCAAAACCTACAAGGGAAGCTCAACGCCGTTTGAACCCACTCATGATGGAGGTTGTCAAGAAAGAGGTTATCAAGCTTTTTGATGTTGGCATCATATATCCTATCTTGGATAGCAAGTGGGTGAGCCCTGTTCAAGTAGTTCTGAAGCGATCCGAAGTCATAGTTGTTAAGAATGAAGCTAGTGAGCTAGTGCCTACACGTGTGCAAAATAGTTGGAGAGTCTGTACAGACTACCGGAAGATAAATAGCACCACACGCAAGGATCACTTTCCAGTTCCATTCATTGATCAAATGTTAGAAAGGCTAGCTGGTCATTCTCATTATTGATTTCTTGATGGCTATTCTGGATATAATCAAATTGCAGTTGCTCCGGAGGATCAAGAAAAGATGACTTTCACATGTCCATTTGGCACATTTGCATACCGGAGGATGCCGTTTGGACTTTGCAACGCCCCCGCCACATTTCAAAGGTGTATGGTAAGTATCTTTTCTGATATGATTGAGAAAATAATTGAAGTGTTCATGGATGATTTTTCAGTTTATGGTGATTCTTTTGATACATGTCTACAAAATTTGTCCTTAGTTTTAAAACGTTGTCAAGAAACTAATCTGGTCTTAAATTGGGAAAAATGTCATTTCATGGTTTCACATGGATTAGTTTTAGGGCATATCATATCTGAAAATGGAATTGAAGTTGATAAATCTAAAGTAGAACTTGTTAGTTCTTTACCTCTCCCTACTACTGTCAGGGAGGTTCGTTCTTTTCTTGGACATGCAGGTTTCTATCGTAGGTTTATGAAAGACTTCTCAATGATTTCTAGACCCTTGTGGCGTTTGCTTCAAAAGGATGTAATATTTGATATGAATGAAGAGTGTGTGGTAGCATTCAACAAATTTAAGGAGTTGTTATCCACGGCTCCTATGATCATGCCACCAGATTGGAATTTACCTTTTGAGTTAATGTGCGATGCTTCAGATTATGCTGTCGGTGCAGTTCTAGGACAACGTGTCTACAAAGTGCCACATGTCATCTATTATGCATCACGAACACTCAATGATACACAGTTGAATTATTCAACAACAGAGAAGGAGCTTCTAGCTGTTGTATTTGCTTTAGAAAAATTTAGATCTTATCTAATTGGAACTAAAGTTATTGTGTTTTCTGACCATGCAGCTTTGAAGTATTTACTCACAAAAAAAGATGCAAAACCGCGACTCATTCGATGGATACTTCTGCTTCAAGAGTTTGACTTGGAGATCAAGGATAAGAAAGGGAGTGAGAATGTTGTAGCAAATCATCTTAGCAGACTTGTGCACTCAAACATAGAGGAAGATTTCATCCCTTTACGTGAGAGTTTTCCGGATGAGCAATTGTTTTCATTAAAGGTTACTGACCCTTGGTATGCAGATATTATCAATTACAAGCTCACCAAAAAGATTCCGGATGATTTTACACGTGCTCAGAAAGATAAGCTTGTCAAAACCGCCAAATACTACGAGTGGGATGATCCTTATTTGTGGAAATATTGCCTTGATCAATTGATTAGAAGGTGTGTCCCTGAATCTGAGTTTAAATCTATTCTAACTTTTTGTCATTCTTATGCATGTGGCGGCCATTTTGGAGCAAAAAGGACAGCCTTAAGGTGTTAGAGAGTGGTTTTTATTGGCCTAGTTTGTTTAAGGATGCGTACGAGTTTTGTGCAACATGTGATCGTTGTCAACGAATAGGTAACTTAGGCCCAAGAAATCAAATGCCACAAACCTTTATTTTGATTGTTGAGATCTTTGATGTGTGGGGCATTGATTTCATGGGACCTTTTCCATCTTCAAATGGTTTTCTTTACATTTTATTGGCTGTGGATTATGTTTCTACATGGGTGGAAGCGAAAGCCACCAAAACTAATGATTCAAAAATTGTTTCAGATTTTATTAAGACTAACATCTTTGCAAGATTTGGGACACCTAGAGCAATCATTAGCGATGGAGGGAGTCACTTTTGCAATAGAATATTTAAAGCGTTGCTTAGGAAGTACAATGTCACACATAAGGTGTCTACACCTTATCATCCGCAAACTAGTGGTCAAGCAGAAGTATCAAACCGTGAGGTAAAGCAAATTTTGGAGAAAACTGTGAGTCCTAGTAGGAAGGATTGGAGCATGCGCTTGAACGATGCATTGTGGGCTTATAGGACTGCTTATAAGACTCCTATTGGAATGTCCCCATTTCGATTAGTTTATGGGAAACCATGCCGTCTTCCAGTAGAATTAGAACACAAAGCTTATTGGGCTATCAAAGCCTACAACATGGATATGAGTGTTGCCGGACAGCAGAGGAAGCTTCAATTGAATGAGTTAGATGAAATTCGGAATGATGCATACGAGTCTAGTCGAATATACAAGGAGAAATCAAAGGCATTTCATGACAAGATGATATCAAGGAAGAGCTTTGCCATTGGACAAAAAGTTCTTCTATTTAATTCTCGCCTTCGGTTATTTCCAAGTAAGCTTCGTTCTCGATGGGTTGGTCCGTTTGTTATAACTAATATTTTTCCTCATGGTGCAGTGGAAATCCAAAGTGCAAAGACCAGAAACCTGTTCAAAGTGAATGGACATAGACTCAAACCATATTACGAGTCTTTTGCAGAGCATGATGTGGAGGTTGTACCCCTCCAAGAACCAGCTTCCCTTGAATGATTACTCTTGGTACCGTCCGGCTGAGGACGTAAAAGCAAGAGCTTATTGGGAGGCAACCCAATATTTCTATTCATTATCTTTTTATGTCATTTTCAATTTTTTGTTTGTTTTGTTTTCTGAGTTTTCATGCGTGCTAAGCTGAATTATTTCTTTTCTTTGTAGGAATCTTAGGTTATGTCCACCCTTGGAGTTGATTGCAGAATTGAAGTTTGGGGGTCATCACTTGATTTTATTGCAAATTGGGGAAGTTTTCGGTCCAAATGCTTTATTTTGTTTCTTACTATTTTATTTCATTTTTATTTTTTATTTTATGCATTATTGTGTTTTATGACATTGGGGACAATGTCCAGTTTAAGTTTGGGGGTAAAGATTGAAAAAATGACCAAATTGAAAATTTTCGTCCCTTTGACTAAGAACTGGTTTAATTTGTTTCCTTGTTGTTTTTTTGTTTTCTTAATTAGTTTTGTTGACTCTTAAAAAATAAAAAAAATAAAAAAAAGAGAAAATTTTGAAAATATGAAAAATCCAAAAATAGTCTTATTTTATTTATTGTTTTGAATTAGATTTTTATTAGTTTCCCGACCCAATGATATAATTGGATTGAATTTGGACCATGGTGATCAAGAACTTAGTAAGCATGTATTGTGTGAAGTTCCTTATTCTCTTGTTAGCTTTGTACATGTTTAATCATCTTTGAAAAACCAAAAGCACATAGCCTTGTTGATGTGAAACTAAAGCATGATTTAAAGCTTCATATGTGAACATAGTGACCATATACAACCTATGTGAGTTTTTGAGCCTATTGAAAGTGTGTACATTTTTCATACACTCCTATTCTTTCATGTGTGATGAACTTATGTGACTTACATCTCTAGAACTTGCATAACGATCTTTCGAAATGTTTGTCATTGATTGCATGAACTTGAAAATGATAGAGGCATTAGGTTTATCACCATGGCCCAAATAAGCATGTTTCCTAAAGAAAAATGATATCATTAGATTGCCAATTTGAGCCTATATGTTAAGCCTTTTATTTCTTATCACTAGATATGTCTGCCCTTATACCTTAAACATTTTTCCTTACCCTTTCCAAGCTAGCTAGTGAGCAATGTGAGATTGTCTTATGAGAAATGTTTGTGAAGTACTTTGAAAGAGTTTGGCAAAAGAATAAGTGTGGGGGTATTTCATGTTTGTATTTAGTTATGTGCAAAAATTGGTTCAAAAAAAAAAAAAAAAGAGAAGAAAAAGAAGGAGAAGAAAATTTTTTGTATACAAAGCAAATAAAAAGTTTAGGGGTGTGATTGGAGGTATTAGTAGAGTGGTTGGAGAGCTTGAGTTCTTATAAATCTCAACAAGAGAATTGCTTGCAATGTAGCTTGGAACTTGTGTTTACCTATCTTTTCATTTCTATAACCCCCTCCCTAAGCCTCATTACAACCAATAAAAGTCCTCTTGATTTTAGTTTTGCAATTATGATTGTGGAGATGAGATCTTTATGCAAGCTTATGGTAGATCTTTCACATTTGATTCTTTGAGCGAAACACGTTAAACTAAACATATGTGTGATTGAGTGTATGTCCCGTGAGAAGGTCACTAGTTTGCATGTAGTGTTTTAAAACAAAACTTGAAATTGCATTAGCATGGCTATTACACACACTACACTTCAAGGATGATTAAAAGGTCGCTGTTAACATTTGAATAAGGAAGATGAGCTTGGATTAGCTTGCTTGGTGCTAGCTAAGGTTCTTGATGATTTGTTTTCTTGAATGAAATTCTATGAGGGTGGCATAGTGGGGAGCTAATGTTTTTCATGTTGCTACTTTTTCATGTTTTCTTTGTTTTGCTCGAGGACTAGCAAAAGCTAAGTGCGGGGGTATTTGATAAGCTCATATTTATATATATTTTATATCAAATTCACTTGTCTTTTCTTAGTTAGTTCCTTATATTTTTGAGTTATTTACCTTGTTTTTGTGTTTTGTAGGATTTGTCAAGTAAAGAAAAGAAAAATAACACAAGTGGAATGTTAAGTAATAAATTCGTCAAAACTGCCTGTGCAGGTCAGCTGACTTTGGAAGCAAGTTGCGGACAGCTCAGAATGAATTCGAGAATGAGCCTTATATGCTTGGAAATCTACGGATGTCTATTTTCTGGAGCATTTTACAGATTGTTAATATCATTTTTCTAGAAAACGTTATGGCCGTTCAAACACTGAAAGGTTCCCAGGAGGCTGAGCAGTTTGTAACTGACAAAGAAGCATTGAAAGCAATAAATCCCATAAAACTAACAGCCAAAACTGTTGCAGCCAAGAACAAGCCAGCTAACACCTATTCAAATATCAGAGGAAATGAAAAATTAAGTGAGAGTAATGGGCATAAAGGCTGCCTAAAGAGTTACAATTGTTTTAGCATTTCCTCCCACTTATTGTCATCACTAAATGGCTGTTAGTGGGGTGAGTTATGGAGAAAAAAACTGTGGCAGCAGAAAAGAAGAAAATACCTACAGGTTGCAGCAACAAGGAGGGGAGAAAAAGTGTGAAAAAAAGATAGAAAAAAAAAAAGAAGCAAAGCAAGGGAAAAAGGCAAGGCTGCTGCGTTGGGGAAGGAAGGAAAGGAAAGAGGAAATCTTGGCATTCTCTTCTCTCGGTTTTATCTTCTCAACTCATGTCTTTCTTTTGGTTTAATTTGAGAATTATGTGTAACTAATTTTTAGTAGTTAGGGGCTGTTTTGAAGCCCCTAATATGATTGCAAGTTTGTTATGACATTTCGTTTGAATTACTTTTACGAATGGATGAAAATTGGTTCACTACATGTCTCATTGATGAATTCTTTATGTGTTTTCTATGGATGTATACTTAGTAAGCATATCTAGGATTCTAATGCTATGAATATGTGTTTGCTTGCCCTTGTCGAATGAGGACCTACATATGTTCTAGAGTAGTACTTGTTAATTGCGATTAACATGTGAATCAATTTCTAGGATAAGTAAGACAACGCTAGTACTTACGATGCCTTGTGATGACTCAAACTCTTTTCGTTCTTAATGATTTCTACTTGTTAAATCTATGAACACACCATTCGAGATTGCATGTTAGGGACTAAGTTAAGTTGAAAACGCCATTCTCTTAACATACTACATAAGAAAGAGTAATAGGTTGAGTTCTAACATTGAGCCAACTTGAGCATCTTCATCCAAAAATGAAAGGAATTTGAATGAAGCATAACATGTTTGCATGATTATTTGGTGGTGGATAGCAATTCCCCTAACTCGTTTTTCTTAATTTGTGAACTACTAAAAAATCTGTCTCTGTCTTGTTTTTGTTCGGTTTAATTTAAATATCAAATCAACTCCAAAAATCCCAAAAATTTGTGTGAGTGTAGCTCAGTGTGTCTAGGATCTGCATATAAAATTTCGTAGACTTTAGATAAGTGTAAGTCGGTCTAATAATTATTTTTCGGTGGCTGGTCAGTAGGGACAGCAGCCCAGTTTTTGTGACATTTTAAGTAGTTAGACAAAACAATCTTCTGCGGGAAATACCCTTATTTTCATATGCTACAATTGACAAATATTATTGTTAATAAGGAAAATTAATAGGACATTTGTGTGCTACTTTGTGGTGTGCTTTTAATCCTATCATATCATCGAATTTGGTTAAGAATTGAGCACGAAATAAGCTCTGAAAGTCGAGGGAAAAACTTGCAAAAATCTGGAAATTGTGCTGACAACTCATGGAAGGGCTTGGTGACCGGCGCATGCAGCGCGTGGCTATCTGTGTAACCACCTTGTGGCGACACATGGAGGAACTCGAGGTCCTTCCTTAAGTTTCTTGACGTACCAAATCCAAATCCACCCTCTGTTTTCTAAAATTTGATAGTTTTAAAGTAATTCCTTTATTAGTTGTACTTTGTACGAAAACGCGTAATTACGTTAGTACGTTATATTTACATAAATGGTTTCGTTTCTAGGTGGAACGCATTGGAAGGATCTTTGATGCCAGCAAGGCGGGTTCGACTCGACGACATGATTTGTGAGTGGGTCTTTTCTTTAATATTTACATATATTTGTTTAGTTTCCATATATACATCTAATAATGAATTTTCTATATGACTATCGTAAATTAAATGAACATTTATAGGAAATGACGTAACGATGAGAATTAGGAAATCATTATATATCTTACGGGATGCCTTAATTAAATTTACGGCTATGAGCTATGAGTAATATTATGTTGACTAGAATTATCGAATAATTGTGGCATGACTATATTTATGTTATCTACTCATCATTTGCTGCATCGGTGTTAGTAGTCGCTCGGGCCAAGGCTAATCTTTCACATGTATGTGCACATCGCATTGTACGCTCACTTTGGATCCATTCTAAGTGCCAGTCCTGTCCTAGATTGCTATAGGCAATTAGGACTCGTATGTGTTGCTCATAGCACCAATCTTCACGTGATTGTAGTACTGGAGTGTATATGATTGTTACACCCAATCCTATTCATGTCAAAATATCTCTGTATGAACTCGTGTGTCAGCATGTGTCGATAAGCACTTAATACGATATGTTTGCTTATGCGAGATTATGTGATTACAGATGTCATGTGTTTACTTACGAAATATTGTGCCGTACTGAATTCTTGAGATATTACCGGCTACGGTAAATATTTTCATATTATACGTAGTGTGTATATTTTGGAAACTATACTTGTTTTACTGTGAGGGGTTATTATGTTTTCAAAAAGGTTTTTACAAAGCTTTATTTTTACGCCCACTCACCCTTGTTTTTCGCCCTTCCAGGTTTTAGTGTTGAGTTTATGTGTTGACGAGGACTCTCGGCAAATCTTGGTATAGGTGGTTACCTTCAATGATATAATTCTCATCCTACTTCATGTACTTTACTTATGTTCTGACATCACTTGTGAAATGGGTTCGTTCCAGCTCGCAAGCGCACTCTTATATTTCAGCACTTTTAAATTTATTCACTTTTTCCACATCACTACACTTTATGGCTTCGTCACCCTCCCGGTGTCAACGAGCACAGCCTAATTCAAAGTCCAGGTGGACATTCTAGGTCGGGGTGTGTCAGTTTGGTATTAAAGCATAAGTTTTGGCAGTATTGCATTCGTCACATGCATGATGTAAGCATTCTTGGTTCTTGAACCTAAGTGTCAAATCTTGCCTCCTCAACGTGTTAACTTTTTCTAAGTTTTAGATATTTTAGATGACTTATCAACATTTTTGAAGATCATTTTGGCAAATGCCTCTAGACTTTAAAAGGAGAACCTCCCTGCCAAGGAAAATCCCAAATTGAGACAAGTTGATGGCCCCAAAGCTGAGATTTACTAATCAATCTCACCACTATTATCTTGTCATCATTACCAACCCTTTCGAGATAGGAAACCAAAAATAGTTTTGATTTCTTGGCAGTATCTGTTAGTATACCATCTATCAGAATTCCTATGAAGTTTACCTTCGTCGACATTCCAAGAATGTCTAAAGCAACAATTTGGTGCTAAAGTGGTAGCACTCGACGGAAGAACATTTTGGGGACAATCACTTATGGTTCCCGATAACACTAATCTTTTCAAATGCACCAATGATCATTATGGATCTTCAGAAGGAATATTATATTCCGTTGAACCCCATCTCGAGTAGATCATTAGCAAATTCCTTTTCCCAACCTTAGAACACTTCAACCGACACTAGTTTCCAGAAATTCTTTAGATGCTATACTTATCATTTCGTTGAGTATAGGCATGAGAAGATGAATTGTTATACCTTCGATTAGCATTCAATTTCTCCTAGAATCAACGAAACCACCTCACAAGACCAGTTCCTTACTAATCATCCGAAACCATCTACCTAAGCAGGCTCTAACCTGTAATCAGCGTATGGTAGCGCTACTTGTTGACGATGTTGTCCGATATTCTGAAACTGTAAATCAGTATTTAGGCAGTATGATTTCTAATACCAGACAGATGCTAGTATCTGGGAGTGATACCTTTTTGCCAGAACTCTGGTTCACAGTTTCAGGGTAACAAACAATATCAAAATATCATATATGCGTTAATTAGCAGCGTGACTGATAGACTAATTAACAGTTACTACTTGGGCCGAAGAAATTATAATCGTGGAAACTTAGGAGTAAGCCTTTAAGGAGGATAGTAAACTCGCATTTGTGTTAACTATTTTAACCATCTAGGTAACCAAAACATTCTCGACCATTCATCATTGTGGTCACTTCCACCAACAAACACTAAAATTGAAGCACAAGTTAATTTCTCGCTGTAAGAGTGAATTGAGTATCAAAAAAGTTGTGAAGGCCTTTAGTACATGGCATAATGAAAGAGAAGTAATATGGTACGTTTTAAGGATGTCTACCTTTGGCGTCATTTCTCAAAATTTTACTTGGGATATCACCAAATGGTAAAGTGAAGTACAATCGATCCACTTTCTTATACTACACCAATTTTCCTTGTATCTTTCGAACCACCCCTACATTATTGAGAGAACTTAGTTACAAAAGCTTACCGATTAGGAATTTATCCACAAAACACCTCTATTTAGGGAACCTCAAACCTATCGCGAAGGCGAAAGGCTGAACCTTAGAATCATACCTAGATTTTAGCAACACGATCAGGTGATGATTAAAACCATTAACCCATACTTTGAATTGTTGGAAGTATGCCCACAAAGCCACTTATTTGATGTAATAGCTTTTGGAATACTTATTGTGTTAAACTATTGTATGTTTAATGAAGGGCAAAGCTTATTGTTCACTATTTATTGTATTATGTGTTTAAGCAATAAAGGAATCCAAGGAATGTAATTAATCTAAGAGAGAAGTCATCTAAGTAAGTTAGATTAATGAGACCTTTCTCTTATGTTCATTCCTAAAATGTTCCTAGCCATAGGATTGCCAATCAGGCATTGACAATCCACTAAGGTTAGTATGTGTTATGTTAACTCAAGCGTGAGTATGACTAGTCTCAAGTCATTTTGTGTTAGACACTGAGACAAACACATAGATGCTCAAAAGGTAATTGAGTACACTGAACAACGATCAAAAGAGAGTTCGAACATGCATGTCATGTAAGAACTCGTACGTTGCAATATGCAAAGTAGTCATTTGACCTGAGGCATCATAAATGTTTAATGGTTAGTTCCTTGATCTTTGATCATGTCAAAGACATTCCATCGAGAGTGTCCACGACATTGTTGGGGTCAAGCTATCTAGTCATGTAGGCATATGAATGCACAACAAAGGGTCTCTAACCTTCCATGGTGGAGGGAGAATACTCTAAGATATGATTCGGGAGTCTTTGGCCAAAGCATATGAATATGACTTAGGAAGTTTGTTCCAAATCATATTCAATTGAATCATATAGAGAAGTATCACATTGGATGGTAACATGAAACAAACTATCACTCAAACAATGTGATTAAGAGTATTGTATTAGAGAATGACCGTGTTGCATTGTAATTGTAACTGGATAGGTTCTCGAACCACTTCTAATTAGCTTGGGTAGCCATGACATACTGCTAGGTGTCACTCATGGTTTGTGGAATCTACATCAAAGGGGGAATTGAAATGTAGTTTCAATTCACAACCAATCGTTAAAAGTAACAATCGCTCACTGCCTCGCTAATTGGAACCTAATGGATCGTACACTGAGTAAGAATGAAAGTAAAGAAATATGAATGAGATGGATAAGCAATTAAATGGTTTAATTGAGAATGGTCAAGATTAATTAATTAGTTAATTAAGTATACGAAAGGTTCGTATTGGGCTTTTAAGTTAGTTTCAGGTTTTGGGGCGCAAAAGAGTTTTTGGTCCATAAGGCCCATTGAGTTTATGTTGTGTGAAGAATAAAACTAAATGGAAAAAATAGCCCAAAAGCAAAGCTAAAACCGGCCACTTAAGGAGAGTGAGTTGATTGACTTATTACAAGTTTGCCACTCACTAGTTAAGTGGTATAAAGGCAACTTTATAGCCATTCCCTCACTTAGGGTTTTCTTGAGGCAAAGAAGAGAAACTTTTCTCTCTTTTTCTCTATAGAGGCCGGCCACTTAAGGGAAGGATAGCTAGCAATCTTTCTTCCTCTAAGTCATCCATTTTTTCTTCACACCTCATCCTTGGTGTGGAGACTTAAGAGACACCAAACCCTTGGTGTTCTTGGAGATCCTTTCCTCACATCCTCAAGAAGCAAAGGAGTATCAAAAGGAAGAACATCACAAAGAAGATCTAATGAGCTAGGAGGTGACTTGAAGGCCCTTCACTTGGGCGAATCCCTTATGTAAACAAGGATGAGCTTCAAGGGTGATGAATCTCAAAATCATTTCTTCTCTTTAATGTTGTTAAAGAGTCTTGTGGTTCACCATTCACTAGGCTTTGAAAGTCATGGGTTTTAGAATTGTTTTTTAATGCATGCCTACTTTAAAGTGTTATTAGTTTGCTTATGTGTTCAAATGTTCTCACATGTTCTTATCTAGGATAAAATTTTTCCTTCACGAATTGTTGGTATTTCCGATAAATTTCTTAAGCCCTAGTTTTCTTCCATAGCCTGACAAATTCGTAGTAGTCTTACAGACAACCTTTTCGCCTATCCCAGCAAAGAGATTAAATTTTCTAAACACTGACAGTCAGCTTTATACCAAACTCCTCAACTGTTAACTTTGATTAAGTTGGTACTTTTCTTGGGAGATGTGATCTCAGTAGACAATATTCATTTCTTTTTCCCAAAAGATTGTAGTGGAAGAAAGTTGAAATTCTCACAAAGGGTTATGAAATGCGAGATATCTTTGGCCTTATCGATTTTTATTGGCAGTTTGTTAGCGATTTTTCAGCTGTAGCACTTTCCTTCCAAGTTGACCGAAGAAAGTTAGTTTAAATTGTGATGTTGTCTCTTCCCAAGTTTTATTCTTATACATCTCGATGACATCAATAATTTCAGAAATCCACGATGACATTTTCCCTGGATGTTTTGGCTATGTAGAAGCAACATGACAGAGTATAGCTTTTGTTCCCCAACATTTGGAACCTTGCGAACCATCTTACTCATGACTTAGAGTCAACAATTACATCCTTACTGGAAAACCAGATGACATTTCTCTGTGGAGAAACGTGTTTAGAATCTTTACCAACCTTAGACTTCTTAAATACATCTTCATTTGAAATGAGTTTAACTTCTGATAGCAACAATGGAAGAATCAAACTAACGTCTACAATTGTATTATCGTGTATTAACCCAATTGTGCAAATGTAATTACTGTTTATCGCATCAAAAGACATATATACCCTTGAATATTCTCAATATGTTCTATTCTATTTCAGTTGGAATTCACGAGCATTGTTATGACGTTACTTACAATCATTAAGAAATCGTTCGAGAGCTCCCTGTATGATGAGCTATCTTGTACATGTGGAGATTATGATGATGTTTCAGTGATTATCGACCAACTTGACAAGTCAGCTCACTTTTCATTGGTCCAAAGTGACCACATTTTAGGCCACTTAGTAAAATTTTCATTTTTGAATTTAGCAGATTTTCTGGCTTTTTGATCAATATCTACTTTAACTATATTCACCTTCTTGTACTGGAAAGCATTTCAGTCAACCGTGGGTATGTGTCTACCCCACTGCACTTTGTATTATTTTTGATACAGACAAACCGTCTAGGCGAATTACTCGACCTTGAAATTTTAGTGGTGACCATTAATTCCTCAATCACCCAACAAATACTTTGCTAAATGAATCTTTACCGTTGGTGATTGAATATTCAGGAAGCTATAGTTGAAACGAGATATATGCATTTAACCCAGTTACCTTGTATTCTAGATTTGATGGACTTGTTTTGATCCTCAAATTCTTGAGTGTTCATTTACCCTTTTCGGTGTAATTTTCCACTAAACCCAAGAGAAATTTGTAATGAGTCTACTCACTAAGAAATTGTTAACTACATTGTTTGAATTTCATGGTCTGCATGTCACTATTGTATCTCACCGTGATACGTGTTTCATTTTGAAGCCTTGGGAAGCCTTTTTGAAGGTTATGATTACTAAGTGTTTGTCCAATACCACATTTTCACCCTCTGACTAATGGCCAATCTAAGTGAATTATCTAGACCTTGGTGGATATGTTGCATCTGTCCATTCTGCATACTTAGTATGGTTGTAACAGACATTTATCTTTGTAAGAGTTGCTTATAACGACGATTATTATTCTAGTTTTGGTATGGTACCATTTGAGGCGTTGTATAGGGATTTTATGTATAGCACATGATTGACAGAGGAGTATTACAAACAGGTATTTGAATGATCGAGATTACAATTTAGGAAATTGTGTGCTATTTGCGTTGTCGCCTTCGAGGCGCTAATCAGACAATTTATATGTATTTCCAAATGAGGGGCAAGATGGTAATATTGCACCCTCGGGAATTTGTTGCTTACTTATCGAGACAACGCTAAGCTGTCGATATTGCAGGTTGCAGACTGTAACATCGATAACTTATTCATTGGAATCGTTAAGCAAGTGAACAAGTAAGCCCGTCTACATTATCATTTTTATTGATTTAATTATTGTTTGGGCTTGACCCAAAGATGCTACACACTTATCTTCGGAGTACGTGACGCAACGAGTGCATAAGTGAAAAATATTTTATGTTTAGTTTTAATTTAAGTACAATTATTTTAACTTTACGTTATTAAATATATGTATTTTGACATGATGTTATTATACATATATAAATATTTTCCACTTTCTGTTTTTATAGTACTGTACTAAAGGGGAATGAAAGTATGAGTTTGGAGGCATGAAAGATGAATCATTGCACTCCGATCGCAACGGAATGGCATTCTCTTTTATGAAACCGCTCTAATTTGATATCTTCTTTTATGCAACCATTCTCATTGACCATTGTTTAGAGAGAAGTATGACTCATTCTTTTAGCGTAATTGCATAGTACGCGACAATATGAACGTGTGGGCATAAGCGGAATCGAATTTGGAGTTACGATAGAGATTTTACGGATTTATGAACTTGAAGAGTGATTTGGTAATTTCATGTTTAGAGATAATTTGTGGCTTGTTTTGTAAGCCATGTGGGGCCCACACCCTACTCCTTGCCTGTCCCATGTCATTTCACTCCAAAAATCTAGGTCTCTTTCTCTTTCAAACTCTCTCATTTCTTTTAAACTCTTGGACCACACTCTTGTTGACGCCTCACTCCCTCTTACTAAGTTTATTATTTTAAAACTCTCTCCCCCTCATTATCATCTTTTTCTCTAAAAACAGAGAGGCCAAAAACCAACCACACCATTCCTCCCCTCACTTATGTGTATCCTTGTTGATGTATATTTCCTTCCTAATGCTAGAATATATTTAGTATAATGACACAAGCAAGGGTGTCAAATCCACAGGGACTAATTGGACCTATGTAATTACTTGTTTTGCTAGAACTCTAAGAAATGAATCAAACTAATCAAACTAATCAAACTAATCAAACTAGGCATAAATAGGCAGATTTGAGATATGAATCAAACTAGTCTAAATAGGCATAAATAGGCAGATTTGTTATTTAACCTTGAAAGCATAAGAACGTGAAATAAACACAAACCAATGAATCAACAACTAATATATTGGGATAGTATCAAATGAAATGAAGCTAGGGATTCGATTTCACCATTGCTCAACTAAGTCCATGTTTGTTAAGTTAGTTTATACTCATTCATCTACCTATTTCTTGAGTTTGTTTCACTTGGATATGATCAACCATATGATGTGTGGATTTGATCAAATGTCTCTAATCTTGAACCTAATTGTGATGTGCAACTTTGGTTCATAATCTAGAGTATGTAATTCACAAGAAACATTCACTAAACCAAAGGGAACACTTGGCAGGATGTTTGCCAAGCTTTCCCTTCATTCATTCACAAATCCACCAATATTAGACATGATGTATGCTTTAATCTTGGCTAAATAATTTGTGGTTAACTCAAATGGAGATCAAGCATACAAATCAACTCACAAATTCACAATTATAACAGAGAATGAAGCAAGAACTAGATAGACAAAATGAGCATTCTAACTTAATTACATGGCAAACTTTGCAAGGTTACATCGAATCCCTAAGGATAGATTAGTTACAATTCATGTTTACAACAGATTTGACATAAAAATATAAAACATGAATGAACATAGAATTGATAAGAATGAACCCTTGAAGCAAATCTGATGGTGAAGTCCTTGAAGAGTTCCTTGGTGTTCCTTCTCCAAGTATGGTGCGGATGAAGGTAAAATGGTGATGTTTGAATGGTTTCTGCCCTTGGGACAGAAATGGACAGAGAATGGAGTAAGATGGGAGAGTTTCAAGTGTGTAATGGACTGAATATGAAGAAGAACATTTTCGGAACTACTTTGGGACAGAAATGAGACTTGTTTTATGGAAAAGAATGTGTCCCCCCAACATTCAGATTGGATCTACATTTGTTTACTCATATGGCAGAGCATAAATCAGATGAAATGATGGGTTTCTGAGGTAGTGAACACATGGAATGGACAAGAACTGCAGGTATGTGGTTTATTTAATCCAAATGCATGTGTTCTTGCTGCCACAAGTGAGTGGAGTCTGCAAAGGTGGAATAAACCACCAGAAATTGCTTTGAATAAATCTGGAAATGGGAAAGGAAGCACACGGCATGGACATGATGGAATTTTCTGAAATAATGGTTGAATAACAAAAGGGAAAAGTGCAAACATGTGAATTTCTGCAAAGATTAAACATGAGAAAGATAATGGAATGCAAGGTCAGATTGTAAGCATGCATGTGAATGCATGTTTTGATGTTTAGAGTTGCAAAATCTGACTTGGAATCACATGAGAGTACACGGCATGGAATGATGTGTTTGTTGGTGTCAAAATGGCTGAAATGAATTAAGTGATGGAAATGGTGTTTTTGGCGCACAAGGGAGATGGAATGGATGTGGTTTGCATGGCACAAAGTTGCAAACATGCATGTGAATGCATGTTTGGGTGTTGAATCTGATTTGGTACTAGAAGTGCATAAAATGATGGGATGACAAGGGAATGCACGGCTAAAGTTTTGAACATGCATGTGAATGCATGTTATGGTGTTTGGAAGCACATGGCTGACTTCAATGTTGTTGCCTTGTTTAGAATCACCCAATATGGCCAAATTGCATTTCTTAACACTTCACATCTTTTCTGGAATGTTTTTACTTCAATTGCCTTCCCATTGATCCAATTTCACCCTTGGCTGCACACTAACACCAAATAAGGTAAAATGCAACTAGTTTAATCCAAAACAAGCACAAAGACGCCAAATAATGAAGATATAAACGTATACAAAATGTGACTTATCAATCCTCTCGCAGTCTCATCCTCTCATTTTCTCTCCAACTCTCTCAGACCTCTATCTCTCTAAAACTCTCTTATCTCAAACTCTCTGCACTCTTGATAGGAGCATATTCATGCGACTTAAATGGCTTGTTCTCGTGCATTTACGTTATGTTTCTCTAGTTATTTTAGTCCTTTATGCTTCTTTTGTGTGTTTTCAGGTTCTAAGGGCAAGGTATGCAAAAGGATGCCTTTTGGAGCCTTTTGGAGCAAATTAGAGATTGGAATGGATATCATATGCTTGGAGCCAAGAGGATGGACGAAATTAAAGACTTGAAGTAGGAAAGTTAAATCCTAAAAGACCTCATGTTTAAGCATCATTGAAAACTCCTACGCATTTTAGAACACAAAAACAACATTCCTTGCAACCTTAGGACATTGTCGTGTGTTTCCTTGTGTCTCCGTTCCTTGCCATGCAAGGAAGGGTTTTGTTCCCTATTTTTAAACACTTAAAGCATTCACTTATCATATCATTCACTTAACATATCATTCAATTATCATATCATACATTTATCACTTATCACTTCCATTCACTTATCACTCACCACATATCATTCATTTATCACCACATATCATTCATTTATCACTTATCAAACCATTCACTTATCATAACATACACTTATCACTTATCACTTCCATTCACTTATCACTCACCACATATCATTCATTTATCACTTAACATATCATTCACCATTCACTTATCATAACCATACAAAGTTCACTTATCATACTCATAATTATCTACACATTTCAACCATTTAAACATATGCATTTCAACTCACATGCACACCCACCTCTTTCCAACATCTCACATGCATTTCCACCTTCCTACTTCATCATTTCACCACATTCTCCCTCTTTAATTCCACATGCATTCACTTCATCATTCCACCATTCATTCTTTATTCCACAAACAAGTCACATGCATTTCCACCTTCCTACTTCATCATTTCACCACATTCTCCCTCTTTAACTCATTTCATTATTCATTCACTTTGCATTCATCACTTCCACCCCACATGCACCCTTTATTCTTCATCATTGCAACCATGGCACATTTACACCAACAAAACAACTCCCATGCCATGGCCTACTCATATTCCCATTTCCTTTCCAACATCTCACATGCATTTCCACCTTCCTACTTCATCATTTCACCACATTTTCCCTTTTATTTCCACATGCAATTCTTCATCATTGCAACCACAAACACCTTAAACAAATAGCCATATACATCTCCACTCCTCCTATAAATACCCTTGCATTCATTCATTCAAAAGATCATCTCATTCACAACACAACAACACACCACAAACACATTCCTTTCTCCCTTAGAACCCAAAAACCATCTTCCATTTCCACCAATCCTCATCCATTTCCATAATTCCCCAACACTTCCATCCCCCCCAACCAACCTATCCTTAAACCTTGTGCTACAACAACGAGGAAGAGAAGAGTGCCTAAACGTTCATACAATTCAAGTTTTGAGTTGTTGGAATGTTTAGGTGTTTCTTTGATTTCAAAGTTTCATTTTAATTCTCTTTGTTTTGTACGTATGAGAAATGGAAGAAAAGAGTGCTTAAACGTTCATACAATTCAAAGTTTTGAGTTGTTGGAATGTTTAGGTGTTTCTTTGATTTCAAAGTTATGAGGAACTAAACCCCCTTTAGCTAGGGGGTAATTCGAAACTATGTTTATGTTTGTAATATGATTTGATTACTTTTAATTATGTTTCATTAGTTGTGAATTCAATTTGTTTAACTGTTTGATTGATAACCTATTTATGTATGTTTATTAAGAATGAACGCTTAATTTTCATGCATGAATTTGACGCTAGAATATAAGTGAGTTTCACGTAATAGTTATGAACTTATATTCACAAGTAGTGGAGGTTGCTTATAAACAATCGTGTTAAACATATTCTTGGCATAAGTTTCATGCAATCATAGTAACGAATGCCTCGTCAACACTTATAGTTTTCATGATGCTTAATGATTCTTGCTTGTATCTCTATTATGCAATTCATGTAGGGAACTTGTGAGGAATGCTTTGGATTGTCGTATGCAATCATCCAATTCATTAACTTAAGGAAAACTTGACGGTTAATTTAAGCGGACCTAATTAACCCGGGGCGTTGAGAATTCATGGTTTATTGAAAAGCAATTAGACATCGTTTTGTATGCAAGTATAACATATGTGGAGATGAACCCCTTAGCTAGCTTCCCATCCATTCATTTTCGTCAAATCCATATTTACAATTTGTTTTGTTTCCAAGTTTCCATTTTTAGTTTAAAGTCGTCCAAATCCAACCCCCCTTTACTTTATTGTTCAATTTAGTTAGAAATCAATTTAGTTTGTGTTTTTAAAGCATTTTGAGTCTTTTGGTTTGTCTTAGTGTTTTAACGTTTAGTTTCACATTCTTTGAGTCTAGTTTAGTGTTTTATCTTGTTTTTACGTTTTTGAAGTCAAATCCAAGTGGTTAACAATCCCTCCTAATCCCCGGTCCAAAACGATCCCTACTTACATCCATACTACAATTTGACAACAAGAGGGTTAATTTGTGTGCGTATAATTCTCGCATCAAATTTTGGCGCCGTTGCCGGGGATTAGCAACTTTGCTAATCCCTTGGATTGTTTTATTTTCGTTTGTGTGTATATATTTTTAGTTTTATTTTGTTGATTTTAGAAGCACAACATGGCATTTGATAATGCTTATCTTTTGTCACAGCTCATGGAAAGGTCCCAAATGCAAAACGTTGATATAGTTGATCTTCAATCAAGGAATAACGTGTTTTCCAATACTTACAATTCGGATTGGAGTGATCATTCAACTTCTATGTGGTGGGAACCTCAAAATGTTCAACAAGAAAGATATTGGGAGCCACCTCATATTCAATATGCCCAACCAAACTCAAATTCGTCAATAGATTATAATCAAATTCTTAATGAATTAAACTCTTTGGTGCAGGGTTCACAAAATCAAGCTAAGGAGACTCACCAAGAAACATATTGGCAACCATATGAGGATTCATATGCACCACCACAGCCTTCCCCTCAATCTTCACATCCAAATTCAGGTATATCAAATTATTATAATGAAGTTATTCAACAACTGAATTCTGTGGAGCAGGGCAGGGAAGCTCAACCATTTCAACAAGACGCATTTTGGCGACCAATTGAGGATTTCTATCAAGCAAAAAAGTTGGCTGAGTGGAACAGTCAATTTAGGCAGAATGCAGAATGCATGGAACAAATTCAAGAACAAATGGTTGAAGATGAGCCCATGGATGAATTGCTACTGCTCGAAGAGGAGGAGGATGCACAAGGCACGGCAAGGGAAGAACAACCCTTGCCGCAACCTCCCAATATTCCTACACCACCCCATTCAAGTAAGGTTGTTCCAAATTTAATTATTTCTAACTTTGTTCCCCCAAATGCACCCTTCCCTGGCAGGTTCATGCAATCCATGAAAGATGAGGGGAAGAAAGACATCTTGGACACCTTTCCAACAATTCACGAGGAAAAAGTGGTTGAGGAGCATCTTGAATTCATCAAGGAGGAAATTGGAGTGGATCACACAGCCACAACCTTCAAAATGTCCAATCTGAATGAAAACATCCCTTGTGCATTTGTTGAATGTGCTGCGACTTTAGAGCCAATATTGCAGCCCATAGGTAAGCCACCAACTCAAAATCCAAAGTCGTTTTTGACTAATATGTTGTTGATGTCAATGATTAGGGCACCCACTCTTGAAATTCAACCATTGCCGGAACATTTCAAGTATCATCATCCATTCAATGATCAACTCCATGCCGTGGGTTCCATTAAGGCATGATTGTGTTCTTCGTCCGGCTACAAGACGTAAAAGCAAGCGCTACTTGGGAGGCAACCCAATACAGTAAATAAAACTTTTGCTTGTTCATTGATTTTTTTTCGATAAATTACAATTGTATCTAAACATGGCAGAAAGATGGAGCCTTTACAAAGGTTGTGTACGTGAGGCCCCACTACGTGGCAACACTCTCGGAGCAAGAGGTCTTGGAGCAGGAGGCATCGGAGCAGGAGGCATCGGAGCAGGAGGCATAGGAGCAGGAGGCATCGGAGCAGGAGGCATAGGAGCGGGAGGCACCGAGGATAGATCATTCAAGGCCCCAAACCTTGGTGGAACGCTGGATGACCCAGGAAAGAGGTGCCTCTGGAAGAAAGCTGCAAACCGTTGACGGTCATCAAGCTCATCAAGCTTCCTCTTCATGCCTGATGAATAATTATTTGCAAGCACGTGCAAAGTTCTATTCTCGTGCTTAAGTTGTTTTATCTCTTGCTTCAGGTTCTCCACCTCCGCCATCAATGATTCAACCTGACGGGAGCGAGCAAGGAGGCGTTGGCCCATGTTTGACACAGAACCAGCGCACTGAACGCTGAGAGCCAGGGACTCTTGAACGGCCAACTCATCGGACCGTCCTGAAAGCAGCTGACTATCTCTGGGAGTGAGGAGGTTCCGAGCTACTATCGTAGCTGTTGTGGCGTCCTGCATCACGGAATCTTCACCTGTAAGAGGACCGTTAGAAGATAAGAAAGAAGGGCGCCATACGTTACCTTGAAGCGGCACGCCCGTATCACTGCGGAGACTCAATTCTAAGCTAAGGTTCGATGGGTTTGCCATTTTTTTTAAAAAAGTGTTCAAAGAGAAGGGGTGGACGGAGTAAATTTTCAAAGGGCCGGAAACGAGTTTCAAGAATAGGAAATCTTCAGAGTGTGTAAGTTGGCGGTGATCGATAGATCTATAAAAAGCCAAGGCAACGCGTCCACCGATTCAAAAAGCTGGAATTTGAGGCGTAAAGTTCGGCGACGCTCCCCCAGCTTTTCAGAAAACGCGTTCAACACGTGGAGGCCATCATCGCAGCTACACGTCTTTAGCCGACAAGCGCAAAGTTCGGCGACGCTTTCTCTGCTTTTCAGAAAGCGCCTGCTCAGAAATCGAAGAGGCGTCTTCAAATATCGAAGAGTCGTCACTATTTCAAAAAGCCAGATTTGCGGGATCAAAACGTTTGTCGACAAGGGTAAGAGAACAGTACCACCACTTGCTATCCCTATATTTGTCGACTTTCATCTTTTATGGCAAGGCAAACCTAAAGAAAATGCCCAACTCTTTCTCACCTCTGAGGGCGCACTCCCAGCAAAGCCTTTCGAAACACTCACTTCTTTCTTCTTCCCCAAAGATGATACCAGATGCCTGGAGTACAGATGACCCAGGAGGAAGCAGCACAACAAATACATGTGCTGATTCATTCACCGCTTCTTCAAAAGCAAAGGTATCTCATATCATCAAGGTCAAAAGCAAAAATATCCCATATCATGCTCTTTCCCTGTCTTTTCCTTTGTCTTTGTTATTAATCGCATAGCAAAGTGAAAGAAGCAATCAGCCGGCACTTGGAGTCTATCTAGACTCTATTCCCTGGTTGCTTACCTAGCTTTGCTGAGCTATCCTCTAACCCTCTTCAATACGAATTGGAGAGATTGAACAAAGAAACAGATAAGAGGAGGAAGCTCAGACCTTCGGGGGAGACCAAAGGAAGCCTGCTGCCCAGTTCAAGAGTAGCACAAAGGAAAATCAACGATGGGAGCAGCGCAGTTCAAGAGTAAGCATGTGGAATCACAAAGATCCAAGCCTCACTGCAATCACCAAGGAGAAAATGGAACGAAAACTCCATAACCAGATTTGCATCTCTAAACTCTTCTCTTTGTTAGATACATTCTGCCATGTTTAGTATGTTTAATTGCTGTTTATATGTTTGTTTGTGTTTAGTGTGGTTTTTAACATTGAGGACAATGTTTGATTTAAGTGTGGGGGAGTTACTAAAGTGTTTTAATGCAAATTCGTAGGATTTTATCCACCATAACTTCAAATGTTGTTTCTTGCTGTTTTTAAGTGTGTTTAGTGTGTTTTGACTTAAAAATTTGAAAATCACATAAAAATTTGAAAAACATGTTTTGAAAAGCCTAAAAAGAGTGTTTCGAGTCGTTTTTGTGTCGTAGGTCACCTTCCAACACAATGATAAGGATTTGGTTTCTAATTGCATGACTGTTAAAAAGAGTTATAAACATAGAGAAAAGTTTGATTTACTCTTGGTATATGCTTGGTTATGGTTATAATGTATGACTTCGCATGCAATCATAAAAGAAAAATTCGTTTTTGTAACATGCCTGAAGGAAGGAACTCAAACAAACGCTACAGCCCTGAAAGACTTGAGCCTATAACGTTCTTTGGAGAGTTAAAATCTGTGCATTATTGTTTTCCAAAGTCGTTTCATGATCTCATTATTCTTTGCTTGGTTACTACTTAGAAAGCGTTTCATCATATAGTTCCAAATGCTAGAACTCATGCCCATTTCATTCAAAGCATGTTATTGATTTGCATAACACATATTCAAGAAGAAGTTGTGTAGTGACCACCACCAAAGCCAAATTGCCATATTTCCCAATTTTATTTGTTTTGTAGGATTTAACCCCGTTGAGCATTGTGTAGCCTATTTTCTTTGTTAACCTGCAATTATCCTCACCTAGCCTAGAATATGACCATCCTTACCCTTGTTCTTGAAGCATAATAAGCAATGATTTCCTTTTGATTAAGGTATTGCAGAAAATAAGTGTGGGGGAAAGAGTGTTTATGTGAGTTGATGTGCCATAGGCACGGCCAAAAAGAAAAAAAAAAAAAAAAAAAAAAAAGTTGAAAAGTATTGTTTGTTGAAGTAAGGGCCCAAAACAATAAATTAGGCCCTAAGAGTTGTTGAATCTCCCCCTTATGTCTAAAAGTTGATTTCTGCATACCAAGTGAATTCTAAGCCTTAATTTCATTACTTTGCTTGCTATTGTTTAAAGAACTTTTGTTTATCCCTACCTTTCCTTGTGAGCCAATACCCCAAACCCCGTTACAACCCTTGACTTCTATCTTGAGTGTTGTGCATTTCAATTGTGGAGTTTGAATTTGGTATGAGCATATGGTGTCACTGGTTCTCGCGTCTAAGTAGTAGCATTCCATTCATGTGATCATATCTAAACATGCTTATTAACTCCAGAAATTGCGTTCTTTGTGATACATATATGTGAGTGTTCGTTTTCATGTTTACATCAATCTTCTCACATATGACTAGATTAGGGTATGTTGTTAGAAATTCTGAGTGAAAATCGAGTGCATATCTTGTAAGGAATTGAGCAAATTCTCTAAGGCATGTTACTACATTCAAAACATGGTTTTAAATGCTTAATTGTGAACTAGTATATGGTGACTATGATTAAGAATGTACTTAAGTGTGAAGATGACTAAAATCTGTGAGAATGATGATTTTTAACATGTCATGTGCATTGGAAATCCCTAAGACAGTTGTTGGAAGTTTTAGGTTGTGTTTTACTTGTTTTGTATCGTTTCGTGTTGTTTTGTTTTTCTTTCTGTTTTGCTCGAGGACTAGCAAAAGATAAGTGTGGGGGTATTTGATAGGAGCATATTCATGCGACTTAAATGGCTTGTTCTCGTGCATTTACGTTATGTTTCTCTAGTTATTTTAGTCCTTTATGCTTCTTTTGTGTGTTTTCAGGTTCTAAGGGCAAGGTATGCAAAAGGATGCCTTTTGGAGCCTTTTGGAGCAAATTAGAGATTGGAATGGATATCATATGCTTGGAGCCAAGAGGATGGACGAAATTAAAGACTTGAAGTAGGAAAGTTAAATCCTAAAAGACCTCATGTTTAAGCATCATTGAAAACTCCTACGCATTTTAGAACACAAAAACAACATTCCTTGCAACCTTAGGACATTGTCGTGTGTTTCCTTGTGTCTCCGTTCCTTGCCATGCAAGGAAGGGTTTTGTTCCCTATTTTTAAACACTTAAAGCATTCACTTATCATATCATTCACTTAACATATCATTCAATTATCATATCATACATTTATCACTTATCACTTCCATTCACTTATCACTCACCACATATCATTCATTTATCACCACATATCATTCATTATCACTTATCAAACCATTCACTTATCATAACATACACTTATCACTTATCACTTCCATTCACTTATCACTCACCACATATCATTCATTTATCACTTAACATATCATTCACCATTCACTTATCATAACCATACAAAGTTCACTTATCATACTCATAATTATCTACACATTTCAACCATTTAAACATATGCATTTCAACTCACATGCACACCCACCTCTTTCCAACATCTCACATGCATTTCCACCTTCCTACTTCATCATTTCACCACATTCTCCCTCTTTAATTCCACATGCATTCACTTCATCATTCCACCATTCATTCTTTATTCCACAAACAAGTCACATGCATTTCCACCTTCCTACTTCATCATTTCACCACATTCTCCCTCTTTAACTCATTTCATTATTCATTCACTTTGCATTCATCACTTCCACCCCACATGCACCCTTTATTCTTCATCATTGCAACCATGGCACATTTACACCAACAAAACAACTCCCATGCCATGGCCTACTCATATTCCCATTTCCTTTCCAACATCTCACATGCATTTCCACCTTCCTACTTCATCATTTCACCACATTTTCCCTTTTATTTCCACATGCAATTCTTCATCATTGCAACCACAAACACCTTAAACAAATAGCCATATACATCTCCACTCCTCCTATAAATACCCTTGCATTCATTCATTCAAAAGATCATCTCATTCACAACACAACAACACACCACAAACACATTCCTTTCTCCCTTAGAACCCAAAAACCATCTTCCATTTCCACCAATCCTCATCCATTTCCATAATTCCCCAACACTTCCATCCCCCCCAACCAACCTATCCTTAAACCTTGTGCTACAACAACGAGGAAGAGAAGAGTGCCTAAACGTTCATACAATTCAAGTTTTGAGTTGTTGGAATGTTTAGGTGTTTCTTTGATTTCAAAGTTTCATTTTAATTCTCTTTGTTTTGTACGTATGAGAAATGGAAGAAAAGAGTGCTTAAACGTTCATACAATTCAAAGTTTTGAGTTGTTGGAATGTTTAGGTGTTTCTTTGATTTCAAAGTTATGAGGAACTAAACCCCCTTTAGCTAGGGGGTAATTCGAAACTATGTTTATGTTTGTAATATGATTTGATTACTTTTAATTATGTTTCATTAGTTGTGAATTCAATTTGTTTAACTGTTTGATTGATAACCTATTTATGTATGTTTATTAAGAATGAACGCTTAATTTTCATGCATGAATTTGACGCTAGAATATAAGTGAGTTTCACGTAATAGTTATGAACTTATATTCACAAGTAGTGGAGGTTGCTTATAAACAATCGTGTTAAACATATTCTTGGCATAAGTTTCATGCAATCATAGTAACGAATGCCTCGTCAACACTTATAGTTTTCATGATGCTTAATGATTCTTGCTTGTATCTCTATTATGCAATTCATGTAGGGAACTTGTGAGGAATGCTTTGGATTGTCGTATGCAATCATCCAATTCATTAACTTAAGGAAAACTTGACGGTTAATTTAAGCGGACCTAATTAACCCGGGGCGTTGAGAATTCATGGTTTATTGAAAAGCAATTAGACATCGTTTTGTATGCAAGTATAACATATGTGGAGATGAACCCCTTAGCTAGCTTCCCATCCATTCATTTTCGTCAAATCCATATTTACAATTTGTTTTGTTTCCAAGTTTCCATTTTTAGTTTAAAGTCGTCCAAATCCAATCCCCCTTTACTTTATTGTTCAATTTAGTTAGAAATCAATTTAGTTTGTGTTTTTAAAGCATTTTGAGTCTTTTGGTTTGTCTTAGTGTTTTAACGTTTAGTTTCACATTCTTTGAGTCTAGTTTAGTGTTTTATCTTGTTTTTACGTTTTTGAAGTCAAATCCAAGTGGTTAACAATCCCTCCTAATCCCCGGTCCAAAACGATCCCTACTTACATCCATACTACAATTTGACAACAAGAGGGTTAATTTGTGTGCGTATAATTCTCGCATCAACTCTCCATGCACAGTAACACCAAACCACCACCACCCAACCACTCTGGCGAGTTAGACCATCGAACCACCACAGCACCTTGTCCTTCCCTATCTCTATCAAGCTCAGAAGAGTTCTCGTCGATTCTGACCAAGGTAGGCCTCAGGAACACTCTTTTTCCCTTCCTTTTCGATGTTTGTGGAAGATCTTAGGGTTTTGCAATTGTTTTGGTGGGGTTTAGAGATTGTAAGGACGAAGAGGAAACTTCCCCAGTTTTCTGGAAAAGCAAAACCGTGGCCATCCGACCACTTTCAAACCAAATTCTCGGCCAACACCAACCACGATTAGGCTTCCAATAGGTATTGGTCAATTCCCTATAGTTCCAACTTCAATTTGGTTTTTGTATCATGGAATGTGGTTAAGAATTGAGCTCGAAATAAGCTTTGAAAGTCAAGGGAAAAGCTTGCAAAAATCTGGAAATCGTGGTGACGGTGCATGGACGCGCGTGGTGGCTGGCGCGTGCAGCATGTGGCTGCATGTGCAGCCACCTTATGGTAGCGCGTGCGGCAGCGCATAGAAGAGCCCAGGGTCTTTCCGCAGGTTTCTCGACGTGCCGGATTCAAATTCGCCATCCATTTTTTGAAATTCAACCATTTTAAAATAGTTCATTTATTAGTCATACTTTGTACGAAAACACGTAATTACGTTAGTACGTTATATTGACGTAAATAGTTTCGTTTGTGGGTGAAACACATCGCAAGGATCTTCAATGCCCGCGAGGTGGGTTCGACTTGACGACATGATTTGTGAGTGGGTCTTTCCTTTGATATATACATATATTTGTTTAGTTTCCATATATACATCTAATAATGAATTTTCTATATGACTGCCATAAATTAAATTAACATTTATAGGAAATGACGTAACGATGAGAATTAGGAAATCATTATAAATCTTAGTAGATGCCTTAATTAAATTTACGGCTATGAATAATATTATGTTGACTAGAATTATTGAATCACTATGGCATGACTATATTTATGTTATCTGCTCATCGTTTGCTTCACCAGTGTTAATACTCACTCGGATCAGGGCTAGTCTTTCATATGTATGTGCACATCACACCATACGCTCACCTTGGATCCATTGTAGGTGTCAGTCATGCTATAGGCAATTAGGACTCGTATTGAATTCTTGAGATATTGCAGGCTACGGTAAATATTTTCTTACTATACGTAATATGTATATTTTGGAAACTATACTAATTTTACGGCAAGGGGTTATTATGTTTTCGAAAAGGTTTTTATAAAGCTTTATTTTTAGGCTCACTCACCCTTTTTTTCGCCCCTCCAAGTTTTAGTGCTAAGCTTTTGTGTCGACGAAGATTCTTGGCAAATCTTGGTATAGGTGGTTACCTTTGATGGTATAATTCTCATCCTACTTTACTGTACTTTACTTATGCTCTGACATCACGTGTGAAATGGGTTCGTTCCCACTCACAAGCGCACTCTTATATTTAGGCACTTTAGGTTTAAATTTATTCACTTTTTCCACATCCTACACTTTATGGCTTTGTCACCCTCCTGGTGTTGGCCAGCACAACCCGATTCAGAGTCCAGGTGGACATTCTGGATTAGGGTGTGTCAATTAACTTACTACACTTATGACATTTTTCTGGCCAAGGTTCTTCTTCCATAAATGCACACATATGTTCTTCTAAATCACTATCTTAATTACTTGAATACTCCAAGTCTAAATCTATTATTTTAATATTTTCTATACTATAAATACTTTCATTATCACTTAAATCATGTAAACTATATATTGATTGTATATCTTCATCTTCTGGACATAGGTGTAATATGTCCGACTTCTCCATATAAATAACATTTACAACTACTGTTATCTTTGGGTACATTATATTTTCTAATCCAAGATATACCACTTCTTTTCCTAAAATGTTTGAGAATATATTTACACTTTCTACATGTTCTTGATGGTTTATGCTAAAATTCTTATTTTGCTTGTAAGGTTTTATGACCTATATTTCTTTTTATATATTTTATTATGCTTATTCTTTTTATGACGATCACATTGTTGTAATAAATCTATATTTTTACAATTCATTTAAAATTGTTTCTTTCTTTTTTTTTTTTTGTGCTTTTATTGACTACATTCTTGTTGTTGAATTTTAGGTCCTATTGCAATATCATTTTTCATATGATGCTTTTGTCATTCATTCCAAATGTTTTCACCTATTGGGCATTTTATTTTTGTCATCTAAGTATCTAATAAATTAATATCACTAATTGTACCTCTTCTTCCTAAATATTAAAAGAAATCTAAGGTACACTCAACTATATATTGTACACAAATTTGCAATTGTTCTAAATTCCTAATAACTCTTAGTTGTTCTTGTTCACTTTTGTCATTTAATATATTATAATCCAAAAATTATTTTTTAATTAAAGTAAGAAAATCATCTATGTAAAAATATGCTTTAGCTACCTAATGATGTTCTGAATTTTGTACTTTCCATGATTGAAAATAATAACAAAAATTAAACTTTCTAAAGCATGTTCAAAATTTAACATGTTTTGTGAACTACTAAAATATAACATTAATGATGCATGCTGTCACATCCCGGGCCGGGAGGGATCACTTCTGGGGCCCACTCCATCACCGTAGCACGATATTGTCCGCTTTGGGCTTACCATTCCCTCACGGTTTTGTTTTTGGGAACTCACGATCAACTTCCCAGTGGGTCACCCATCATGGGATTGCTCTAGCCCCATTCTCGCTTAACTTTGGAGTTCCTACGGAACCCGAAGTCAGTGAGCTCCCAAAAGGCCTCGTGCTAGGTAAGGATAGGAATATACATTTAAGGATCACTCTCCTGGGCGATGTGGGATGTCACAATCCACCCTCCTTAGGGGCCCGACGTCCTCGTCGGCACACCACGGCCAGGGTTAGGCTCTGATACCAATTTGTCACATCCCAGGCCAGGAGTGATCACTTCCCAAGCCCACTCCATCACCGTAGCACGATATTGTCCGCTTTGGGCTTACCATTCCCTCACGGTTTTATTTTTGGGAACTCACGAGCAACTTCCCAGTGGGTCATCCATCATGGGATTGCTCTAGCCCCCTTCTCGCTTAACTTCGGAGTTCTTACGGAACCCAAAGGAACTCCGAAGTCAGTGAGCTCCCAAAAGGCCTCGTGCTAGGTAAGGATGGGAATATACATTTAAGGATCACTCCCCTGGGCGATGTGGGATGTCACACATGCACACAACATTTTCCCTAAGAAATAGTTTTCACCTAATTTTGTGGATCTACATAATCTAAATTCAATATATTTCATGTTATATTAATTTGTTGGATTCTTCTTAAGTATGGTATACTATTTCTTCTAGAGGGTCTCATCATCTTTTCATCCATGTAATCTACTCCTCTTTGTTCAGTATATTGTTCTCTTGTCTCTCTAAAAAATTGTTGGTCTGTTCTGACGATGTATCCTGGATTATTATGTACTCCTCATGTTTCACTTTCTTTTGCTGAATTACATTCAATTTTTAATTCTAATAGATTATTTTACTCTTTTGATCTTAAAATATGTTCTATTCATATATCTAAATTATTTTTTTTTTTTTCATTTCTTCATTTGAGATCTTGTGTAGTCCTACATCATGTCTTATATTTTTCTAAATATTGTTACTCATCTAAATTATCAATATCTTCTATGAGTTTGTCTACAATATGATCAAAATTTTGCTAAATTAAATTAAATATCTAAATTATCAAATATCATATATATACTCTCATGAATGCTTTCAGTTTCTCTTTCATCATCTTCTAAATTATGTAATTGCTTATTGTTACTAAATATAATTGTTGCTTCTCCTGTACTGGTTTCATACATTTGTATATGATCTCGCTGCCTATTTCTTACTACTTGAAAATTAGGTAATGTTCATTACGTTCCTTCTAAAAATCTATTGTCTACGGGTGTTGCTTCTATTATATTAACATGTTTACTTCCAAATGTTTAAACTAAAATTTGAAACTCTAAATTAAACATATGGTTATATTTTATTTATATTAAACTAATACACATTTTTTTTATATTCTCTCTTCATGTTATTACTAGCAAAGTGAACCCGCGCAATACTACAGAGTTTGAAACATTGTTGAAGATGTCGAAAATATCAAAATATGTGTCAAATAGTAGTGTTCATATTCATATTTTACAGCCATATGTTCAAGTGTTACTTAGAATCATGTGTAAGGAATAGAAATTAGCAAAATTGGGAATGATAGGGTGCCATAGCTAGTGAGTGCTATTTACTGTGGAAAATCATACAGTTACCACCACCAATCAGATATTCAAAATCTAAGCACGGAAGCTTTACAGAGATAAATTTAAAAAAGTCAATGACTAACTAGGCTTTGAATAAATATAAGGGTGTATAATTATACACCTCAAAATATCAAGCAACCAACTTTTTCCTCTACGACCCAAAGTTCTGACAATTCTTAAAAAAATCTAAATCCATTAGCAATTCAGAGCCTTTCAAACATTACCATTTTTTTTGGTGCAATCCATGAAAAATTCTCAACATTTTAGGAGATACTGGGTGTGCAAAGACGTGAAACTGTCTCTAAGGGATTCTCGCACGGGCACTATAGGCCTGGAGAGTGTTTTATGTTTCAAACATTGGGTCATTTTTGGATGTCAAAATAATTTCAATAAAAACTTAATGACCTTACAGACAAAATTCTACTCATTTACCTTGCAGACATAGTTCTATACAGTTACTTAATCACCTACATATATGCTTTTATTTGCATGCCTTGAACTCAGGGAGTGTTTCAGGTTCTGATGTGTAACCTAAGAATAAAAAGAGTTTTTAATTACATACTTTTATGTGCTCTCACAGTTTACAATCTTCACATTATACTTGTGGGTAGCAGATATGTTAACTATTTATATTTCTACAATTAGGCACCATTGGTTCAACAAATTAGCAGCCAACTACACTTAGTGCAGGAGATATTTAAACTATGTTCTCCGGACAGCCGAAATTAATTAAAGAAATTTCCTTCTTACCCATAGGATCTTTTATGGTGTCATAATAATCGGGAACATCAAGTGTGTCGACTGGTTCCTTAAAAGGCCAGGCATCAGGATGGTCATGCATATTCTGTGAAAAAGAAAATTTATTTGGTAAGGATGCATTTGATACTGACAGCAGGACATATACATATACATAAATACATACATACATACATACATACATATATATGGATTTCAATTAATTAGATACTTCTATGCGTCTTCTATTTATACTGGCGGAAATAGTCAATACACCTCAAATGGCAGCATTCCAGGTATTGTATTTCACATAATGCATACAAAATCATATTGCTTCCTGCCCCTGGAAAGGCACTTTAGGAGACTTAGATGGTAATCTATTGCAAGTGCAGAACCTAAGCATATAATATTTTCTCTGTAGTCCTTCATGCTTTGTGGAGTCTTCATATATATAATTTGAAGATAAGAAAACATCTGAATCATTCATCAGATTAAAAGGCATGCAAGTGAAAAATTCATAGCAACATATGATAGGATCAAAACAAACTATCGTAAAAAGATAAAAGCAAGCTAAACTATTCTCCATGATGAAAAACTAAAGACGACTTGAAAAGAAGAGAAGAAAACAACCTTTCGAAGTGCTCGCATGAATGCAGTCGAATGCTTCCTGGCACCGTCTATGGAAGCACTCAAAGTTCCAAAGTATGAACGTCCCTGATCCTGGGTCCACCCGGCCTCCCCTGTTAACAAAATGTTCCATAAGATTCTGATTGCCAATTCAACTTATCAATATAACTTAAGAGATTGGCATGAAACTACAGCTTTACATGGTTCAATTTTTATGGGGTTGGGTTATGGGATGAAAATTGTTTTTGTATCTACGTTTTTTTTTTTTTTTTTTTTTCCAGAAACAGTGTTATGTTTTGAATTCTCCAGAAACAGTTTTATGTTCTGATTCTTTTTATTTTCGGACATTTTTTCGCCTGTTTTTGCCATTAAACTTCTTTGAACTTGTTTCAGCTGCTTTGTTCTAATGAATGCTTCATTTTTCAATTTTGATTTGAACTTTGATTTAGTTGTTTTTGAAATTAGGGAGTTACCAAGCAATTGGCAGTTAGATGATAAAGATGATCCCTTGCTGTGGGGACATGATTCTGCTGCAGGTGACAATGGGCAATCATCAGGAAAGAAGAAGAAAGCTTCATTTAAAGAGAAGTCAAGTAAGAAGGGAAAAGAAAATGGGGAGGTGGGGAAGAAGATCAGATATGAAGAAAATGGCTCAAGGAAAGAGAAAAGCATGCATGAGGAAAGTGGCTCAAGGAAAGACGAAGAGAAAAAGAAGATGAAGAGGCGGAGACATTCCCAAGATAATGCCAATAGTTTTGGTCCTCATGGTGGTGCATGGACTCGGTAGAATATTTGTTGGCCCATGGACAATAGTTTTGGATGGTTTTTTATTAAACTTTGAGCCCTTTTGATTAAATAACATTTTGGGATGGTTTTTGGTTAAATATTTGTTAACTCAAGCCCTTTTCATTAAAGCTCCCAAATAAAAAAGGAATATAGCAAGGATGGCAGAATTGAAATAAACTAACCTAAGCAAGGATAAAATCGGAAGTACATTGTTCCAGAAGTATACATTGGAGAAGTTGAGTGGTTTATCGAGTGGATTGTATTATACATACATAAAGATAATTGAAGCACATACTGTCATGAACTAGAATTCATTGATGCAAAAATTTACATGCTTTGGCATGACCGTCTGTGGTAATCCAGGGTCCACCATAATGTGTAAGATCATTACCAACTTTAATGGGCATCCATTATTGAGCAGACATATTGCTATATCAAATGATAACCCTTGCAAGGCTTATTCTCAAGGGAAGTTAGTAATTAGACCATCACAATCAAAGATTGATGCTGAATCCCATCATTTTTTGCAAAGAATTGAAGGAGATATTTGTGGGCCTATTTAACCATCTTGTAGACCATTTTGATATTTAATGGTTTTGGTTGATGCGTCTACCCGATGGTCACATGTTTACCTCTTGTCTACTCAAAATGTAACTTCTGCAAGACTTCTTGCTCAGATAATTAAATTATGAGCACAGTTCACTGATCATCCTATTAAGTCGATCCAACTTGATAACATTAGTGAATTTACATCTCAAACTTTTGATGATGATTGCATGACACTAGGCATTGATATTGAACACTGTGTTCCTTATGTCCATACTCAAAATGGTTTAGCAGAAGTTTTTATCAAGCAGCTTCAATTAATAGCTCGTGTTCTACTTGTGAAAACAAAATTGCCAATTTCTACATAGGGACATGCCATCCTACATGCTGCATCATTAGTTTGATTGAGGCCTATTGCCAACTATCAATACTCCTTAGTATAACCCGTGTTTGGGTATCAGCCAAACATTTCATAGTTTATGAGTTTTTGGTTGTGCTGCTTATGTACCTATTGCACTGCAACAACGTACTAAAATGGGACCTCAATGCATATGGGAATTTATGTGAGTTTTGATTCACTATCTATCATTAGATAATTGGAACCCTTGACAGGTGATATTTTTACCGCTAGTTTTGCATTTTGTTGATTGTCACTTTAATGATTAACATGGGACGTACCCACCTTGTCTCATTTCGATCCACGAAGCACTCAATGTGAAAATGAAGTGAAAAGAATCCTATTTCTTCAAAGTCTTGCTAAACAAATGATAGATGCATTTAATGATGCAATGAAAATGACAAAATCACATATACCAGCTGCAAATGCGCCTGCAGAATCAAAGTCCTTGTTGAACAAAACAAAGTGGTAGAAATTATTTATCTGGTGCATGCCTAAAGCGTGGTAGACCACCAGGTTCAAAAGATTTAGCTCCTCGAAAGACGAAGATAAATGCACACCTAAATCCAAATGAAATCATTCATGAAAAAGAAAATGAATGACGAGTCCACAATTCATGATTCTATACTTCCAAAAAAAGAAAATGTCATTGATGAGACACATGTCCATAAAGAGACAAGAGTACATAAAAGCAAATAAATCTCCATAAATTATGCATGTAATAATGAATTGTGGGATCCAAATGAAATAATCATTGATAACATGTTCGCATTTGCAGTAGCCACTGAAATCATATTAAACGATGATATTGAGGCCCTCTCTGTTGATGAATGCAAGCAGAGACAATTGGCCTAAGTGGAAAGATGCAATCCAAGCATAAATAAATTCTTTAGAAAGGCAAAGTGTTTTTGGACCAGTAGTCCAAGCCCTGCTTGGCAAAGCACAATGAGAAAAATGAGATTGCAAGATATAAAGTACGACTCATTGCACAAGGTTTTTCACAAAGACCTAGAATTTATTATGAGGAGATATACTCTCCTGTAATGGATGCAATCACATTCCGTTACTTAATAAGTTTGATGGTTTCAGAAAAAACTTGATATAGGACTTATGGATGTCATCACTGTATATCTATATAGATAATTAGATACTGATATCTATATGAAACTCGCATAAGGACTTAAATTTCCTGAAACGACTAACAACCACAATGTATGCTCTCAATCAAATGAAGGCAGGCATTATATGGGCTAAAACTATCGGGATGAATGTGGTGTAATCGTCTCATTGAGTGTTTGATCAAGAAAGAATATACCATAATGTCATTTGCCCTTATGTGTTTATTAAGAAATCAAACTTTAGATTTGTTATAGTAGCAATTTATGTCAATGGCATGAATTTAGTTGGAACTCCTAAAGAGCTCAACAACACTGCTCGATATTTGAAAAGCGAATTTGAAATGAAAGACCTTGGGAAAACAAAATATTGTCTTAACCTGCAGAACAAGCATTATGTTAATGGAATTTTGTTTCATCAATCAGCTTACATTGAAAAAGTCCTAAAGTGATTTGGCATGGACAAGGCTTATCCACTTAGCACGTTAATGGTCGTTCGGTCTCTTGACATTAAGAAAGATCCATTTCACCCAAAAGAGGATGATGAGATGGTCCCTGGTCCAGAAGTACCATATCTAAGTGCAATAGGTGTTTTATTGTATTTAGTAAAATGTACTAGACCATATATAATTTTTTTTCACTCAATTTGTTAGCAAGGTATAGCTCTACTCTAACAATTTGACATTGAAAGAGAGTCAAAGATGTTTTATGATACCTTCGTGGGGCACAGACATGGGCGTCCTCTACTCTGTCGATCCCACAAATGACCAGAATCTAGTTGGATATGTAAATGCTGGTTTTCTCTCTGATCTGCGTAAAGCCCACTCACAAATTGGATATATTGTTTAGGTATGGAAATACAGCAATTTCATGGTGTTCAACAAAGCAAACATTAGTTGCTACATCTTCCAATCACTCGAAAATACTTGCCCTACATGAAGCAGGTTGTGAATGTTCTTGATTAAGATCCATGATCCATCACATCTGGAATTCATGTGATATGCCTTCAAGGATAAACATTCCAACCATCATTCATGAAGATAATGTAGCATGTGTTGCCCAAATGAAGGAAGGACTTGTCAAGGGTGATAAGACCAAACTCATATCTTCAAAGTTTTCAGTGCACATGAGCTTCAGAAGGCTAAGGTTATTGAAGTTAGACAAATTCATTCCAATAAAAATCTGGCAAACCTATTCACCAAATCTTTAGCAAATTGAATGTTTCAAAAGCTAGTGCATCGTATCAGATTACGTCAACTTATCAATGAATCAAATTGAAGAATACAGAATCAGGGGAGCATCCAAGATACATGCATGTTGTATTCTTTTTCCTTCGACTAGGATTTTTCCCAATGCGTTTTTCCTGGCAAGGTTTTAACAAGGCAACTGAAGTTGATATGTAGGCATCCAAGGGGAGTGTTGTAAAAGTTGTGGGAATTGAATGCTCACATGGTTTAGTCAAAAGTGAAAAAAGTAAGAACGGCTAAAACTAGTGGTATTGTCAAATTTTATTATTGTTGGATGATATAGTTTTCAACATGCATCAATTTTCCTTATAGACTTCTACACGTCAATGGCTATATATAAAGAGCATGCAATATATGATCAAACAACACATGAGATCAATAGTGAAAGCATTAATACCTATATTGACATGCCCGACCCCAATATCCTCCAAATACCAGGGTAGGCACGTGCTGGCCAACATCTGAAGGTGACGAAGGCATACTAACATGCATAAGAAGTAACGAACGTAATTAAAACTTATAAATTTAAATACAATGATGGTGCATTTATGGAATGTGTTCAGAGTATACAACTAATCTGAGACACTAAAAAAAGAAATAATATAAAATTGAATGAACAAAGAGACAGGTCCTACACCGATAGGACTTGAAGATGCCTATGCGAGTGCCTTAACGCTGAGATTTTACGCCTCAATTCTAAGTCATGATGAGGCGCAAAACAAAACATAAGTAGACTAAGTTGATATATAAGTAATACGAAAACAGTTAATCTTTAACGTACTAACCCCTAGATTTAGAAAACTTGTATAGCATAATAAGTAATAGGTTTTCCGAAAATCCTAGCATGCCATCAAACCTTTCATAAAAACATATATCGTATATAAAGTGCTTAGTAGTAGTAGTAGTAGAGGGTACATATATAAATATATACGAAAACAAATATCTTTCGCCCATAGGAACCAACCAAAACACCAGGCCGGAGCCACCAACCTATGCCCAATCGAAGCCATGTCTTATATCTCCCAGCTGAAGCCATGTCTTATACCTCCCGACCAAAGCCACCAACCTACGCCCTGCCGAAGCCATATAAATAAGTATCATTCACCCATAGGTAGTATGGTTTGCTTGTAGGCAGATCATTCGCCCGTAGGCAAGACATTTGCCTGTTGGTAGATCATTCGCCCGTAGGCAGATCATATGAATAACAACTAAGTAAGTACATAAAAATATTAACATAATATTTCTAATATATAATATATATCTATCTTAATCGGAGTTCAGTAGCTAAAACATCATATCATAAAACCACATTCACAAGTATGTATATAGTCATCAATCATATATACCACAAGGAACGTAAAGTCGATAAAGCATGAAACCAATTTACTCATAAACGTTTCATAAAACGTAGTCATAAAATCATGTTTTTCATGTATGCATTTCTAATAGTAAAATATGCATTTTAGAAGTGGTCCACTCACAGATACTTCGCCGTCGAAGAGCCATGCAAACTAGTGAAGATGGAAATGCCATAAACAATTGCACCTTTGGTTTCCCCGATTGTGGTCGGAGCTAGCCGGAAAATGGCTTGCAAGCCGTCGGGTTTTCACCGAAAAATTGGGTTTGAGAAATGGAAGCTTGAAGCTCGGCTTCCATGGTGGATCACTCAAATAGTGCTCTGACGATGCAAGTGAGGATGTAGTCGTGTACCTTCTGTCCCAAAGGTTTGAAATAAGGATTTATGGGACTAGCTTGGTCAGAATCGAGAGGAATGATGGTGGTTCCTTCTCGGAGACAAAGGGAGAAAGAGAGTGCAGAAGGATGGAGTGAGATAACCGATAGAAAGTCATGAGAAGGGGGAGATGAAAAGAGAGAGTGGGCTGGGGGACCAAAATGAAAAGTGGGCCCCACATGGAACACCAAACAAGATCCAAAAGCAACCATTTAAAATATCTCCCAATCAAAGTTTGAAAATAACGTACTATACATAAATACTCGAAGATAGGAAAGAATATATATATATATATATATATATATATATTAAAGAAGAAATCAAGTCAGAGTGGTTGCATTAAAGAGAATATGCCACACCTTTGCGCTGCAAAATCCTCTTTCATGCCACCAAGGTCTTACTTTATTCCCCAATTTAGTATAAAAGTATAAACATATTTAATAAAGATATAATGTCAAAAAATATATAATAACATAAGGTCAAAAGTATGTACGTATAATACGATAACATCAAAATAGATATGTACTAACATAGATGTCGAAAACTGGTATTGAACTTAAAACCGAAAGTGGAAGAGATTTAACCAACCCTTTGTAACGTCAAAAATACAAATATAAAACTATAATAAGGTGAGTTAAAATATTTGTACTGAAAATTAAAATCGATAATGAAAGTGGGTCTTGCCTAATGATGCGAGAATTATACGCACACAAATTAAACCCTCTTTTTGACAATTGTAGTATAGAATGTAAGTAGGGATCGTTCAGGACCGGGGATTAGGAGGGATTGTTAATCACTTGGATTTCACTCAAAAACGTAAAAACACAATATAAAACACTCTACTAGACTCAAAGAATGCAAAACTAAACTTTAAAACACTAAAACAAACCAAAAGACTCAAAACAGCACCAAAACACTCAAAACTGCCTTAAAAACACTTTCTGGGCAGTTTTGAGCACTTTGAGTACTTTGGACGAATTTGGGTAACAAATTGAATCAAAACACTTATAACCACAAACTAAGACACTTTCTAACTAATTTGGACAATACAAAGACTCAAAGGACTCAAAACAAGTTCAAAAGACTCAAAACTGCCTAAAAACACTAACTAGGCAGTTTCTGACCTTAAACCCAATTTTGGACGAATTTAAGTTGTAACTTGACTCAAGACTCTTAAAAACACAAACTAAATTGATTTCTAACTAATTTGACAATAAAGTAAAGGGGGATTTAGGGTTTGACAAAATTAAACTAAATGAACAAATTGCAATTAAAACAGAATGTAAATATGAAATGGATGAATTGGAATGAATGGATGCTAGCCAAGGGGTTCATCTCCACACATGTTACACTTGCATAATAAAAAGATTTCCAATTGCATTTCAATAAACCATGAATTCTCAACACCCCAAGTTAACCGTGATGCACTAATTAACCTTCAAATCTTCCTAACGTTATTGAATTGGATGATTGCATACGACAACCCAAAACATTCCCCACAAGTCCCCTACATGATTGCATTATAGAGATACAAGCAAGAATCATTACGCTCTATGAAAATTATAAGTGTTGACGAGGCATTCGTTACTATGATTGAATGAAACTTATGCCAAGAATTCGTTTAACGCGATTGTTTATAAGCAACCTCCACTACTTGTGAATATAAGTTCGTAACTATTAGGTGAAACTCACTTATATTCTAGCGTCATATTCATGCATGAAAATTAAGCGTGTACTCTCAATAAACATACATAAATAAGTTATCAATCAAACAGTTAAACAAATTGAATCCACAACTTATGAAACGCAATTAGAAGTAATCAAATCAAAATGCAAGCATAAACATATATTTCGAATCCCCCCCTAGCCAATGGGGGGTTTAGTTCCTCATGATACAAAACAAAGAGAATCAAAGAAACACCTAAACATTCCAACAACTCAAACTTGAATTGTATGAACGTTTAGGCCCTCTTATCTTCCTCTTCGTTGTAGCACAAGGTCTAAGGATAGTTTGATGGTGTGAATGGTTTGGGGAGTGGTGAAAATGGAAGGAAGAGGCCACGGCAATGGGATGATTTCTGGTGTGGTGTTTGGATTATTAGGAAGAGAGCACGGCACAAGGGAATGGTTGGTGTTTGTGACTGAAATGTGTATGGAAGAAATGAATGTTTTGTTGTGTGAAGTGTGTATGGTTTTTATAGGGAGATGAATGGATGGGAGAGGGAACATGACAGCTAAGTAAAGTGAATGCATGTGCAAAACAGCTAGGATGGCTGAAATTGTAAGGGGAATGCATGTGCAATGCTGGAAATCTGATGGGAACTCACGCCATGGGTAGGAATGATGGCAGGTTGTGTATGATGATGAATGCATGTGGATTAGGTTGGAAAGGTGTGTGGAATGGCTGAATGTGGTGCAATGATAATGTCTTGTGGCTGAATGGATTAAAGAATGGGAGTGCATGTGTTGAATGATTGCACGGCATGGGTATTTTCTGGAATGTTGAATGTGCATGTGAAGTGGCTGATTAGAATCTAGGGTGCATGTGCACGGCAATGTGTTAGAATGGATGTGTGGCTGCATGTGATGAAGTGGTGATGAATGTGAATGTGGTTAAATGATTAAGTGGCTGAATTAAAGAATGGGATGCATGTGAATTAGGTTGGAAAGTGGTGGAAATGGAATGTTATGCATGGCTAGGTTGTTGTTGTGAATGATTGAATGCATGTGGCTGATAGGTATCAATGATTATGGGTGCATGTGGGTTGGAAATGATTAAAGAGTGAGGGTATGCATGGCAATGATGGTGGCATGTGCTGATGGTTTATGAAGATGCATGTGCAATGAAGTGGAATGGATGTGGCTGCAAGGTTTTGTGTTAGGTGATAAGTGTATGATATGTGATTATGATAAATGATAAGTGGTGATGATAAGTAATGATATGTGATTATGATAAGTGATAAGTGGTGATGATAAGTAATGATATGTGGGAGTGTGCTGAAATGAAGGAGTGGAATGTTGGAATGTTATGCACGGCTAAGGATATAGGAAAGGTTTAAATGTCCTAAAACTAAAGGGAACAAGGTTCCAACACTTTGGTCTTCAATTAGGTCTTCAATTTCGTCCAACACTTTGGCTCCAAGCATAAGTTATCCATCCTTAGCCCAAAAGTGCTCCAAAAGTCTCCAAAATGCATCTTTTTGCTCCTTTAGCCCTTTGGACCTACAAACACACGAAAATAGCTTAAAGTACTAAAATAACTAAAGAAACATAACGTAAATGCACGAGAACAAGCCATTTAAGTCGCATGAATATGCTCCTATCAAATACCCCCACACTTAGCTTTTGCTAGTCCTCGAGCAAAACAGAATAAAAACAAATAAACAAAACGACACTAAACACGTAAAACACAACCTAAACCTTCCAACAACCGTCTTAGGGATTTCCAATGTACATGACATGTTAAAAATCATCATTCTCACAGATTTTAGTCATCTTCACACTTAAGTACATTCTTAATCATAGTCACCACATACTATTTCACAATTAAGCATTTAAAACCATGTTTTGAATGTAGTAACATGCCTTAGAGAATTTGCTCAATTCCTTACAAGATATGCACTCGATTTTCACTCAGATTTTCTAACTACACACCCTAATCTAGTCATATGTGAGAAGATTAATGAAAACGAACACTCACATATATATATATATCACAAAGAGAGCAATTTCCGGAGTTAATAAGCATGTTTAGATATGATCTCATGAATGGAATGCTACCACTTAGATGCGAGAACCAGTGACACCATATGCTCATACCAAGTTCAAACTCCACAAATTGAAACACATAACACTCAAGATTGAAGTCACGGGTTGTAATGGGGCTTAGGGCGTGTGGATAACAAAGAAGGGATATGGAAAACAAAGGTTCTTAAAGAAATAGTGAGCAAAGCACTTGAATCAACTTAGAATTCACTTTTGAATGAAAACTCAACTTTTGAACAAAAAGGGAGAATTTAGACAATTTACGGCCAGAATTGGTGTTTTGGACCCTTTCTTCAATCACTCATTCTTTCATTTTTTTCAAGCTCTTTTTTCTTTCTTTCTTTCTTTTCTTTTTTTTTTCTTTTCTTTTGAATCTCAAAACATACATAAACACTTAAACATTCTCTCCCCCACACTCATTTTCTTGCATAATGTAACTCAAAAGGAATTCATTTAAGTCATGCTCATTATCTTTTTAAGACAAGGGTATGGAATGTCCTAATCTAGGCTAGGTGAGGAAAATGTGGGTTAACAACGAATAAAGGCTAAACAAAGCTCAACGGGGGTAAAACTTACAACAAATACGAAATATGGGAAGTGAGGCTATTTGGCTATGGTGGCAACTACACAACTTCATCTTGATATATGTTATGCAAATCAATAACATGCTTTGAATGAAATGGGCATGAGTTCTAGCATTTGGAACTATATGATGAAACGCCTTCTAAGTAGTAACCAAGCAAAGAATAATGAGATCATGCAACGACTTTAGAAAACAAGAAATCACAGATTATACTCTCCAAAGAACGTTATAGGCTCAAGTCTCTCAGGGTTGTAGCGTTTGTTTGAGTTCCTTCCTTCAAGCATATTACAAAAACGAATTTTTCTTTTATGATTGCATGTGAAGTCATACATTATAACCATAACCAAGCATATACCAAGAGTAAATCAAACTTTTCTCTATGTTTATAACTCTTTTTAACAGTCATGCACTTACAAACCAAATCCTTATCATTGTGTTGGAAGGTGACCTACGACACAAAAACAACTCAAAACACTCTTTTTAGGCTTTTCAAAACATGTTTTTCAAATTTTTATGTGATTTTCGAATTTTTAAGTCAAAACACACTAAACACACTTAAAAACAGCAAGAAACAACATTTGAAGTTATGGTGGATAAAACCCTCCGAATTTGCATCAAAACACTTTAGTTACCCCCCCCCCCCCCCACACTTCAATCAAACATTGTCCTCAATGTTTAAAACACACCAAACAAAAGTAAACACATAAACAGCAACTAAACATACTAAATATGGCAGAATGTATCTAACAAAGAGAAGAGTTTAGAGATGCAAATCTGGTTATGGAGTGTAAATTCCATCTTCTCCTTGGTGATTGCATTGAGGCTTCATCTTGAGTTTTTCCACAGGCTACTCTTGAACTGAGCTGGAGATTCTTTTGGTTTCCTCCGATCGTTGATTTTCCTTTGTGCTACTCTTGAACTGGGCAGCAGGATTCTTTTGGTCTCCCCCGAAGGTCTAAGCTTACTCCTTTTATCTGTTTCTTTGTTCAATCTCTCCAATTCGTATTGAAGAGGGTTAGAGGATAGCTCAGCATATGCTTGTCTCCTCATGCTTCAATGTATCATTTTCCTTTGCCTTACTTGCTCCCCTTTGCAGAAGTGGTCCCTTCTCTGGAAGTGTATCAACCGTTGAAGATGACTACTCGAGAGCAACGCTAGGTAAGCAACCAGGGAATAGAGTCCAGGTAGACTCCAAGTGCCGGCTGATTGCTTCTTTCACTTTGCCATGCAGGTAATATCAAGGACAAAGGAAAAGACAGGGAAAGAGCATGATATGAGATACCTTTGCTTTCGCCCTTGATGATATGAGATACCTTTGCTTTCGAAGAGGCAGCGAATGAATCCACATGCTTCGATCCACCATTTCCTCTTGCCTCCTTTGTACTCCAGGCATTTGGTATCTTCTTTGGGGGATACATCCATGGTTGAAAATGTGTTCTCAAGAGAAGGAGAAAACTGAGCATGTTTGTGCGGGTTGGTTGCAGCTTACATTTTCGGCCGAGAAGGAAAGTTATGCGTTTGTGGGTGTATGCCTTGCCATGAATGTTGATGTATATAGGATTGTAATGGCAAATGGCAGTGCGGATGCGGCAATGTCTTCCACGCGTTTTCTGAAAAGCCGGGAGCTTTTGACAAAGTGGCACACGTCTTCTGAAAAGCCGGGAGCTTTTGACAAAGTTGCACTCGCTTTCTGGAAAGCCGGGAGCTTTCGGCTTTGTCACCCACGTTTGTCGGCTAAAGTGTGCAGCTGATTTCTCGCCTTCCACGCGTCTTCTGAAAAGCCGGGAGCTTTTGACAAAGTGGCACACGCTTTCTGAAAAGCCTGGATTGCGTCTGAAGAGCTGGCGATCTTTACGTCGGAAAATCTGGCTTTGAAGAGTGGTGTCTCTTCATTTCTGAATCGGTGAATGCCTCTCCTTTAATAGAGGTGATCGATCACCTCTATGATGCACACTCTGAAAATTGCCCAGAAATCGTCTCCGGCCCGTCGAGATTTCACTCCATCCAACCCTTCTCTTTTAACTTCTTGAAAAATGGCTAGCTCATCTAACCCATCGAACATTTGCTTAGATTTGAGTCTAAGCAATGATCCAGTTGCGCCGCGTCAGGATAAGGTATGGTGCCCGTCTTTCTTATCTTCTCATGGCCCTCTTACAAGTGAGGACTCTGTGATGACGGATGCAACAACGGCTACAATAGTAGCTCGGAACCTCCTCACTCCCAAAGATAGTCAGTTGCTTTCAGGACGGTCCGATGAGTTGGCCGTTCAAGAGTCCTTGGCTCTTAGCGTTCAGTGCGCTGGCTCTGTGTCCAACATGGGCCAACGCCTTCTTGCTTGCTCCCGTCAGGTTGAATCCTTGATGGCGGAGGTGGAGAGTCTTAAGCAGGAGATCAAATAGCTTAAGTACGAGAACCGAAGTTTGCACGTGCTTGCCAACAATTATTCGACAGGCATGAAGAGGAAGCTTGATGAGCTTGATGACCGTCAAAGGCTTGCAGCTTTCTTCCAGAGGCATCTTTTTCCTGGGCCATCCAGCGTTCCACCAAGGATTGGGGCCTTGAATGATCTATCTTCAGTGCCTCCCGCTCCTATGCCTCTTGCTCCGATGCCTTTTGCTCCGATGCCTCCTGCTCCGATGCCTCCTGCTCCGAGAGTGTTGCCACGTAGTGGGGCCTCACATACACAACCCTTGTGAAGGCTCCATCTTTCTCTTTCTTTGTTAGATACAATTGTAATTTCTCGAAAAATTAATGAACAAGCTTTGTTTTATTCACCGTATTGGGTTGCCTCCCAAGTAGCGCTTTCTTTTACGTCTTGCAGCCGGACGAAGCCTTCTTAGGCTCAATTGGAACCCACGGCATGGAATTTATCTTTGAATGGGGGGTGATACTTGAGATGATCCGGTAATGGTTTAAATTCTAGAGTGGGTGCCTGGATCATTAACAGCATATCAGTATAAAACAAAATTGAAATTCGGGGAGGCGGCTTACCTGTGTGCTCTGACAAGAACTCAATGACAAACACCACTCCCTTGAAAGTTTCAGGGATATTGGACTTGGCCAGATTGCATGTGATGGTTATGACTTGTCCAATGTCGTCAAATTCAACTTCTTTGGGTTTTGTGGTTTCAAATATGTCCTCTTTGACGAATTCTTGATATTCCCCCGTCACATCTTGCTCTTGATTCTTTGAAAAGGATTCGAAGATGCCTTTCTCACCCTCTTCTTCCTTGGATTGCATGATCCTGCAAGGAATAGGGACATTCCGTGGAACGGGGTTAGAAATAATTAACTTTGGAACAACCTTACCTGAATTGGATGGCGTAGGAGCAATAGGTGCCTGCGGCAAAGGTGTTTCCTCTTCCTCAATTAGCAGCTCCTCATCCACTTCTAGGCTATGTTTGGACATTTTTAGGTCAGCTCCAACCTCCATAGCATTTCCCAAAGTGATAGCATTATGGATTTCAAAATCTTCCTTCAAGTTTTCAATAGTTGAGTTGGAGAGTTCACTTTGCTCTTGAATTTGTTTCATGAACTCCATAATCTGCCCAATTTGCTCCTCCAATTTACCCAACTTCTTTTCTTGATTTTGTTCGTCCTTGTTTTGAGTTTGGACTTCCTGCGTCAAAGTAGTAAGTAATTGAAAAATCGTATCATTATCACTTGAATTACTTACATTGCTTTGGGCAGGTTGTGGTGGCTGCATAGGTGTTGTATAGAACTCCTCATATGGTTGCCAATATTCTCCTTGTTGAGCCTCCTCGACTTCGTTTTGTGAGCCCTGCACCGAAGAAATTAATTCATTAAGAGCTTGATTATAATCTATTGACAAACATTGGTTTGGTTGGGCATATTGTATATGAGGTTGTGGTGGATGCATAGACGTTGAATAGAACTCCTCATAGGGCTGCCAATATCCTTCTTGTTGAATATGTTGAGGTTCCCACCACGTAGAGTTTGAATGATCACTCCAATCCGAATTGTAATTATTGGAAAACACGTCGTTCCTTGATTGATTATGATCAAATGTACCAACTCTTTGCATTTGGTACTCTTCCATAAGCTGTGACAAAAGGGAAGCATTATCAAGTGCCATGTCTTGCGTCTAAAATCAACAAAATAAAACTAAAAATATATACACACAAACGAAAATAAAACAATCCAAGAGATTAGCAAAGTTGCTAATCCCCGGCAACGGCGCCAAAATTTGATGCGAGAATTATACGCACACAAATTAAACCCTCTTTTTGACAATTGTAGTATAGAATGTAAGTAGGGATCGTTCAGGACCGGGGATTAGGAGGGATTGTTAATCACTTGGATTTCACTCAAAAACGTAAAAACACAATATAAAACACTCTACTAGACTCAAAGAATGCAAAACTAAACTTTAAAACACTAAAACAAACCAAAAGACTCAAAACAGCACCAAAACACTCAAAACTGCCTTAAAAACACTTTCTGGGCAGTTTTGAGCACTTTGAGTACTTTGGACGAATTTGGGTAACAAATTGAATAAAAACACTTATAAACACAAACTAAGACACTTTCTAACTAATTTGGACAATACAAAGACTCAAAGGACTCAAAACAAGTTCAAAAGACTCAAAACTGCCTAAAAACACTAACTAGGCAGTTTCTGACCTTAAACCCAATTTTGGACGAATTTAAGTTGTAACTTGACTCAAGACTCTTAAAAACACAAACTAAATTGATTTCTAACTAATTTGACAATAAAGTAAAGGGGGATTTAGGGTTTGACAAAATTAAACTAAATGAACAAATTGCAATTAAAACAGAATGTAAATATGAAATGGATGAATTGGAATGAATGGATGCTAGCCAAGGGGTTCATCTCCACACATGTTACACTTGCATAATAAAAAGATTTCCAATTGCATTTCAATAAACCATGAATTCTCAACACCCCAAGTTAACCGTGATGCACTAATTAACCTTCAAATCTTCCTAACGTTATTGAATTGGATGATTGCATACGACAACCCAAAACATTCCCCACAAGTCCCCTACATGATTGCATAATAGAGATACAAGCAAGAATCATTACGCTCTATGAAAATTATAAGTGTTGACGAGGCATTCGTTACTATGATTGAATGAAACTTATGCCAAGAATTCTTTTAACGCGATTGTTTATAAGCAACCTCCACTACTTGTGAATATAAGTTCGTAACTATTAGGTGAAACTCACTTATATTCTAGCGTCATATTCATGCATGAAAATTAAGCGTGTACTCTTAATAAACATACATAAATAAGTTATCAATCAAACAGTTAAACAAATTGAATCCACAACTTATGAAACGCAATTAGAAGTAATCAAATCAAAATGCAAGCATAAACATATATTTCGAATCCCCCCTAGCCAAGGGGGGGTTTAGTTCCTCATGATACAAAACAAAGAGAATCGAAGAAACACCTAAACATTCCAACAACTCAAACTTGAATTGTATGAACGTTTAGGCCCTCTTCTCTTCCATTCCTCATTCGTACAAAACAAAGAGTATTGAAATTAAACATTGAAATCAAAGAAACACCTAAACATTCCAACAACTCAAACTTGAATTGTATGAACGTTTAGGCCCTCTTATCTTCCTCTTCGTTGTAGCACAAGGTCGAAGGATAGTTTGATGGTGTGAATGGTTTGGGGAGTGGTGAAAATGGAAGGAAGAGGCCACGGCAAGGGGATGATTTCTGGTGTGGTGTTTGGATTATTAAGAAGAGAGCACGGCACAAGGGAATGGTTGGTGTTTGTGACTGAAATGTGTATGGAAGAAATGAATGTTTTGTTGTGTGAAGTGTGTATGGTTTTTATAGGGAGATGAATGGATGGGAGAGGGAACATGACAGCTAGGTAAAGTGAATGCATGTGCAAAACAGCTAGGATGGCTGAAATTGTAAGGGGAATGCATGTGCAATGCTGGAAATCTGATGGGAACTCACGCCATGGGTAGGAATGATGGCAGGTTGTGTATGATGATGAATGCATGTGGATTAGGTTAGAAAGGTGTGTGGAATGGCTGAATGTGGTGCAATGATAATGTCTTGTGGCTGAATGGATTAAAGAATGGGAGTGCATGTGTTGAATGATTGCACGGCATGGGTATTTTCTAGAATGTTGAATGTGCATGTGAAGTGGCTGATTAGAATCTAGGGTGCATGTGCACGGCAATGTGTTAGAATGGATGTGTGGCTGCATGTGATGAAATGGTGATGAATGTGAATGTGGTTAAATGATTAAGTGGCTGAATTAAAGAATGGGATGCATGTGAATTAGGTTGGAAAGTGGTGGAAATGGAATGTTATGCACGGCTAGGTTGTTGTTGTGAATGATTGAATGCATGTGGCTGATAGGTATCAATGACTATGGGTGCATGTGGGTTGGAAATGATTAAAGAGTGAGGGTATGCACGGCAATGATGGTGGCATGTGCTGATGGTTTATGAAGATGCATGTGCAATGAAGTGGAATGGATGTGGCTGCAAGGTTTTGTGTTAGGTGATAAGTGTATGATATGTGATTATGATAAGTGATAAGTGGTGATGATAAGTAATGATATGTGATTATGATAAGTGATAAGTGGTGATGATAAGTAATGATATGTGGGAGTGTGGCTGAAATGAAGGAGTGGAATGTTGGAATGTTATGCACGGCTAAGGATATAGGAAAGGTTTAAATGTCCTAAAACTAAAGGGAACAAGGTTCCAACACTTTGGTCTTCAATTAGGTCTTCAATTTCGTCCAACACTTTGGCTCCAAGCATAAGCTATCCATCCTTAGCCCAAAAGTGCTCCAAAAGTCTCCAAAATGCATCTTTTTGCTCCTTTAGCCCTTTGGACCTACAAACACACGAAAATAGCTTAAAGTACTAAAATAACTAAAGAAACATAACGTAAATGCACGAGAACAAGCCATTTAAGTCGCATGAATATGCTCCTATCACCTAATCATTCATAACGTCATTGACTCCGAGAACAGATGTGTCTTTGGGACTAGCCCCAACAATAACTAAACAGTAGCAACTATTGTAGACGGGTCTACCTGCCTACTTGCTTGACGAACCCAACGAATAAGCCATCGATATCACAATCGACCGCGCGCGATATCGACAACACATTGTTGTCTCAATAAGTAAGTAGTAACTTCCTAAGGGTGCAAACATACCAATGTCCAAACCCAAATCAACAACAACACTTGCACACAGCTTCTCAAATCATAAAATCAAACATCCAAAAACCAATTCGTAGAACTCCGCTGTCCAACCAGTGCTGCTAATAGAATCTATCAAACCAAGTCTCAAATAGTGTCATACACAAACTGAAAATAAAAACTGTTGTTGTAATTACTTCAAAAGAGGTCGGTGCAAATTCTAATCATTCAGAACCATAAATCAAAAGAACACAACACGTCTTCCAAGGTCTAAGTATTTCATTCAAGACTATCCAAAAGTCTACAAATAAAAACAATGTGATATAGGACAACCAACTTAGTAATCAAGGCCTTCACAGAAACTTCACAAAACTTAGAAGTGAAACGCGCATCACGATGAGGGACAAAAGTGAGATACACCGAGAGCCAGAACAATGTGATTCACAGTGCCTAAGTAAGCTGATTCATTGAAAATTTCCAATGTTCTAAAATACACTATGAGCTACTCGTGCGATGGGCTGGGGCCCAGCGCCTAGGTGGACTAGGTAGATTTAAGTAAATTTATTATATTTCATGTAAATAAGTGTCTGTTTATACTTTAAAAAAAAAAAAAAATATATATATATATATATATATTATGAAGTATTGGAACATAATGAAAATATGGGGAACAAAGATATAATGTGTGTTCATTTAAGTATTCAACAAGTTTCGTACAATTTATTGAAAAAATAATATGCAAAATGAAATTTATCTATGTTCTATCTATGTGAGTTGCAACCTAGGCAGGGTCTGGGCAGGCTAGGTGGGTGCCTAGGTGGTCTAACCCTTCTTAATTTTTAAACGCCTAGGCATAAATCAGGACGGTGGCTAGTCACCTAGCGCCTAGGTAAGGCCTAGGCGGCGCTAGGTGGGGATTTTTAGAATAGTGAAAATTTCTCTCAGATTTAGCGAATAGCTATGCTGAGAAGGCTAAGTGAACACCCACGAATCTAAGGGTCAAAACAAGTCCAACAAATCTAAAGTATAATATAATTGGAATGAATGCATAGCTTTGATGCAACAATACGTGTGAGTACCTAAGATTCTTGCGGTGGCAAGTCGAGATGGTTGAGTGCAGACTCGACTCAAGTGGTAGTCTAGAGTAATCTAATAGATGGGAACACAAACCTTTTCCCATTCCAACTTTCACAACAACTTGTTACAACGTTAAACTCAGGGAATGATAATCTCAGGGATATTCAATAACCGGTGGTACTGATTCGCTCGATAAGATGTTAATGGGTGATTGAATGACTGGTGGTCTTGGTTAACACTTTTGGATCTAAGTGGTACTCCTGAATAGTCTCTCTACAATAGAAAAAAAACGAAGTGAAATGATACGAAGTGTCGTAGGGTAAGCACGAATCCAAAGTTGACTAGAATGCTTTCTAGGACCAAGAGGTGTATCTGCGATTATGATCGCAACCGATGTAAATTGAGACGTCAGTCTAAAGAAATCTAGAATGAAGAATTTTGCCAAACTGTCGAAGTATAATCTTATCAGACTAGTAGAAAATATGATAAGTGAGTTGACCAATAAGTATCAAAACGTCATCATAATCTCCACGTGTACAAGGTGATTCGTATAGGAATTCTATGGTGACACTCACCCATCTCCGTTTGCATCCCCAATGGGTCCCGACGACCAGAAAATGACGAGGATGGAAATTTCTTCCCACCCCCAATCAAGAATAGAAAGAAATTGAGATAAGCACGATAGCTTCCATTTCAAACTCAGTCATTTCTGTGTGAAATACACTATAACCTCTTTGGTTAAAACGGATGCAACATTTCTTGCTATAGAGAAAACGTCACCAGATCTTACAGCAAGGAAAATTGTTGTCAGCTCTAGGTTAAAGATAAGATGGTTCACATCATGTGACTCCAATCGTCAAGAGGCACACGTGTTACTCGATCATGCTATATCAGCGTGCAGCCAAACATTTAATAATACACCACCGTAAAAATTCAAACAGTGTAAAGGCTACGATCAGATGAGACAATACCCCATTGTTAGAAACTTAGCTCACCGTCAGCATCGCGATAAAGTTGACTGGTTTCTTCGCCCAATAGGAAACAGGGCTAAGCTTAAGGAATAGTTAAGAATTGTTGGTAGAAAGGATAAAACTAAGGATATTTCGCATTTTACCACACCTGTGGGTGTTTTCAATTTCTAACGGTCGTAACCCATTCTGGAAATTGATGAGAATACCATCTGCTACCAAAGAGTCTTTCAAGAGCAGTATATAATGTAGACAAAAATAACGTTTAAAGGATTTAGCGTACAGCTAGCTATCAATGTTTAGTGAACTTGACCTCATGGTTGGAGTAAGCAAGAAGGTTATCGATAAAACAATCATTGAGAATTGTTATAAGGATCCACACGAGTTTCCTCAGCCAGAACGAGTCCGAGACCATTGATCTGATCCCACCAAACTACCACTTTACTCGTTTTCTCCAACACGAACTTCGAATCTTTCGAATAATTTCTATACAGATATAACTCTGCCTGCCATTCCTAGGGGATGCATGTCGCAGAGTGACATTTTTCTTTTTCACAACATTTCTATGTAGATGTAACTTTGCCCGCAATTCCTAAGGAACGCATGTTACAGACTAGCATCGCCGTTTCGGGTCTCCAGTTGGCCTTAACCAACTCACACCATTAAAATCCATCCGTTTCCAAACACTCATATGTAGATCCGACTATGTCCACAATTCTTAAGGAATGCATGTTGCAGAGTGGCATCGCCATCTTGGATCTCTAGTTGGTCTTAACCAGACTTCCTATAATTGAGATTTCTAATTCATGTCACTTTAATGTAAAATCGACTCTGCCCGCAATTCCTAGGGAACACATGTTGCAGAGTATCCGTCTGATGTTGAAAGTCGTCCAACAATCGTCACCGTTGAGGCACAATCCTGACACGAATCCTTGTATTTCAACCAGAAGGTGACAAATCAAACAAAGAAAGGTTCGCATAACTGTGCTGAATGGCACCAAATTCGGAAGTCGACCGACACACTACTACAATAACAGAAGATCCTAAGTATGCTATGAATAAACCACGATCTTATACCAAATTGACATGCCCGACCTTGATATCCTCCAAATACCAAGGTAGTCACGTGCTGGCCACCACCTGAAGGTGACGAAGCCATACTAACATGCATGATAAGTAACAAACATAATTAAAACTTATAAATTTAAATAAAATGATTGTGTATTATGGGATCTGTTCAGAGCATACAACTAATCTGAGACACTAAAAAAAGGAATAATATAAAATTGAATGAACAAAGAGCTCTTACACCGAGAGGACTAAAAGATGCCGATGCAGGAGTACCTTGACGCTAGGATTTTATGCCTCAATTCTAAGTCCTGAGGAGGTGCAAAACAAAACATGAGTGGACCAAGTTGATATATAAGTAATATGAAAACAGTTAATCTTTAACATATTAATCCCCAGGTTTAGAAAACTTGTATAGCGTAATAAGTAATAGGTTTTCTAAAAACCCTAGAATGCCATAAAACCTTTCATAAAACATATATCGTATATAAAGTGCTTAGTAATAGTAGTACATAGTAGATATATAAATATATATAAAAACAAATATTTTCCGCCCATAGGCACCAACCAAAACGCTCAGCCAAAGCCAATATAAATATCTTCCAGCCGAAGCCACCGACCTATGCCTGGCCGAAGCCATATAAATAAGTATCATTCACCCATAGGCAGTACCGTTCGTCCGTAGGTAGGACAATTGCCTGTAGGCAGATCATTCACCCGTATGCAAGACATTCGCCCGTAGGCAGATCGTATGAATAACAACTAAGTAAGTACATAAAAACATTAACGTAATACATATATATATATCTTAATTGGAGTTTAGTAGCTAAAACGTCATATCGTAAAACACATTCACAAGTATGTATATAGTCATCAATCATGTATACCACAAGGAACATAAAGTTGATAAAGCATGATAATTCATAAATCGTGAAACCAATTTACTCATAAACGTTTCATAAAACGTAGTCATAAAATCATGTTTTTCACGTATGCATTTCTAATAGTAAAATATGCATTTTAGAAGGGGTCCAATCACAGATACTTCTCCGTCGAAGAGCCGTGCAAACTAGCAAAGATGGAAATGCCATAAACAATTGCACCTTTGGTTTCCCCAACCATGGTCGGAGCTAGCCGGAAATTGTCTCGCAAGCCGTCGGGTTTTCACCAGAAAACTGGGTTTGAGAAATGAAAGCTTGAAGCTCTCGGCTTCAATGGTGGATCACTCAAATGGTGCTCTAATGATGCAAGCAAGGATGTAGTTGTGTTCCCTATGTTCCAAAGGTTAGAACTATAGATTTATGAGACTAGCTTGGTCGGAATTGAGAGGAATGATAGTGGTTCATTCTCGGAGATAAAGGGAGAGAGAGTGTGCAGAGGGATAGAGTGAGAGAACCGAGAGAAAGTCACAGGAAGGAGGAGAGGAAAAGAGAGAATGGGTCGGGGGATCAAAAAGAAAAGTGGGCCCCACATGGCACACCAAACAAGATCCAAAAGCAACCATTTAAAGTATCTCCCAACCAAAGGGGGATTACAAAATTGCCCTCGATAAAATCCTGGAGGGGTCGTTACATATACCCCTCCCCTCTCTTTACCTACACCCTTTGTGATACAGTTACGAAAATAAATAATGTGATACATTGCACCTGTTCAACTTCTATCTCTAGCAAAGGTTATCTCTCTCTCATTTGCCTATTTATAACAGTGAAAGATTTTTTGTTAGTTTTCCATATAACCGCCTTTTATTTTTTATATATTTTTTCCCGTTTGTCTTATAAAACAACTAGCCGCTTGCTACACACTTATGTGTGCAAAAATTGGCCTTTGTATGTTGAGTTAAGGTTTTTTTTTACGATTTAAAAAGAACTTAGAAAATTGTTTTTTATTTATATATTTTCTTGTCAAAAAAATTATATAAAAAGAAAATAGAAGTCAACAAAACCACCCACTAATGTGGGGGTTTTGTTTTTGTTATTTTATTTCTGAAGTTTTTTTATTTAAAACTTAAAATATCTTAAATTAATATTTTAATTTTATATTAATTTAATTGTAAACTTTGGAGTTTTTAAGGACAATTCAATATTTTAAATGTTTCACCATTTTGGAGTGCTCCCTTTATATACATAGAACAAATGAATATACACGACGGACGTGTCTCCTCCAGATGAATCAACAGGAAATGTAACTGTAATGTAGCAAATTTAGTCTTCAAATAATTACAAAACTTAACAAATATGTATTTAAAGAGTCACTTTTGTGGACTGTGTTGGAGAAGCTCTTGTACGCAATTTTTTCTCCTTGGTCATTTGATGGCATATTTTAAAAGAAAATCAAAGTGCCAACTAGTATTATAATCCAGTTGTAACATCCCACATCGCCCAGGGAAGTGATCTTTAAAGTATATTCTCATCCCTACCTAGCACGAGGCCTTTTGGGAGCTCACTGGCTTCGAGTTCCGTAGGAACTCCGAAGTTAAGCGAGAATGAGGCTTGAGCAATCCCATGATGGGTGACCCACTGGGAAGTTGCTCGTGAGTTCCCAAAAACAAAACCGTGAGGGAATGGTAAGCCCAAAGCAGACAATATCGTGCTACGGTGATGGAGCGGACCCGAGAAGTGAACCGCCCCGAGCCGGGATGTGACAATTGGTATCAAAGCCTAACCCTGGCCGCGTGTGTGCCGACGAGGACGTCGAGCCCCTAAGGGGGGTGGATTGTAACATCCCACATCGCCCAGGGGAGTGATCCTTAAATGTATATTCTCGTCCCTACCTAGCATGAGGCCTTTTGAGAGCTCACTGGCTTCGAATTCCATAGGAACTCCGAAGTTAAGCGAGAAGGAGGCTTGAGCAATCCCATGATGGATGACCCACTGGGAAGTTGCTCGTGAGTTCCCAAAAACAAAACCGTTAGGGAATGGTAAGCCCAAAGCAGACAATATGGTGCTACGGTGGTGGAGTGGGCCCGGGAAGTGAACCGCCCCAGGCGGGGATGTGACACCAGTGGTTTTCCTCTTCACTTGTATTAGATTTAACTCACTTAGATGACAAAGACGCGTTATATTTATATTGAGTTTGATATTTAGTTAACAACTAACCCATTGTTTGGCATACCTCAATCATCCTTCCTCTTTAAAGTAGAAATATATGATCATTGCAAACTCTCCTCCACTTGTATTAGGCCTGGCAATTCCTGACACGACCCGATAACCCGACACGACACGACGCGAAATTAACAGGTGTTCAGGTCGACACGATAACGAATCGGGTCGTTATCGGGTAACCCGATAAGCACCTGTTAAGATAACGAGTTGATTCAGGTATACACGTGGGTAACACGATACATGATAAGCAGAATATTATTTTTATAATTTTATAACCCTAAAAAAATACTGTTTATTATAGTTTTTATAAAATTTAATTCAAAATTTAATATATATATATATATATATATATATATAATTATTATAGATAGTTAATATTTTGGGGGTATAATTATTATAGTTAATTTAATATATATATATATATATATATATATTATAGTTTTTAGAAGTATAAAATTGTTAAATTAATATAATTAATATGCATTGATTTGATTCCATAATTGATAATTCCATTCCATTCCATTCCCTGCAGTGCCGCCCTTTTGAAGAAAAAGGGAGGGAAAATGAAAATGTTAATAAAAGTTGAAAAGGAAACAAAAAATAGAGGGAATTAGGGAAAGATGGGTAGGCACCGTAGGCTGCCGAAGGGAAAAGTGAAAATTATAAGAAAAGTTGAAAAGGAAACAAAAAAGAGAGGGAAAAATGAAAATTAATAGAAGTGTTGAGAAATTTTTTTTTTTTTAAGTTATTAATTTTTTATCACACATATGACATATCTCACTATTTTTATAATGACTCACGTGATGTACTACTCCGTGTACCAATCAATTATACGTACAAAATAAATAGATTTAAATCTACTTAATATATATATACACACACACACACACAAACACAACATTGAACTTGATGGGATACGAATTCTCCGAAACTAATTTCAACGATCGCAACTGTTAAACTTGTTTGTATATGCTTCGAGATCACATCAGCAAAAAATCGTAAAAAACAAACATTCAGAGATCAAATAACGGGACAAAGCTTTTCGACGGTTATAAACGAAAAATCACGATTTAACGGTTATTTTAACTTCGATATTGATGATTTTTTACAGATACACTTATTGACCCTATATGAATACAATGAATGAATTTGAATCTTCAATTTAAAATATTTACACAAGTGGATACCACAAAATCTTATGTTATACTTGATGAAAGTATAAATAAACTCTAAGTATCAGTCAATCTATTGTTTTGATAGGATACGAATTATCCGAAACTAATTTCAACGATCTCAACCGTCAAACTTGTTTGTATATGCTTTGAGATCACATCAACAAAAAATCACAAAAAACAAACATTCAGAGATCAAGTAACGGAACAAAACTTTTCGACAATTATAAACGAAAATTACGATTTAACGGTTATTTTAACTCCGATTTTGATGATTTTTACAGCTACACTCCTTGACCCTATATAAATACAATGAATGAATTCGATCTTCAATTTAAAATATTTACACAAGTGAATACCACAAAATTTTATGTTATACTTAATGAAAATATAAATAAACTCTAAGTGTTAGTCAATCTATCGTTTTGATGGGATACGAATTATCCGAAACTAATTTCAATGATCCTAACAGTTAAACTTGTTTGTATATGCTTCGAGATTACACCAGCAAAAAATCGCAAAAAACAAACATTCAGAGATCAAGCAACGGGACAAAACTTTTCGACGGTTATAAACGAAAAATCACAATTTAACGGTTATTTTAACTCCGATTTTGATGATTTTTTACAGCTATACTCCTTGACCCTATATGAATATCATGAATGAACTCGATCTTCAATTTATATATTTACACTAGTGGATATCACAAAATCTTATGTTATACTTAATGAAAGTATAAATAAACTCTAAGTGTTAGTGAATTTATTGTTTTGATAGGATACACATTCTATAAAACTAGTTTTAACGATCCAACCGTCAAACCTGTTTGCATATGCTTCGAGATCGCATACATCAAAAATTTCAAAAAAAAAACATTCAGAGATCAAGTAACGAAACAAAACTTTTCAACGGTTATCAACGAAAAATCACGATTTAACGGTTATTTTAACTCTGATTTTGATATTTTTTACAATTACACTCCTTGACCGTATATAAATACAATGAATGAATTTAATCTTCAATTTAAAATATTTACACAAGTGGATACCGTAAAATCTTATGTTATATTTAATGAAAGTATAAATAAACTCTAAGTGTTAGTGAATCTATTATTTTGATAGGATACATATTCTACGAAACTAGTTTCAACAATCCAACCATCAAACATGTTTGTATATGCTTCGAGATCGCATACACCAAAAATTTCAAAAAACAAACATTCAGAGATCAAGTAAGGGGACAAAACTTTTCGACGGTTATCAACGAAAAATCAAGATTTAACGGTTATTTTAACTCTGATTTTGATGATTTTTTACATTTACAGTCCTTGACCCTATATGAATATCATGAATGAACTCAATCTTCAATTTAAAATATTTACACTAGTGGATACCACAAAATTTTATGTTATACTTAATGAAAGTATGAATAAACTTTTAAGTGTTAGTGAATTTATCATTTTGATGGGATACGCATTCTACGAAACTAATTTCAACGATCCAACCGTCAAACATGTTTGTATATACTTTGAGATCACATACACCAAAAATTGCAAAAAGCAAACATTTAGAGATCAAGTAACGGGATAAAAGTTTTCGACGGTTATCATTGAAAAATCACAATTTAACGGTTATTTTAACTCTGATTTTGATGATTTTTTACAGCCACACTCCTTGACCCTATGTGAATACAATGAATGAACTCGATCTTCAATTTAAAATATTTACACCATGGATACTACAAAATCTTATGTTATAATTAATGAAAGTATGAATAAACTCTTAAGTGTTAGTGAATCTATCATTTTGATGGGATACGCATTCTACGAGATTAATTTCAATGATCCAACCGTCAAACTTGTTTTTATATGCTTCAAGATCGTATACGCTAAAAATCGCAAACAAGAAACATTCAGAGATCAAGTAAAAGGACAAAACCTTTCGACGGTTATCAATGAAAAATCACGATTTAACGGTTATTTTAACTCACATTTTGATGATTTTTTTACAAGTACACTCCTTAACCCTATACGAATACAATGATTGAACTTGATCTTCAATTTAAAATATTTACACAAGTGGATACTATAAAATCTTATGTTATACTTAATGAAAATATGAATAAACTCTTAAGTGTTAGTGAATCTATTGTTTTAATGGGATATGCATTCTATGAAACTAGTTTCAACGATCCAACCGTCAAACATATTTGTATATACTTCGAGATCGCATACGCCAAATATTTCAAAAAATAAACATTCAGAGATCAAGTAATGGGACAAAACTTTTCGACGGTTATCAACGAAAAATCATGATTTAACGGTTATTTTAACTCTGATTTTGATAATTTTTTTACAACTACAGTCCTTGACCCTATATGAATACAATGAATGAATTCAATCTTCAATTTAAAATATTTACCCTAGTAGATACCACAAAATCTTATGTTATACTTAATGAAAGTATACATAAACTCCAAGTGTTAGTGAATCTATTGTTTTGATGGGATACGCATTCTACGAAAATAATTTCAATGATCCAACCGTCAAACTTGTTTGTATATGCTTCAAGATCGCATACGCCAAAAACCGCAAAAAACAAACATTCAGAGATGAATTCGATCTTCAATTTAAAATATTTACACTAGTGGATACCACAAAATCTTATGTCATGATGATCGATGAAAATTGAGGATTTTGTAAAAAGAATAACATACAAGCTTTGAGTTCCATTGGTAAGGTTTAAACGTTTGAGAAAGGCTTCACAACCTTGATGTTTTGTAATAGATTAGTAGTGTATGGATGTTTGTTTATTAGGCTCTTATTTTCAAGTGTAGATGTAGTACTTAAACAACAAATGTGTTTTAATGTTTTGAAGTAATATTTATATGGCAATATGTGGTCTGTGCAAATTTAAGAAAAAAAAATAGTTTTCTTACCGGTTATAGCGAGTCATAACGGGTCGGATCACTTTACCCGTTGGGTAAAGCGACCTGACCTGTTAAGGACCCATTAAGATAACAAGTGTGACACGACACGACCCATTAAGATAACAAGTGTTACACGAAAACGACACGAACACAACAGACACGACCCGTTTGCCAAGCCTAACTTGTATAATAAGACGAGTGTACCGCACCATTTTCCGAGCACGTTGAAATATCTGGCTCCCCACAAATGCTCGTCCTTTTTATATCAAACAAAACCCCAAAAAAGGGATCTGTCTTACCCGTGGGTCGTGTAAATAGAACAACTTCTCCATCAATCAAATCGAGGAATTCAGGGCACTTGGGAGATCTCATGGAGATACGAACTGAAGCAAATGAGCAGGGAACTAGCAAATTCACGCCTCTCCGTACTTTATCAACACTGGTAACAGTCAATAAATTCAAGCGTAGTAACCGTTTACTAGACAGAATAAAACGACCAAAACGAACCGGATCACTTCCAAACCCAAAATACAGGGGGAAGAAGATGATGAAATTTCCGAAACACACCACCAGTACCGCGTGCTTCAGACCCGAGACAGTAATGATTAATGAGAATAATTTGAACAAAGAAAAAGGTCTTTACTTGAGAAACAAATGACTAACTAATCTACAGTTCAGTATTAGTCGTTAACAATTTAACCCAATAAGATGGAAAGGAAACAAATGCAAAGGCATCTGGAATCTATGGTGTCTACAACTCCGATTTACAGCCAGCCATTATGATTTCTAAGACACATCAACATTTCCCACTCGGAACTCAAAAATACGCATCGTCGGTACCTCTCAATATTTCAAAAGTGGAGCAAAAAAACATGACTTACATCCCCAGCACATCTCAGCAGCACCCATCAACGAAAAAGAGCAGTGGATTCTCAGGGCCCATGTCCTGCTAGTCATTTTACTACAATTTCAAAATGCAGTCAAAGTCAAGATGCAACAAACTTTCAGTGAATGACCTCGAGAGACCGTACGGGAGTTGCCTTTGCCTGGAAATAATATGCAGGACATACAGAGTTCAAGTTTATAACCATCCTGCCAACAAAAATATCTACAAGCTCCTGTAGTCTATCACTGTCACTTCATCTTCTGGGGCATCTAGATCTTGATAACTGCATAAATTAAAAATATGATCAATAATTCGTGTCTACAGCCTTATAATTAACAAAAATATTGATACTGTTGGCGATCAAAAACCAAAAAGTTGAATATCGTGTTATCTCCATTTTTGACAGTGGAATAACTGGCAAACAAGTCAACTTTTCATTTTTGGTTACACTGGCAAATAAGTTCCACCAACACCAAAGGGGGAAAATAAGACACTAATTTACTGACAAAGAAGCGAAGCACCAACACTCGACAATCACATGACTGTCTTTTATGCTGCTTTATTAATATATATGCTATGACGTATAATACTAAAGCAGGTTTGACCGTACCAACAATAATAGCACCAACAACCATATAAACCAATCACGCCAATGCATGGAAAAAGAGAAACCAAACCGAAAAAGTTAAAAGGCTAAAAAGAAAACCCAGACTACAGCTAAGCAGATATACCCCGTCACCAAATTCAGGGATAATACACAAGTTTGGCATTCATACATCCCATGTAAGTTGTAATCAATTATTTACAATTATTTCTGGTTAAGCTAGTAGAAGATTTTCCCTACAAAGAACACAAAGGGAGAGTGGAAACCAAGCAGATAAGCAACACACTTGTGAACTTATTTCCCTCAACGTCTGAAAGTTAAGGAACATAATTAAATCTAATTACTAGCATCACTAAAAGTTTCAACCAGAAAACCAATATATACTGCGCTTGGCTCCAACACCAATCACCAGATCCGTAAGGAAGCCTACAGTTCAATTATTTTCAAACATAAGTTACCTTCTTAAACGTCGAGGATCCTGTCGAAAAGCTGGAGATAAAGCAAGAATTGGGGACGGCCCACTCATTTGGGGTCCAGACCACACATTTCTACCACTACCTTCAAAAGGTGGAGGACCACCTTGATCTCGCAACATTTGCATTGCAACTTCAGGAGGAGCAGGAACAAAAGGTCCTAACGGGCTGCAATAAAAACAATACGTTATTTGATCTCAAAGAAGGAATGAAAAGAAAATGAGAGAGAGACCAATGCCATTTCAAATATAATGAAAAAAAAATGTCAAATAATTGTGAACATACCCAGCACCAGGCACAGGCATCAATACAGGCGGTGGCGGTATATCCGATGGGAAAGGAGGACCAACACGCATTCCTTGCCCACCAAAATTATCAAACATCGGTTCATCAGGATTCCCTCCATCTGGACCATCATTATTGGGCTGGAATTCACTTGATTGCATGTTCTCAGACCTATCAAATCTCTCACCACCATTGACTCGATTGTCTCGTTCTCTACGGTTACCACGTTCGTCTTTCAATCTATTCTCTACAGGCCTGCGCCTCTGTGGTTTGTCCCTCTAGAAATGACAAAATCAGCATGACAAGAGTGAATCAAATACAACGCTAACTATAACATGAAAAATGATTTTTAGAGGAATAACATATTTAACCAACAATTTGAAATATTAATAGAAATAAGTTTCCTGCAATAGACTACTGCGAAGTTTGTGAAATAAAGGAAAACGAACTAGTAAAACTAGTACACCCAGTTCCGAATAATCCTAATGCTAGCTTATCATATGAATAACCCAATCATGACATGATGTTTCGAAAGAGGTACCAAGAAAAAATGGACAAGCTACAAATTTACGCATTTATAACTAGTATCCTACAAAAATAGCATAACAACTCTAAGCAAGACAAAACAGATATTGATTGATACAACCAAAACTATGCACTTTTAAATGGGGGGAAAAACCAAAGTCAAAGCAGGTTTTGTCCCTACGCGCATACAGAAATGCATCTCAACTATAAGAAAGCAAACATAAAAGTCTGCTCGGGTATTGTCCTATAAATATTATTTCCATTTAGATGCATTTAGAGATCATATGATTCATTTCATTGTGATATTGGGATTATCAGTAGGTTATTCTTGTCTCAATTTTATCTGCCTCCTGTATGGAAAGACTAATGAAACTTAGAAAATATACAGTTTGAAAAAGACCACATAGTCATGTAATAAACTATAACAATGCCAACCGGTCAAGTTTCTAACATCCCAAGTCTTTATTAAACCTTGAATTGCATAGAGAGATAGGGAGAGAGAGAGAGAGGATGGAGGCAAAAACCTAATATTATGTTACCAATTTGTTTCCTGGGTGCATATATTGCAATTGCAAACATAGGAAAGGTATAATGTACACAGCCATAGTAGAAACATTAATATGTTGATTTTTAAGATTCTTACCAGTACAGGTTGCTGCATAATAGGAGTTCCACCAGGTGCATCCACATCACTGTGCATGAAAATATATTGTTAAAAACCACATAAAGAGAGAAACTTGATGACTAGTTGAATCCAAAGAATAACATGATAGCAACTTGCATGGTTCTTTTATACTAAATTAGGTTGCCCATTGTGTGGCTTAACCGAACTCCCCCTCCCCTTAGTGTAAAATATTGATGTACTCAAAAAAAAAAAAAAAAAAAAAAAAAAAAACTTGCATAGTTCTTTTACTTTAAATAGAAAATGCATACTTCATATAATTCTGGAAATACAGCTCCTCGCGCAGTTTGGAAGTCACCTCCATCACAAGTTCAGGGTGTTTCAATTTAAGATGTTTGTGCACAAACTCAGCAGCATGAAAGAGCTTTGTGCAACCCTTGGCTCCACAACCATACTTCCAGCCATACTTTTCATCCCTGATCTTCCGAACATAGGGATCCAAGGATTCGGAAGCAGTAGTATCTATCTTTTCCTTAGCAGTCATTATTTCCAAGGGATCTTGACTCTGCAACCTTTCTTGCCAACGCAAGTCTAATTTCTCTTCCCACTCATTTCCATTACTAGTCAGATTGGAACTCTTCCCCTCTGCTCTCACATGCCGTAGACCCTTAGCTTCGTTTGATTCACTCATTCCGTAATAATCTAAACCATGGATGCGCCACAGATAAGTAATAAGAGTATCTAGTAGTTCAATGCCCTCCAAGCCCTTTACAGATGTCAAACCCCGTATTATAATAACAGGGCCCGTGGAGCCACCATGCAATTTTTCTCTATTTTTGTCATTATCAGGTCCATATAAAATGTTTTCCACAATTCCTTTTTCAGAGTCAAGTTTGCGAACAAGGGCCTGCGCTAGTTCAATGTCTACTTGTATACGTCTAGGCTCAGAACTGACTGGGTGAGCCTTAGGAGCAGCTGAAAGAAGAACATTTTCTTTATTTGGTTCCCTGCCAGGCCGTTTCCGCTTGCCACCCACGTCAGTTTCATCTTCAGAATTTGGTTCACTATTGTGTCCTGGTTTATTTGAAGCTGCAGAATTGACACCTGGGCCTCTGCACCCAAGACCAAAATACTATCAGCCTGCTTTAATAGACATAAGACATAATCAAACATACATACAAGGTGTAGACAGTTCTTACAAGTCCAAGGTCCCACTCTGTAGATCAAGCAGAAAATCTTTTGCTACTTTTTGTGCAAGTTCGTTCCTCCTAGAAAGAAATGCCACAAGAACAGTTTAGTAGAGTTACGATAAAAAAATGACAATATCAGTTTCATATTACATCATCCCAGCAAAATGAAACACTTGAAAACATTTCCACCAACAAAATTCTGCGTAAGTGCATAAAGTTTTGTTTAATTGAAAACGTAAGCAGTGCACACCTTTCGATAACAGTGAGCAGATTTGTGGGATGATATTTGTCTTTCAGCCTACAAATACAAGCTAGTTCTGTTAGAAGGACACATGTTAGGTAAAGGAAAGAAACAAAGTAAAATGCTGTTACCAGTCCTCATCTTTATGAGCATTAAAATAAGCTCGCTTCTGGGTGGACACATATTCTGTCTTGTATTCTTGATATCTGCATAATAATAAGTTGCAATCACCACCATATTCTTCAAAATCATAAGTTAAGCAAAAAAAAATGTAATGTGCATTACAATTACTCCATTCTGTACCTGCGCTCAGCTTCAGATGGAAGAATGTCATCTTCAAGCTCCTGAATAAATTGTTTGTATGACATCAACCCTTCCCTGAAAAGTTATTCAGTATGACACATAACTCGGTGAAAAGAATATATCCCCAACCCAAAGTTACCAATTAATTAAGAGAATCAATAAACAGTCAAGCTTGACAGAAGGTTTATTTAAGTTGAATGACAAGAAGGAGCATAGTAGATTTAAAAACAAATCAAATTAAACCAAATAAAAACCAAAAATCATTCTCCAATACCTATACTTATTTTATTTCACTAGAAAAACCATGGAAAAGAGAGAGAGATAACACCTATTTGTAATCACTTATAAAGTGAAAATTATGACATTTTCATAGCCTTGCATCAGTTGATCCTTGAATTTAAACAAGACATTTCAATAATATAGATCATGCAAGCATTAAGCTACAGTCACCAGACAGTATACTGTACAGACTAATCTAAGCAATTCAACAAGCGTAACCTTATTCGTAGGCTTCAACAATCATCCAGTTAAAAATTAGAATGCTAGTAATCTAGCCTACGCAACCTTAATTAAAGATTTGCAAAACAAAAACAAAAACAACTACAAAAGAAAAGGAGAAAAGCCAAATCAATTATTGGCATGTATTATGATGCTGAATAACAAAGTTCCCTAAATACCACTTTGAAGTTCGGTTAACATTTCAATTTTGATAAAGTTAAGAATCCCGAACTAATGGATAGTTCTGAGAACCAAATAATAGATAAACAATAGAAATCATTTTAACTTTTCATTCTAAGTAAGCAAAAAATAACTATCATAAACATACCCAAAAAAACAGAAATACAAAATACAAAAAGGGATAAGCAACTATACATAATGAGTAAAAATAGAACTAACGTACAGGATCAACTAACCTTTGAGTAGTCCCAGTGCTGGAAGCATCACCATAACCACCCCTTCCTGAATCCCAGTCTGAGAATAAGGAAGAAGACCAAAATTTTCTAATTAAAAATATTAAAATTTCTAAGACCAAAATTTATAAACATTAAGTGGTTCCCAACAACATATATCAGACTCTTGTACCATTGAATTAGCTTAAACTGCATACTTCCTTAACACTATGTCAGATCAGATGGTCAAAGATTTTAAGAAAGCTTTTGGATCATATTGGAAGTTTGATCAGCTTCACACTGAACCTCCCATTTAGAGCTCACCACATAAGAAAACTACATGACTTTAATAATTAGGATACGTATCTTATCATCCATAATCTTCCAATCACTTGTCACTTGATCACAGAGCAATAGCTACCTCTAAATCACATTTAACACATATAAATTTCTTCATATTATTATTAAGACTAGAAGAAACCCACACCAACCTGTAAAAAGTCACTGAAAAAGATTTAGGCACTTACCACCAGGACCATAGCCGCCAGATGGGCGTCCAACATACCGACCATGAGGTCTTTCGTCACCATAAGCAGGTCTAACCCCCATCTCACGATCGTATCCACCTGGATAATCATATCCCAACCTGTGCATCAAAACAAATGAACAATGTTCAAGAAAATTCAACAACAAAGACAGCACTATATAAAGTGCCAAATATTTCAAACTCTATACTGTAGGAAAACCAACCATAAACTGAACTAAGAAATAGGCCAAAAGATCCAACAGATATGCAACTGCAAGACCACATAAGCATTAAAGGTACCAGCAATGGCATACAGCATGACAGTAGTTTAAAACACAAGGTGCATCTACAGCAAGAGACACATTCGAGTCCCCTTCCTCCTCTAAGATCAAGGCATTTTTCCCTTTATTTGTTAAAAGTAATTAATTAATTGCATCCACGTTGCCAGTGTATTAAGGCTGGTTATGATAAACAGAAATCAGGCTTATCCCCAATTTTTGATAAGAAACTACAGGAAACTCATTTTGCATAATCACTCTAATTCTTTTTTTTTATATATAAAGTTTCCACAAAAATTGATGCCACTAGAATGCTCATCACAGCTACCTTCCAACCACCCGAAGACAATAAATCAAGAGATGAATTACTTGTGGCCATATGAAAAAGATAAATCTCTGCAAAATTACAAGCCAGGCAAACATTTCAAACTACGAAGGCCGGATATCCACCAAACAAAAAATTTAGATCTGAATTTTACAAAGAACCCACAAGGATCATGTATTCAACCGCTTTATTTTTCAGCAAAGATTATCAAGAGGCCATGTACTCAACCCAAGGTTCATTGCCAAAAACTATGTTCCTGTAACATTTTTGTATGATGGAGCCATCAAATGCAATTATGGGTCTTACAAATAGAAATAATTGGGGACAAAATTTGGTTTACATCCTCAAATCTCCCTCCATTTTCAAATTCGCGACGAGGTCAAAATGCAATGCTTCAACTTCTCCACCCACTAACTTATTCCCTCGTATTCTCTCAGAACACAATCAGAAAATAGAAGCACAAAATCATCTGCAACCAGTAGTAAAACTCAAGGAAAACCAACAAAACTCACTCACCTCCTATCCCCAGGTCCAAACCCTCCTCTGGGACTCCCTCTCCTGCCATCATACCCTCCATCTTCCCTCCTAGACCGCTTGAACGGAGGTGGAGGAGACCTCCGTGGCGGAGAGTGCCTGCGGTCCCTAAAAGGGGGTGGAGGACTGAGGCTGCCCCGGCGCTTATAGTCCCTCTCTCTATCTCTATCCCTCTCTCGAATAGCAGGAGGCGGAGGGGAGCGATTTCGATCGTAGTAATCGGGGCGCCGACTGGGAGGGCGGTCGAGGTCCCTATCGTCTCTGCCTCTGTCCCTTTCGTCCCTGTCGCGCCTTCGCGAGGGTGCGGCAGGCGGAGGCGGAACTGGTGCTTCCTGCGGCGGGGATTGGGGATCTTCGGAGGACTTGTCTTTGCGATCAGAACGACGGTCCAAGGAATCGACGGGCATGTTCATGATCTCGGCCATGGATTTTGGGGATTTGTAGAGCCAGAGAGTGAAGAAACAAACCCTAGAATAAAATGAAACGCCGGAAACGACTAATGACTCATGAGAGGGAGATGGGACTCAATTCCACTATTTCTTTTTCTTTTTCTTTTTTCTAACCCTGCCGAACGAGTCAAGGGTGTGAACACATGATTTCAATACTGACACTATCACGTCGTTAAGAGCATATCACGTCGTTAAGAGCATCTCTACCGCTTGGTACAGGGCAATAGCAATTAAAAAGGGCGGGCGTTGAAATTAGGCTGGTTATATTAACACCTTCATATGCTTAATGCATTTTACAATTGCTTTTTCAATTAAAAATTATCTTAAAACACGTCAAATAAACATTTTCTACATACGCTATACACATTTTCTTTGAGTTCTTCGAGCAATCCTACACCAACTAACTTCTGCAACATTGATTGGTTAGTAGTTGGTACCTATTGACAAGCTCAAAACCCTCTCTGAGCAACTGAGATGACCATCTCAGAGCCAAGGAAGACCATTTCAATTAGTCAGTAGTTAGTACCTATTGCAATTCCATATATTTCCAAAGTGCTGTTTAGACATATTTTCATTTTTGTGGTCTTAAAATAATGGTCATCTCAGAGCCAAGGAAGACCACTTCAAAGTCAAGTAATGGTGATCCACCGAGGAGGTGGAGCATCATAAAATGGCGACAAGAGAAGCGAACATATAACTACCACTTATAGCTTTAATAACAGAGGTGTTTTGGGAAGCAAAAGTAGGTTTAAATAAATATCGATGTCGTTGAAGTTACTAAAATAATGAAATATGAAGTCTTACTTTATAAGAAGCTTCTGAAACATTGATCTTGTGTTTCAATCAACGTGTTTGTAGTTTCATTGGTTAGGATTTTGTCCTATAATGAGGTGAGAGTGTTTTGAGAATTGAATAAGCTAAATAATACGTTAAAAGTAATTTGGGATGTATTTAGATTTAAACTTATAAAGGCAAAATTGTCATTGCGTAGTAAGGTACATAAGTCATTTAAATTAAATTTTAATGTGGGATGTATTTAACATTATGTGGGGTGCTAATAAACAAAAGCCTAAAATTACTCTTATTATTTACTCTAAACAATAATTATTTTTGTGCAAGCCTACCAGTTTGGAAAGAGAAATAGTAAAGACGATTATTATTTATAAATATATTGTTTTATGCTTTATGCTTTGTAAATGTGAACTTAGTAAGTTTGTTTTTTATATAAAATATTCTATTTGTAAGTTTGTTAAATGTGTTTAATTTTTTTTTTACCTTCAAATTTATCCAATCCGTTGGTTTATCATACTTTGTTTGATTCAGATGCACTAGATCATGCCATATGGCAACAATCTATAATTTTCAACTTTTTTTAATTTTGGAAATCCAACGGTTCAGATAAAAGGATTGTTGGAAATCTAATGGTCATGAAACATTCCAAGCTATTTAGAATTGCATTGCATTTCATTGCAGCTGCCAAGTGGCAAGTCCAAGGAAAGATGAGGAAGTGGATGGCTTATTTTGGCTTTTGGGGGTGCACATGGGTGGGGCCACAAATTATGGCGGTTCCTGTAGCACAAGGGTGCAAGCCCAAGAGGTTGCTGAAGGGGCAGTTGCAAGGGCAACATCCAACTAATCGCCCTCCCATTTGTTCATTGCTAGAGCAATAAATTTTGGGTGGGGAGGCAATTCCACGCTGGTGGAGATGCTCTAATGTGGGTATGGCTCACTTTAATTCAAGACGAATGCTACATACTTTTCTTATTTGTCTTCTGATATCATTTTTGCTCACCACAGTAGCTATGGTGTATGCTAACCATAGGTACGAGTGTCTTTTCACCTACTATAGTTAACTTTCACACTAAATGTTACTCTTTCAATTTTGAAAAGAAAAAAAAATTTAACCAAGGTTAAATGGAATGACATGTGACAAATAATTAAGTGTATGGTGAGCATATATCATAGTTTATGATGGTGAGCAAAAATGTTAGAAAAATAAGGCCTAATCGTTATATTAAATCACATAGAAAATTAGGAAATAGGTTATGCAATTATAAATCAAAGTAATGCATGCACATGAGTAATCAATGTTAAATAAACATGACATAATGGATTAGAAAAACGTGGAAATACTATCGAGGCAAGTGTTAGACACTCTGTCCTTAAGAAAAATTTATGCCCCATTATGGTGCTCATAATTGATTGGCATTTGTCTCCCAAAATACAATGACTACATACTTGTAATAGTAGCACTCCAAATCACAAGACTTCATGAACTATGATTGTGTTGAAAACCCTGTCGTATGGACTCAATGAAACTCTCTAATATTTGATGCACTCTATGTATGATTATGTAAAACAATGAAAAGTTTATTTATATTTATAGAGGGCTTCCCTATTTTATAGAATTTGAGATATCTCTTTAGAAAACATGTAACCATTCATGAAGAATCAAAAGCTATAACTCTTCATTAGGATAGACGCATATTTCTACCAAAAAGCATCACTTCTAATTTCCATTCAATTATTTAATTTAATTTAATAAAAATAATATTACATTTTCCAACAATTCCGCACATGAATGGAAATTGACTGAACACTATGCAAACAACAATGCAGACACTAGAGAGAGAATTCAGTAGGAAAAGTACTACATCAAGATAGGTAGGTTTTGGCTTTGAACCTTCCGTAGTGAATTACTATCGGATTTACTTAACTAATCAATGAACACAATGTCTTGAACTGCTCCGCCATTTGAGTAAACCAAGACAATAATAATCACACAATACCCTTTCAGACACCCCGTGGTTGCTTAGTTGTGTTCATTTTGGCCTTGAACAATTCTTGGTTTTTCATGAGTGCTTTTATAGAATAAAGCCTTTCAAAAAATTCTCACAGGAACAGCCCTATTCCTCACTCAAGATAGGTGACTTCCCATTAAGATTATCCTGCAATACTCCACTTGTTATTTTCAAGTATAGGAATATTAAAAGCAAAGCTTATCCTAAACACACTGCAGACATCACTATTTCGTCATAGGACATGGGTTGGAGCAATATTAGAAAATATGAAAATAATAAGTAAAAAATTCAATGATAATACTCATAAAGAAAATCACAACATCAATAATATGCAAGATTAATATAAATAACTAGAGAGAAAGTCAGAAAGATTGACAAAATAACTATAAGGCTTGCATAAATACAATGTCCTATAAATAGAATTTTGCCCCTACTCTTGTGGTTGTAGTTTGGTAGGCGTCCGTCTCCTAGAATTCAAAGCTTTATAATCCGAAGTTGAAGCACTTCAATCTTCGGACTCTAGCGAACTTTATATATTCCGTACTCTCAAGACACGACTCGGAATTTGACAAACGAAAAACAAGAGAAATGGAGTGGGGAGCCCTATTTCTTAAGAGTAAGAATTAACTCTAATTTTCTATTTCTTAATGCCAATGGTTTCATGAGGTTAAATAAAACTGAAGTACTTCTTGTTAAAGAGATATAACTTTTCATCTATAAGTATACATCAATTGACAAGGAAATGCACCTAAATAACATAATCTTTCTAAGAAATATGGTTAAGACTATTTTTCATTCAATTATTAAAATTATAATATACAATTTCCAACAAAAAAAGGCTCAAGTTTTATTATTTTAATTATTAACCTTATTCTTTACACAAGTTTCAATTTTTTGGTCTCTGATTTTTTTTTTTTTTTTTTATTACCTTCTGGTTTTGGGCTCTCTTTACCTTTTTTTCCATTGTTTTCTATGTCTATTTCCCATGATGTTTACTCCATACTGGTCCAAGAAAAACAATACGTTTGTGGTAGTAAAAATTTGTCGTCTTTAGCCTTAACGAATTTTTACCTAAAAAATAATTTAACAACTGTGATCAAGGACAAAAGCCACACTAGCCCATAAGGTGGGGAATTCGACCAATGGATCTCCAATGTCTAAGTCAATATCTCTAAAAAGAGTTGGTGTTAAGGGCTTGTATGCATAGCGTAAAGTTTACCAGCATATAATGGAGATGAGGTATTTTTATGAGGTGGCCGACCATGGGTTGTAGGGTTTTCCCTACACATGGCGGCTTTCGATTGGTCAAGATGAGTCGTCTAGATGGATGAGAAAGGAATAATCCTAAGATATTAATTAGAAGATAAAACATTAGAATTGTCAGGTAAGCATCATTGATTTATTATGATGAGGATTTCTTACTTGTTTGAGTTAATCTTCAATTAGGAATGTATGCAAGGAATAATTCTAAGATATTAATTAGGAGATAATATCTTAGAATTATCATGTAAGTATCCTTTATTGATTGTAATGAGAATTTCTTACGTGTTTGAGTTGATCTTCAATAAAAAATGTATTAAAGATAGAATTTGGTGATTAATCATATCTTTAATGCCTTTGACTTTTCCATGCCAAGAGCAGGTGAGATTGATGGTGTCGTAGGAAACTGCTCGAGCCTCCAGGGATGTTGAGTTACGCATGAGAATATTTGAGTGTCTACCCATTTAATAAGGGCAATCTTGTATTTTTTGAAAAATTCACGTGTCGCCTTCTGAATTTTTAGAATTATTTATTGTCTCACAACATTGGCCAAACGCTACAACAGAAATTTCAAAAAGTTGTATCTCATATAAAAAGTGAACCTGATAAAAATCCAAAATTATAGACATGTGAAATATTCGCAATTGTGCCACAAATAAAACTTGATCATCATTTCAACACTTAAGTACTTAATTTTTCACTCTAAAAAAATTAACCAAACATTTTCATTTGATGCAAAACCAGCAAAATGTTGTTTTCTTCCACCCATTGCTCTAACCGATGTTTCCATCAACTAAATAAATGTTGGAGTAGTTTCATCCACAAGTAGTGCACATCCACGCAAAATAGATTGAAAATGAATATTTACTCCAGTAAAATGAGCAAAAGTCATTTTGTATTTATTTGTGATACATGTTGTATCAAAAGAAATGATTGTTAAAATATATCAATATTCTAGTGTGACCCACATGACATGGTCTATGTGTGATATATTCTTTCGTAATTAATTATGGGTTTCATTAAGAAACGGGTCATCTCTCTACTTATAATAGTGACATATTCATCTAATGTGTATAGTAATGATAAAAAAAACACGAATTATTGTTTTAACATGCAAGGAATGCCAGAGAGAGAAACCTAATTTTCTTCACGCTGATGGATCTTCTACGGAATAGCTCAAGATAGAGATTGTATATGACATTTGATGGCTAATAGTCGTTGTGAAAGTTAAAGATCTTGGCTCATGGATTGGATCTGATGGGTCATCTCTCTACTTATCATTTATTTTCTATAAATACATAATCATGTTCTTCCACCTTACATTACATTTCAACATTTTCAAATATTTTCAATCAATCTTTAATTATTCCTAATTTTTTTAAAAAAATTATTATTTTTTAAAAAAATAATATTTTAATACGAAGTGTCTGACTATTCAATTTAAGAGTGGAGACGCACTTGCACAATTACTATTTGTTTAAAATAGTTACTAATTCGATATCAAATTAGGTTACCCATTGTGTGGCTTAGCAGAACTTCCCCTCCCCATGACCGGAACAGGGGGGATACACGTTACACCACAATTTTGAATCAAAAAAGAGATTTCAAGAAATGGCAAATCTATTTACCCTAACAATAATCGAGCCAGATCTGGTGTATCATAAGGGATTTGCCTTTTCTATTGGATTGGATCAAAAACAATTTTTGAATGAGGTATTCAACTCTAGGGATGAATCAAAAAAGAAATCTTTATTGGTTCTACCTCCTATTTTTTATGAAGAGAATGAATCTTTTTATTGAAATATTAGAAAAAAAATGGGTCCGAACTTCCTGCAGGAATGATTTGGAAGATCCAAAATAAAAAATAGTGGTATTTGCTAGCAACAACATAATGGAGGCAATCAATCAATATACATTGATCCGAAATCTGATTCAAATCCAATATAGCACCTATGTGTACATAAGAAATGTATTGAATCGTATTCGATCGCAACTTCGAATATGGAATTCAAAGGGATCAGATAGGGAATGATACTCTGAATCATAGACCTATAATGAAATATATGATCAAACAACTATCAAATTTGAAAAAGGGTCAGAAGAAATGGTTCGATTCTCTTATTTTTATTTCTTGAACCGAGAGATCCATGAATCGGGATCCTAATGCATATAGATACAAATGGTCCAATGGGAGCAAGAATTTACAGGAACATTTGGAACATTTCATTTCTGAGCAGAAGAGCCGTTTTCATTTTCAAGTGGTGTTCGATCGATTACGTATTAATCAATATTTGATTGATTTTGATTTTGATTGGTCTGAGGTTATTGACAGAAAAGATTTGTCGAAGTCACTTCCTTTCTTTTTGTCCAAGTTACTTCTTTTTTTGTCCAAGTTTCTTCTCTTTTTGTCTAACTCACTTCCTTTTTTCTTTGTGAGTTTTGGAAATATCCCCATTCATAGGTTTGAGATACACATCTATAAATTGTAAGGTCCGAATGATCAACTCTACAATCAGTTGTTAGAATCAATAGGTCTTCAAATCGTTCGTTTGAAAAAATTGAAACCCTTCTTATTGGATGATCATGATACTTCCCAAAAATCAAAATTCTTGATCAATGGAGGAACAATATCACCATTTTTGTTCAATAATATACCAAAGTGGATGATTGACTCATTCCATCCTAGAAATAATCGTAGGAAATCTTTTGATAACATGGATTCCTATTTCTCAATGATATCCCACGATCAAGACAATTGGCTGAATCCCGTGAAACCATTTCATAGAAGTTCATTGATATCTTCTTTTTATAAAGCAAACCGACTTCGATTCTTGAATAATCCACATCACTTCTGCTTCTATTGTAACAAAGGATTCCCTTTTTATGTGGAAAAGGCTCGTATCAATAATTATGATTTTACGTATAGACAATGAAGGGAAAATATGAGATTTATGTGGGATTTCTAGTGACTAGCATGCATATACAATTCAAAATTTATATACGAAAGCAACGGAAGCATGTCATACATTTTATCAAAGCTATAGTCATGCAAATCCCCTTCAAGATGCATAGGTTTATATAAGATGCATCAAAAACAATTTATTGAAAAACAAAGTTTAGGAGTAGTTTTGTACCTCTTGATCTAGATCTAAGACCAAGGATTGACCACCTCCAAGCTCTTTGCTCCTTGAACTCCTTGAGCCTAGCCTCCCTCCTTGCCTCCTCCACTTTGTTGAGAATGAGTGCTCCTAGGTCCTCTTCAAGTTTCCAAAGATATGAAAACCTCTAAAGATCCTCACCCACTTTGTAATGAGAAAGATGAAGGAATTAACCAAAGAGTGATAAGATGATTAGCTAATAATCCCTTTGGTGGCCGGCCTTTGAAGAAGTTTAGAGAGAATGAATATGTTTTCTTTTGTGTATTCTCAATCACCTAACACACTATGTCTTGTTTTGTTCCTTTTATTTCTTAAAGAAACAAGTCAACAATTGACTCACTCTCTCTCTCTCCCTTCTCATTTGGCCGGCCTATTGTGTTTAATTTGGGCTTTGGGCTTTTAATTATTTCAAGTCATCCAATGCTTGAATAAAAGCCCAATGGGTTTTGGCCCAATGGGCCCGATTAAACCCGAACGTTTCTTTAAGCCCAAAACGATCTTTATCGCTTTTATGATTTCTTTAGACTTTCTAAATTAATCAAAACACTTAATTAATCCAATTAATTATTTCCTTCATCCATTAGTTACTCACTACAAGAGTGTATCGGTGAACAATCTTTTAGGTTCTAATTAGCAAGGCAGTGAGGTGATTGGCACCAATCCAATTGATTATCCAATCACTTAGTGATTTAAAACTTACTTTTAATTCACCTTCCTTTTAATGACTACATTTAATCATCTAGAAGAACTCACAAGCCATGAGTGACATCTAATCATATATCATGGCTACCCAAGCTAATGTAGAAGTTATTCGGAGAACCTATTCAGTTGGAATTACAATGTAATTCGATCCTTCTCTAAAACAATACTCTCAATCACATTACTAGGGTATGGATTTATAATGTCAAACCCCTAATGTGATTATTCCTTCTTATATGATTCATTTGAGACGTATAGGAACGCTTTCCTTTATTACACTCGATACTTCGGCCGAAGATTTCCGAATCATATCTTAGAGTATTCATCCTCTCTTATCGAAGATTAGAGATTCCTTGTTGCGCATTCACTTGCCTTCATGGCTAAGTGGCTTAACCCCAACGATGCCTTGGACACTCTCGAATGGAATGACTTTAACATAATCAAAGATTAAGTACTTAACCACAAGACAACGAGATGCCTCAGGTCAAAGGATTACTTACATTATTCCAACCATTAGAGTTACTTGCTTGACATGTGAGTAGACCTCCATGCAAGTACTCTCGTTCGATTGTGTTCAGTGAACTCATTCCCTTAATGAGCACCTACATGCTTGTCTTAGTGTCGCTACACGAATGGGATGAGACTTTCCATCCTTCCAATTGAAGCGGACATAGTATGTACCAGTCTATGGATTGTCAGTATCCCTCCGACAATCCTTATGACCAGGAACCTTTTTGGACATAATGGTTATGAGAAGAAGGTCTCTGTAACCTAACATCATTAGGTTACTTCTTCCATCGATCCATTGTCCATGGATTCACTATTTAGGACATATTTCGTTCATTGAGATAGTCCCAATTAGTATCTTTGCCTTCCGATGTATAAGAGTCATATATACATCAATTCATTGTCCTGAAAGGTTTCTTCCAAAGATTGACTTTCAGGGCATATTTCCAACAGACAATTCCTCAATATCTTGTTCATTCGCAACAAAATATTTTCTTTGTGCGGCGGTAAAAAAAAAAATGCTTTTTTGAAGAGAGATACTATTTCACCAATCGAGTTACAGGTGTCTAACATATTCATACCTAACGATTTTCCACAAAATGGTGACGAAAGGGATAACTTGTACAACTCTTTACATTTTCCAATTCGATCTTATCCATTCGTTCGTAGAGCTATTTACTTGATCGCAGACATTTCTGGAACACTTCTAACAAAGGGACAGATAGTCAATTTTGAAAGAACTTATTGTCAACCTCTTTCAGATATGAATCTGTCTAATTCAGAAGGGAAGAACTTGCATCAGTATCTCAATTTCAATTCAAACATGGGTTTGATTCACACTTCATGTTCTGAGAAATATTTACCATTCGAAAAGAGGAAAAAATGGGATCTTTGTCTAAAGAAATGCCTTGAGAAAGGACAGATGTATAAAACCTTTCAACGAGATAGTGCTTTTTCAACTCTCTCAAAATGGAATATATTCCAAACATATATGTCATGGTTCCTTACTTCAACATGATACAAATATCTAAATTTGATATTTTTAGATACTTTTTCAGACCTATTAATGATACTAAGTAGCAGTAAAAAATTTGTATCCATTTTTCATGATATTATGCATGGATAAGATATATCATGGCGAATTCTTCAGAAAAAATTGTGTCTTCCACAATGGAATCTGATAAGTGATATTTCGAGTAAGTGTTTACATAATCTTCTTTTGTCCGAAGAAATGATTCATCGAAATAATGAGTCATCATTGATATCAACACATTTGAGATTGCCAAATGTTCAGAAGTTCCTCTATCCAATCATTTTCCCTCTTCTTGTTGCTGGATATCTCGTTCGTACACATCTTCTCTTTATTTCTCAAGCCTGTAGTGAGTTACAGACAGAGTTCGAAAGGGTCAAATCTTTGATGATTCTATCATACATGATTGAGTTGCGAAAACTTCTGGATAGGTATCCTACATCTAAACTGAATTATTTTTGGTTAAAGAATATTTTTCTAGTTGCTCGGGAACAATTAGGAGATTCTCTAGAAGAAATATGGGTTTCTGGCTGCAACAAGCATTGCTATGGGGTGGTGGTCCCGCTTATGGGGTCAAATCAATACGTTCTAAGAAGAAATATTTGAATATCAAACTCATCGATATCATCGATTTCATAAGTATCATACCAAATCTCATCAATCGAATCGTTTTTTCGAGAAATACGAGACATATAAGTCATACAAGTAAAGAGATCCATTCATTAATAAGAAAAAGAAAAACGTGAATCGTGATTGGATTGATGATAAAATAGAATCCTGGGTCTCGAACAGTGATTTGATTGATGATAAAGAAAAAGAATTCTTGGTTCAGTTCTCCACCTTAACGACAGAAAAAATGATTGATCAAATTCTATTGAGTCTAACTCATAGTAATCATTTATCAAAGAATGATTCTGGTTATCAAATTATTGAACAACTGGGAGCAATTTACTTACGATACTTAATTGATATTCATAAAAAATATCTAATGAATTATGAGTTCAATACATCCTATTTAGCAGAAAGACGGATATTCCTTACTCATTATCAGACAATCACTTATTCACAAACCTCCTGTGGGGCTAATAGTTTTCATTTCCCATCTCATGGAAAACCCTTTTCGCTCCGCTTAGCCCTATCCCTCTCTAGGGGTATTTTAGTGATAGGTTCTATAGGAACTGGACAATCCTATTTGGTCAAATACCTAGCGACAAACTCCTATGTTCCTTTCGTTACAGTATTTCTGAACAAGTTCTTGGCTAACAAGCCCAAGCGTTTTCTTGTTGATGATAGTGACGATATTGATGATAGCAACGATATTGATGATAGTGACGACCGTGACTTTGATACAGAGCTGACATTTCTAACTATGATGAATGCGTTAACTATGGATATGATGCCGGAAATAGACCAATTTTATATCAGCCTTCAATTCGAATTAGCAAAAGCAATGTCTCATTGCATAACATGGATTCCAAACATTCATGATCTGGATGTAAATGAGTCGAATTACTTATCCCTCGGTCTATTAGTGAACTATCTCTCCAGGTATTGTGAAAGATGTTCCACTAGAAATATTCTTGTTATTGCTTCGACTCCTATTCCCCAAAAAAGTGGATCCCGCTCTAATAGCTCCGAATAAATTAAATACATGCATTAAGATACGAAGGCTTCTTATTCCACAACAACGAAAGCATTTTTTCACTCTTTCATATACTAGGGGATTTCACTTGGAAAAGAAAATGTTTCATACTAATGGATTCGGGTCCATAACCATGGGTTCCAATGTACAAGGTCTTGTAGCACTTACCAATGAGGCCCTATCAATTAGTATTACACAGAAGAAATCAATTATAGACACTAACATAATTAAATTTGCTCTTCATAGACAAACTTGGGATTTGCGATCCCAAGTAAGATCGATTCAGGATCATGGGATCCTTTTCTATCAGATAGGATAGGAAGGGATGTTGCACAAAATGTACTTCTAAGTAATTGCTCCATAGATCCTATATCTATTTATATGAAGAAGAAATCATGTAACAAAGGGGATTCTTATTTGTACAAATGGTACTTCGAACTTGGAACGAGCATGAAGAAATTAACGATACTTCTTTATCTTTTGAGTTGTTTTGCCAGATCGGTCACTCAAGACCTTTGGTCTCTACCCCGACCCGATGAAAAAAATGGGATCACTTCTTATGGACTCGTTGAAAATGATTCTGATTTAGTTTATGGCCTATTAGAAGTAGAAGGCGCTCCGGTGGGATCCTCACGGACAAAATAAGATTGCAGTCAGTTTGATAATGATCAAGTGACATTGCTTCTTCGACCCGAACCAAGGAATCCCTTAGATATAATTCAAAATGGATCTTGTTCTATCGTTGATCAGAGATTTCTCTATGAACAACACAAATCGGAGTTTGAAGAAAGGGAAGGAGTCCTCGACCCGCAACGGATAAAGGAAGATTTATTCAATCACATACTTTAGGCTCCTAGAATATGGCGCCCTTGGGGCTTTCTATTTGCTTGTATCGAAATGCCCAATGAATTAAGATTTCCCTATTAGGTCAGGTCATTTCGGGGCAAGCAGATCATTTATGATGATGAGGATGGGCTTCAAGAGAATGATTTGGAGTTCTTGCAGAGTGGAACCATGCAGTACCAGACACGAGATAGATCTTCTAAAGAACAACGTTTTTTTTGAATAAGCCAATTCATTGGGGACCCTGCGAATCCACTCTTTTTCCTATTCAAAGATCAGCCTGTGTTTTCACATCGAGAATTCTTTGCAAATGAAGAGATGTCAAAGGGGTTATTTTTTTTAAAAAATAATATTTTAATACGAAGTGTCTAACTATTCAATTTAAGAGTGGAGATGCACTTGCGCAATTATTATTTGTTAAAAATAGTTACTAATTCAATATCAAATTAGGTTGCCCATTGTGTGATTTAGCCGAACTTTCTCTCCTCTAGTGTAAAAATATCGATGTACTCAAAAGAAAAAAAAAAAAAAAACAAAAAAAAAGACAGTTACCATTCGGAATTGAATTTCTTAATGACCAGAAGGGCTTGGCAACACTGAAACTGCTCTAAGCTCGATTTGATTGATATATTTTAAAGCCGTTGAGATCAAATCCAAGGGCCTACATTTGTCCGCACAAATGGACGGCAAAACTCGGTCCGCAGAGTAGAAAACGCGAAGGAACAGAGTTCAAGGGCTGGAGCATCGAATTCGGATTCAGCCCAAAGGGGATGTCCAAAATCTCAACGTTGCAAAAACTGCAATTGGCACAACAAGTCTCATGTCCGAAACTTTGTAATGTAAATGTAGCATCATCGATCTAGTTTGCAGCTGCAGCAGGAACCCAATCGATTCTATTTCCGTCCCAAAATCTCTAACCAAGTTCCACAGCTGAACCACCAACAGCTTCTTTCATTCGGATTTTTGGGTTTTCGGGTGTGATGGAAAATTTCAGCGCCGAAGATCTGTCGACGATCGGAGGAATCGCAACCGTATCGCTTCTGCATTCCTTCATACCCACGCATTGGCTCCCGTTCTCCATCGTCGGCCGAGCCCAGAAATGGACTCTCTCCCGTACCCTCTTCGTCAGTATGTTCTCTCTGTCTCTCTGTCTCTCTCTCAGTTTCTGTGGTTGTTTGCTTTCCTGGGATTTTACTGGTTTAAACTGGGTAAAATTGCAGATCTGCCATTACCCTTTATCTTCTTGCTGTGGGAGCTTTAAGCATTTCACTTGTTTGAGTCAATGGTAGAAAATTAGTGGGTTAAACTAGATGGATGCTTTCAGGTTCAGCTGAAATGAACTACAACTTTAGGATATTGAGGTGTTATGCTTGATAGCTGATGTTGGTCTACTGGCATTACAAAGGCATAGTCTGCTTCGAGACCAAGCAGTCTGGACGAATGGTCGGAAATTGTAATTTAGTTTGCTTTCTCTAGTCCGGTTTTGTTTCCAAATCGTTTCCTATTACTTCATATGATATTACTGAGTTATAGCTGCTGCTTTGTCTTGTTGGATTATCTTGCAAATTGGGGGAAAAGGAACAAAACGTTGTTTTGTGCGGTCTTTGGTTCTCCAACTTAGATTCTTATTAGTGTTTATTTCATGAAGTTTTTCATATTAGATCGGAATACTGAGTAATCTAGTCTTGGTCTCTTACTAAATAATTACTATAAAGCAGTCGATGTTCAACATTTTGTTAAATGAATATATGCTTTAGATGTATTTCGTATTCGTTTGATGAACTTTACCTACATGTTATGCTATCAATCTGTCTAATACACTTTGTACCCATTACCCAACATGAGATTCCTCACTTCTTTTGTCTACATGTTATGCTATGATACGCAGCTGTGTAGCAGATCATTTATTTGCGAGCCTCAATGCACTTCATGACCCTTGAAAGCTTCTAGACAAGCTCCAGTTGGTTAGTTTGACTAAAATTTAACGGATTAAAAGCTATGACCATTTGAGCTTAAACCAATCCTGTAGATATGGTTCAAAAGCTGACTCGGGCACCTTTACTTTTCTTGAGGTGTGGCTTAATCAACCAATTATTAGATCTTAGGACCAATCTTTGGTGCAACAGTAATGTATTATTTTGTCAAGAACACTTTGTAATGGCATCCTACTAAGAACTACGGTCAGATTTCTTTCCTGACCCCCGAGGACACTTTGTAATAACCTTGTCGTTTATATTTCTACAGCTTGAGTTTTTTAAATTTCTGTTTTCTGGGTTGGAGTTCAGAATTGTTAGGGTTTCAAGCTGTTTTGGGCTGGTAATGTATTAACTTATTTCGGAGCTAAAATGTCATTGTCATATATTTTTTATTAACACTAGTCAATTGGTCGTCATACATTGACTTCAGGCGGACCCTGACTTCACCATTGCATTCCTCTTATGTCTCAAATACATTATCTTCTTTCTTTTCAAATGGAAAATTTTAGTAACCATATCGTGAAGCTTTCGGTTGTTTTTGGGTCACCTGATTGAGGTTTAGAATAAATGGGAAGTTTGGACCTTGCATGAGTTTTTGATCTGGATGATTACCTAAATGTTTAAACCAAGCTATATCTCTGTATTTCATTTGTTTTTCGTTTTTCTTGGTCCTCTAATACACGATTAAAGATGCTGTGGAAAAGGCATAAGAAACAAGTCGTAAGTGCTTTCAGGACTTTTGATCACTTTTTCAATTTTCTTGTGCAGCTGCATTTGGAGCAGTCTTGCATGTAATATCCACTGCAATATTAGGTATAACAGCGGTCACAATGGCAAACACCATCGCCGGCGAGGAAACAGTACATAAACTTGCTTCACTTCTGCTTGTATTTCTCGGTGCCGGTTACATTTTGTTGTTTTTATCTGGAAAAGTCGGTCACAGTCATTCACACAACCAACCCATGGAAAAGATGGCTGTTGCTGGACTTGTCCTTGTTCCTGCATTGTCTCCTTGTGCAACTACACTTCCAGTATTTCTTGCTGTGGGGAATTCATCATCCATGCTGGTGCTTGCTATCATAGTGCTGCTATTCAGGTATCACTAAGTTAGGATAAAGTTTTGACATTCTTGTTTGTTTCTATAATGAATTACCTAATTATGACTTGGCTGTTCGAACTTTCACGAGCACATGCGAGAAGTTTATTAGTAACTTCTTTAAGTAGTAAATTGGCACAAAACATTTTGAAGACTAGTGGGTCTTTTGCATCCTATGTCCCTCTAAAATTTTATAGATTAGGAACACAAAGTTAAATGTGCACATCCCCGTTCTTCTCCAGTAAACAGTGACTCCAGTCGATATTATCCTGTTCTATTCTCATATTCAGCTAGAATGCACATCAACACAATCTTTATTAACCCCCGGAAGCTTTTGCAATGTGAAACGTTTGGCAGCAATAATAAATTTAAGCATGAACCTGATATAATTCCATCCAAATTCTGTGTTGAGTAGACCTCGAGACCTGAAGTGCTTTCCTAACTAGTTTTTATAGTTTACGACACTGTTTAGCTTCTTGGGCATCCAGAATTGAATGTTATTACTTGGTTGCTGCTAGATAGCTGCTTTCCGGCCGGCCTAGCAGTTAAATTTATAGGGGATTGAAATCATCTAAACACTAAAATGATGGTCTGATTTGGAAATATGCTGTGTAATTTATGATGATTTGGAAATTTGCAGCACCATAACGGTGATGACTTCACTGGTGGCTCTGTCATTCTACGGTGCAAGCCAGCTCAAGTTTCACTGGGTGGAGCGATATGACAAACTTCTTGTAGGGTCGGTGCTTTGTATGGTAGGAATTCTGACGCTTATTTTCCATGACCATGATCATGATGGAGGAGGTAGCACTGGGGGGCATTTGCATAGGAAAATCAGTGGCCTTTGAAGATTCTTGTCATCCTTCAAATTGTGTTTTGTGCCTTTACGAGAAAACTTACGACAAGAGAATGTTGCTTCCGTCTGTAGTAAGCAGTGCGTGCAGTTGTTACAAACTTATGTGCTACTAATGAGTATTGTAATGTTTGCTCAATTTGTTCATTCCGATTCTGGTAACTTGTGTTTGCACCTTGTTTCCTTTTCGTAGATTTCATATCTTCCTCTTGTTGCTGCATGGATTTGTCAACCAAAGAGGTTCAGGTGCCGTTGTGGATTGTTTCTCTTCACTTCTCCTTGTAACAGCAACAAGTTCATCTATATCAATTCCATTTGGCAATACAGAATGTGCTGATTACTTCAATTGGATATGATAAATAACCGCCGGATACTATTGACTAAATTAGTCGGTTGTTTGGTGTAGGGTCGGATTAATCTGTGCGGATTAATCTGTGCGTCAAATAATCCGGAGTATAATAATTATCTAAACATTTTACAAAATGATTGATGTTGAAATGAAAAAAAAAAAGGTTAAATAGAAGGAAAATAACAGGGAAATAGGCGAATGGAGTAGGTAGACGGGAAAGGGGTGGGTCGAAGATCAACGGGAAGGAAGGGTCGGCGAATGGACGAGGAGGGGTGGGTCTGTCAGATCAAACCCTCTATGCGATGATGGGACTGGTCTCGCTAGAGGTGGAGAGCTCGCCGGAGTTGTTAGGGATGGAATCGAATGGTGGAAACGGGAGAACTCAGATCGACATATCAAAAACTGGAATCACGGAATCGATGTTCAGCAAGTGGAGAACTAGATGCTCTGATATGGACTTCACAGAAAGGGTTCGAATGGTGATGATGGGTTGGTGCCTGTGTAGAAGACGACGGGCCAACGGGCAGCACGAAGAAAAGGAGGATGATGATGCGAGGCTTTTGGATTGGATTGTTAGTACGCCGTGGAGCGTACTAATAAAGATGGCCTGCTTATTTATCCGGTGGTGATTTAATACAGAAGTGCGGATTCGTATAAAATAATCCTATCCGGTGTTTTATAGGGTTTGTCAAACGAGGCCTTATACACCTATCAAGCCGTTAAGAACCCTAAACGGAACGGCCAATTGCCCAAATAATAAATGTAAGATTCAAAGCTATTTTATTAATTTTTTTTCATCAACAAGACACTTTAGAGGGTAATATAATCATTTTATACCTCATTAGCTTTTTTCTTTTTTTGTTTTAAATAAACGATATTATCTATCACTAAGAGGAGGGGCTTAGCCTTACAATAAGCTAGTAATATGGTTTAAATTCGTCTTTGGTAGGAATTGAACTTAAGACCTCTCACTCACAAGTGAAGAGGAATATCACTAGAGCGTAGTACTAAGTAACATCCCTCATTAGCTCTTAACATTGCATATAAGTTGTGAATCTAACCATCAAAAGTTAATTCCATAGACTACTTTATCAAAAAAAATGTTTCATTCAACTCTTGGTTATCTTCTAAAGTGTGCCACATGCATGTCAAATGGCTTAGATTAACAAAAAAGTGGATCGAATCTCATAGTAGTGGGAATTGGTAGTTGTTCATGAGTTTAAAGACTTATTTTTCTAAAAAAAATTATCTAGAACTCATTTAATAATTCAAAGACCAAATACATGTGTTACTCATTCATTTTATAATTAGGGCAAAACAAATCCCTGAGTGGCCAATACTTGTGGTTTCTTTCCTCTTTTCCCTATTGTGTTTCTTTTCTAGTTGCGGTCACTCTCGCTTGTGAGAAGAGTCTTTATAGTTGTGGTTGCTCTCTCGCTTTGTCGATGAGAGCCTCTGTGGCGTCCGTGACTTTACAAAATCTTTAAGTGGTGACTATCATTCACATTTTGTTTTGGTTTGGTTCATGCACATAGCAAAGGATTATGATGAGAAAAGATCATCGTCTGTAAGAGTGACTCACGTCAATGCTTCTTTACTAACGGTTGCAAGATCATTAGATGGTGGTGTAGTTTTTTACTCGTGATGCCATCGTGGTGGTTCTACGGTTTGCAAGGTTTTTTGTTGGTTAGATGTGAGTCTCAGTGGTGGTTAAGAAATAGTGTACTCAGGATGAGTATATGAGCTTGTGTGGTCTTTTTTTAACATGTGTGACCTCTTGGTTATATTGAGTATGCTTGTCAGATGTATGTTTTCAATGATTTATTCATAAATTGTTATTACCCTAAAATAATGCATCATGACTTCTTTTGAGTAATACTTATAAATTTAACTATAATACTAATCATATTAAATCGGAGGATAACTGGTAGCCAGTCACGGTTAAGCACTCATTCCAAGGGTGGAGAAGACCCACACATGCATGTCAAATGGCATTTCAGTAGCGGGTTTCAAACCTAAAACCTCTAATTTTTAGTTTAAAAAAAAAAAAAACCTCGCAATCCACCTTTTACCATTAGACCACCAGATCGTGATTACATATAAATATTCTTATCAACCCCGAAAATTACAGCACCTACTGATAAATTCCAAAATAATAATCCACAAAAGTTTGTTCATCTCCGCTCCCGCCATCTTAAATATAACCCAAAACCCTAATTATTTCCCGCCCTGGGAGGAGCAAAAGCCCAAAACTATTTTCCGGGAAATCTTCTATTTTCTCTGCACACAAACGGAAACAGACGCCCATTTTCGTATGCTTTGTTAGGGTTAGGGTTTAGGGTTGTGCGAGCGAATCGATCAGAATTTGGAAGGTGAAGGGGAATTGAATATGACGGAACTGAACTCGAAACACCAGACTGTCATTCAAGCTCTGCTTTCACGCGGCCCGCTCAAGGAGGACCACTTCCACTCCCTCTTCACCGCCCTCACCGGCAAAACCCCAGGTCTTCTTTTCCTCTTCTTTTTTTTGAATTTCCATTTTCAATAATTGTTGGGCTAAAATTAAGTATTATTATTTTTGTTTTAATCCGTTTACTTGTGTCAAAACGCTGAAAATTATAAATTAAAGAAACAATTTTAGCTTGGTTTTTAACATTTTTAGTTTGATTCATTGTTTAGGGCTGTTTGATAACCATTTCGTTTTTGTTTTCACCTTTTTGAAAACTGAAAATTGAAAATAGTTACCAAACGAGTTCTGAAAACTGAGAACAAAATAGTTATCGAATGGCCCTTAGTTTTTGATTTTATAATTTCTTTTACAGCAGAAATGGTGGCTTCGTAGTTGTAGCGATTAAATGCTCTGTATAGAGGTTGATGTTTTTACTCCATTTTCACTACCTGTTCACAGTTATGATACTGAATTAGGTAGTCACAGGCAGCAATTAGGAGGGCTATCAAGAATTAATTGAGCACTTATCTTCTTCTGAAGATATCGAGAAGTCTAATCTGTTCATGTTGAAGCAGGTAGTGATCGGCAGAAGTTTGATGATTTTCTTCTCAAGATAAACAAGGCACTTTCTTATGTCCAGTTTGAGGTTAGGGGATGCAGAAACCAATATGACGGTCAAGTTTATTACGGAGTTGTCAATAATGTTTCCGACGAAGAATCCAAGCTTGGAACAAAATATTCAGTCGCTCAGATTGCTTTCTATAAGGCCATTGTAAGTCCGAAAACATTTGTGTTTTATTTTTTTATTTTTTCCCGAGCGTTTTGAAAATGTAAATGCTATTATTACTGGCTTTTCATGGTCAATTGAGTTAATGAAGGGAAGAAATAACGCAGGTTGTCTGATACTCAGAATTTATCTTACTATTCTAGAACAAAATGTTAATTCTTTGGGATATACCCTATTCATTGTACTATCTTGCTATGGGTTTCAGCAGAATGATCAGAGTCCCTTGTAGCCATTAATTACCATTTTATTGTGAATGCCATTTGGTCGAAGTAAACATTGTCGCACATGAGCAGTAAAGGTAGAGAATAAACCCATTGCATGAATGGAAAATGATGATTATGACTGCTTTTTAGAATGAAAAACAAGACTAAGGAGTAATCGAATATTGCTTTCCGTTGGTCTTGCAATATATAGTTTGCGAAGATTAGGTTTAGTTTTTGGTAGTTAAACCAGAAACTAATGATCAGATGAAGCTAGAGTTCAAGTATCTAAACTATCAGAGAAGCTCTGAGAAAGACAAAGAACTAAGACTGTATTTGGTTTTACCCCTATGATGTAGAGGAAAAGAAAAGAAAACAAACTACAAGAAAAGAGAATCTTCTTGCATTGGTGGTGGCTAAGAATTGATTGGTAACTCTTGTTTTTGTTTACATTATGGTTTTGCGTGTAGAAGACTTCCAATAACCACAATTTTTTATGGGGACCATAAAAACTTTGTAAACAGCACATATTTCAATGACTAAGTTATTATTTCTTTTATAAGATTTTTCGTTTCCAACCAAATGCAAGTCTGTACTTATGGTAATCTAGGGCATATCTCGCCATTATGAATTTCTAAACTGTTTTCTGTTTTGTTTAACTTGGCATTCTTCTGTCCTGTACTTGTATTTGTTATGGTGAATGGTGAATTAAGTTTTATCATGTTGTAATTCGTCCAGAATTTACTCCTTTATTTCTCTCTGTAGCCAATTTTGAAGAATAATCAAGACTATTAAATTGTTCCTTTTTTATGTTGTAATATTAGGGATGTCATAATAGAAAATTGATGATGGTTAGACTATTTTCGAAACTCAAGAAAAAAGCACCTGGAGATCCTGTTGACCATTAGCTTACCAGAGACCTAGCTTAATTACAAACACTCAGCAAGTATATGCAATTTTGTAAGGCCTCTTACTAATTAAATTTCTGTCTGTGTATAAGATTTAGTAACTTCAAAATCAGTGGTCTCTATTTAAAAAATAACAAATATTAATAAACACATAACCCTTTAAGTTCTAGTGGATTTGGCCTCAATGGCGTGTGATCATCTTTACTGCAAGTGGCATAGGAGCGGGGACAAATCAGCCCTAAAACTCTTAACCTTGAGTTCTATCACATACAGTACAGGAACGGGCGTATACAAAGACATGCTGAGCGTAATCTCTTTAGTTTCTATCTACATTAAGTGCAGTCACATGCAAATTCAAATATGTGTGTGTGGGGGCAAGCACATGCACATATGCATATGTGTGGAAAAAAAAAAGACATTCAGGAATCACGAGAGTTTGTTCATTAAGGATGAGCAAGAAGCTAGCCCGGTCAATATTGTCATTTGAGTGTATAAATGGTTGAACTCCAGTTTAGATGCTTGGTAATAGGTGGCCCTTGACTTTAAAGAAAAAGAAGAGAAGCTAGATTTCTTTTGAAGTTGTGTAGTTTTATACTTAAATAACTACATTCATATTATCTTGTTCTTTTCTTTTGATGTTATTTTGATATTAAATATCAGATAGAAGCAATAGTGCAGGATGCTGCAGCTCAAGGAACCATATCTAACATTGATGCTCTTAATCTAAGATTAGAGAATCAGGTATGTCTATTTTTTCTTAATAATAAAAGCTCTATTTCCTGCATGCCTAGTCTTTCTTGAAGAAGTTGGGGTTCCACCATAAGACCAATTGGCAATATAGGGAGTAGCCCAACTACTTATAAGCACATGCAAGGTCCCTCCTCTCATCAATGTGGGATTCTTTCTCAACGTTTCTTTGCATCAATCTTTTGTATACCACCACTGTAAACCAGTAACCAAATGACAGAGTTATACTTAATGGCTTTAGGCCTTCTCATTTATCCTCCAGATTCAATACGATAAAGGTCTTGTTTTATTTTCTTCAAACATCATTTGTTTTGCCCATTTTCAGAGAAAAAATATAAGAGTACCCCTGGCATAGGTATGTTGTTAAGACTTAACCGATGTGAACATGTGAGTGACACTCACCATAGTTATTTAAAGAACGGACAGAAAGCAATCTTTGATGCTGAGAAATTTGAGTCAAAGGGTTATTCTATTCCACCTCTTAGAAAGAAAAGAAATTAAATCAAAGTACTTAATAGCATGGCGATGCATTTATACAAAACTTGAATAGGAAAACACTTATTTTAGGAAAAGGTTATTCAACTCGTTCATGCACTTATTTACTTGATAATTTTTGTGGTCTATTTTTAGGTTCTCATGGGTTCAATGTCGCAATCAGAAGGAGGTCTACCTCATGTGCCTCCTGCACTAAAGAATTTCTCAATATCTCAGAAGGAGAAAACTCTTGATGAACTTGTACGGGACCAATGGCTTAGCTTAACTCCAGATAATTATATTGGACTTGGTATCAGATCCTTCCTTGACCTGCGAAGTTGGTTACGTAATAATGAAGTTCCGCCATGTGAAGTGTGCAATGAAGCCGGGGTGAAGGTCGGCCTAAAGTTTCAAAAATTTCATCACTATTTTAGTATTGCCAAGTTGTTCATCCCACTGCATTGCTATTCCGCCTTCTTTCCTTTTATCAGCATTTTGTTTCTTGCTCTAGGATATCGAGCAACAAGAGGAAAAATAGAATTACATAACAAGATTATAGGACATGGGATTCTTATGTTATTAAATAAATTGACTACTTTGATTTGTTAATCGTTTGCTGAAGCTGTTGAATCGGATAATTTGCTGGATTATGTTTGACAGGCAGTGTTGTGTGAAAAAGACGGATGTAGCGTTCGAATTCATCAGTATTGTGCGAAGAAAATGTCTCTGCAAAAGGTATTGATTTACTTATTGCAAAGTAAATATGAAGAGAGTTGTAGTATCTAGTTAATCTAATCAACGAGTTTCAGGGCGGAAGAGTTTGTCCAAGTTGTGGTACTCAATGGCAATATACAGTAACCAAAGCAGAAGCTGTGGAAGAAGAGCCAGATTACCCTACCGAGAGCCAGCCACACGTTGGACCCAAGAAAAAGAGGCTGCGAAGAAATGAAATTGGCGATGGAGATGTAGCTGAATGCGGCTCCTCTCAAGCATCCTTACCTGGTGGTCCTACTCCGAGAAGATCCAGTCGAAACTCAATCCGCCTCAAGTAATTTGGTTTCAAGTTGCGGGTACAGTGGCATATATTGTATGTTCTGCTTCGAACAATCTTGAGTTATCGGAAAAGGTGACGGAAGTACAAACGTAGGATTGATTAGACTTAAGGCAATGCTGTAGAAATCCGGCATGATAAGAGTTAGTAGGATTGTTTCGTCTAGTGCATTGCCCCTGGCTAAGTAACTTGCTTTCAAGGATGACCGAGTTCATCACAAGATATTCAATCACTTTGCGTTTTGGTTTCGGATGCTTAATAGCGAGTAAAATTATGATGATTATAATTTACATAGATTAAAGTAGTTTAAAATATCATTTTATTAAAATACGTCTATATTAGCGGTTTGGCTTTACAGCTAAATTTAGCCTACCAAGCTCAATATGTGGTAGAAAAGTACATCAGAGAAGCAGAAGCAGAAGTTGCATCACATGGTTTGTGGAGAAACGCTGTATGCCGATCCGTGTTCACAAAGTCAAGAGAACCATTAAGCGCATTTCCAAGAAAACAGACAGTTTCGGCATCATCGCCAGAATAAGTGCTGGGGCCGGTGGCCAAGCGATCATTACTGCAAATGAACGGTTGCCGTGGTGGAGATAACCGTTGCCCCCTGTTGAGGAGGCATTGCTAACAGAACCGTCCACCATGGAGCCGAGGTGCCCTGTGGTTTCTGTTGTAGAAAGATTGCCGCACCTGAAGATGCTCTTCTTGGGACTCCAAGTTCTACACCTTTCTTAAGTAAATTTGCATTCGCGATTTTCGTGTTCACGATGTATGAAGCATCATCATGCTACACCCAATCAATATTTTGAGGCATAGAGATAGGAAGGCAGGGTTTCAAGAAGTAGATGCAGAGTTGGTAACGTGCTCAAATTAACGTTCAGAATAAAAATACAGATTTCAAATTCATCATGAATATGAAGGGACACATAGAAAACAAATGAGAAAGAAATAAAACAAAAAAACAGAAAGATGTGATGATTACCTAGGTACACGGGTGATTATATACCGTCCCTTCTCTAAATCGTATATAGTCTTTATTTGTGGTTTCCGGGATTGCAGTACAAAGAATACAGCAAACACAGCTATTAAAAGGAAAGCAAAGAAAGAGAAATAAGTGACTGACTCGTTTCCAACAATCTGGCCCATATTATCAAGTTCCCATTCAAGGGGCTCCAGCATTGTTTCAACAAGGAAAGCACCCAGTGTCCAATCAAGGAGAATGTTTCCAGTCTCATTTGCATATCCAACCCTGAAATGCGGTCCATCTTACAATTTTCAGTTCAAGCGAAGCTACATCATAATCTTTAATCTTAGTGTTGTATAGGGTAGAAAGTAGCATGGAATACGAACAGCTCTACAAAATGCAGTAAATCAAGTTGAAAGACATGCACAGTGCATATGAAAGTCTTCAACATTGTTATTGAAATACTCGTGTCGACACCAAAATATTGGCTGTATAGCTCATAGCATGTCCGTCAGATTTTTAGTTGACTCATCTGATCTAATAGATATGTAAAGAGTATAGCACCAGATTTTCACCACATACCTTTTCTCATCCATGGGGATTCCTAGACTGTCATGCAACAGCGCCACCATGTATGCAGATGAAAAACAATATTTCAACAGATCTGAATCAACAATGCTATGATGCTGATTTTTCTGTTTCTCCCAATCATCTTCGCAATAATGTTGACCTGCTGCCTCTAATTCAAACAAAGAAGCGGTTGGCACCAGCCCAAAAAGCTGTACAAGGTTGAAGAGGAAGTACCAGATTAACAACTGATAAGAGACAAGATTAACAAGTGATAGAGACAAGACATCAAGCGAAAAATATGCAACCTAAACAAAAACAAAAGTAGAACTAATATGTGAAATAAGAAGATTTTAGTTATCTTTACGTGTCCTTACTCCGTACACTTCAAGGTAGATTTAAGTGAAATCAAGTTTACAACATCCTTTGAATGTAACAATACCTTATATGCATTATGAAAACAGGCACTTCATGAAAGAAAAATCCTTTGGGCCACACGCTTCTATAAATTGTCAATTCACATTTATCAACCTGGGTATGCTCAGTTGCCAATGTACTTGGGAGAAGGTAACCGTTGATATATTTAATGAATGCGCGCCGGTACCTAGGTGGAACATGTTTCTAGTATTTGGGCAATCCTTAACCAATTCTATAACATCAATACTTTCCTAGAACCTAGAGTGATAAGAACATTGAGGTTAGCTAAGCTAATCTCTGGAAAGGAAAAGCGTTTCAGTAATTAAAATGCCCAAATACGTTTCAGTAATTTGATCCAAAACGTGAATACACCTGTACTAATACAACTGGAAAGACCATACTATTAGGCCTAATTACTATCTTACAACTAACACCTGTACTCAAAACAGAAGTGAGGGCAACATGCTAAAATGTAAAAGCAGTAACCCACAAAGAACAACACTCAGGCACGTCAGAAAGCCAAATCTCTCAGAGTCCCTAATATTTTACAGTTCGCACAGTACTTACTCCTAAATTTATAGGCCTTGATTGCTTGACAAGCTCCCTTGAGATTTAAACATTTCTTTTGAGTTTTCCCTTCTATTTACCATTGGAATTTAGGCTCCTTGACAACTTTATAGATTTGCTGCATTTCAAGTGGAGTTCATAAGTTCAGGGACCAGAGATGTCTGGCAGTGGGAAGCATTAGCATATGATTTGTGCAAGCAAGGTATCTAATTCTAATTCAAGGGAATTGTTTTTGCTAGCACTCTCACTGAAATCATTGACTTGCTGGAAGATAAGGCCTGAAGGGCATTGAAAACCTCACAAGTGACACTGATTATTCAAGTATCTTACTGTGATTTAGCAGCTCTTAAATTTTTAAATTCCTATTTTTTTTTTCCTTTTCTAGACCTAGTCAGAGTAACTTGACTAATTCCTGAGAAAGTGCAGTCCTTAGTGCCACTCCACATACTTACAAGATAAATATCTTGATTCCAGGGGGTGCACACAATGAGCTATGTTGCTTGCAAATGCTACACTCAGACCCGAGTCAGTTAGGCTTTTCTACAAACAGAACTTGCTTAGGCTCGCTTGCCGGGGGCCTTCCTAGCTTCTGCATAACACGAACAGATGGAAGTATTGCCGAGCGGCCTTCCAAGCTCGGCCCACTTATGGCATCTAAAAGTAAATAGGTTGTGCATGCAATTTTCTAATAAGCTAGGTTCAAACTTGAGGGTCAACACTCAAGTTGGGCTCAACCTAGCAGGCTCAGATTAAATGGGCCATAAATTTGTACACAGGCCCAAACTCGGGCTAACGCTTCCTAAAGCATCTTGAAACTAAACCAGAGAAGCCCTCAAATAATCCCTCTGATAGAAAATGAGCCAGTATTTGCTAAATTGCATATATGAAGTCTGTGCAACTTAGTTCCTGCATTTTCCGTTCAAACTATTGTACCCTTTTAGTTTTGGTATGTTGTGTTGTGTAAGTGGCTACAAAATCACATTTCCATCAAGTTAATTGACAGAAATGGTACATATTCGTTAATCCCTATAATCTATAAAACATTTGAGAAAGTTCCAATTTCAATAATGAAATCCCTATCACCCTTTCTAAATATTGTTTGCAAAGTTCCCTATTGCCCTTTCTAAATGTTGTTTGCAAAGTTCAACACAAGTTGCTTGTAGAAAGATGTTACTTCTGATGGTCAGTTTCATTTGGGTCCAAAAGTATTTTCAATATTAGGATCCGATCAGTTTTTTATACTACTATGTATTGAAAAGTCAAACTGAAACACCCAAACAGACTGAAAAAATTACACTAAATGCCACACCACTTTGTTTTCTATCAAAGTGGGCAAAGGTTGGCTAATCCAAAAGGCACAAAACTGGTTGACTTGTGACCTAAAACTATAAAACATAAAGCAATATTGGTAGAAATAAAATAAGACCATTGCATTCCCAAATTTCACAAAAGTTTATCTGATCATAACAATTTTTTTATACGTATCTAAAGCTCTAACCAAGATTTATGGGTTGTTTAACACCAGATCTATAACTGAACACTCATGTTAAACTAGATTTTAAAAAAGAAAATAAATTAATCTCTTTATTTACCAACCTCAGAAGTAAATAAGAAGTTCTGGGTAGAAACGGGCTTGCCTCGTAACTCAAAAGGAAAGGATGAGACAATTTTGCAAGGTGCACCAATGCATTTATCTGCATTTTATAAAGAGCAACTATTAATGATCATCTTTTATTCATACAATTAACTTAGAATCTCAAAAACCAAAGAGCTGTAACTTCACAGTATATCAAACAGACATTCCCTAACACTAACAGAATGATTATGTAAACAAAAAAAAGTCCTAATAAAATAAAACTGGTAAAAGAGCAGAATACCAAAGTTTATGTCTATGAATAACCTAGGTAGATATTACTATAAAACTTATCAATAAGCAGGAAGTAAAATCTCTTTCTAAAGCCTGATTACGTCATGTTGTCAACCCACGACATAGAGATGTATTCCTTTATCGTGTCAGTATTTTATTCCAATCCAATAGATCAATATGGTCATTTGCAATTGAATTAATCATGAATGGTTTTCTACATGCAACATCATACTGAAATTCTCTTTCTAGAAAAGAGTACTTTCCTAGATCCTTGATGTTTATTTAACTTAACACTGAAGTCAAGCTTCCAACTTACTCCCTTTTGGGGAGACTTCGTTATTAAGACTTCTATTGTGGTATAACGGGCATTATTAGTTTATTTAAAAAATGGATACCAGCACAAGAAAATTGAATTTCAAATGGAAAGGAAAAATAGAAACGCATGACAATGAAGGAGCAGAAGATGATGCTACCTTGTCTTTTCTTTAATGATGCCAAAGCCTCAGATTTGCATGCAGAAAAGTTTCCACCCATTGAGGAAACTAGAAGTTGTGCATCACTAGCATTCACTGTCAGCTTATATCCTCTAGGAATACAAGGGTTACCAAGACTTCTCTCCATAGAATTTGAAACTGCATGACAGGTGAGTACACTTTCCCACAATCAGCAACAGTTTTTAACTTTTTATAACAGAAAGTTTGAAAGTGCATGAGAGCATAGTTGTTTCAAATCCACCAAGATACTGCATTTTAAGATTTGCTTCATATCTAAGTACTTATACTAAACAACAATGCATAAGTAGGCATGGCCATAAAGATCAGCAGGATCCCAGACAACAAAGCAATGGATGCAAGGTAGTCAAACCTACTAAGCATGGAGTGGACACGATGATTAGAGTCTTCAAACTTTAGGAGTGTGGATACAGTAATAATCCGAGTTTTTTAAAGTATTAACCAAAAGTTCTTCAGCATCGTAATCTAATAATGGGCAAAAATGACCTAAACCATTCCTACGTATTCTTCTTCAAGTAACAACTGTGTTCAAGTCATGCTACATTGATTGTATTATAAGTTTATTCTATACTTTTAGTTAATCTTTATGTGAATTGTGCATTTATTTTTCGGTTCTCATTTATCAAAATGCTCCCATTTCTCAATCCAAGTTTTATTGCATATGAAATGCAAGTCCAATAACCTTATATACCAGTCACATAAGAACTAAAAATCCGGGAAAATACGATAGAGATGTAGAATAACCCAGGCTTCTAGAAACCTCACTAAGCTCAATAAATTAAAAAACTAGTCAAGAATATTCTGCTTTGAACATTGAATTACTAGGAAATGGTGTGGGGAGCTTTAAAATAATGTCGAAACTAGAGTGTGCCACTGATACTTTAGTAACACTAAACTAAAGTTGTTATTTTTTATTGTAAAAAAAGTATGAAAAATGAAAACCAATGGTGTGAATGGAACCAAAAACCACAACCAGTTGGAATTCATGCAACATATATAATAATAATAATATAACTATAGTTGTTCAAAGTACCATGAAATCAACTTTTATCACATGGTATCATAAAAGAGAAAGGCCAATAAATCGTACAAGGCGTCAACTCTCTGGACTTCTGCAACTCATATAGTGATTCCCAAGCCGCATCCTGTATCAAAAAATTAAAATAAAAAAAAGAGTTGTTGGAACATTTGATTGAGAAATTTCCACTGAATCCTCGAAACATTGCCGCCATGGTGAAGTAACTTAAGTTTAAGCTTGGAAAAATTCATAAAGCATTAGAAAAGTAAATACAGGGCATACTTCTGTTATGAAATTCTTTTGCTTTATGAAGAAAATAGAGTTTGATTATCCATTAGCCATCCTTCCCTATTTTCCGAGAAAAAAAAAATTAATCAAAACTACAGGTAACTTTAATGTAATTGATATCCATAGTGAAAGTCACCCCATGTTTAACATATGATGTTTCAGATCAGAGTTAATTAATAGATAAAAATCACATGACCAGTGAATGAGAATCTACCTCGACTTTTAAAAGATAAACCAAGAACTAGTTAGACATAGATATAGATTAAGCATACAAAGTGCATAAAGTCGAAAACAGTACAAGTTGAGCTAATTCTGCTGACATTGATCCCAATTTTCATGCATAACTTCATCAACAGTAAAACAAACGACAAACAAACGGAGCTCAGATAAAAGACCTGGCCAAATAGCGGCAAGCCTTGACTGTAAAGGTGGTAAGTAACTCCAAACAACTTGATGATTCGAGACGGGGAGGAATTCACTTGTCGTGATTGTTTTGCAGCAAACGTAACCTGCACGGTCATACATTATTAACACAACAAAAATGAAATAAAAGTAGAAACACAGAAATGATGTAGTTGGTTTCGAATCAAATCAAATGAACGTAAAGTGTAAACCTGCAAAGAAGTCCCACCAAGTTCAACAACCCCAGTGGTTTCCTGAGGCTCACTCGTCAAAGTTCCAAGGGCATAATTGGCACCCACCCAGGCATAAACACCTTGTTCCTCACCTGCCATTTGCACCAATTTTCAGTTCAATTTCAACCCCAAACTTCAATCTAATTAACTAAATTACAGAGGATTCTATGGTAACCTGGAATGACTCGGGCCCACTCGTCCTTGAACCAAAACCCGGACGACCTGAGCGCCTTCCGGCACGACTCGAGAAGCTTCTCGGAGACGTCGGAGCCGAGGGCGTCAAGCTCAGAGCCAGAAAAGAAGAGGAGCTTGGTGTTGGGGCGCTCTTTCTTGGGCACCTGGAGGGTGGCGAAGCGGAGCAAGGGGCCGAGGGAGGGGCCGGCGCGGTCGGGGTGGGAGGCAAAGGCGGAGAGGGGTAGGCGGGAGGAGGAGGAGCTGGAGGGAGCGGTGCCGTCGAGGAAGTGGAAGACGCGGATGCGGATGGAGGAGGGGCGGGCGGAGATGACGATGCCGAAGAGGGTGGAGTGGGAGTGGGCGAATTTGGGGGAGAGGTGGAGTTTGTGGGCGGTGGAGAGGAGGTAGAAGAGGAAAGGGAGGGCGAGGAGGGAGAGGGAGGGGATGAGGCATTTGGAGGGAAGGCGATTGCTGCGGACGGAGGCGCTGCCAGTGCCAAACCCACTGGGCGGCGGTCTCTTTGATTGGGATTGTGATTTGATTTGGATTTGGAGGGTTGACAAATCCATCGGCAGCCACTTTTGATTCGAGTTTTGGCCCTTCCTTTCTTGCCTACCCTTACCTACATTTGCACCGGAAATGGACACAGACAGAGTGTGTCAGATTGTTTCAAAATTATTTCATATTTGCCATTTATTTAGGGATTTGCAAATGCAATTGGAAGATGATGGTTATATACACACACGCGCACACACAGGAAGCCTGGAAGTGATTCCCATTTTAAAAAAAAAAAAAAATGGAGACATTCTCTTAACGGTTAGATTTGGTTTTAATGAAATTCTATGGTTGAGATTCTGTGCTCTGTGATTCAACTATTGAATTTCATTAAAATAAAATCTAATAGTTAAGAGGGTGTTCCTATTTTTTTTGAAAAATGGGGATCCCTTCCCTTAAAGGCTTGTGTGTGTATATATATATATATTTATTTATGCTGCAGTCTTATAGAATTATAAATGTGATTGTGTAAATACTAGTGTATCTAAGATATCTTTTATATTCCCTTTGGTAGTCTAATTTCTATTAGAGTTGTAATTCTAAAAGGGTAAGGATTTTACTTATCCTACTACTATAAATAAAGGCATAATGGAGGTGGAATAGAACACACCTCACAATTACACATCTCTTTCTAGCCTCCATAATTGTTCAGTAAATTATGCCCATAACACGTTATCAGGACGCTCTTGACGCTGCGCTAAAGAGAGTTTGATCTTCAATCAAGAGAGTATTACGTTTTAATCATTCTTTTTATGATTAATTTATTATTTTACTAAATTGATCTACATGCTATTGATTCAATTTAATTTTTTTATTTGTTGAACGTGATACAACACATTTGAGATGCAATTCCGACTTTTAGAGAATGATCTTCTACAACAAAGGCCTAACTGTTTTCTGCCAATTAGTTTATTTTAAAATAAATTAAGATATTTGAAACACCCTTGATGCGTGAAAACATTCCCCATGATGCATGAACAGTTTATATTTTCCTTTCAATTATATATATTGTATATATGTTCATATATTTTGTCAATACATATACTTGTTCATGTAATACGCAATTATGCTATGTGGAATTTGTGAATCAAAGCATCGAAAATTCGAAAAAAAAAATTCTAGGATTTATTGCGACTAAGCCGTGGCTCCACACCGCACCGCCGAGCCGACATGGCTGGCTTGCAGCCATGCCATCACCAGGACAACATCGTTTTGACACCACTGTACAGCACCAGGCCTCGGCCTGGGTTGGTATCCATACGAGCCTGAAGCCCTGAGTCCACCAGTAGGCCCTAAAAGCCTTGCTGGGCTATGTCCTGCCTCGGCCCACCCTGCATTTAGCAAGTTTTGCTTGTTGGGCTTGCCACCTATCACGACCCGCGATCACCATGTTGGAAATGTGCCCTAAAACCAATCATATGATGATACTTTATGGACATTTCACATGTTAAACTAATCTAGTTTAATATTAAGGGCAAACATTATTGTTTGAGCCGTCTCATATAAATGTTATATGCTTAAACGATAAGTCCAAGGAATATGTGATTGGAAGAATGAGATCTAAAGAAGTTAGATTCACGAGACCATTCTTTCGTTGACACATCCTAAACGTTCCTGATCATAGGATTGTCAATTGGGCATTGACAGTCCGTTAAGATCAGTACGTGCTATGTCTTCTCTCAGGGAGAGTGACTAGTCTCGAGTCATTGGTGTGTGTGACATCAAGACAAGTACGTAGGTGCTCAATAGAGAATGAGTTCACTGAACACGATCAACGAAGAGTTCTCATATTCATGTCACATGAGAACTCATGGTTGAGATAATGCAAAGTAGTCCTTTGACCTGAGGCATCACAGCTGTCTTGTGGTTAGGTACTTGATCTTTGATTATGTCAAAGTCACTCTATCAGGGTGTCCACGGCATCGTCGGGGTTAAGCTACTTAGCCATGGAGGCAAGTGAATGCGCAACAAGGGATCTCTAACCTTCAAACTGTTTGAGGGATAATACTCTATGATATGATTTAGAATCTCTGGCCAGAGTATGAATGAGATGTTGGAATGCGTTCCAGATCACATTCAAGGTAATCATATAAGTACAAGATTCACATTGGATAGTAGACATGAATAAACTATCAAACCAAACAATGTGGTCAAGAGTATTGTATTAGAGAAAGACCGTATTGCATTTGTAATCCTAAAACTGAATAGGTTCTCCACCTCTTCTGATTAACTTGGGTAACCATGACATGCTGCTAGGCGTCAACCATGGTTTGTGGAAGCCCTAAACGTGTATAAACACTAAAGGGAGAATTGAAAATAAGTTTCAATTCACAATCGATTTGAAAGAGTTTGAATCGCCCACTGCCTCGCTAAAAGGAACCTAATGGATCGTACACCATGTAAGGTAGAGATTGAAGATTCAACGGAGATGAGTAAGAATAATTAAATGGTTTAATTATTTATGGCAATGATTAATTAATATGTTAATTAATCAAACGAATAAGTTCGTTAAAAGACCTCGGGATAGTTTTGGACCTTAAGGCCCAATGGGCTTCGAACGTCAAGTCCATTGACTTAAGTTGTATGACAACTTAATGAATAATGATTCACAAAGGCCCAAATAGCCCAATAAATCCCCTTAGGCCGGCCATTTAGAGGAGGGTAGTGAACTTGGCTTAATTGCAAGTTTGCCACTCCATTGTGAGGTGGTATAAAGACATCTTTATAGCCATTTCATCCTTAGGGTTTTCTAAGGAGTAAAGATGAGAACACAAACCTCCCTTTGCTCTCAAAGAGGCCGGCCACCCTAGAGGAAAACATCTAGCAATCTTACTTCCTCTAGGTCACTCATTTCTTCTACAATATGCCTTGGTGTGGAGACTTAGAGGTTCTCAATTTTGGGAACTTGGAGAAACCTTTTCATCCATCCAAATCCATGAATCTAAGATGCAAGGAATGAAGGCCCTCTCTTTGGGTGATTAGCCTTTGCTTATGCAAAGAGGAATCTACAAAGGTATTGATTTTTCAACTCACTTTGTTTTGAGTTGAGTCTTGGTTCACCTATCTACTAGGCTTTGAAGTTCATGGGTTAAGTTTTGTTTTTGAGTGCATATAAACATGATTCCGCCTTTTAATTGTTAAATTGCATGTTGTTGATGTTGCTCAAATGAACTTGTTTTTCACAAATTTTCCTTCAAGTGGTATCAAGAGCCTAAGTCTAGTAGTTGGTGAATCCTTTTGGGTTTTGTAGTTCATAGTTTGTGATTTGAATGTTGTAATTGTTACAAGCTTTATTCTTGCTTCTTTGAATGTAAATTTTGTTAGAAAATTTGCCATCTCAAATGTTGTAGATGTAGTTCATATGAGCATGAATTTTGGAGCTAAAATTTGGTGCCATGTTTTTGGGGAAATTCGGCCAAATCCAAAGGGTGGATTTTTGGGTTCTTGTTTGACTTGTTAAAAGTGTTTTAAAGTGACTTTTGGAACCCCTATGTACCCTAGTATGGTTGTATGTTATTTCCCTTAAGTTTGAGTGGTTTTGGTATGTTTTTGGGTGAAGAATGTTCATGGAGCTCTTATGGGTTTTCATGGATGTTTTTCATTGTTCTTGATATGTTCTTGCCAAGAACAAAAGGTTTGGTGTTTTGATTTATTTCATAAAGTTTTTGTTTTGAAATATTTCTTATGTTTAAATATATTAGATATTTATTTTGAAAAATTAAAGAAATTTTAGTGGGTATGTGTGTAATGATTTATTCCATTTCACACACCCCACTTACAAAAACTTTGAAATTTTTTTTAATACTTTGCTTCAATGGCCGGCCACCCTACTCAATTAGGGTCTTTGTGGGGCTTTCATGCAATTACATAAAGTTTTGATACTTTTGTGTATTTGTACTTTGACCCAAAAGTTTACGTTTTTACGTAAAGGTCCAAAATCACTAAAAGGACAAATTGTTTTGCTCCTTTAATGAAGTTTTAGTTTTTGTGGAAATTTTTGGGTTCTAGTTGTAATTACATGAAGTAGTGGACTTTTGTGTTTTTACAAAGTGACCCCAAAAGTTTAAGTTTTTGCAAAATAACCCAAAAGTTGAGGTTAATTGCACTATGGCCCAAACAAGTTGAGGTCATAGCATTTTGGCCCAAATTAGGTAGAGAACAAAATTGTTTTGTCTCTTTAAATGAGAATTGGATTTTCATTTCATTTAGCTCCATCTAAATCAATTCTATGGATACAAAAACCAAATGAAAATGTTGCATTCAAGTTTAATTAGTTAAAGCGTTAATTAATTAAAGAAAGGGTGATTATGAACCTTAGCCTACGATAATTTAGCTATGTGAATGGCCGTTTCAAATTTGTTTGAACCATGGGAATGTGTAGATTAAATTTTGGTTGTAATTTGATATGATCAATTGTTGTAAAAGAGCATAAGCTCTTCTTTACTTTAAAGTAATTTGATTTGATCAATTGTTGTAAAAGAGCATAAGCTCTTATTTACTTTGAAGTACTCCTTTCTTGTTTTATTCGATATGCATGAAATTGGAGTAGTTGGGTCCAACGCCCCCTAAGACAACACACCTTAATGTGATTAAACGCGTAACTAAAATCAATCTCCATCCCTAGACCGAGATTCAACACTAGGCTCGTGTTGAATCGAATCAAAGGTTCATAGTCATCCTAAGGCCCTAAGGCAACTATATAGTCCATCAATGAATGCAAACCTTATGTTAGTAGTATCATATACTCTTGCTTTAAAAACCGCTTTAAAAGCTTAGTGGGAGTATTATATACAACTAAATCAATCAAATGGACCAATAGTTGTAATAGGACCAAAATTGTTTTAATTGGATTAAAATGTATGTTTATATGTGATGAGACCTAAAACCCTCAACAAACCATTATTAAGTTGATAAGCGAGAGATGCTTTGAATATCTCTTCGTAGGCCTTCCACCGTGGTGGGCTCCAATCGTTTATGACTCATGCACCGGCTTCACCCTATAATGGGGAAGTACAAAGTATGTGCTTACATCCAGGAGGAGTCCATAAACATATGATGAGGTGAGTGTAGACAACGAGTATGACCAACATGATATAATTCTGAGGTTGTGCTTGAACCTCTACATAAACTAAGCATGGTGGGAATAACTTAACTAAGTGCAATGGTGCCAACATGATATAATTCTGAGGCATTCATTCTCTAGAGGCCAAACTAGATGGGTAATTACAAGAGTTGTAAATGACTAAAGTGTTATTCTCTCATCATTATTTTTGCTAACCAAAATGATATAATTCTGAGGTGGGCTTGGTAATGGTGAGTCTCCCATACCCCGCTAAGAGTTCAACAAAACTCTCGAATTCCGATGAGGGATATGGAATTTGCCAAAAATAGTGGGTGGTGCTATTTGATTTAAAGACCCGAATCAAATGGCTTAAAATCAATCAATTTATATTCGTTATGTATTTGTTTACCACTATATTTGCAAACGCTATCCAAAACTTGACAAAGAAAAGCCGAATGCTTTAATTTCCGGACTTAGTTCTACAATCCCATAGATTGTCTTTAAAGGCTTGTAGATGTAACTAAGTAGTCTCATCCTCACAATCTTCCTATTGATAATGTATCATTGGAAGAATATGTTAGATAAGTCTAAACATGAGAAGGACAACACATTTAATGTCATAATTCTTCAAATACAAATTGTTGTATGAAGAAATAAGAGTTGCTTTGAACAACCCTTAATCAACACAAACTTTAGTGCTTGTCTCTTTGTTACACGAACAAGGAACTTGAGAAGTAAGCACAAGGGCATGGACACTTTATGTGCCATGATTCTTCACTTACAAATTGTTGTATGAAGAAATGAGAGTTGCCTTGAACAACTCTTGAAAGTTTGTAATTATGTTTCGAACATAATGATTGGTTGACAAAAATAGTCCATCAACATGGACTTATGATGATTTTGAATCATTGAGTGTTGAAGTGTTAAACCACTTAACGAGACGGAAACTAGGCAAGGACTTCACCTTTGTGTCCCTATCCTAATGGCTCACTAAGTTTATTGTAAACTATATAGTGAACAATAACCGCACGCTCTCCAAATCGTTTGATGTGTATAACACATTTGAAATAAGTTTCAAGAGAGATAGTGGGAGTTTAGGGACCATGACTATTGTAGTCAAAAGGGAAGTCAAATGAAGAAAGCAAAAATAACTCCAAGGGAACAAACTTTCTTTATGAAAGGATGGACATTGGAAGGGGTATTTGCAAGAAATGTCTTGCAAGTGTCAAGAACACACCTTTTGAAGGTGTTGTAATATGTTCTTGAAATAGTTCAAAACAGTTGGTTCTTCTACTTGAATGCTTGATTCCGTATTAGTAACTATGTTTTACAATTGTTGTAAAAGTGTGCTAATAAAAAGTAGAAGATTAATGAGAGAAGAGAAAGTACTTTACATTCGGAAAGTGAATAAAATATAGATCTATGCGAAAACAGATTGTACTTACTTCCTCATATGAACTACCAAAGAAATTGGAAAATACTAAAGATTGTCTTTACATTCCAATTTTAAAGAACTTAAATCCGTCACTATAGTAGAGATGGATAAATGTTTTGTTTGACAAAACATTGTTCTTTATTAATCAATAATTAGATTATTCTAATTTAATTGGTTGTCTCTATAGTAGAGATGATGTGGTAGTTTAACTGTTTAGAATACGATGATGCTTAAAACCCAAAAGGTTACAAGGTAGTGACTAATCCCAACTGAGTTGTAATACCACTAAAACATAAGTTACGAGTTGGTCATAGATGAATGATTTGGATCGTTAGATCCGGATCCAATACCTTCATATTAAAATTGTATAGAGGCGAAATATTCGAATCTTTATTCTTTTGGAAAGAAGAAAGAATCACAAAGTTGTTGAGGTTAATTCACTTAGATGTTAGTGGCACTTGTCCACAACATAATACTACTCATGTTGTATGACATTCACCGAAGATCACTCTCGGTTGGACTATAGTTTATTTTGAATAAACACAAGTCCGAATACTTTGCAAAAGGTTTCAAAGAATTCAAGAAATGTAAGTAGATGAGTAAGACGTCTAAAGTATTTACCTCCTTAGATTTGATCCAAGGAAAAAGTAACACTTTAGATTAATTTTCTTGAAAAATATCAAGGAAAGTAGCATCGTAAGATAATGAATTTCTTCATTAGGAGAAGAATGAACATGAATAAGATTTAGTTCGTTGGACATTATCAATTACCCATATATATATATGATATATACTTCTAAGACAACCTAGTTCCTATACCACAAGCTCCAAGGTAGTCCAGAAGGATTTATAAACCGTCTCAGTTGAATGGTTTGGACATAATATGGGTTTCCGAAACCATTATTAAGATAGTCTTGATAATATATGTCTAAAACTATAAAACACAAGACAGGTTAGTTGTAGAGATCCATCCATCATGGATCTTAGCAAGCTAGTGGGAGCTATAAGCATCTTATGAGAAAAAGGATCAAATCGTTTGATTTCTCATAAAGATGTAAATGAATCTTTTGTTTACTAGGTTTACAAAAGGATTAGTGGGAGTTAATCATATTCCTAAATTTGAATATATATACATGATATATATTAATTTTGAAAATGAAAGGAATTCTTCATCGTTAAAGTTATGACTTTAAACATTCTATAATGATAGAATGAATATGGGAGACATAGTCTATATACATAGGATGGAAATCTATAATGATATATTTCAAGATATAATTGGATTATATCAATCCCTAAAATAGACAAGAGATGTTGGGAAGTTTCTCATATGATGATAAACTTCAATTAGAATGACAATACTAGTGAGATTAGGAAGTTGTTCTTCTCAAAAGGAATGTACCCCTTGACTCCCAAAGAAATAATGCGTAAATAGAATCTTTTATGCATACGCAGAAAGGTGATTTATGTATTTCATATTGTATGAAAACATTGATATAAGTTGTACCTAGAACGGTACAAGATGATATCAGTGCAAGCCCAGGATCAGAACCATGGCAACTGTCAAGTGAATCCTTAGGTATTTAAGAAATACTAAGGATGGATTCCTCAAGAATGAGGAAGAATTAGAGTAACGTAATGGAAGCGTAAATGTATTAGATTATGAATCTAATCCATCATAGAATATCTCTTCATTATGAATGAAGTGATAATGAGATATATCTTTATTATGACTAAAGAGATATTTGGGTGGAAACGTTAAAAGTAATGACTTTAATGTGTTCCATCATGTATGCAAAATATATTGCCATATAGAAGCTTACAACATTGTTGTTTGGATGGGAAAGTTCATTTATGAACTCTCCATGCGGTTCCAACCAGAAAGTGTATGACACTAATGGGGCGATAGCTCAAGCCAGGGAATCAAGGTCTCATCAAGGTCCGAACTCAAATGAGAGACTGAACCACATGATTGAGAATCATGTATAATGGTGACGTTGTTATTCTCAAGGTTGCTTCTATGGATAACATATAGATATCCATTGTCTAGGCCTACTACTCAGCCATTTATGAAATGACTACAGAAGAGGTATCATCACTGATGACTAAGCTGATTGGCTCTACTGCAAGTGGGAGATTGTTGGAAATGTGCCCTAAAACCAATCATATAATGATACTTTATGGACATTTCACATGTTAAACTAATCTAGTTTAATATTAAGGGCAAACATTATTGTTTGAGCCGTCTCATATAAATGTTATATGCTTAAACGATAAGTCCAAGGAATATGTGATTGGAAGAATGCGATCTAAAGAAGTTAGATTCATGAGACCATTCTTTTGTTGACACATCCTAAACGTTCCTGATCATAGGATTGTCAATTGGGCATTGACAGTCCGTTAAGATCAGTACGTGCTATGTCTTCTCTCAGGGAGAGTGACTAGTCTCGAGTCATTGGTGTGTGTGACATCAAGACAAGTACGTAGGTACTCAATAGAGAATGAGTTCACTGAACACGATCAACGAAGAGTTCTCATATTCATGTCACATGAGAACTTATGGTTGGGATAATGCAAAGTAGTCCTTTGACCTGAGGCATCATAGCTGTCTTGTGGTTAGGTACTTGATCTTTGATTATGTCAAAGTCACTCTATCAGGGTGTCCACGGCATCGTCGGGGTTAAGCTACTTAGCCATGGAGGCAAGTGAATGCGCAACAAGGGATCTCTAACCTTCAAACTGTTTGAGGGAGAATACTCTATGATATGATTTAGAATCTCTGGCCAGAGTATGAATGAGATGTTGGAATGCGTTCCAGATCACATTCAAGGTAATCATATAAGTACAAGATTCACATTGGATAGTAGACATGAATAAACTATCAAACCAAACAATGTTGTCAAGAGTATTGTATTAGAGAAAGACCGTATTGCATTTGTAATCCTAAAACTGAATAGGTTCTCCACCTCTTCTGATTAACTTGGGTAACCATGACATGCTGCTAGGCATCAACCATGGTTTGTGGAAGCCCTAAACGTGTATAAACACTAAAGGGAGAATTGAAAGTAAGTTTCAATTCACAATCGATTTGAAAGAGTTTGAATCGCCCACTGCCTCGCTAAAAGGAACCTAATGGATCGTACACCGTGTAAGGTAGAGATTGAAGATTCAACGGAGATCAGTAAGAATAATTAAATGGTTTAATTATTTATGGCAAAGATTAATTAATATGTTAATTAATCAAACGAATAAGTTCGTTAAAAGACCTCGGGATAGTTTTGGACCTTAAGGCCCAATGGGCTTCGAACGTTAAGTCCATTGACTTAAGTTGTATGACAACTTAATGAATAATGATTCACAAAGGCCCAAATAGCCCAATAAATCCCCTTAGGCCGGCCATTTAGAGGAGGGTAGTGAACTTGGCTTAATTGCAAGTTTGCCACTCCATTGTGAGGTGGTATAAAGACATCTTTATAGCCATTTCATCCTTAGGGTTTTCTAAGGAGTAAAGATGAGAACACAAACCTCCCTTTGCTCTCAAAGAGACCGGCCACCCTAGAGGAAAACATCTAGCAATCTTACTTTCTCTAGGTCACTCATTTCTTCTACAATATGTCTTGGTGTGGAGACTTAGAGGTTCTCAATTTTGGGAACTTGGAGAAACCTTTTTATCCATCCAAATCCATGGATCTAAGATGCAAGGAATGAAGGCCTTCTCTTTGTCAACTCACTTTGTTTTGAGTTGAGTCTTGGTTCACCTATCTACTAGGCTTTGAAGTTCATGGGTTAAGTTTTGTTTTTGAGTGCATATAAACATGATTCCGCCTTTTAATTATTAAATTGCATGTTGTTGATGTTGCTCAAATGAACTTGTTTTTCACAAATTTTCCTTCACACCAAAGCCAACCCAGATGGTTGGGCTTATTTCCCCATGGCCCAAATTGAAGCTAACCCGAGGCTGGGCTTCTCGCATCCCATCTAGGCCAACTTCCATGCTGGACCGATATCCCCCCACACCAAATTTGGCCCACAACCAGTAGCTTGGGTTGTTGGGCCTATCCCAAAAACCTTGGCCCGTGGCCTGCAACCATGCTTAGGCTACTTTGCAGCCAACACGTGGCCTAATAACCCTTTTAGGGCCTTGCCCTGCACACGACACCCAAGCCCACCGATACTAGGGTATGGTTTTTCAAATCCAATGCTATTTTTAGCATCCTCTATAATTTAATCTGAATGTTATTATTATTTTTTGCTTCTATGATCGACCCTGTATGGTCTAATCTATTGAATTAATTAAAGTGACCAACAGTCCATTAATTTGACAATTAATCCAAAATTATTGCCCAAAAGCTCACTTTTGGACATTACCGATTCAATAAATTATTTCATTTTTTTGAACCGTTGACTCACTTTCGTAGTCCCGAAGCACTCACACACGAGTTCTTGAAGCAACCCAAATCCACTACACTTAGTTGTATATTGTATTCTATGTTCTAGAGGTACCTCCTTTTTAAGAACTAGAAGTTCATAACTGATGTGATATAAACTAGCACTCAAATTAAACCCTCTTATTGACAATTGTAGTAAAGATGTAAGTAGGGATCGTTCTAGGCTGGGGATTAGGAGGGATTGCTAATCTACTCTAAACTGACTTTAAAACATAAAACTAGGCTTAAAAACACTTAACTAGACTCAAAGACTCAAAACAAACTAAAAAGACTCAAAATAGCACAAAACAAGCAAATAGACTCAAAACAGAAACTAAGAGTGATTTTGGACGAATTCTAACTTAACTTTAACTCAAAACACTAAAGGAAACAAACTAAAATAGGTTCTAACTAAGTAAAACACGAAATATTAAAAAGGGGGGGGGGATCACAATCTTCCTATTGATAATGTATCGTTGGAAGAATATGTTAGATAAGTCTAAAATGAGAAGGACAACACTTTTAATGTCATAATTCTTCAAATACAAATTGTTGTATGAAGAAATAAGAGTTGCTTTGAACAACCCTTAATCAACACAAACTTTAGTACTTGTTTCTTTGTTACATAAACAAGGAACTTTTGAAGTAAGCACAAGGGCATGGACGCTTTATGTGTCATGATTCTTCACTTACAAATTGTTGTATGAAGAAATGAGAGTTGCCTTGAAACAACTCTTGAAAGTTTGTAATTATGTTTAGAACATAATGGTTGGTTGACAAAAATAGTCCATCAACATGGACTTATGATGATTTTGAATCATTGAGTGTTGAAGTGTTAAACCACTTAATGATATGGAAATTAGGCAAGGACTTCACCTTTGTGTCCCTATCCTAATGGTTCACTAAGTTTATTGTAAACTATATAGTGAACAATAACCACACACTTTCCAAATTGTTTGATGTGTATAACACAATTGAAATAAGTTTCAAGAGAGATAGTGGGAGTTTAGGGACCATGACTATTGTAGTCAAAGGAGAAGTCAAATGAAGAAGGCAAAATAACTCCAAGGGAACAAACTTTCTTTATGAAAGGATGGACATTGGAAGGGGTATTTGCAAGAAATGTCTTGCAAGTGTCAAGAACACACCTTTCGAAGGTGTTGTAATATGTTCTTGAAATAGTTCAAAACAGTTGGTTCTTCTACTTGAATGCTTGATTCCGTATTAGTAACTATGTTTTACAATTGTTGTAAAAGTGTGCTAATAAAAAGTAGAAGATTAATGAGAGAAGAGAAAGTACTTCACATTCGGAAAGTGAATAAAATATAGATCTCTGCGAAAGCGGATTGTACTTACTTCCTCATATGAACTACCAAAGAAATTGGAAAATACTAAAGATTGTCTTTACATTCCAATTTTAAGGAACTTAAATCCGTCACTATAGTAGAGATGGATAAATGTTTTGTTTGACAAAACATTGTTCTTTATTAATCAATAATTAGATTATTCTAATTTAATTGGTTGTCTCTATAGTAGAGATGATGTGGTAGTTTAACTGTTTAGAATACGATGAGGCTTAAAACCCAAAAGGTTGCAAGGGAGTGACTAATCCCAACTGAGTTGTGACACCTCTAAAACATAAATTACGAGTTGGTAATAGATGGATGCTTTGGATCGTTAGATCCGGATCCAATGCCTTCTTGTTAAAATTGTATAGAGGCGAAATGTTCGAATCTTTATTCTTTTGGAAAGAAGAAAGAATCACAAAGTTGTTGAGATTAATTCACTTAGATGTTAGTGGCTCTTATCCACAACATAATACTACTCATGTTGTATGACATTCACCGAAGATCACTCTCGGTTGGACTATAGTTTATTTTGAATAAACACAAGTCCGAATACTTTGCAAAAGGTTTCAAAGAATTCAAGAAATGTGAGTTGATGAGTAAGACGTCTAAAGTATTTACCTCCTTGGATTTGATCCAAGGAAATATAACACTTTAGATGAATTTCCTTGAAAGATATCAAGGAAAATAGCATCATAAGATAATGAATTTCTCCATTAGGAGAAGAACGAACTTGAATAAAATTTAGTTCGTTGGATGTTATCTATTACCCATATATAAGATATATATACTTCTAAAAACAATATGATTGTCAATTAGAAGATCTTCCAAAATTTTCATAACTCCATAAGATGTAGTTGGAAAGAAAGACAAATCTTAAACATGTTAAGATTTGGGGTTGTGTGCTAATAAGCAATATTTGTTTGATATGATCAACAAAAATAACAACCTAGTTCCTACACCACAAGCTCCAAGGTAGTCGAGAAGGATTTATAAATCGTCTCAGTTGAATGGTTTGAACTTTATGACTATGTCATAGAGTTACACCTCTTAATTCGAAAGAAATAAAAATGAAAATCCTTATGACTACACTGAGTGTATATATATGACATATACTCAAGGAAATGGTAAAGTACCATTTGAATCGAAATAATGAAACCTTAACAGCTAATCGGTAGCTTAAGGTGACTACACTCAAAGAAAATGGTTGACTTTGAAGAAACCGTCTTTGACATAGTCTTTGTTTCAATTAATTCGAAGATTGCTAGAAACAACTAAATGGTGATTCAATGTTTGGACATAATATGGGTTTCCGAAACCATTATCAAGATAGTCTTGATAATATATGTCTAAAACTAAGAATCACAAGACATATAAGTTGTAGAGATCCATCCATCATGAATCTCAGCAAGTTAGTGGGAGCTATAAGCATCTTATGAGAAAAAGGATCAAATCGTTTGATTTCTCATAAAGATGTAAATGAATATTTTGTTTACTAGGTTTACAAAAGATTAGTGGGAGTTAATCATATTCCTAAATTTGAATATATATACATGATATATATTAATTTTGAAAATGAAAGGAATTCTTCATCGTTAAAGTTATGACTTTAAACATTCTATAATGATAGAATGTATATGGGAGACATAGTCTATCTACATGGGATGGAAATCTATAATGATAGATTTCAAGATATAATTGGATTATATCAAAAATAGACAAGAGATGCTAGGAAGTTTCTCATATGATGATAAACTTCAATTAGAATGACAATTCTAGTGAGACTAGGAAGTTGTTCTTCTCAAAGGGAATGTACCCTTTGACTCCCAAAGAAATAATGCGTAAATAGAATCCTTTATGCATACGCAGAAAGGTGATTTATGTATTTCATATTGTATGAAAACATTGATATAAGTTGTACCTAGAACGGTACAAGATGATATCAGTGCAAGCCCAGGATCAGAACCATGGCAACTGTCAAGTGAATCCTTAGGTATTTAAGAAATACTAAGGATGGATTCCTCAAGAATGAGGAAGAATTAGAGTAACGTAATGGAAGCGTAAATGTATTAGATTATGAATCTAATCCATCATAGAATATCTCTTCATTATGAATGAAGTGATAATGAGATATCTCTTTATTATGACTAAAGAGATATTTGGGTGGAAACGTTAAAAGTAATGACTTTAATGTGTTCCATCATGTATGCAAAATATATTGCCATATAGAAGCTTACAACATTGTTGTTTGGATGGGAAAGTTCATTTATGAACTCTCCATTCGGTTCCAACCAGAAAGTGTATGACACTAATGGGGCGATAGCTCAAGCCAGGGAATCAAGGTCTCATCAAGGTCCGAACTCAAATGAGAGACTGAACCACATGATTGAGAATCATGTATAATGGTGACGTCGTTATTCTCAAGGTTGCTTCTATGGATAACATATAGATATCCATTGTCTAGGCCTACTACTCAGCCATTTATGAAATGACTACAGAAGAGGTATCATCACTGATGACTAAGCTGATTGGCTCTAGTGCAAGTGGGAGATTGTTGGAAATGTGCCCTAAAACCAATCATATGATGATACTTTATGGACATTTCACATGTTAAACTAATCTAGTTTAATATTAAGGGCAAACATTATTGTTTGAGCCGTCTTATATAAATGTGATATGCTTAAACGATAAGTCCAAGGAATATGTGATTGGGAGAATGCGATCTAAAGAAGTTAAATTCATGAGACCATTCTTTCGTAGACACATCCTAAACGTTCCTGATCATAGGATTGCCAATTGGGCATTGACAATCCGTTAAGATCAGTACATGCTGTGTCTTCTCTCAGGGAAAGTGACTAGTCTCGAGTCAATGGTGTGAGTGACACCAAGACAAGCATGTAGGTGCTCAATAGAGAATGAGTTCAGAACACGATCAACGAGGAGTTCTCATATTCATGTCACATGAGAACTCATGGTTGGGATAATGCAAAGTAGTCCTTTGACCTGAGGCATCACAGCTGTCTTGTGGTTAGGTACTTGATCTTTGATTATGTCAAAAGTCACTCTATCAGGGTATCCACAGCATCGTCGGGGTTAAGCCACTTAGCCATGGAGGCAAGTGAATGCGCAACAAGGGATCTCTAACCTTCAAACTGTTTGAGGGAGAATACTCTATGATATGATTTAGAATCTCTGGCCATAGTATGAATGAGATGTTGGAATGCGTTCCAGATCACATTCAAGGTAATCATATAAGTACAAGATTCACATTGGATAGTAGACATGAATAAACTATCAAACCAAACAATGTGGTCAAGAGTATTGTATTAGAGAAAGACCGTATTGCATTTGTAATCCTAAACTGAATAGGTTCTCCACCTCTTCTGATTGGCTTGGGTAACCATGATATGCTGCTAGGTGTCACTCATGGTTTGTGGAAGCCCTAAACGTGTATAAACACTAAAGGGAGAATTGAAAGTAAGTTTCAATTCACAATCGATTTGAAAGAGTTTGAATCACCCACTGCCTCGCTAAAAGGAACCTAATGGATCGTACACCGTGTAAGGTAGAGATTGAAGATTCAATGGAGATGAGTAAGAATAATTAAATAGTTTAATTATTTATGGCAAGGATTAATTAATATGTTAATTAATCAAACGAATAAGTTCGTTAAAAGACCTCGGGATAGTTTTGGACCTTAAGGCCTAATGGGCTTCGAACGTCAAGTCCATTGACTTAAGTTGTATGACAACTTAATGAATAATGATTCACAAAGGCCCAAATACCCAATAAATCCCCTTAGGCCGGCCATTTAGAGGAGGGTAGTGAACTTGGCTTAATTGCAAGTTTGCCACTCCATTGTGAGGTGGTATAAAGACATCTTTATAGCCATTTCATCCTTAGGGTTTTCTTGGGAGTAAAGATGAGAACACAAACCTCCTTTGCTCTCAAAGAGGCCGGCCAATCTAGAGGGGAAAATCTAGCAATCTTACTTCCTCTAGGTCACTCATTTCTTCTTCAATATGCCTTGGTGTGGAGACTTAGAGGTTCTCAATTTTGGGAACTTGGAGAAACCTTTTCATCCATCCAAATCCATGGATCTAAGATGCAAGGAATGAAGGCCCTCTCTTTGGGTGATTAGCCTTTGCTTATGCAAAGAGGAATCTACAAAGGTATTGATTTCTCAACTCACTTTGTTTTGAGTTGAGTCTTGGTTCACCTATCTACTAGGCTTTGAAGTTCATGGGTTAAGTTTTGGTTTTGAGTGTATATAAACATGATTCCGCCTTTTAATTGTTAATTGCATGTTGTTGATGTTGCTCAAATGAACTTGTTTTTCACAAATCTTCCTTCATCTCTAACCTCTTCTGATTAGCTTGGATAGCCATGATATATTGCTAGGTGTCACTCATGGTTTGTGGAAGCCCTAAAGGTGTATAATCACTAAAGGGAGAATTGAACGGAAGTTTCAATTCACAATCGATTTGAAAATTTCTAATCGCCCACTGCCTTGCTAAAGGAACCTAATGGATCACACATCATGTAAGGTAATGTTTAAAGGATTTGATGGAGATAAGTAAGGACAATTAAATGGTTTAATTGTTCATGGCAAGGATTAATTAATATGTTAATTAATCAAACGAATAAGTTCATTTTAAACCTTGAGTTAGTGTTGGGCCTTAAAGCCCAATGGGCTTCGAATCGTCTAGCCCATTAGCTTAAGTTGTATGACAACTTAGCAACCAAAATTCAAGAAGCCCAAAATAGCCCAAAGGCTTGGGAAAACTGGCCATAGAGAGAGGAAAGGCCTTTTGGTCCAAGATGCACACAAAAGTTGAAAGCATAGAAGGGGTATCTTTGCTCCATCCTTATAAGGGTTTTCTAAGGATGAAAAGTGAGAATAACTCTCTCTCTTTTTCTCTCTAGAATAGATGGCTTCCATGGGAGAGTTTACTAGCATCTAACTCTTCCATGGCCAGTCATCTTCTTCGTCAACCATCCTTGGTGTCGAAACTTAGAGGTCTCCAACTTTGGGGACTTTTGGAGAACCCAATTCTTCCATCCATATCCAAGAAGACAAGTTCTTCTATCCACATCCATGGAGCCAAGGAGCAAGGTGACAAAGGAAAGAAGGCCTTCACATAGGTGATTAACCTTTGCTAAGCAAAGAGGTGCTTCAAAGGTATAAAGAAATCTCAACTCTTTCTCTTAGCTCTTGAGTTGAGTATTAGTTCATCATAACTACTAGGCTTTGAATTTCATGGGTAAAGTTTAGTTATTAGTGCATATAAGCATGATTCTGCCTTTAATTGTTAATTGCATGTTGTAGATGTTACTCAAATGAACTTGTTCTTCACAAGTTTTCCTACAAGTGGTATCAGAGCCTAGGTCTAGTAGTTGGTGAATCCTTTTGGGTTTTGTAGTTCATAGTCTTTGATTTGAATGTTGTAATTGTTACAAGCTTTATTCTTGCTTATTTGAATGTAAATTTTGCTTGAAAATTTTCCATCTTAAATGTTGTAGATTGATGTGAAAATTAACTTGACACACAAATTAAACCCTATTGTTGACAATTATAGTATATATGTAAGTAGGGATCGTTCTAGACCGGGGATTAACTAGGGATGCTAATCAACACAAATAAGACTCAAAAACACTTAACTAGACTCTATAGACTAAAAACTAACTTTAAACACTCAAAACAGCAACAAACAATCAAAAAGACTCAATTCTAGACCTAACAAGTGATTTTGACGAAAATAAAACTTAAATTGACTCAAAAGACTAAAGGAAAATAGATTTTGACTCAAATAATAAGACTAAATGAAAGGGGGATTGTTTTTGACGAATTTAAAACTTAAAACATAAACTTTGCATAAAATACTTTGTAAAAACGAATTTGGGTGAATTAAATGGGTGAAAGGCGAGTTAAAGGGTCATTCTCCACACATGATATATGCATACAAACCAATTTCCAGTTATTATTCCTTTAGACTATGAATGATAATGCCCCAAGTTAGTTGCATCGCACAACTAACCATCAGAGTTTCCTTATTTCATTGAATTGAATGAATACGCATTACAATCAAATTATCTTTCTCAAGTTCTCCATATGAAATGCATAATAAAGATACATATCAAAAGTCATTAAGTTTTGTGAAAATCATAAGCATTGACAAGACATTCATCACTATGAAACGCATGAGACTCATGCCAAGGATTCACTTAACACGATTGTGACTAGCAACCTCCACTACTTATGAATATAAGCAAATAACTATTACATGAAACTCCCTTATACTCTAGCATCAAATTCATGCATGTAAATTAAGTGTCGACCCTCAATCAACATACATAAACAAGTTTTGATAACTCAGATAAACAAATCACATTCAAGACTTAAGAAACAATAACTGGATGTAATCAATTCATATAAAACATATAATCATGGCTTCGAATTCAACTCTAACTAAAAAGAAATTAGTTCCACATGTTCATCATAATTGAAAACCAAATTAAAATAAACATCAAACTAAAACTAACGATAGAAAGAACCCAGGAACGCTCCACACTCCAATGGCATGCATGGCACTCCCTTGGATGGCAGATTGCACAAGTCCTTTTCTCCTTTCTTCCTTGCTACGGCACTAGGGTGATGTGGTGTGAATTATGGCTTAATGTATAAATGAATGAATGAATGAATGAGTGAATGGAGCGGCAAAGGCTTGTATTTATAGGCTAGGTCTTGCACAATTTCTGAAGGAAAATGATTGCACAATCCAATGGGAAAAGGACTAGGGTTTGGCAAAAATCAAGAGGGAAAAGGTTAAGAACCTGCGACATTCAATTAGGATCAGGAATAGGCTTCTAGAAAGGATGTTTTAAAACATATTTCTGACTCTAAATCACCATACATGCGGCAAAGATGTAGGAGAGAGATTACAACTCCCAATCCACCAAGGAATGACATATATGCACCCCACACAAGGGATAAGATCTCTAGAATCTGAGTTATGTATATAAATGTATAACTAATCCCTTCTAAATAGCTAGAATTAAGGCATAAACTGATTTGGATAAGATAAGATAGGATAATGCTAGATTTAGGAAAGGATAAGGTTGGTTAGGATATGATAAGGTTGGATAATGGTCCTTATTTCTTGCTCCTTCCTTATCTTCTTTGTATTTGAACTTGTTTCTCTAGATTTATAGCATGTTCCTAGCCTCTCTTGACTTCAATTTCGTCCATCCACCTTGCTCCATAGTTGAGCTATCCATTCCATGCCCAAAACTGCTCCAAATGGCTCCAAAATGCACTTTCTTGCCTACTTTGCCATTAGAACCTACAAACACACGAAAATAGCTTAAAACACTATAATAAGTAGCAATTAGCTTACTAAATGCAAAGAAACAACATAGCTAAGTAGCATAAATATGCTCCTATCATAGATGTAGTTCATATGAGCATGAATTTTGGAGCTAAAATTTGGTGCCTTTTGTTTAGGGAAATTCGGCCATGGATTTTTTGGGTTCTTGTTTGTCTTGTTAAAAATGTTTTAAAGTGACATTAGAAACCCCTAAGTACCCTAGTATGCTAATATGATATTTCCCTTAAGATTGAGAGGTTTTGGGGTGTCTTTAGGTGAAAAATGTTCATGGAGCTCTTATGGGTTTTCATGGATGTTCTTCATTGTTCTTGTTATGTTCATAACCAAGAACTAAAGTTCGTTGTTTTGATTCATAAAGGTGTTTGTTTATTTATTTGTTTTTGTTAAGTGATGGATGGTATGATTTTTCAAACTACACCTATACCTTTTCTACTATGCACACCATACCAATCACTTACAACTTTCAATCACCTTTCAAACCACAAATCAACTCATTCACACTACCATGACCAGCCACCCTATTAAAGTAGGGTACTTGGGGGGGCTTTTAGGCAATTATATAAAGTTTTGATACTTTTGTGTATTTGTACTTTGACCCGAAAGTTTATGTTTTTACGTAAAGGCCCAAAATCACTAAAGGACAAATTGTTTTGCTCCTTTAATGAAGGTTTTTTTTTTTTTTTTGTTGAAATTTTTGGGTTCTAGTTATAATTACAAGAAGTAGTGAACTTTTGTGTTTTTACAAAGTGACCTCAAAAGTTTATGTTTTGCAATATAGCCCAAAAGTTGAGGTTATTGCATTTGGCCCAAATTAATTGAGAACAAAATAGCTTTGTATCTTTAAATGAGAATTGGATTTTCATTTCATTTAGCTCCATCTAAATCAATTCTATGGATACAAAAACCAAATGACAATGTTGCATTCAAGTTTAATTAGTTAAAGCATTAATTAATTAAAGAAATGGTGATTATGAACCTAAGCCTACGATAATTGAGCTATGTAGATTAGATTTTGGTTATAATTTGATATGATCAAATGTTGTAAAAGAGCATAAGCTCTTCTTTAATTTAAAGTAATTTGTTTTGATCAAAATGTTATAAAAGAGCATAAGCTCTTCTTTACTTTAAGGTAGTCATTTTTTGTTTTATTTGATATGCATGAAATTGGAGTAGTAGTGTCCAACGCCCAATAAGAAAACAGGCCTTAATGTGATTAAATGCGTAACTAAAATCAATCACCATTCCTATACCAAGATCCAACACTAGGCTCATGTTGGATCGAATCAAAGGTTCATAGTCATCCTAAGGTCCTAAGGCAACTATATAATCCATCAATGAATGCAAAACTTATGTTAGTAGTACCATATACTCTTGCTTTAAAAACAGTTTTACAAGCATAGTGGGAGTATCATATACTACTAAAACAATCACATGGACCAATAGTTGTAATAGGATCAAAATTGTTTTAATGAGATTAAAATGCAAGCTTATATGTGATGAGACCTAAAAACCCTCAACCAAACCATTATTAAGTTGATAAGTGTGAGAGTGCTTTGAACACTCTTTCGTGGCTTTCCACCATGGTAGGCTCCAATCGTTGTGACTCATACACCGTATTCATCCGGTTCTGGGGTATACAAAGTATGTGCTTACATTCAGGAGAAGCCTATAAACATATGATGAAGTGAAGATAGGCAACGAGTATGGTCAATATGATATTCTTCTGAGGCCATTCTTAAACCCCTACTTGAACTATCATGGTGGGAATGACTTAACTAAGTGCAATGGTGCCAATAAGATATTCTTCCGAGGCATCATTCTCTAAAGGCCAAACCAGATGGGTAATTACAAAAGTTGTAAATAGCTAATGCGTTATCCTCTCATCATTATTGTTGCTAGCCAATATGATATTCTTCTAAGGTGGGCTTGGTAATGGTGAGTCTCCCATACCCTACTAAGAGTTTCTTCCAAAACTCTCGAATTCCAATGAGGGATATGGAATTTGCCAAATATAATGGGTGGTGTTATTTGGTTTAAAGACTCGGATTAAATGACTTAAAATCAATCAATTTATATTCGTTATGTATTTGTTTACCGATATTTTTGCAAACGTTATCCAAAACTTGACAAAGAAAATCCGAAGGCTTTAGTTTCCGTAATTGGTGCCACAATCCCATAGATTGTCTTGATTTGATTGTAATGTACCTATGTAGTCTCATCCTCACAATCTTCCTATTGATAATGTATCATTGGAAGAACATGTTAGATAACTCTATCATAAAGAGGACAACACTTTTAGCGTCACAATTCTTCCATTACAAATCGTTGTATGAAGAAATAAGAGTTGCTTTGAACAACCCTTAGTTAACGCAAACACTAGTGCTTGTTTCTTTGTTAATGAACAAGGAACTTGAGAAGTAAGAACAAGAGCATGGACACTTTATGTGCCATGATTCTTCACTTACAAATTATTTTATGAAGAAATGAGAATTGCCTTGAACAACTCTTGAATGTTTGTAATCTTGTTTAGAACAAGATGGTTGGTTAACAAAAATAGTCCATCAATATGGACTTACGATGATTTTGAATCATTGAGTGTTGAAGTGTTAAACCACTTCACGAGATGGAAACTAGGCTAAGACTTCACATTTGTATCCTTATCCAAATGGTTCACTAAGTGTATAGTAAATTATATAGTGAACTATAACCGCACGCTCTCCAAATCGTTTGATGTGTATTAACACAATTGAAAGAAGTTTAAAGAGACGCTCTCCAAATCGTTTGATGTGTATAACACAATTGAAATAAGTTTCAAGAGAGACAGTGGGAGTTTAGGGATTATGACTATTGTAGTCATTGGAGAAGTCAAATGAAGAAGGCAAAATAACTCCAAGGGAACAAACTTTCTTTATGAAAGGATGGACATTGGAAGGGGTATTTGCAAGAAATGTCTTGCAAGTGTCTAGAACACACCTTTCGTAGGTGTTTTAAATTGTTCTTGAATAGTTCAAAATAGTTAGTTCTCCTACTTGAATGTTTGATTCTGTATTAGTAACTATGTTTTGCAATCCTTGTAAAAGAGTGACTAATAAAGAAGTAGAAGATTGATGAGAGAAGAGAAAGTACTTCACATTTGGAACGTGGATAAAGATATAGATCTTTGCGAAAGCAAATAGTACTTACTTCCTCATATGAACTACCAAAGAAATTGGAAAACCAAAGATTGTCTTTACATTCCAAATTTGAATAAGGAACTTAATTCCATCACTATAGTTTTAAGAGATGGATAAATGTTTTTCTTGACAAAATATTGTTCTTTATTAATGAATGATTGGATTATAGTAATCCGATTAATTGTCTCTATATTGTAGAGATGATGCGGTAGTATTAACTGTTTAGAATATAATGATGCTTAAAACCCAAAAGGTTACAAGGTAGTGACTAACCCTACTGAGTTGTGACACCTCTAAAACATAAATTACAAGTTGGTCATAGATAGATGCTTTGGATCATTAGATCCGGATCCAATGCCTTCTTGTTAAAATTGTATAGAGGCAAAATGTTTGAATCTTTATTCTTTTGAAAAGGAGAAAGAATCACAAAGTTGTTGAGGTTAATTCACTTAGATATTAGTGGAACTTGTCCATAACATAATACTACTCATGTTGTATGACATTCACCAAAGATCGTTATCGGTTGGACTATCATTTATTTTGATTACACACAAGTCCGAATACTTTGCAAAAGGTTTCAAAGAATTAAAGAATGTAAGTTGATGAGTAAGACGTCTAAAGTATTTACCTCCTTAGATTTGATCCAAGGAAAAATAACATTTTAGAAGAGTTTCCTTGAAAGACATCAAGGAAAGTAGCATCAAATACCCATATATAGGATATATACTTCTAAGACAATATGAATGTTAATTAGAAGATCTTCCAAAATTTTCATGACTCCATAGGATGTAGTTCGAAAGAAAGACAAGTCTTAAGCGTGTTAAGATTTGGGGTTGTGTGCTAATAAGCAATATTTGTTTGAGAATAATCTTGTGGGATATCCTTAAATTAACATTTGGATATCACTTCTATAAACCAACTAACAAATGTTATTTGTTGGGTAGTTCATTGTAATTCTATAATAGGATTTGCCTAAGATAGAGCAAATGAACGAGAGATAGAAATCAAAGAATGGGTTCTTTGAGAGATAGGATGATAATCAACAAATATAACAACCTAGTTCCTACACCACAAGCTCCAAGGTAGTTGAGAATGATTTATAAACCATCTCAGTTGAATGGTTTGAACTTTATGACTATGTCATAGAGTTACACCCCTTAATTCAAAAGAGATAAGAATGAAAATCCTTATGACTACATTGAGTGTATGTACAACATATACTCAAGGAAATGGTATAGTACCATTTGACCCGAAATAATGAAACCTTCATAGCTAATTGGTAGCTTATGGTGACTACAATCAATGAGATTGGTTGACTTGGAAGAAACCATCTTTGACGTAGTCTTGGTTTCTATTAATTCGAAGATTGCTAGCTACAACTAAACGGTGATTCAATGTTTGGACTTAATATGGGTTTTCGAAACCATTATCAAGATAGTCTTGATAATATATGTCTAAAACTAGGAATCACAAGACATGTAAGTTGTAGAGATCCATCCATCATGAATCTTAGAACGCTAGTGGGAGCTATAAGTATCTTATGAGACAAAGATCAAATAGTTTGATTTCTCATTAAGATGTAAATGAATCTTTTGTTTACTAGGTTTACAAAAGATTAGTGGGAGTTAATCATATTCCTAAATTTGAATATATATATATATATATATATATATATATATGTGATATATTAATTTTGGAAATGAAAGGAATTCTTATTCGTTAAAGTTATGACTTTAAACATTCTATAATGATGTAATGTATATGGGAGACATAGTCTATATGCATTGAATGGAAATCTATAATGATAGATTTCAGGATAAATTGGATTATATCTATCCCTAATGAAAGACAAATGATGCTAGGAAGTTTCTCATATGATGATAAACTTCAATCAAAAAGACAATTCTAGTGAGACTAGGAAGTTGCTCTTCTCAAAGGGAATGTAGCCTTTGACTCCCAAAGAAATAATGCATAAATAGAATCCTTTATGCATACGTAGAAAGGTAAATTATGTATTTCAGATAGTATGAAAAATATGATATGAGTTGTACCAAGATCGGCACAAGATGATATCAATGCAAGCCCAAGATCAGAACCATGACAACTGTCAAGTGAATCCTTAAGTATTTAGGAAATACTGAAGGATAGATTCCTTAAGAATGAGGAAGAATTAAAGTAATGCAATGGAAACATAAATGTATTAGATTATGAATCTAATATTGTATCCATCATTGGATGTCTCTTTATTATTAATGAAGAGATAATTGGATATCTCTTTATTTTGACTAAAGAGATACTTGGGTGGAAACGTTAAAAGTAATGACTTTAATGTGTTTCATTGTGCATGCAAAATGTATCGCCATATAGAAGCTTACAACATTGTTCTTTGGATAGGAAAGTTCATTTATGAACTCTCCATTCAGTTCCAACCAGAAAGTGTCTCTAGTGTGCCGACACTACGACACTAATAGGGCGATAGCTCAAGTCAGGGAATCAAGGTCTCATCAAGATCCAAACTCAAATGAGAGACTGAACCACATGATTGAGAATCATGTATAATGGTGACATATAGATATCCATTGTCTAGGCCTACTACTCAGCCATTTTTGAAATGAATTCAGAAGAGGAATCATCAATGATGACCAAGCTGATCGGCTTTAGTGCAAGTGGGAGATTGTGGGAAATGTGCCCTAAAACTAATCTAGTTTAATATAAAGGGCAAAGATTATTATTTAAAGTCATCTCATATAAAGGCTATATGCTTAAACGATAAGTCAAAGGAATATGTAATTGAGAGAATGTGATCTAAAGAAGTTAGATTCATGAGACCATTCTCTTTCGAATACATATCCTAAACATTCTTGATCACAGGATTACCATTTGGGCATTGACAGTCCATCAAGATCAATACATGCTATGTTTTCTCTTAGGAAGAGTGACTGATCTCGACTCACTAACACCAAGACAAGCATGTAGGTGCTCAATAGAGAATGAATCCACTGAACGCAATCAACAAGGAGTTCTCATACTCATGTCACATGAGAACTCATGGTTGGGATAATGCAAAGTAGTCCTTTGACCTAAGGCATCATAGTTGTCTTGTGGTTAGGTCCTTGATCTTTGACTATGTCAAACTCACTCTGTAAGAAGGTGTCCACGGCATAGTTGAGGTTAAGCCACTTAGTCATGGAGGCAGGTGAATGCATAACAAGGGATCTCTAACCTTCAAACTATTTGAGGGAGAATACTCTATGATATGATTAAGAATCTCTGGCCAGAGTATGAATAAGAGTTAGGAAGTTGTTCCAAATCACATTCAAGGTAATCATCTAAGTAAGAGAATCACATTGGATAGTAGACATGAATAAACTATCAAACCAAACAATGCGGTCAAGAGTATTGTATTAAAGAAAGACCGTATTACATTGTAATCCTAAACTGAATAGGTTCTCCAACCTCTTTTGATTAGCTTGGATAGCCATGACATATTGCTAGGTGTCACTCATGGTTTGTGGAAGCCCTAAAGGTGTATAATCACTAAAGGGAGAATTGAAAGGAAATTTCAATTCACAATCGATTTGAAGAATTCTAATTGCCCACTACCTCACTAAAAGGAACCTAATGGATCGCACACTATGTAAGGTAATGTTTGAAGAATTTGACGAAGATGAGTAAGGACAATTAAATGGTTTAATTGTTTATGGTAAGGATTAATTAATATGTTAATTAATCAAACGAATAAGTTCGTTTTAAACCTTAAGTTAGTGTTGGGCCTTAAAGCCTAATGGGCTTTGAATCGTCAAGCCCATTAGCTTAAGTTGTATGACAACTTAACAACCAAAATTCAAGAAGCCGAAAATAGCCCAAAGGCTTGGGAAAACCGGCCATAGAGAGATGAAGGGCCTTTTGGTTCAAGAAGCACACAAAAGTTGAAAGCATAGAAAGGGTATCTTTGCTTCATCCTTATAAGGGTTTTCTAAGGATGAAAAGTGAGAATAACTCTTTCTCTTTTTCTCTCTAGAACAGCCAGCCACCATGGGAGAGTTTACTAGCATCTAACTCTTCCATGGTCACTCATCTTCTTCCTTAACCATCATTGGTGTCGGAACTTGGAGGTCTCTAACTTTGGGGACTTTTGGAGAACCCAATTCTTCCATCCATATCCAAGAAGACATGGAGCCAAGAAGCCAAGTTCCTCCATCCACATCCATGGAGCCAAGGAGCAAGGTGACAAAGGAAAGAAGGCTCTCACATGGGTGATTAACCTTTGCTAAGCAAAGAGGTGTTTCAAAGGTATAAAGAAATCTAAACTATTTCTCTTAGATCTTGAGTTGAGTATTGGTTCATCATAACTACTAGGCTTTGAATTTCATGGGTAAAGTTTTGTTTTGAGTGCATACAAGCATGATTCCGTCTTTAATTGTTAATTGCATGTTGTAGATGTTGCTCAAATGAACTTGTTCTTCACAATTTTTCCTTCAACATTTACGTAACTCGTTCACCTTCTTTTCCAGTAATTCGTCTAGCATTGCAGCCACATCAAAGTTCAGAAAAAGGTACGTCTTTTGCTCCAGTTCCCTTAAGGTGTTTTTTTTTTTAATTTTATTTTTTATTTTTTATTTTATTTTTTATTTTTTTTTGTCTATCTTGGGTGTAGGAAAGCTCACCTCTCTTCATCTTCTTCGTTTTATTTTTGGAGGAGATCTTTACGGGCACGGATGAGGTCTTAATTGGGGTAGTATGGATGGTAAAAGCTTCTTTGATGGGCTTCTTCCCAGTCTTGTCTAGCTTTGGGGCGAACACCTTATCCTTTTTAAAGTCAGTGATCGGCTTCTTCTTCCCATGATTGGCGATACTTAGCTCCATGTCATGGGATCAAGTTGTCAGCTCTCAAATGTTCTCGGTTTTATGCCTTGGGGGATGTAATGTAGTCCCCAATGCATGCCTTGAACATACATCTCAATGGTGAAGGTTTCAGAAAGCCGATCTTTGCAATCCAGACTTAATGAACGCCATCTATTGATGTAGTCGACGATAGGTTCATCTTTCCACTACTTCGTACTTGTCAGCTCCAGCACGCTTACGATGCGGCGGGTGCATTAAAAGAAGTTGAGGAATTCTTTTCAAGATGGTCCTAGATGGACTCAGGCCAGAGGTTGGTGTACCAATCAAAAGCGTTACCCTTCAGCGAGCGCACGAACTGCTTGACGAGGTAGTCTCCCTCCGTCCCAACATTGTTCCAGGTTTCAATGAAATGGGCAATATGTTGTTTAAGATTTCCCTTTCCATTGAATTGCATAAATTTGGGTGGTTGATAACCCCTTAGCATCCTCAAGGCGTCAATCTTTTTGGAGTAGGGTTTTGAGTACAATACGGAGTCATGTGAGCTTCCTTCGTACTACGTCTTGATCATGCTAGTGATCATCTCCTGCAACTGCTGGATAGAGAGAGATCCCATGAGCGTCGTTGCTTGGTCTAGCCTCTCCTCAACTTTTTCCATCGGAGGCTCCTCATCTTCATCAGTTTCCTTCTTTTATAGATCAACCTTTGGGTCACGATCAACTTTTTCGTCATGATACGCCTTAAGTCGGTTGACGAGTGCTGCAATTTGCAAGTTCTTTTCCTCCACATGCCTTGTTAGCCTTGCAATTGCTTTATTCATTTGAGCCAGCTGTTCCTCGATGGAAGTCGTACCAATTGGCTATGGGATACAAGTTGCTGCTTGAGTCGACATCGAAAATCAAGGACTCAAAACACCTCATCGAGCTTTCTTCCCTTAGCGCCCTTAGTGAGGCCAAGGTGATCACAGGCTCGTGCCTCGAGTGCTCTTGCTCATTCGGTAGGTTTGGTGTAGGGGTGGAAGGCATGACAGAGAGAGCTCTTGCCTTGCTTCGGGTTGTAATGCCTAAAGTGCCACCACTTGCAACGATGATGTTCTAGTTCTTCGCGTTGGTTGCAGGAACAACTTGATCTTTTCTTGATGCCATTTGTGCTTTTTGTGGATTTGAAGATAGAGATGAGAGACAGAGATGTCCCAACGGGCGTGCCAAATGTGTAAACACAAAAATTCTGTAACAAATGAAACGAGAACACGTGTACAAAGTAGATTTGTATTGATGAATTTGTAGGGTTACAATCTCTGTTTACAATTTTCCTCTGATTTAGTCTTCAAATTGGATCTAGATGCGTAGGTTGTTGATCCAAGGGTTGCAATGACTTGATCTCAGATGAATGATTGAACGATTGCTTCAAGTTTTAAGCTTGAAACAATTCATTGATAATCTTCACCTCTAGGTTTATGTATGACCTGCGGCAAATGTGATGTTGATGTGGGATTTTGTTGATTCAAGGGTCTTAGTGACTTGATCTTGAATCGAACGTCGTTACAAGTTTTAAGCTTGCAACAAAGTCTTGAAGGAATCGGCACAAGTGCTTGTTAATTCTTCAGGGGAATGCTTCGGCTATGGTTGAAAGAAAGCTTCGGCTTTGGTTGTACGTTCTTTGAAGAGAGCTTTGGCAGCGTATTAGTCTTCAAAGATTTGGCAGAGGCTCTCCTTGTGTGAGAATTTCAACCCTTCAACGTAGAAATTGTCGACCTCTATTTGTGTTTGGGGACCTTGTATTTATAGACTTCCCAAAGCTTGCCTTTGGATGGATTTGGCTTTGATTTGTGTCTTGATTTGTCCATGGGAGAATTTAGGCATGTTTTGTGTCTTAATTTCAACCATTTTCCCTTGCTTGACGGAATTATAAGGCTTTCTTGCATATTTTGTGAGCAATCCCTTGCCGATTTTAAGAGGGATTTTCTGCCTTTTGCTGACTTTTGGGAAGGTTTTGTACTTTCTTTGCTTGATTTGTGTCACATGCCTTTGATGACTTGTCCATTTGTGATGCATCATTTGTATGCAACAAATTTTACATGTCTACAAAAGTTTTGGTATACATCTTGTAACTCTTGACTTTGCATGGTTTTTTATTTATTTATTTATTTTTTTTATTGGTCAGTAACTTTGCATGGTTGAAACATCAAAAATAGTCTCGAGGTTGTTTGCTTTACCTTTTGTTGGAAAAGTGATGTATAAATGAAATTTGAACTAAGATTGACATTATTTGATTCAAAATTTGAAAAATCATGCAAATAAGGTATTATAAAATTGAACTCAATAAAGTTGGACGAATTTGAACCCAACTCTAGTAAGGCCAAACTCAACCCAAATTCGAATTGTAAAGGTTGGGTTAGAGTTAGGTTGACCATCCAACTCACCTGAGTTGTTCTCCTAGCTCTTACAAAGTTAATTTTGATGAACATGAAGGACGCTGCTAGTTTTATTATTCCAATTGGTCCATTGTACTGAAGTTTCAGCACCCAGGGTTGCCTCATTGGAGCTCGCAGAATGGGATTGTCTTAAGTTCTGGTAGAAGGTGACTCCAAGTTGCCTTTTTTAAAACACTCTCAACTACTTTTTTTCAACAAAGTGAAGATTATATCACTAAACCAATCAGTCATGCGTGTAATAACAATTCCGTTTTAATCGGAAATAATTCATTTGCTAGTGCACATCTCAGCGTACAAATTTCATTACCTTCTTTTTGACAGACAATAGCGTAGGGAGAAGGATATTGAACTTGCAGGAAAGTGTATAGACGGCATTACCTCCTTAAACCGTCACCGGCTACAAAACCTTCAAGTACTGGAATTAAACAACCACACACACTTAAATTCACCTATGAAGAAATCAAACAAGAAGAAAGCAGTTGATAAATCCCACCACACCACAATTGACCCAAATGAAATCAAACATGCGAGGCCAATTAAGGCAACCAAATCTAAATTACCCTATCCCTAAACCCTACTACAACTTCAAACCCTGCATTTTCTTGCCCAAAATGTTACACCTCACCAAACTCCCAACAGTATTCAAAACCATCTTAGCATCCTCCCACCTATTCCCATCCGCTAACTTCTTGTACAAGTAACTCTCGAACGTCATCCGCTGCACGTACTCGTCGCCACACAGCTCCACCAACGCCTCCCTCGCCGCGTCGCTCCCGTAAAACACCTTTTGCAACAAATCCAAAAACCTAAACGTTGTAATGTACTTGTCATCCCACTCTTTCAAATACTCCCTCTTCAAATCCCCTTCGTTGATCATCCTCTCTCCTCCTTCCGACGCCTTCACGATCGCTTCGCCGCACAATCTGCCTGATTTCGCCGCAAAGTATATCCCCTCCCCCGAACATTTCGTCACATACCCGGCCGCGTCCCCAACCAACGCCACACGTCCTCTAACGCGTGTTGGTCGGGGGTGCTCGGGTATTGGATGGGCCTCTACTTTGATCACTTTCCCTCCGCTGATTTTAGAATGGGCCCTAGCCCTAATTGCCCTTTGGAACACCTTAATATCCTGTTTGGAGCACACCGTGCCAGTCCCCACGGCCACGTGGTCGCACTTCGGAAAAACCCACGCGTAGAAATCGGGCGACACGTCGTTTCCCACGTACATCTCGGCGAGATCTTGGTAGTAGTCCATTTTATCGTCCGGGAGTTTAATCCTCTCCTGGAACGCAATGGCGCACGCGTAGTCCCCGGCTTTGATGGACTTGGAGACTCGGCTGTTGGCGCCGTCCGCCCCGATCACGACGTCCACCGCCAGCGACTCCCGCTTGTTGTCCGCCGTGTAGCTGATCACGTACGGCGCGTCGACCGAGGTGGGGACCTCGAGATCCGTGACGAGGCCTGAGATAAGGTTGGCTCCGCGCGACTGGGCGCGGGTGCGGAGGTAGGAGTCGAGCACTTCGCGGCGGAGCATGGCGATGAACTCGTGGGGGAGGAGGGTTTTGCCGAAATCGACGGCGAGATTCGAAGGGGAGAAGATCCTCATGCGAGTGACTTGGCGGTCGATGAGGTGGGATGGGATGTCGAACTCGTCAAGCATGCAGAGAGGGATCGCTCCGCCGCATGGTTTCGCGGTGGACGGACCGCTCCGCTCGAACATGAAACACTCCACTCCGCCGGCGGCCAAGGCCTCAGCAGCAGAGGACCCAGCTGGGCCCGCTCCGATCACGGCGGCTCGGAGCTTCCGGCCGACGATGGGTGGGTTGGTGGTCCTAGTGGTGGACTTTAAGCATCGGATGGTGAGAGAGCGGGGTTTGGCCGGCAGCGGAGCGGCGAAGAGGCTCAAGGTCGCTTGAGTTGCTGAGGCCATTGTTTTTGTGGGTAAAACGCGAGCTAGCGAGTCAAAGAGTGTGAGAGAGATGCTTTTGGTTGCCTATTGAATATTAAATCCGAGTAATGCTAAATAAATTAAATTTGGAGGTAAAATTTTGAAAACTAAAAGACATAAAAGTTGATGAATGGATGATTACTTAAAAATTTGATAAATAAGTTTATTCTTATGGGTGACATATTATTTAGTTTATAAATTTAATCTCCTAACGAATTTTCCTTTTAATGAAAAACTCTTTTTAAAGGTATAAATGTGATTATTCGTTAAAAATGAACAATGCTGAGAGTTTTGTTAAAGTCCTGTATTCTTAAATCCCTCCCCGACACATGTGAACGTTGGGGGTTTTAAAACTTTCGATTTTTTACAATTTTATATTGCAATTTGCAACACATTTGAACAGAGGAGTGTGGAATCACTACAATTACATCAAGCCCTATTAATTTTCAATTTGAAATTTAGGAATTCAAGTGGGAGGATGCGAGACCGGAGCAGCGGCGGCGGCGGTAGTAGTGGAGGTGGAAAGTAATTCCTGGATGGTGGTAGGGCGGCAAATGCGAGAGAGGGGAAAGCCGTTCCAGGCGGAGTCAGCAAGCAAGGAGTTGACTCCCTTGGTTGGGTTGTACAAATCCCACCACACATGGCTTGAATCTTGTTGGCACGCCATTTCTTTCGAAAGGCATCCGATCGCTGCTCCGTACATGCCCAACCCACAGCAAGCACTCTTCACATCCTCAAATCCTGCATTCATTCATTCATTCAATCGTTTGAAATGTATGGAATTAGAAAGAGTTGGCAATTGTAATCGTACCGTAGCGTTTCGGGTTGTTTATGATCTTTCTAATTCCCTTGTACACATCACAGAACACTATATGTGCATCCGGCAACTCTGCGTGGAGCTTGCCTATCTGCTGGTGCAGCACTTTGTTGTACTCCGAGACCTGCTCGTTGATCTCCTCCACGCATCCACTCCGGACATCATCGTCTTCTTTGTCACCAGGTTCAGAATTGGAATTGGTGGAACTGGAATTGTGGTGGTCGAACAACATACGCGGCGTGCATCCCAAAGGCAATATCCCCATGCATATGATCCTCCTCACATTCATGTCGTACAGGTTCCTTATGACATGTATCATCTGATTTGCTAAAATGTGGGAAAATTCCTGGTCACTGTTCTTGGGTTTCTCAGCGCCGGAGGAGGAGGAGGCGTGGCGTAGGTAGAGGTTGATGTAGTCGTCTTTGCCAAAGGAGAGGTAGAAGATGGATGATCTGATGAAATGGAGAACTACATCCTGGCTGAGCTGCAGTTGTAAGAGCTGCATTGAATCGAAAACTTGGCGGAGTTGTTGGTTTATGGACTGGTAGCTCTGGCCGCTAGGGTTCATGATAGTTGCTTGTGCCGAACCAAAGTTGAGGCCTCTTAGTATTCCATCAATGGATCCGTTTTGTTGGCTGTAGAATGGTAGGACACTCGGCATCCCCATCTTCCCAGCTGTCGTGTTTCACAAAACATTTCATCAAAAAAGACTCTTAGGAGGATCATATGAAGCAATATGCTGCAATTTCGGATGTGCTGTATTACTATTGGCCTGAGAGGTTTTGACACTTGAGAGTCGAGACCTTGTTCATTACTAGGATCGGGTTAGCAGTAGAGTGGGCATGGGCAGATTCAAATTGAAGCTGCCGGAGTTGGGTAACTCAGAGAAACAAAACTAGTACTTGTACGGGTTTTGGCAAGACAATGATGGGTTTTCAATTCCAACAAGAAATATGCAGTCCAATTCTCAAGAAAGCTGAATCAAATCAAATCAGAAAAATGCTCAACACAGATTACTTGAAAATTGAGAAGAAATTGAAGTCCAAGAAACAGAGCATCACATACGAAATCAAGAAAGAAAGAAAGAAAGGAGACGGAGCGAGAGTAGTAAGATTTACCGAGAAGATGAGGAATGAGGCTCGCATCAGAAGAACCGTTGCAGGAATACAAGGAGAGAAAGCTGTGAACGAGTGGGTAAAACAGCGTGTTGTCTCCGCAGTCGACAGAGGAATCCCCAAGAATGTAGAATGCAGGGGGCGCATTTGGGGGATAATTCTGCACTGCCGAAACCTCAGGCAATTTCCCGTGAGCTGTAACGACGAAACCCATCACTGAGAGGGCAAGAAGATGAACCAGAATCGACCCTTTTGGCGGCTTCGCGCTATCCAACCCCGTCATCTTTGCTTTGTTCCTTGTGCTCAACGTCCCGCTCATCTTCTGCGCTGCTTAAATTCTTGAATTGAACTGAATTGTTGCCTCTGTAAAAATCTATAAGTTGAGTTGAGAAAACGAGTGTTGATGGTGTGTAGGTGGACAAGGATAAGCAAATGAGGGATAGGTTAGGCGATAGGCATGAAATACATGCCCAGAGAAAAGGGAGGTCAGCTGCCCATGTTTTTCTGGTGCAGGCACTGGGTTTTTACTTTTTGTCAAAATTTACAGACGCACAAGATTTCTTGAATTATTATCTTTGTATTGTTTCCCCTTAACTTTGTCAATTATACATCGTTCTTAGTTGTTTGAATAAAATGTTGGATATACTTGGTTGTTAGAAAAAAATGCATTCATTTAGAAAGTAATTGGGTTTTTGTCACACCCTAGCTTTCTAGGGCATTTTTAACATTTGATCAGTCATGACTTTCCTCCGTTAACCATCCTAACGGTCAGATTGTACTTGTATTAAATACATATGTTTATATGAATATATCTGACCGTCAAATAGCAATTGTATTAAATACATGTAACTATTGTAGTCAAATCCTTTATTTGCATCTAATTTTACATTTTCATGAAATATTAATTGCATTAAATATATGTAAGTATTGTCAGCAGCTTCATGAATATGAGCTTTATTTCAATGAGAGAAATATAAATTTAGTATCTCATTTACTTTTCCCTTTATCTAATGTGATTCATCTCCAAAATATACAGTCAAGAATTTAAATTTCCATTTTCTTAGCTAAGATGAATATTTTAAATCACGTACACGGAAGAGTTTTTCAACCAAATAAAATGGCGCCTCTTCTCAAACATTTTCCATCCTTGATTGATAGTGCTCTTAATTGTATAGAAATTCTCCTTGCACATTTTTCTTCAAAAGTGAAAGGCTGAGATTTACCCACACACATGAAGAAGAAAAAAAAAAAAAAAGTTTCGGGCGAGCAAAGATCCTTAGAGCAAGTCCAGTCGTTACCCAAAAGGCAGACGAAAGGGCTGCCAAATTGCTCTTTTGCCCAAAAATTACTTCCACGGTTCCATCGATCCATTTTGTGAAGGGCAATTCGTGGGCCACATGCCCAGCCAAAAGCCTAAACAATTTGAGCCAGGCTTCCGTCTCAAATCGGTGGGCCAACATATTATGACGTCATCCATGTGCTTCCTTTTTTTTTTGTCAGGCGCATGTAAACTACACACATATTCAGCGGGTGGGATAACATCTTCTGAAGCTGCATGTCCAAATATTGTGCCAATTGCTGACTAACGTGGTGAGATGAGAGTTGTTAGATTTTCAATGCTTTCATGATTTGCACAGTTGGATTTCCAACGGTAAAAAAAATTTGGAAAAGTTTTGATGTGCCTTGTGGCACTTTAAAGGCTATCAAATTCAATAATAAAAAAAATCTAACAGTCAAAATTAATCTAACCATTAAATATGAAAACAATGGAAAACCAAAAAATAAAAAAATTAGGAAGAAATTATTTATTTTTATTGTATAAATATTCAACCATTTTCTACATTCACCTTTTATTTTTAATTAATTATGTTTGTTTGTAATGCTGTACTTTACTTTGTATTTAAAATCAAATTATCGGAGTTTAACATGAAGTTTTATTTTCAAAGAACAAACTTACAAAATAAAGACTTAAACACACTTACAAAGCATAAAAAATAAACACAAGGATTACTCCAACAGGTACGGGGCCTGTTGATTAAGAATGCTTCCTTAGCATGTTGCTTTGTTGGTACTTTTTCATTTAACTTTGAAATTTTATTTTGTATAATACAAGCTTTTAAGTTAGCTAGGACTAGCCTAGGCAACTGTGCTTGGCATGGTAGGTCGTGCAGGGTCTCTAGGTTCAACACGGGCTCGGAACGGGCCTATATGAGTTTTTATTTAGTATTACAGATAATGAACATCATTGATCAGTTTTTTAGATTTCTTTTAGCATTTTTTAATTCATTTTGAGGTAAATCTTTAGTTTTAAGTTTTTAATTAGCAAAAATTGCTCACACGATGCTGCAAGTTTAAAACCGTAAAAACATATTGAAATCTAAATAAAGATACAATAGATAATATTATTTAAATATATGTGGAAATCTATTTACAACCTTATTTATAATAAACAAATAGCTATCCAAGGATGGAGGTCACTTCAATCCAGGGCCGGTCTAGAGATTTTTGAGGCCCGGTGCGACGTAAAAAAATGTACCCTCACTTTATATAAGAAAATTATTTGTTTTCACACGTAAGATATCGATAAAATTATACTTAGAAAAACACTTTAAACTTAATAATTTAGAAACAAGGAAAAACTAATTTATTTTGTATCGTGAGAAGGAACAAAAAAACTCTAGGTTTACAAGTAGATAGATATGAGTTTTCTTTTCCATTTGAACTTTTAAAGTGTTTTTGTATAAATTGTGAGGTGTTTTTTCTTATTTACTAATATCACATCCTGGCCCGGGGTGGATCACTTCCCGGGCCTGCTCCACCATCTAGCACGATATTGTCCGCTTTGAGCTTACCATTCCCTCACGGTTTTGTTTTTGGGAACTCACGAGCAACTTCCCAGTGGGTCACCCATCATGGGATTGCTCAAGCCCCCTTCTTGCTTAACTTCGGAGTTCCCATGGAACCCGAAGCCAGTGAGCTCCCAAAAGGCCTCGTGCTAGGTAAGGATGGGAATATACATATAAGGATCACTCCCCTGGGTTATGTGGGATGTTACAATCCACCCCCCTTAGGGGCCCGACGTCCTCGTCGGCACACTTCCAGCCAGGGATTGGCTCTGATACCAAATTGTCACATCCCGGCCCGAGGCGGATCACTTCCCGAGCCCGCTCCACCACCGTAGCACGATATTGTCCGCTTTGGGCTTACCATTCCTTCACGGTTTTGTTTTTGGGAACTCACGAGCAACTTCCCAGTGGGTCACCCATCATGGGATTGCTCAAGCCCCATTCTCACTTAACTTCGGAGTTCTCATGGAACCCGAAGCCAGTGAGCTCCCAAAAGGCCTCGTGCTAGCTAAGGATGGGAATATACATATAAGGATCACTCCCCTGGACAATGTGGGCCCGCTCCACCACCGTAGCACGATATTGTCCGCTTTGGGCTTACCATTCCCTCACGGTTTTGTGTTTGGGAACTCACGAGCAACGTCCCAATGGGTCACCCATCATGGGATTGCTCTAGCCCCCTTTTCGCTTAATTTCGGAGTTCCTACGGAACCCGAAGCCAGTGAGCTCCCAAAAGGCCTCGTGCTAGGTAGGGATGGGAATATACATTTAAGGATCACTCCCCTGGGCGATGTGGGATCTTACAATCCACCCCCCTTAGGGGACCGACGTCCTCGTCGGCAAACTCGCGACCAGGGTTAGGCTCTGATACCAAATTGTCACATCCCCGCCCGGGGTGGATCACTTCCCGGGCCCGCTCCACCACCGTAGCACGATATTGTCCACTTTGGGCTTACCATTCCCTCACGGTTTTGTTTTTGGGAACTGACGAGCAACTTCCCAGTGGGTCACCTATCATGGGATTGCTCAAGCCCCCTTCTTGCTTAACTTCGGAGTTCCGATGGAACCCGAAGCCAGTGAGCTCCCAAAAGGCCTCGCACTAGGTAAGAATGGGAATATACATATAAGGATCACTCCCCTGGGTGATATGGGATTTTACAACTAACCTTGTCAATGTGGGACTAAAAAAATAATGATATTTTTGAGTCTTTAATTGATATGTAGAAGTAATAAATTGGTACTAAATTAAACTTTTTGATGACACGTTATATGGATTTGTAAAATTTGGTCTACGCATTACTCTTTGTAGAAGATTAGGAACAAATGTTTAAAAATAACAACCCACATAGCTACTAGCTATTAATTAAAAATAAATTAACAACCAAACAAAAATTCGTAAACATTGAAAAGAATAAACATACAGTTAGCATTTCGTACTTAGGATATCTCATTAATTTTAAACAACAAAAACCATTGATTCTAATTAAATTTCTTGATCATTTAACCAAATTTTATATATTTATACTCTTATGAAACGAAATTTGTAAAAATTGAAAAACAAATAAACACACCGTGTTTTGAACCCAAGACCTCCTCGTTAATTTCAAATGACAAAACCACCAGTCCTAGTTAAACTTCTTTGCCATTGAACCAAATTTTATAAATTTATACTCTTATGAAAACATATATAAATATAGCGCCCTAATAATTTTGGTGTCCCCAATTATTTTGAACCTCGGACGGTCGTCCTGCCCACACTAGACTTGGGCCGGCCCTGCTTAAATCCCCCATAGAAAGCCTTTGACCAAGGGTTAGCCATATGACGAGCATCCCTCTTTTGCTCTCTAACCACGAGAGACATCGACGTAAGCCTCATTTTGTCTGGAGGATTGAATTATAATGGGCAATTTACTATTTCAAGACATTGAAAGTGGAGGCAAAAGATTTATCCTTTCTAGTCCTACTATTTTCGGTTTCATTCCATCTTCTAACCTTCAAGCGCGACACAAATTTTCGTCAACAAACTTTAAAAATAGCAAAATTTAAGTAGAGAATCTGAAAATTTTCCAAAAATGGACTACGATCATCCAAAACCAAAGTCAAATTATTTTTTCTCGGTCAAAGATAATTTTTATTACCAACACAAACTAAATTATACAACTGGAGGTCCATACACAAGTAAAGCACAAAGCATAATAATGGACCTCCTTAGCAGAAAAAAAAACCCAATCCAACACAAGGTTTGGAGCCCAATAAAGTCGCAAAAAGCGACGGAAAGAGGTGGTTGCACATCGGACAGTTGGGGGATGGAGGGATGAGAAATGGGGCTTTCCGATCTTGGCCTAGGGGCAGTTAAATCAAAGGCAAGGAGGTTTGGGGGAATGAAGAAAATTGGGCCGGAGAACGTGGCCGATATTAGGCGGATAAAGATGGAAGAAAAGGAAAGCAAGAAAGAAAAGGGGCTGCCACCAACCCTTGCCAAGGCGAGGGCCTGGCTAAATTACTTGACGAAATTTGAAAGCTCACACATAGTGAGACACTCACAAAACGGAGAGAAAGGCTCTCGCGAGGAGAGAAAAAAACAGGCAGCTTAGTTTGATTCACAATATGTCAACTATTTTAGGTTGGCACATTTTGTTTCTGAGAAAACTTGTAATTTGATAAAATAAGACATGCAACGTTTCCACAAAAGTATTACCTTTCCTGGTCATATAAAAGATGAATCATGCTATGATAAAGGTTTTAAAAAGCGCTAAGCAATAGTCGGACGGCACGCTAGGACCTAGTCCCCGCCCAGATGGATTTAAGTAAATGTATTATATATTGTATAAATAAGTGCTTATTTATACTTAAAAAACATACATAATTGTATTGGAATGCATAAATTGCAACATGTAATGACATATAAATTATAAAGTATTAGAAAATATTAAAAACAACGCCTAGAGACTAATCGGGGTGGTGACCTAGCGCCTAGCACCTAGGCGGAGATTTTTAAAACAGTGGCTATGATAAGAGTTGATGCAAGTTTTGCAGTGACAAAATGTTATCACATGAGCGTCGTCACGGATGAGAAGTCATTCGGGTAAGAATGATGAACTGTACGTACATCCTTGTCTACTATGCTTATTATTAATAAAATTCATGACCACATATAACGACACGACTTGCACAAGAAAGACAGTCTTGTGCAAGTCATGTCGTTATATGGGGATCCATAATGTATGACATACACTGTCACGTAAAATGCAATCACTGAGCGAAACATCGTGCAAATTTTTACATGAAAGTGCCTCTGTCACTTCATCAACAGTCAACAGAGATTTTAAGCCAAAGTAATGGTAAGTTTGTCCCCTCCACACACTAACATCACTTACTCGGTATAACGGAAGAAATCTCCGTATGATTGAGAGCCAAAATTCAAGTCTCAAAAGCTTTCAACACTATACTTAAACCAACACGTATAAAGTTTATCTAACAACGAACAATTTAAATCCAATTGCAGAATGAGAAATCTACAATTAGTCTGCTCACCTGCTTAAACCATAAATTGTATTCTATTGTTAAATAAACATCCTAACAAAGGAAAAAAAGTAGTAAAGTTTAGAAGCATACAATACAAGGTAACTGTTATCTGCTACTACGACTTCAGCTTGCTGCTCAATGCACGTTTACTGTGCCAACCACTCCTGTCACCAGTGACTTGATTCTTCTTGGCTGCAACTAAACATTGATCATTCCTACTGGTTTTGCTGATATTCTCTAAGTGGAGCTTACGCCGCCTCATCCTATTCTCCAACCGTATTGCTCTTGAAGCACGAACCCTCCGCTCAATCTCCAAAGCTTCTGTGAAGTTCCATATTCTAACAATACCTTCCTCACCTCCACATACAATACGATCAGCACCAATGTCCACTGACATAAGATTTTTCCCAAAACCATGTAACATCCTCTGTGGGGGTTCCACAGTGCTTGGGACCACATGCTTAACACATGAGAAACTCTTATCTGAAGCACGCCTTTTAGTCCTTAGAAGCTTTCTTACATCAATTAGCGAAAGTTTACCATCAGCAGAAGCAGAAACAAGCCATGGAAATTCAAATGCAAGGGAATAGACACGGCCTGAGTGAGGAACCCATGTGGCAACAAGTACTGGATTAGTCTCGAGATCATGACTAGTGATTTCATACATGTGTATTGCACCGTCATCCCCTCCAGTAAATAGAAAATCCCCTGTGAGGTTTCGTGCCAAAGAATAGGTGTTACCAACATGAGCTTTATGAATAATGGTCATCAGTCTGCCGCTACTAGTATCCCAAATATAAACATCTGAACCCGATGCGCTAGCAATTGTAAGATCACGAGGCACAAGTTCCCACACCCAATCACTATGCCTCAAAACCTTTACACACTTTAGTGAAAATCGATCCCATACACGAACAGTCATGTCCCAGGAACCACTATAAATCCTAGTCAGATCCAAAGCAAGAGAAGTTATGGGCCCCTCATGGTCCCATAGCCGAAACTCGGCATTCTGGCTTTGAGAACCCTTAATATCAAACAAGTGTGGAAAGCCCTCCACTGCCCTCCAACACTGGATAAACCCATCAGTACCACCAGCAACCAGGAGTTTTGTATCTCCAGCAACTGCACGCATGGTGCAACCAAGAGATCTTGAAGAAGCAATCAACAATCCTTCTTCCATCTTCCACATTTTTACAGTTTGGTCATACCCAGCAGTAAATATGAGCTTTGCGGAAACCAAAAGGAAAACTGTTCGAACAGCTTCAGTATGGCCATACATAACATCAATGCTATAGCGTCCCATAAAGGTCTTACTCCTAAACTCCCTTTCAACAAAAAACTCCTTCCATGATGTCTCGTCAGAGACTCCTGCTCCCAAAGGTGTTGGAAGAGTTGAAGTTCCCCACCTCTCACAATAAAAATCCTTCCAAACATGGTGCTCAGACGCAAGCTTACAGAGATAAGCTGATACGCACGAAACTATGCCTAGCTCTTTTGGGTCAAGGAAATTCAGAATTTCGGATAACAAAGCTGGAGGAAGGTCGGTGATTGTTCTACGAGAATGAGGAACGACATCACTAGAAAAAAATTGTTTCGAACCACAAATATCGGAGTTTGGCTTCTTGGTTGGTGTGGGTTTTTGAATTGAAGTTTTCCCCTTTTCAGTATTGGAATCTAATGGTTGTTCTGAAATGCCAAAGTTTTCAGCTTCCGGGCTAGAATTGAATTGATTCGATTCAGTTTTCCGTCGATACGAATTGTCTACAGAGTCACACAAATTCTTAGAAACCTCAGTAGTCAATTGGCATTCAAATTCCATAAAAAGATATGGCCCTGACCTTGAATTTTAGGAAACTCTCTTAACCCCCAACACCTCCAATTACACAAACCCCGAAATCAAAATCTATAATTAATCAGAGACGAACCCTAATATCCAAAATCGATATCCTGCAAAAGAAAAAAAAATCCCTAAAAGTTGGAGAGTGAACCCTACAAATCAAAACTGGAATAATACAAAATCGAAACAATGAATAAAACATATGGAATAAGAAGGGGCAGAATTGAACAAAATCAAAGACGGAATATGATAAACAGAAGATTATTGGATCCAATTGAGACCCACAAGATCAAATCATGAAAATAATTACCAAAAAAAAAAAAAAAAAAAAAAAAAAAAAAAAAAAAAAAGCTGAGAGATTGGGAATTCAATAAATGTTGAGTTTCGAAAGTACCTTGGAGGAGCACGCAGGTATGAAAAATTCACAGGAAAGAAGAAGGAAGGGAAAGCTTTGGGTTTGGAGGGGACAGGGAAAACGAGAGGAAAAGAATAGGGTTATGGATGGTTGAAACACGAGGGGATTGATAATTTAGGGACCGTAGGATTTGCGGAGAGATGAGCGGTTGGGATGAGGGCTGTCAACATTTCCGTAATAAGACCGACCGTACGGATCCGTGTGCTTAATAGGATCCACCGATTCACTCCAGACCCGGCTTTATAGCATGATTAGCATCTTCACGGGATATTGTCAAAGGAGAAAAATATTGAAAAGGAAGACCTAATATTATTCATATTTGTTGTTTCTTTAGTTTTCTACTAGAAAAATTTTGGCTTCATCTTTTGTTAATTAAGTATCAAACTCGTAATTTAAGTAAGAATATATTTATTTTATGTGGGCTTGAGTTGCTGGCCACCTCATTTGTAAAAGAAATTTTTCATTGTGCTAAAAACATGGTCCAAAACGATTGATTGAAAATGAGAGATCTAGTTAGTGTATCGAGCCATGTTACGTCAATTTGAAAAATCTCTCATAATACAAAGGAGTCGCATCAACATAACTAAAGGTCATATTAAAGCCAATACAATCATACAAAAAGTTCGAGTTTGTTTGAATGTGCTTTTGGGAAAGTCAAAGTGCCCCCTAAGAAGTAAAAGCATTGCAGTTTAAAGGGGGTGTATTCAATTGATATTTTGAGGGATTTTAATTATTTTAATGAATCTAGGGGTATTCAATTAGGATTTTAAGTGAATCTCTGAAATTCAAGTTGTATTCAATTAAAATTTTAAGATAGTTTATTAAAATATTTAGAAATTCATGTGTATTCAATTAGGATTTTTAAGAAGTTTATAACATTCTAGATGTATTCAATTAGAAATTGATTTTAAAGAATTTGAGAAAGTTGATGAATTAAAGGGAATTGGAGAGATTTCGTAGTGTATTTTAAGCATCCACAAATCTCACATCTCCCCATGAGATTTTGAGGGAATTGAATCAAAATTTTATATGGAATCTTTACAAATCAATTAAACTCCATAAAAATCCATTAAAGCCTCTTAAATTCTCAATTGAATACACTCCCGTAAATTATGGTATTTTGGCAAAATTTTTAAAATTGCTTTAAGTTTAAAGTAGAAGTACTTAGAGTGGTTTTTTTTTTCTTTTTTTTTTTAAACAACTTTTCTGCTCTAACATTTCTGGCCTAAAATTTTAGCCCCAGATTATTAAAGAATGAATTTAGGCTAATTTTTTTTAAAAATTAACTTAAAAAAATTATGTAGACTATCCTAAATTAATTTTATGAACATTTTAACCTAAAAATATTTAAATTCTGATAAATATTGAAAAATTACTAAACCGACACAAGAAACTCATGAAACATGCACTACATAAGAATATGAAACACATGATAGAGATGTATAAACACAAGACAAATGAGCAAACACATGGTTTTGGAAGATGGTAGAAAGAAAAATTGGAAGAATTGTAGGAGAAAAGTGAGTTTTGTGTGGATGTTTCAACAAATATATAGGTATTTATAGAGTTTTTGGGTGAATTTTGAGTTAAATAATTTTTTATAATTATTTTAACTGTTGAATTTAAATATGGGTTGTTAGATCTTTTTTTTTTTTTTTTTTTTACCGTTAGATTTGATCATATTTGATTTCGGTCGTTGAATTCAATAAATTTATAAATATAAAACAAAAATATTAATTAAATTAAATGTGGACCATTGGATAACCAACAATTATTTGAATGTGAGCCGCTGATCAACCAAAAGAGCCATTGGGTTCAATTTTATTGGCAGACAAGTGGGAGACACACCCATGTGGATGGGGGCTCCACTACTAATCTTGGCCTATATCTGTTTTTTTTTTTTTTTTTTTTTTTTTTTTTTTTTAAGTTTTAGGTTTTATATCCAAATTAAAACTTGGTTGGAATAGATTGGGAGAGAATAGAAGGGGAATTATAGGTTTTAGGCCATGAAGTTGGCCTTAACGCGCCGCCAACAAAAAATGATGAATTGTCGCACAACTTTAGCGTCGTGTGAGAGAATTGTTAACTGTCATAGACCTATTGTGTCCTTTGTTTTCAAAAAACAAATTGTCACTATATATTTTCAATTAATTAGGTATCGTTTTATTAATGATTTTATTTATTTTTTTATTGAACTTTTATCAACACAAGTTGTATGTTACTTATATACAAACATAAAAAAAATAAAAAAAAATAAAAAAAAGGACTGATGCAAACTTTTAATTTGGAGAAAACAAAGTCCTTAACTTATCATTACTGAAAACTTATTTTTTTGGATTTGGCACAAGTGCTACTGACAAAAAACGCTAGAGAGTAAAATTGCTTTGTAGAGTAGCAATTCTTAACGAGTCCTTCATATTGTTGGATTATTTTATAATTCTACGGAAAATAAATAAGGGTGTATTAAAAATAAAATGAATAATTGTCAAAAATATTTTTATTGGGTAATTTACCATGGGCCATCAAATTGCCACCACTGTCGCCCATATTCATATGATATATTTGTAGCCAAGCCAACTTTGAAGGAAAGCAAATGAGATAGTGAAGAGGAAAGGTGTTGCCCATCGTTTTTTGAGGCTAGATGTAGCCTAATTTTTGGACTAGATGTATTCTAATTTTTTGCTATTCAATAAAGGAAGTTGCTAGCTCAAGTAGTGGATCTAGTCCTATTTTCTGGCTCATTAAGGAAGAAATTTCTCACTAGGGCTTTAAATATAGTAGCATATAGCTCCTATTGGGATGCTCTTAGGGCTTTTTTTACCTGTGAGTGTGACTTAGGATTTGGGGAGCACTAAGCAAATGGAATGGAGGCCATACCAACAATTTTTATGACAAAATTGAGTGATGGGTTTTGAGGGTTTGAGGGTGCAGGAAGAGGAAGGAAGGATGTCACTGTTGGAAGTATGCCCACAAAGCCACTCATTTGATGTAATAGCTTTTTGGAATACTTATTGTGTTAAACTTTTATATGTTTAATAGAAGGGCAAAGCTTATTGTTAATCACTATTTATAGTATCTTGTGTTTAAGCAATAAGGGAATCCAAGGAATGTATTTGATCTAAGAGACAAGTGATTTAAGTTAGTTAAATTGACGAGACCTTTCTCTTATGTTCATTCCTAAAACGTTCCTAGCCATAGGATTGCCAATTGGGCATTGACAATCCGCTAAGGTTAGTATGTGTTATGTCGACTCAAAGCGTGAGTATGAACTAGTCTCAAGTCATTTGGTGTTGGACACTAAGGCAAACACATAGGTGCTCGAAAGAGTAATCGAGTACACTGAACTACGATCAAACAAGAGTTCGAACATACATGTCATGTAAGAACTCAATAGTTGCAATATGCAAAGTAGTCCTTTGACCTGAGGCATCATTGATGTCTAATGGTTAGGTCCTTGATCTTTGATTATGTCAACGGCATTCCATTGGAGTGTCCACGGCATTGTTGGGGTCAAGCTATCTAGTCATGTAGGCATATGAATGTACAACAAGGGATCTCTAACCTTCCATGATGGAAGGAGAATACTCTAAGATATGATTCGAGAGTCTTTGGCCAAAGCATATGAATATGACTAAGGAAGATGTTCCAAATCTTATTCGATTGAATCATATAAAGAAGTATCACATTGGATAGTAGACATGAAACAAACTATCACTCAAACAATGTGATTAAGAGTATTGTATTAGAGAAGGACCGTATTGCATTGTAGTTGTAACTGGATAGGTTCTCCAACCACTTCTACTTAGCTTGGGTAACCATGACATGCTGCTAGGCGTCACCCATGGTTTGTGGAAGCCCTAAAGATTAGCAAACACTAATTTAAGGGAGAATTGAAATGTGGTTTCAATTCACAATCGATAGTTAAGAGTAACATCGCCCACTGCCTCGCTAATTGGAACCTAATGGATCGTACACCGAGTAAAGATATAAGTGAAGAAATTATATGAAATGGATATGCAATTAAATGGTTTAATTGAAGAATGGTCAAGATTAATTAAATAGTTAATTAATTATACGAAACGTTCGTATTGGGCGTTTAAGTTAGTTTTGGGCTTCGGGGCACAAAAACGTTTTGGGCCACAAGGCCCATTATGTTTAAGTTGTATGACAACTAAAACAAAATGGGCAATTAAGCCCAATAACAACTAATGGCCGGCCATAACCTTAAGGGTAGTGAACTTGGCTTAATTGCAAGTTTGCCACTCCATTGTGAGGTGGTATAAATACATCTTTATAGCCATTTCACCTTAAGGGGTTTTCTAATTGAATTTGGGTGAAACCTAATTCTCTCATTACCTTAGGTGAGGAACATCTAGCAATCTTTCTTACCTAAGTCATCCATTTCATCTTCACACAACATCTTTGGTGTGGAGACTTAGAGACACTAAACTTTTGGTGTTTTGGAGAACAAATCCTCAAATCCTCAAAGAAGAAAAGGAGCACTAAAAGGGAGGAAATCACAAGGAAGATTCAAGGAGCAAGGAGGTGACTTGAAGGCCCTCCACTTGGGTGAATCCCTTGTGTAATCAAGGATGAGCTTCAAGGGTAAAGAATCTCTAAATTCTTATTCTCTTTAATTTTGTTAAAGAGTCTTATGGTTCACCATATACTAGGCTTTGAAAGTCATGGGTTTTATGAATTGTTTTTGAATGCATGCCTACTTTAAAGAGTTATTAGTTTGCATATGTATTCAAATGTTCTTACATGTTCTTAGCTAGGACAAAATTTTTCCTTCAAGTGGTATCAAGAGCCTAGGCCTAGTTTATGGTGGATCCTTTTGGGTTTTGTGATTTTTCATATTTTGTGATTTAAGTGTTGTAAATGTTACAAGCTTTGTTCTTGCTTTGAATATAAATTTTACTTGAAAATTTAGCATCTCAAATGTTGTAGATGTATTTCATTAAAGCATGAATAATGGAACTAAAAGTTGGTGCCAAGTGTTTTGGGAATTTCGGCCAAATCCAAAGGGTGATTTTTTGGGTTCATGTTAGGCTTGTTAAAATGGTTTTAAAGTGCTTTTTGGAACCCCTAAGTACCCTAGGATAATAACCCTCTTTTGAGTTGTGAAAATTTGAGTTTTGATGAAAGAAAACATCCATGGAGCTATTATGAGTTTTCATGTATGTTCTTCATATTTCTTGAAGTTCTTATCAAGAACAAAAAGTTTTGAAGTTTTGATTCAAAAGTTTTATGTTTTACATAAAGTTTTGAATATTAGTTGATGGGTGATGATTATGTCAAAGATATATTTTTTGAATAATAGTTAATGGATGATGTTTGTTGGTAAGAAATGATTAAATGGTTTTAATTATATCAAAGGTATATTTTCTTTTCAAACCATCCCCACCATCTTTAATCTCACCCACCAAAATCCACTTACAAAATTTTATTGTATCAAAAACTCAATATATCTATGAATGGCCGGCCACCCCTCTAGTGGGGGGCTTTTGTGCAATTAAATAAAGTTTTGATACTTTTGTGTATTTGTATTATGGCCCAAAAGTTTGTGTATTTGCAAAATGGCCCAAATAGAATGAGAACAAAAATTGTTTTGTCTCTTTAATGAGAATTGGATTTTCATTATATTTAGTTCCATTTAAATCAATTCTATGGATCCAAAAACCAATTGTTTAAAGTTGCTTTCTTAGTTAATTTAGTTAATTGAGAAAAGGGTGATTATGAACCAAAGGCCTCGATAATTGAGCTATGTGATTGGCCGATTTACATTATGAATGCTTGGGTTTTAAGTAATGTAGATATGAATGTAATTTGATTAGTTCAAGTTGTTGTAAAGGGCATAAGCCCATTATTTGTGTTGTAAAAGGGCATAAGCCCTTCTTATTATTTCATGTATTCCTCTTTGATTATATGTATGCAAATTGGAATAGTTGGGTCCAACGCCCAATAGGAAATAACGGTTTAATTGGATTAAACGCGTAACTAAAATCAACAACTATCTACCTTAAACCCAAGGTCCAACACAAGGCTCGTGTTGGATCAAATCAAACGGTTCATAATCATCCTAAAGCCTAATATGACTATATAGTCCATATGAGGATGCAATGCGTTCGTTAGTAGTTCCATATAGTCTCGCTTGTTTCAACGAAACAGTGGGAGTATTATATGCTACTAAATCATATTAACTTGGACCAATAGTTATGATAGGGCCATGTTCTTTTAATATGATTAAAATGTTTTGATGTAGCCCAAAACTACTCCCTCAAACGAATATTAAAGTTGATAAACGAGAGATGTTTTGAACATTTCTTCGTAGGCCTTCCACCGTGGTGGGCTCCAATCGTTTGTGACTTGTACACCGGCTTCACCCTATCATGGGGGAGTACAAAGTGCATGCTTACACTCAGGAGGAGTCCATAAACATATGATGAGGTAAGTGTAGGCAACGAGGATAGCCAACATCGTATCATCGTGAGGTTATTCTTGAACCCCTACATGAACTAAGCATGGTGGGAATAACTTAACTAAGTGCAATAATGCCAACATCGTATCATCGTGAGGCAACATTCTCTAGAGGCCAAACAAGATGGGTAATTACAAACGTTGTAAATGAGTAATGCGTTATTCTCTCATCATTATTTTTGCTAACCAACATCGTATCATCGTGAGGTGGGCTTGGTAATGGTGAGTCTCCCATACCCCGCTAAGAGTTCAATATAACTCTCGAATTCCATTGAGGGATGTGGAGTTTGCCAAAAATAGTGGGTGATACTATTTGATTCAAGACCCAATCAAGTAGATTAATCAACAATCTAATACGATTTCTGTTATGTTATGTAGTTAACGACATGCCTAAAATACTACCCACCATTATACTTGACAAAATGGCCCAAGACTTTTTCCTTGCATATCTCTCGGATGATTTCACTAAGTTTATTGTAAACTATAAAGTGAATAGATTCGATCATACTTTTAACGAGATGATTGACATGTGCTGTAAATTTGAAAGATGTTTCAAAAAGGACAGTGGGAGTAAGAATGCAAAAACAAGGAAAAGGTTTCTTAAGAAGAAGGCAAAGAAATCCAAAGGAACATGCTTTCATTGTGGAAGGGATGAACGTTGGAAGAAGAAATACAGGGTGCGCATTGCGAGCCTTATGACACGAACTTTTGAAGAGACTATTTCGGTCATAGAAAGTGCTTTTACAGTGAGCTCCAATTCCTGGATATTTGATTCAGGCGCTAGTCAACATATCTGTAATACGATGCAGGGACTAGTAGGGAGCAAGACACTGCGCAATGGGGAGATAGTTGTGCGAGTTGGGAACGGCGCCAAAATCTCTGCAAAAGCAATAGGCACCTATATGCTTAACCTACCCTCTGGGGAAGTCCTGGAACTTAAAAATTGTTTATATTTTCCTTCATGTATAAAGAATTTGATTTCTATCTCTAAGCTTTTACGAGATGGGCACTCAGTATTGTTTGACAAAATGAGTTGCACTTTATACTTGAACGGTCGTATTATCTCTCATGGTAATATGATAGAGGGACTTTTTCACCTAGAGACGAATAGTGGGATGCACTGTATTGAAAGCGGGAATACCTCAAAACCCAAAAGGGCTAGAGAAGAAGTTAACCAAGAAAGGATGTGGCATCTTAAACTTGGACATGTGAACCTTGAAAAGATTCGCAAGATGTCGAAAGACGGATATATCCACCCATTAGGTAATGACCAGATGGGTACTTGTGAATGCTGTTTGAAAGGGAAGATGACCAAATCTCCATTCACTGGGAAAGGAGAGCGTGCCACTGAAATTCTAGGGTTAATCCACACTGACGTATGTGGACCTATGTCTACTACGTCGAGAGGAGGCTTCTCCTACTATATCACATTCACCGACGATCACTCTCGGTTTGGCTATGTGTATCTTATGAAGTACAAGTCAGAATCCTTTGAAAGGTTCAAAGAATTCAAGAATGAAGTTGAGAAGCAAACTGGGAAACAGATAAAGATCCTAAGATCAGATCGAGGGGGTGAATATCTGAGTAATGAATTCCTAGATTATCTCAAAGAGTGTGGAATAAAATCACAGTGGACTCCACCGGGAACTCCACAACTTAATGGAGTTTCTGAAAGGAGAAATCGAACCTTGATGAACATGGTTCGTTCTATGATGAGTTCCGCTGATCTACCAGTAACATTCTGGGGATACGCTCTATATACAGCAGCTTACTTGCTTAATAGAGTACCTTCCAAATCAGTTTCACAAACGCCCTATGAGATATGGCATGGAAGAAAGCCAAGTCTTAATCACATTAAGATTTGGGGTTGTGAAGCATATGTCAAGAAGCTTGAAGCTACTAAGCTTGAAGCGAGATCAGAAAGGTGCTATTTTGTGGGATATCCTAGAGAAACTATGGGATATGAGTTCTACCATCCTGACGACCAGAAAGTCTTTGTCGCCAGAACTGCTAAGTTTCTAGAGGACGAATTTGTTCTCAAAGAAACTATAAGTAAAACGATGGAAATTAATGAGATTAATGATGAACCACAAACAAGCACTCGACATGTTGACAACCCTGTTCCTGAACCCCTAGCTCCACGTAGATCTGAACGGGTCAATAAGCCACCTAGGAGGTATGGCTTAGACAATGACTTTGCGGAATTGCACCTTCTAGGTGACAATGACACAAAGGAGGACCCTAGAGACTACAATGAAGCAATGTTCGACATTGATTCAAAGAGATGGCAAGAGGCCATGAAATCCGAGATGGATTCCATGTATCAAAATCAAGTCTGGACTCTTGTAGACCCTCCAGAAGGTATAGTACCTGTTGGAAATAAATGGGTATTCAAGAGGAAGATAGGCGTTGATGGGAACGTGGAGACTTATAAGGCTAGACTAGTAGCCAAGGGTTACAGGCAACGAGAAGGGATTGACTATGAAGAAACTTTCTCTCCTGTAGCCATGATTAAGTCCATTCGGATTTTACTTGCTATAGCTGCGTACCATGATTATGAAATCTGGCAAATGGACGTGAAGACAGCCTTTCTGAACGGCTACCTAGAGGAAGAGCTTTATATGGCTCAACCCGAAGGTTTCGTGTCCAAGTCTGAAAAGACTAAGGTATGCAAGCTTCAGAGGTCCATTTATGGACTTAAGCAAGCCTCCAGGAGCTGGAACATTCGTTTTGATACTGAAATCAAATCGTTTGGTTTTACTCAAAACGAAGACGACAATTGTGTTTATCAAAAAGTCGTTGGGGAAGCAGTTGTATTCCTAGTGTTATATGTAGATGACATATGGACAAGGCCTGATATCGCATATGCTGTGAGCATTACTAGTCGATATCAATCTAACCCAGGATCAGAACACTGGGCAGCTGTCAAGACGGTCCTTAAGTACTTAAGAAGAACTAAGGACATGTTCCTCGTTTATGGAGGAGCATCAGAGTTGCGAGTGGAAGGTTATACAGACGCAGATTTCCAATCTGACGTCGATGATAGAAGTTCCAACTCCGGATATGTATTCACTCTGAATGGTGGGGCTGTCAGCTGGAAAAGCAAGAAACAAAGTGTAATTGCTGATTCCACGACAGAGGCTGAATATGTCGCTGCAGCTGAAGCCGGCAAAGAAGCGTTCTGGATGCAAAAGTTCATCACTGAACTTGGAGTGGTTCCAACCATTACGTCACCAGTAACTTTGTACTGTGATAATAATGGGGCGATAGCTCAAGCCAAGGAACCTAGGGCACATCAAAAGAACAAGCATTTTGATAGGCGCTTCAATATCATTAGATGATATGCTGCCGAGGGGAAAGTAAACATCCTCAAAGTTGCTTCGGCCGATAACGTAGCAGATCCACTAACGAAGCCAATGTCTCAAATCCAACTTGACCGCCATATGGAAAAGATGGGTATTAGATACATGGGAGGATGGCTTTGAGTGCAAGTGGGAGATTGTTGGAAGTATGCCCACAAAGCCACTCATTTGATGTAATAGCTTTTTGGAATACTTATTGTGTTAAACTTTTATATGTTTAATAGAAGGGCAAAGCTTATTGTTAATCACTATTTATAGTATCTTGTGTTTAAGCAATAAGGGAATCCAAGGAATGTATTTGATCTAAGAGACAAGTGATTTAAGTTAGTTAAATTGACGAGACCTTTCTCTTATGTTCATTCCTAAAACGTTCCTAGCCATAGGATTGCCAATTGGGCATTGACAATCCGCTAAGGTTAGTATGTGTTATGTCGACTCAAAGCGTGAGTATGAACTAGTCTCAAGTCATTTGGTGTTGGACACTAAGGCAAACACATAGGTGCTCGAAAGAGTAATCGAGTACACTGAACTACGATCAAACAAGAGTTCGAACATACATGTCATGTAAGAACTCAATAGTTGCAATATGCAAAGTAGTCCTTTGACCTGAGGCATCATTGATGTCTAATGGTTAGGTCCTTGATCTTTGATTATGTCAACGGCATTCCATTGGAGTGTCCACGGCATTGTTGGGGTCAAGCTATCTAGTCATGTAGGCATATGAATGTACAACAAGGGATCTCTAACCTTCCATGATGGAAGGAGAATACTCTAAGATATGATTCGAGAGTCTTTGGCCAAAGCATATGAATATGACTAAGGAAGATGTTCCAAATCTTATTCGATTGAATCATATAAAGAAGTATCACATTGGATAGTAGACATGAAACAAACTATCACTCAAACAATGTGATTAAGAGTATTGTATTAGAGAAGGACCGTATTGCATTGTAGTTGTAACTGGATAGGTTCTCCAACCACTTCTACTTAGCTTGGGTAACCATGACATGCTGCTAGGCGTCACCCATGGTTTGTGGAAGCCCTAAAGATTAGCAAACACTAATTTAAGGGAGAATTGAAATGTGGTTTCAATTCACAATCGATAGTTAAGAGTAACATCGCCCACTGCCTCGCTAATTGGAACCTAATGGATTGTACACCGAGTAAAGATATAAGTGAAGAAATTATATGAAATGGATATGCAATTAAATGGTTTAATTGAAGAATGGTCAAGATTAATTAAATAGTTAATTAATTATACGAAACGTTCGTATTGGGCGTTTAAGTTAGTTTTGGGCTTCGGGGCACAAAAACGTTTTGGGCCACAAGGCCCATTATGTTTAAGTTGTATGACAACTAAAACAAAATGGGCAATTAAGCCCAATAACAACTAATGGCCGGCCATAACCTTAAGGGTAGTGAACTTGGCTTAATTGCAAGTTTGCCACTCCATTGTGAGGTGGTATAAATACATCTTTATAGCCATTTCACCTTAAGGGGTTTTCTAATTGAATTTGGGTGAAACCTAATTCTCTCATTACCTTAGGTGAGGAACATCTAGCAATCTTTCTTACCTAAGTCATCCATTTCATCTTCACACAACATCTTTGGTGTGGAGACTTAGAGACACTAAACTTTTGGTGTTTTGGAGAACAAATCCTCAAATCCTCAAAGAAGAAAAGGAGCACTAAAAGGGAGGAAATCACAAGGAAGATTCAAGGAGCAAGGAGGTGACTTGAAGGCCCTCCACTTGGGTGAATCCCTTGTGTAATCAAGGATGAGCTTCAAGGGTAAAGAATCTCTAAATTCTTATTCTCTTTAATTTTGTTAAAGAGTCTTATGGTTCACCATATACTAGGCTTTGAAAGTCATGGGTTTTATGAATTGTTTTTGAATGCATGCCTACTTTAAAGAGTTATTAGTTTGCATATGTATTCAAATGTTCTTACATGTTCTTAGCTAGGACAAAATTTTTCCTTCAGTCACGCCCCAATCCCAACATACGTCCAGAATTGACACGTGACGTCACCAAAAATTCGTATCTATCATATCTCACCTCCGGGATATGGGCAAGCACAACCCAATAATTGAATCACATAGTTATTTTTCGTATGCTTTATGGCTGCATCTAACCTCCCCGTTAGACTGCCTACGTACCCTAAACAGGGATCAAGCCATTCGTAGTTCATCATGCACAATAATTGACATATGACACAGTCCGATTAAGTCGATAGGTACAACATTTCTCAATCAATCAATAGAACTTGACAAGCATGAAAATACTAGACTCAGGGTTACATAACAACCTATCTGAAAATCATGATTTCCCCTCCATCAATATATAGGCCATTATGTCACAACATGATACCGCAATTCACAACATATATCATTTCAAAGAACCAACGATGTACAATACCATTCTCGAGCCACATTTATCGACAAGTCGAATCATAACAATAACAATGATATCCAACATAACAATCCCACATGACGATTAACATTTCCACTTCATCCATCACATAAATCATCACGTTTCCCACATAAATTCGCGTTTCATAGCGTGTAACATATTTAAGAATTAACAAAGTACATATTATTCTCTAGAAATATTAATCAACTAAAATACTCATGATAACTCCACTCATATCCAACGTCATTCCATAATCACATCAATCAATAATGTCAACCATCACATCATCAATAACACATACAACAAGTCGAAACGCAAGGCTAGAGCAACACAATTTAGTTGAAGACTACATCTTTGAAAAAGAGGATTTTGGACCACCCAACGGACCAAGGCTCCAAAGGGGATTCCGGACCGTCACTCAACAAAATCGAAACAGAACTCAGTTCCAATCCACCCAACCGAATTGAACGGAAGTCCAAGAAACATAATAACAGCTCGAAGGAACAAGACATGATTCAAGTTACCCCATTCACGAAACTCAACAAAACGAAGCAATATTGAGCAAAATCCACATCACAATGGGTAATCGGTCATTTACTAGACCTCACATCTCCCAAGCAATTCAATATGCGTTTCAATCACATGTCACAACCATTTCCAATACACAAGTCAAATCACATTCCACTTCATCATACTAATCACTATACTTCCAACATTATTTTTCAATACATAGCTTGTAACATATCAAGGAATCACGAAGTACAATATTAACATTTAATTACATTAATCAATCAGTGAGATAAAATATCATTTCACGAATTTAATTAAAGAACTCTACATAATTCCCAATTTGGGTTAAGAATAATAACATGGTAATTATAATTTATTTTCACAATATCTATTGTGGCCAATTCCCATCTACTCGAATTTAGGATTCTAAATCACCTTACGGAATGAAAAAGAGCAAGGATTCCGGACCACTCAACGGAATCCAACAACATTGGGTTCCGGACCACTCAACGGAACCAAAATATCAAGCGGTTTCTCATAATCTACCCAGACCTGTCATATGTCAGGTCAATGCCAATATTATAGAATTGGTGCACTGGCAATTCAGGCACTCAGATAAGCTGATATGCTCGGGTGAGGGACAATAAAATAAGCATGTGATACAACAATAAACCCAGCCATCAATCATAATTTATAAACCTTGAATATACATCTTTCATAGGAAATCAATACCAAACTTTTGAAAACTCCGAGGGAGGCACCCAGACATCCAAAAGTTCATTTCAAACGACCATAACATCTCACACCCATATTCACATACACACAATGAAAGTAGAATTAGGCGACACTGTTCATCCAAAGCCTACACTTTGCAACCATCTCAAGCTAAACTCTATGAACTAGGGTGGATACAATCCCGGACCATCACTCAACGGGATCGCGAAGTAAGAGGGATTCCGGACCATCACTCAACGGAACCCAAACCAAGATACGATTCCTGACCATCACTCAACGGAATTGCAGAGTGGAGTAGGAAGGATTCCGGACCATCACTCAACGGAATCCAAACCAAGATACGATTCCGGACTGTCACTCAATGGAATCGCGGAGTACATTGCATAACCACCAATCAATGAAACAACACATGAATCAAGTTACTCAAGTTATAAAGGCTCAATGAAACAAGACATGAAGTAATGAAACGAGCATTGACGCATGTTTCAAAGCAACAAACCCCATGCCAATGGGTTAACGGTCTACCACTAGCCCTCACCTCATCAAATCAAGCCAATCATACAAAACAAACCATATTTCCAATATGCACGTCAAATCCCCTTTCATATAACTATATCATTGGCTAAATATGAAACTTAACAATTTATACGAAAAATGATTATAAAACCATTTCATATTCACATAAATTAAAGTCACTCACATTTCATCATATCATACCATCTATGTAAATCAACCACCTTTCGAATATGCACGTCAATTCACATATCACGATCATCATCAGTACACAAGCCAAATCATGTTTGATAAACATAGGTCTATGGCTAAATATATATATATATATATATATATATATAATCACATTTCAATAGAATCACATTATAAGACTAAGTAAAATTCACGGATGATACCAATATAAGAAATCAAGATAATAACCATACCGCATATGTTCAAGTCACTCTCTGACCAATGTAGGCCCATTAGACTTCACTTAAGCCTGCCCTAGTACTAATTTTATTATTTAGAATGTTCCGAGACATATTGACCACAATGAAGGAAGATTTGTGAAAAACATGTTCATTTAAGCAACATCAATAGCATGCAATTAACAATTAAAGGCGGAATCATGCTTGTATGCACTTAAAACAAAACATTTACCCATGAAATTCAAAGCCTAGTAGATAGATGAACCAAGACTCAACTCAAAACAAAGTGAGTTGAGAAATCAATACCTTTGTAGATTCCTCTTTGCATAAGCAAAGGCTAATCACCCAAAGAGAGGGCCTTCATTCCTTGCATCTTAGATCCATGGATTTGGATGGATGAAAAAGTTTCTCCAAAGTTCCCAAAATTGAGAACCTCTAATGATTCATCACCAAGGCATAATGAAGAAGAAATGAGTGACCTTGGAGGAGTTTGATTGCTAGATGATCCCTCCAAGGTGGCCTAAATTTTAGAGAGAAAGGAGAGCTTGTGTTCTCATCCTTTCCCCAAAAATTACCATATGTAAATTTTAGGCTATAAAGTTCTTTATATAGTCCCTTCAAATAAGTGACCTAATGGACCAAAAGCCCTATTCTTCTAACATGGCAAGCCTATAGGGTTTATTGGGCTTTCAAGCCCTTTGTTTATTCAAGTTGTCATACGACTTGAGTTAATGGGCTTGACATTCAAATCCCATTGGGCCTTGCGGCCCAAAACTAACTCGAGGTCTTTAACGAACTTATTCATTTAATTAATTAACATATTAATTAATCCTAGCCTTAGATAAATAATTAAACCATTTAATTATTCTTACTCATCTCCGTTGTTTCTTCAAACTCTACCTTACTCGGTGAACGATCCATTAGGTTCCTTTTAGCAAGGCAGTGGGCGATTAAAACTCTTTCTAATCGATTGTGAATTGAAACTTACTTTCAATTCTCCCGTTAGTGATAATACACTTTTAGGGCTTCCACAAACCATGGTTGACGCCTAGCAGCATGTCATGGTTACCCAAGCTAATCAGAAGAGGTGGAGAACCTATTCAGTTTTAGGATTACAAATGCAATACGGTCTTTCTCTAATACAATACTCTTGACCACATTGTTTGGTTTGATAGTTTATTCATGTCTACTATCCAATGTGAGTCTTGTGCTTATATGATTACCTTGAATGTGATTTGGAACACATTCCTAAATCTCATTCATACTTTGGCCAAAGATTCTTAATCATAGCATAAAGTATTCTCCCTCAAACAGTTTGAAGGTTAGAGATCCCTTGTTGCGCATTCACTTGCCTCCATGGCTAAGTGGCTTAACCCCAACGATGCCATGGACACCCTCCTGATGGAGTGACTTTGACATAATCAAAGATTAAGGACCTAACCACAAGACAACTGTGATGCCTCAGGTCAAAAGACTAATTTGCATTATCCCAACCATGAGTTCTCATGTGACATGAATATGAGAACTCTTCATTGATCGTGTTCAGTGAACTCATTCTCTATTGAGCACCTACGTACTTGTCTTGATGTCACACACACCAATGACTCGAGACTAGTCACTCTCCCTGAGAAAAGACATAGCACGTACTGATCTTAACGGATTGTTAATGCCCAATTGACAATCCTATGATCAGGAACGTTTAGGATGTGTCAACGAAAGAATGGTCTCATGAATCTAACTTCTTTAGATCGCATTCTTCCAATCACATATTCCTTGGACTTATCGTTTAAGCATATAACATTTATATGAGACGGCTCAAACAATAATGTTTGCCCTTAATATTAAACTAGATTAGTTTAACATGTGAAATGTCCATAAAGTATCATCATATGATTGGTTTTAGGGCACATTTCCAACAATCTCCCACTTGGACTAGAGCCAATCAGCTTAGTCATCAGTGATGATACCTCTTCTGTAGTCATTTCATAAATGGCTGAGTAGTAGGCCTAGACAATGGATATCTATATGTTATCCATAGAAGCAACCTTGAGAATAACGACGTCACCATTATACATGATTCTCAATCATGTGGTTCAGTCTCTCATTTGAGTTCGGACCTTGATGAGACCTTGATTCCCTGGCTTGAGCTATCGCCCCATTAGTGTCATACACTTTCTGGTTGGAACCGAATGGAGAGTTCATGAATGAACTTTCCCATCCAAACAACAATGTTGTAAGCTTCTATATGGCAATATATTTTGCACACATGATGGAATACATTAAAGTCATTTACTTTTAACGTTTCCATCCAAATATCTCTTTAGTCATATTAAAGAGATATCTCATTATCACTTCATTCATAATGAAGAGATATTCTATGATGGATTAGATTCATAATCTAATACATTTATGCTTCCATTACGTTACTCTAATTCTTCCTCATTCTTGAGGAATCCATCCTTAGTATTTCTTAAATACCTAAGGATTCACTTGACAGTTGCCATGGTTCTGATCCTGGGCTTGCACTGATATCATCTTGTACCGTTCTAGGTACAACTTATATCAATGTTTTCATACAATATGTAATACATAAATCACCTTTCTGCGTATACATAAAGGATTCTATTTACGCATTATTTCTTTGGGAGTCAAAGGGTACATTCCCTTTGAGAAGAACAACTTCCTAGTCTCACTAGAATTGTCATTCTAATTGAAGTTTATCATCATATGAGAAACTTCCTAGCATCTCATTGTCTATTTTAGGGATTGATATAATCCACTTATATCTTGAAATCTATCATTATAGATTTCCATCCCATGTATATAGACTATGTCTCCCATATACATTTTATCATTATAGAATGTTTAAAGTCATAACTTTAACGATGAAGAATTCCTTTCATTTTCAAAATTAATATATATCATGTATATATATATATTCAAATTTAGGAATATGATCAACTCCCACTAATCTTTTGTAAACCTAGTAAACAAAAGATTCATTTACATCTTTATGAGAAATCAAACAATTGATCTTTTCTCATAAGACGCTTATAGCTCCCACTAGCTTGCTAAGATCCATGATGGATGGATCTCTACAACTAACATGTCTTAGAAGTATATCATATATATATGGGTAATTGATAATGTCCAACGAACTAAATCTTATTTATGTTCATTCTTCTCCTAATGGAGAAATTCATTATCTTACGATGCTACTTTCCTTGATATTTTTCAAGGAAATTAATCTAAAGTGTTACTTTTTCCTTGGATCAAATCTAAGGAGGTAAATACTTTAGACGTCTTACTCATCTACTTACATTTCTTGAATTCTTTGAAACCTTTTGCAAAGTATTCGGACTTGTGTTTATTCAAAATAAACTATAGTCCAACCGAGAGTGATCTTCGGTGAATGTCATACAACATGAGTAGTATTATGTTGTGGACAAATGCCACTAACATCTAAGTGAATTAACCTCAACAACTTTGTGATTCTTTCTTCTTTCCAAAAGAATAAAGATTCGAACATTTCGCCTCTATACAATTTTAATAAGAAGGTATTGGATCCGGATCTAACGATCCAAAGCATCCCTCTATGACCAACTCGTAACTTATGTTTTAGAGGTATCACAACTCAGTTGGGATTAGTCACAACCTTGCAACCTTTTGGGTTTTAAGCATCGTTATATTCTTAAACAGTTAACACTACCACATCATCTCTACTACAGAGACAATTAATTAGATTACCATAATCTAATCATTCATTAATAAAGAACAATGTTTTGTCAAACAAAACATTCATCCATCTCTACTATAGTGACGGATTTAAGTTCCTTAAAATTGGAATGTAAAGACAATCTTTAGTATTTTCCAATTTCTTTGGTAGTTCATATGAGGAAGTAAGTACAATCCGCTTTCGCAGAGATCTATATTTTATTCACTTTCCGAATGTGAAGTACTTTCTCTTCTCTCATTAATCTTCTACTTTTTATTAGCACACTTTTACAACAATTGTAAAACATAGTTGCTAATACAGAATCATGTATTCAAGTAGAAGAACCAACTGTTTTGAATTATTCAAGAACATTTTACAACACCTTCGAAAGGTGTGTTCTTTGACACTTGCAAGACATTTCTTGCAAATACCCCTTCCAATGTCCATCATTTCATAAAGAAAGTTTGTTCCTTTGGAGTTATTTTGCCTTCTTCATTTGACTTCCCTTTTGACTACAATAGTCGTGGTCCCTAAACTCCCACTATCTCTCTTGAAACTTATTTCAAATGTGTTATACATATCAAACGATTTGGAGAGCGTGCGGTTATTGTTCACTATATAGTTTACAATAAACTTAGTGAACCATTAGGATAGGGACACAAAGGTGAAGTCCTTGCCTAGTTTCCGTCTCGTTAAGTGGTTTAACACGTCAACACTCAATGATTCAAAATCATCATAAGTTCATATAAATGGACTATTTTTGTCAACCAACCATTATGTTCTAAACATAATAACAAACTTTCAAGAGTTGTTCAAGGCAACTCTCATTTCTTCATACAACAATTTGTAAGTGAAGAATCATGGCACATAAAGTGTCCATGCCCTTGTGCTTACTTCAAAAAGTTCCTTGTTTATGTAACAAAGAAACAAGCACTAAAGTTTGTGTTAATTAAGGGTTGTTCAAAGCAACTCTTATTTCTTCATACAACAATTTGTATTTGAAGAATTATGACATTAAAAGTGTTGTCCTTCTCATGTTAGACTTATCTAAAATATTCTTCCAATGATACATTATCAATAGGAAGATTGTGAGGATGAGACTACTTAGTTACATCTACAAGCCATTAAAGACAATCTATGGGATTGTAGAACTAAGTCCGGAAATTAAAGCATTCGGTTTTTCTTTGTCAAGTTTTGGATAGCGTTTGCAAATATATTGGTAAACAAATACATAACGAATATAAATTGATTGATTTTAAGCCATTTGATTCGGGTCTTTAAATCAAATAGCACCACCCACTATTTTTGGCAAATTCCATATCCCTCATTGGAATTCGAGAGTTTTGTTGAACTCTTAGCGGGGTATGGGAGACTCACCATTACCAAGCCCACCTCAGAATTATATCATTTTGGTTAGCAAAAATAATGATGAGAGAATAACACTTTAGTCATTTACAACTCTTGTAATTACCCATCTAGTTTGGCCTCTAGAGAATGAATGCCTCAGAATTATACCATGTTGGCACCATTGCACTTAGTTAAGTTATTCCCACCATGCTTAGTTTATGTAGAGGTTCAAGCACAACCTCAGAATTATATCATGTTGGTCATACTCGTTGTCTACACTCACCTCATCATATGCGTATAGACTCCTCCTGAATGTAAGCATGCACTTTGTACTCCCCCATTATAGGGTGAAGCCGGTGTACAAGTCACAAACGATTGAAGCCTACCACGGTGGAAGGCCACGAAGAGATATTCAAAGCATCTCTCGCTTATCAACTTAATATTGATTTGGTTGAGGGTTTTTAGGTCTCATCACATATAAACATACATTTTAATCCAATTAAAACATTTTGGTCCTATTACAACTATTGGTCCATATGATTGATTTAGTAGTATATAATACTCCCACTATGCTTTTAAAACGGGTTTTAAAGTAAGACTATATGGTACTACTAACATAAGATTTGCATTCATTGATGGACTATATAGTTGCCTTAGGGCCTTAGGATGACTATGAACCTTTGATTCGATTCAACACGAGCCTAGTGTTGAATCTCGGTCTAGGGATGGTAATTGATTTTAGTTACGCGTTTAATCACATTAAGGCGTGTTGTCTTATTGGGCGTTGGACCCAACTACTCCAATTTCATGCATATCGAATAAAACAAGAAAGGAGTACTTCAAAGTAAATAAGAGCTTATACTCTTTTACAACAATTGATCAAATCAAATTACTTTAAAGTAAAGAAGAGCTTATGCTCTTTTACAACAATTGATCATATCAAATTACAACCAAAATTTAATCTACACATTCCCATGGTTCAAACAAATTTGAAACGGCCTTTCACATAGCTCAATTATCGTAGGCTAAGGTTCATAATCACCCTTTCTTTAATTAATTAACGCTTGAACTAATTAAACTTGAATGCAACATTTTAATTTGGTTTTTGTATCCATAGAATTGATTTAAATGGAGCTAAATGAAATGAAAATCCAATTCTCATTTAAAGAGACAAAACAATTTTGTTCTCTACCTAATTTGGGCCAAAATGCTATGACCTCAACTTGTTTGGGCCATAGTGCAATTAACCTCAACTTTTGGGCTATTTTGCAAAAACTTAAACTTTTGCGGTCACTTTGTAAAAACACAAAAGTCCACTACTTCATGTAATTACAACTAGAACCCAAAATTTCCACAAAAAAAAAAAACTTCATTAAAGGAGCAAAACAATTTGTCTTTTTAGTGATTTTGGACCTTTACGTAAAAACGTAAACTTTTGGGTCAAAATGCAAATACACAAAAGTATCAAAACTTTATATAATTGCATAAAAGCCCCACAAGAACCCTAATTGAGTAGGGTGGCCGGCCATTTGAAACAAAATGTATAAAAATTTCAAAGTTTTTGTAAGTGGGGTGTGTGTAATGGAATAAATCATTACACACCAACCCACTAAAATTTCTTTAATTTTTCAAAATAAATATCTAATATATTTAAACATAAGAAATATTTCAAAACAAAAACTTTATGAAATAAATCAAAACTTTGAATCAAAACACCAAACCTTTTGTTCTTGGCAAGAACATATCAAGAACAATGAAGAACATTCATGAAAACCCATAAGAGTTCCATGAACATTCTTCACCCAAAAACATACCAAAACCACTCAAACTTAAGGGAAATAACATACAACCATACTAGGGTACATAGGGGTTCCAAAAGTCACTTTAAAACACTTTTAACAAGTCAAACAAGAACCCAAAATTCCACCCTTTGGATTTGGCCGAATTTCCCGAAAAACATGGCACCAAATTTTAGCTCCAAAATTCATGCTCATATGAACTACATCTACAACATTTGAGATGGCAAATTTTCTAACAAAATTTACATTCAAAGAAGCAAGAATAAAGCTTGTAACAATTACAACATTCAAATCACAAACTATGAACTACAAAACCCAAAAGGATTCACCAACTACTAGACTTAGGCTCTTGATACCACTTGAAGGAAGATTTGTGAAAAACATGTTCATTTAAGCAACATCAATAGCATGCAATTAACAATTAAAGGCGGAATCATGCTTGTATGCACTTAAAACAAAACATTTACCCATGAAATTCAAAGCCTAGTAGATAGGTGAACCAAGACTCAACTCAAAACAAAGTGAGTTGAGAAATCAATACCTTTGTAGATTCCTCTTTGCATAAGCAAAGGCTAATCACCCAAAGAGAGGGCCTTCATTCCTTGCATCTTAGATCCATGGATTTGGATGGATGAAAAAGTTTCTCCAAAGTTCCCAAAATTGAGAACCTCTAATGATTCATCACCAAGGCATAATGAAGAAGAAATGAGTGATCTTGGAGGAGTTTGATTGCTAGATGATCCCTCCAAGGTGGCCTAAATTTTAGAGAGAAAGGAGAGCTTGTGTTCTCATCCTTTCCCCAAAAATTACCATATGTAAATTTTAGGCTATAAAGTCCTTTATATAGTCCCTTCAAATAAGTGACCTAATGGACCAAAAGCCCTATTCTTCTAACATGGCAAGCCTATAGGGTTTATTGGGCTTTCAAGCCCTTTGTTTATTCAAGTTGTCATACGACTTGAGTTAATGGGCTTGACATTCAAATCCCATTGGGCCTTGCGGCCCAAAACTAACCCGAGGTCTTTAACGAACTTATTCGTTTGATTAATTAACATATTAATTAATCCTAGCCTTAGATAAATAATTAAACCATTTAATTATTCTTACTCATCTCCGTTGTTTCTTCAAACTCTATCTTACTCGGTGAACGATCCATTAGGTTCCTTTTAGCGAGGCAGTGGGCGATTAAAACTCTTTCTAATCGATTGTGAATTGAAACTTACTTTCAATTCTCCCGTTAGTGATAATACACTTTTAGGGCTTCCACAAACCATGGTTGACGCCTAGCAGCATGTCATGGTTACCCAAGCTAATCAGAAGAGGTGGAGAACCTATTCAGTTTTAGGATTACAAATGCAATACGGTCTTTCTCTAATACAATACTCTTGACCACATTGTTTGGTTTGATAGTTTATTCATGTCTACTATCCAATGTGAGTCTTGTGCTTATATGATTACCTTGAATGTGATTTGGAACACATTCCTAAATCTCATTCATACTTTGGCCAAAGATTCTTAATCATATCATAGAGTATTCTCCCTCAAACAGTTTGAAGGTTAGAGATCCCTTGTTGCGTATTCACTTGCCTCCATGGCTAAGTGGCTTAACCCTAACGATGCCATGGACACCCTCCTGATGGAGTGACTTTGACATAATCAAAGATTAAGGACCTAACCACAAGACAACTGTGATGCCTCAGGTCAAAAGACTAATTTGCATTATCCCAACCATGAGTTCTCATGTGACATGAATATGAGAACTCTTCGTTGATCGTGTTCAGTGAACTCATTCTCTATTGAGCACCTACGTACTTGTCTTGATGTCACACACACCAATGACTCGAGACTAGTCACTCTCCCTAAGAAAAGACATAGCACATACTGATCTTAACGGATTGTCAATGCCCAATTGACAATCCTATGATCAGGAACGTTTAGGATGTGGCAACGAAAGAATGGTCTCATGAATCTAACTTATTTAGATCGCCTTCTTCCAATCACATATTCCTTGGACTTATCGTTTAAGCATATAACATTTATATGAGACGGCTCAAACAATAATGTTTGCCCTTAATATTAAACTAGATTAGTTTAACATGTGAAATGTCCATAAAGTATCATCATATGATTGGTTTTAGGGCACATTTCCAACACACAATTCAACTCTCGGTCAACGATGGGGTCCACAACAATCTGCAAATCAGATTTATGATCCATAACTTCCCAAAGTCCACATTATGCTTCGAGGATAACATACTAAAGTTTCATTATGATCCAATGGTCGAATTGTCGTCAATCACACATACAAGTGGCGGTCCAAATTGATCACCACACCCAACAATTGAATCTTTAGCAACCAAGCTAGACATAGGTTCACATGATCACTAGAAGGTATTTGAAACCTAGACAACACTCGTGAACGATCCCACGCACCGCCACACGCGGTGGAAGTCAAGGTGGAGGGTTTACAAACCCCGAATTTCAACATTAACTAGATGAGCTCAAATTTACGTAGTAGCTAGAGCTCAACAAGTGAAACACTTTTCACAACTAGGCCGACGATAAATTCTAACCGGAAACCGTCCAATTTCACTAGAGAAAACCGGATTTCTAAGGTTCTAAACACCCAACTCTAAAATGAATACGAAAGCACAAACTAAGCATACCCACTTGAAGATTATGAAGAGTAGATGAAGTTTCATACCCCACTCGAAGGAAATCGTTGCCGGAATCGCTGAAAAAATGATAATTCCGCCGGCAAGGTCATGGACTTTGCGACCTCGAACTGCTAAGATGGGAAACAAAATGGGAAAATCTAAAACCACAGAGATGTAGGGCTCGTCAAGAGCTTTCCATGGACACCAAGATCATCCAAAACGGAGCTCGGATGAAAAAGATACAAGCGGGTCAAGTTTGGTGGATTTATGTGTCAATTTCTCCCTAAAAACGAGTTAGGCAGCTCTCCCCCTCCATTTTTCAGAAAACTCCCTCTTTTCTGGAGGTTTCCCTCACATTTATAGCATTTTGGTAATATTACCAAAATGCCACCAACTTTAAACGACTCTAACTTCTCCGTTCGGACTCGGAAATAAGATCTGTTTACGCCTACGCGCTCATGGAATCAAACTCTACCTAACCAATTCAAGAGTTGACCGAAAAGGTCGAGAAAATTAGAAATGACTAAAGTACCCCTCACTTTGTTTTCTTAAATTTGGAGAAATAAAGAATTAGTTCCAATCAAATCTTCGAAATACATCAAGAATAAAACAAAATAATAATTTTAGGGACGGAATATCACAAAGGAAGTTGCAAGGTCCCAGTTGGAGGCTGTGGCCTCTTATCCTTTAATCAATTTCTTCATCTATTTTTGCCTTATTTAAACTTCAATATGCTTCTTTAATTGGTTAGTGTCATCTCTTCATTGGAAAACTACTTGTTGTTTGGCCTAATTAACAATCCTTTAATGCGTGTATATATAGAGAGACTTTTCTCTTCTTCCTTTCAAGGTTAGTATTTGGATATTCTGCTGGTACCTTTCCCGTTGAGTAGAAAGTGAAAAATGGTGTTATCTACAACAAGTGAAGGTAGAAAGGAAAGAAAAAAGGAGTTCCAGCGGATGTGCTTCTGCCCAATTTGTAGACAAATTCTATCTTGTTTGTGACTGAAACACGGGAGGATTAGAAGGGAAAAGTTTTCTTCATGTCTAAGCCTCTTCTAGCTAATCCCCTCGAATTGAAAAAAAACATTCTCATCTACCTTTATTATGCATTGAATATTTGGAGGGTTATCTCTTCCCAACCAATCCTTTCTGCCAAAACGAGTCTTTAGAGTGGTAGCAACACAGCAAAGAAAAAATGCGAAAGAAGCTGGAGAGAAAGGGAGTAAAAACTTGGCAACCAAATCATAGCTGTTTAAGCACTGCATGTTGTGAGCTAACCTGTGGGACAACAATGGAAGTAAGAAGCAATTAATCATCGCCTCTTGCTGCGGGTCTAGTTAGGAGAGGTTGTCGAGATGTGGCGACCTTTAAGACCTAACGGCGAAGCCTCCATGTTTCATGTGTTTAAAAGGAGCAGAACAACATTTAGCTTTCAAGGCAAGGAGATTCCCTTGTTAGTTGAAGATGGTGTTTTCTGTATCGGTAAATCTTTGTGAATTCTATTTTTCTTGTCTTCCTTTTTTCTCCTTGAATTATTAAGGTCCCATTTTATAGATTTTGCTTCATATGCATTCACATTCAAACACATGTACATTCAAACATTCATGGAAAATGCATGATGATGAAAACGATTCTCTTTTCATAACAGAGTTGCAGAAGCAAAAAATCAAGAAATGTATCGAGAGAGAGAGAGAGAGAGAGAAAGAGAGAGAGAGAGAGAAGAGAGTGTAGAGAATATTCTTTTGTATTGAAGTAAATGAATGACTGGAAAGATGGGTTACAATCTGATGTAATTCCCTATTTATAGTAAGTACATTAGCTTATTAACTAAGCTAACACCTCTTAACAACCAGCCTCACAAGATTATGACATTTGTCAATACAAGATCATGCCATCTGTCTAACATTACACATCTAAAACTCAATACCCCCCTCAATCGTAACTGGGGAACCCAGCTTGAGATTGATATAGTGATGTAAGAAGACAGGTCCATGAAGTCCTTTTGTAAGAATATTTGCAACCTGATCAACAAAGGAAATGTACTCAACATGTAAATCGCCCTTTTGTACCCTTTCACAAACAAAGTGAAAATCCGTGTCAAGATGTTTAATCTTGGTATGGAACACGAGATTAGAACACAAAGCAATAGAGGAGATGTTATCACAATGCAACAGTGGATGAGAAGGCAATAACACTTTTAAATCTTTAAGAATCAATCAAATCCAAGCTAGTTCTGCAGCTGCATTGGCTAGAGCTTTATACTCAGCCTCTGTGGAACTCCGAGAAACACTACCTTGCTTTCGAGATTGCCAAGACACTGGATTTTGACCCAAGAACACCACATATACTGTTGTGGATCGTCTTGTATTGATATCTGATGCCCAATCCGCATCACTAAAAGCAACGAGATCCATGGTATCAGTAGACGAGTAAGTAACCCCATACTCAACAATTCCTTGTAAATATCTCAGGATGTGTTTTACTTAACTAAAATGTATATCAGTAGGATTGGACATGAATTGGCATGCATAATTAACTGCAAACGCAATGTCAGGCCTGGAAACTGTAAGATACTGTAATGCACCCACAAGACTTCTAAAAAGAGTTGGATCAGTGAGTGGGGTACCTTTATCTCTCAACAATTGTGTACGAGGTTTACAAGGAGTAGGAGAAGACTTACAAGTGTTCATACCAGCCTTGTTTATCAAGTCTTTGGCATACTTGGATTGAGAAATAAACAAATCACCATTCTCTTTGTAAGTAACCTGTAATCCCAGAAAAAAATGTGAGCCTTCCTATATCCTTCGTATCAAATACCTCTCCAAGATTTGTAATCACTAACTAATATTGAATCAGAACCAGTGATGATTATATCATCAACATAAAGAAGAAGAATGACCACTGCATCACCTTGTGACTTGACAAATAAACTTGTATCTGATTCTGAAACCACAAACCCAAGAGAAGGCAAGCATGTTGTAAACTTAGAGTTCCAGGCTCGAGGAGCCTGTTTAAGGCCATAGAAAGACTTAATTAGTTTACAGACATAGGTAGGCTGAGATGGATCTACAAAACCTTGGGGTTGCTTCATAAAAACTTCTTCCTGCAAATCTCCATGAAGAAAGGCATTTTTAACATCCAATTGCCTTAGAGGCCATTTATTTGCAGCAGCTAAAGCTCGAACAATTCTAACAGTACTATGTTTCACCACTGGACTAAAGGTTTCTTCATAGTCCAAACCATGTTCTTGACTAAAACCTTGAGCTATCAATCAACCTTTATATCTGGATATCTTCCCATTTTGATCTTGTAGACCCACTTACTTCCAATTAGATTCCTGTCAGTAGGCATAGGTACAAGTTCCCAGGTTCCTTGTTTATGTAGCACAAGAAGGATTACCTCAAGTGGAAAAGAACTATGGACAGGCAACAAGGCAGGATGAGATGTTGATGGAGACAATGGAGTAGTGGAGTGTGATGAGGTCTGTAAAGAAGATGAACTTGCAAATTCTGTTCTTGGAGATGAAACACTGTTATGAGCCCCATAAGAAGTCTGAACAGTAGAAGAACTGTGTTAAGCAGAATGCTGTCCATTATCCAATTCAACTAGACTAGATGATCATGCAGATTGACTAGGCAAAACACAAGGAACTATAATGGGATGAACCTGAGAAGATGATAAACCATCATGTCCTCTGTGAACTATTGGTTGTTGATGAAAAGGAAAAGCTGTTTCATCATGAACAACATGCCTAAAGATAAACAACCTCTTACTTAACCTATGATAACAAACCACACCTTTGTATCCCAACAAATATCCCAGAAAAACACACTGTTCAGTTCTTGGTTCCAATTTGTTCTTAGCATAGGGTCTCAGATAAGGATAAACTGCAGTTCCAAACACTTTAACAGAATTCAACGCAGGATGGCTTCCAAAAAGTTTGTAATATGGAGAATTCATGTCCAGAGACTGACATGACATTCTGTTAATGAGAAATATAACATGAATACAGGCATGTGTCTAGAAATTATGAGGTAACTTGGTTGAATTCAACAATGTAATTGCAGTCTTAATGATATGCCTATGTTTCCTCTCAGCCATCCCATTTTGCTGAGGAGTGTAAGGACAAGAAACAAAGTGTATGATACCTCTATCTCTCAAAAACTTCTTAAAAACTGAACTCATGTATTCACCTCCCCCATCAGATTGAAAATATTGTACTGATGTATGAAAATGATTTCGAATAAATGCATAAAAGTGCTCAAACACAGATGCAACTTGGGATTTATAGGCCAAAGGGAATAACCAAGTGAACTTAGTAAAGTCATCAACAAAAACCACATCATATTTATATCCTTCAATTGATACAACTGGAGATGGTCCTCATACATCACTACAAATCCTTTCATAAGGTCTTACAGAGTATAAGAACTAGGAGAAAAAGCTTGCCTAGACGTCTTGCCACTTAAACAAGCACTGCATACATGTTTATTTATATTAGGCCTATACACAATCTGAGAATGAGAAAGCATACTATGTAACACTGCATTACTAGGATGTCCTAGTCTATTATGCCATAAGGAAGCTTGCACCAATTTCCCTAGAAACGTCGTTGGAAAAGAAGTAGATTATCTCGGTAGATTATGCTTGAAGAACAATCTCTTTGGGATGTAATACAGACCTCCATTACTCATTCCTTTCATTAGAATTGCCCTTGTTGCCTTGTCCTACACCCAGAAACCAAATTCATCCATGATTAAATAACATTTGTTATCCTTGCATAAGGTATAAATGGATAATAAACTAGCTGCAAGATTAGGAACATGTAACACAGTAAGGAGATTCAAGGTTTTCTAAGGAGTATAAAGAGAATTGGAACCAGTATTCTTCAGTGGAAGGCATTCCCCACTGCCAACTGTGATTTGTTGATCTCCTTCAAAATGTGTAATAACATTCAGATCATTGGGATCACCAGTCTTGTGATGTGTAGCACCTGTATCCATAATCCAGGCTTGGTTGTCATTGAAATCAGAAGATGAATGAGCAGTCATAGCAGTCAATATTGAAGGTGGATGTTCACCTTGATATGCATAGTTATTTCGATGGAAACAATTAAGAGCAACATGGCCTCTCTTGCCACAACTTTGATACTCAGGAATGCCTTGATTAACCATAGGTTGCTGTTCATTTCTGTAATCATAGTTGGGAGTAGTATATCATCTCTTACTGCAAATCTGACACTCGGGTATAATATGAGACTTCTGTCCATTATTACCACTCCAACTATTCCAGTGAGAACCTCATTTACGATTTGATCCATTGCTGCCAGAAAAAATCATTATTTCCAGTGTTTCTAGAATTAAAACTCCAATTAAACCTTGGTCTTGAATTATACCTAGAGTCATTGATAGGAGCATATTTATGCGCCTTAGTTAGCTAGTTCTTATGCATTTTTGTTATGTTTTATTCGTTAAAGTAGTCTTTTAAGCTACTTTCATGTGTTTTCAGGTTTAAAGGACATATTACATGAAATGATGCAATTGGGAGCTTTTGGAGCAAAACTGAGCTGGAATGTGGTGTATGCAAATGGAGCACGAGGAATGAACGAGGTTGAAGGTCAAAGGAGCTTAAGAAATGAAGAAATGAAAGTGAAGAGCAAGGAAGTCGGAATTGGTAACCAAAGTTTCTAAAGTTGGAAGTTTCTATTCTTGGAGGTTTCCATTGTCGTGAGTTTCTATTCTTGGCTTTGGGCTTTTAGAGCACCTAAACCCTAACCTTAGCCCATTTTAGAGCCATTGCCGTGGGCTTTAGCCCAAGTCCTTTCCCTTGCCATGCAAGGGGGGGCATTTTAGGCCCAAATCCATGCATTAAGCCCTTCACCCTAATTGGCCCAAATCCATGCATTAAGCCTTCACCCTAATTGGCCCAAATCCATGCATTAAGCCCTTCACCCTAATTCTTCCTCCTAATTAGTGCATCCCACCATTCCATTCCATAATTTCCATTAGTGCATCCCACCATTCCATTCCATAATTTCCATTAGTGCATCCCACCATTCCATTCACACTTAAATGCCCATTATCCCATTTTTTTTAGCTTTTAATTCCACACCATCCCATTATCCTTTACATCCACTAAACCATGCATCCACATTCACCTAAATAAACCCTAAATTACATCCACTAAACCATCCATCCACCATAATTCCCACCATCCACACCTTTTCCCATCCACCAAATACCTTAAACAAACATCCATTAACACCCATTCTCTTCCTATAAATACCCATTCATTCCATTCACCAAATCATCTCATTTTTCCATTGCAATACACAAACACTTCTCCTTCCATTTCATACCATCACACAACCTATCCTTAAACCTTGTGCTACAACAACGAGGAAGAGAAGAGTGCCTAAACGTTCATACAATTCAAGTTTGAGTTGTTGGAATGTTTAGGTGTTTCTTTGATTTCAAAGTTTCATTTTAATTCTCTTTGTTTTGTACGTATAAGGAATGGAAGAGAAGAGTGCTTAAACGTTCATACAATTCAAGTTTTGAGTTGTTGGAATGTTTAGGTGTTTCTTTGATTTCAAAGGTATGAGGAACTAAACCCCCTTTAGCTAGGGGGTGATTCGAAACTATGTTTATGTTTGTAATATGATTTGATTACTTTTAATTACGTTTCATAAGTTGTGAATTCAATTTGTTTAACTGTTTAATTGATAACCTATTTATGTATGTTTATTAAGAATGAACGCTTAATTTTCATGCATGAATTTGACGCTAGAATATAAGTGAGTTTCACGTAATAGTTATGAACTTATATTCACAAGTAGTGGAGGTTGCTTATAAACAATCGCGTTAAACAAATTCTTGGCATAAGTTTCATGCAATCATAGTAACGAATGCCTCGTCAACACTTATAGTTTTCATGATGCTTAATGATTCTTGCTTGTATCTCTATTATGCAATTCATGTAGGGAACTTGTGAGGAATGCTTTGGATTGTCGTATGCAATCATCCAATTCATTAATTTAAGGAAAACTTGACGGTTAATTTAAGCGGACCTAATTAACCCGGGGCGTTGAGAATTCATGGTTTATTGAAAAGCAATTAGACATCGTTTTGTATGCAAGTATAACATATGTGGAGATGAACCCCTTAGCTAGCTTCCCATCCATTCATTTCCGTCAAATCCATATTTACAATTTGTTTTATTTCCAAGTTTCCATTTTTAGTTTAAAGTCGTCCAAATCCAATCCCCCTTTACTTTATTGTTCAATTTAGTTTGTGTTTTTAAAGCATTTTGAGTCTTTTGGTTTGTCTTAGTGTTTTAACGTTTAGTTTCACATTCTTTGAGTCTAGTTTAGTGTTTTATCTTGTTTTTAACGTTTTTGAGTCAAAAATCCAAGTGATTAACAATCCCTCCTAATCCCCGGTCCAGAACGATCCCTACTTATACTTATACTACAATTGTCAAAAAGAGGGTTTAATTTGTGCGCATAAAACTCGCATCAAATTTTGGCGCCGTTGCCGGGGATTAGCAACTTTGCTAATCCCTTGGTTCTTTTCTTTTTGGTTTAGTTGTTTTCGTTTTAGTTTCTAACTTAGTGTTGTTTTCTTTGTTTGTTGCTACTTTTGATAGTTGATTTAGTTCTCTTTCTTTGATGTTAGGTACTAGAGAAGTAAGAAATGGATTTTGCTAGCATTCAAGCTCAATTGGCAAATCTTACTTCTCAATTGTCGCCGTATGCCGAAGGGACCACAATGCAGAGTATCCCTACATTTGGTGCTTCATATAGGCAAGGATTTCAAGCCAATCAATGTCCACAAAGAGATTGGAGGGATCATTCAAACTCTATGTGGTGGGAAGCTCAACAAGTTCAACGTGAAGCATATTGGCAGCCATATGAGGAGTTCTATTCAAGACCTATGCAGCCACCACAACTTGATATGCAATATGTTCAATTAAATTCAAGTTCGTCAATAGATTATATTCAAATTCTTAATGAATTAAATTCTTTGGTGCAGGGGTCACAAAATCAAGCCACGGAGGCTCTACAAGAAGCATATTGGCAACCATATGAGGAGTTCTATACAGCACCTATGCAGCCACCACAACCTGCCCAAAGCAATGAAGTCCAAACTCAAAACAAGGACGAACAAAATCAAGACAAGAAGTTGGGTAAATTGGAGGAGCAAATTGAGCAGATTATGGGGTTCATGAAACAAATTCAAGAGCAAAGTGAACTCTCCAACTCAACTATTGAAAACTCGAAGGAAGATTTTGAAATCCATAATGCTATAACTTTGGGAAATGCTATGGAGGTTGGAACGGACCTTAAATCAAATTACAAGGAAGATGAAAGGTTGCAATTTGAGGAAGAGGAACACACGCAACCTATGGCAAGGGTGGAAACACCTTTGCCGCAGGCACCTATTGCTCTCACGCCATCTAATTCAAGTAAGGTTGTTCCAAATTTAATTAATTCTAACCCCATTCCACTGAATGTCCCTATTCCTTGCAGGATCATGCAATCCAAGGAAGAAGAGGGTGAGAAAGGCATCTTCGAATCCTTTCCAAAGAATCAAGAGCAAGATGTGACTGGGGAATGTCTAGAAGAGGATATACTTAAGGCAAACAACCCCAAAGAAATTGAATTTTATGACACAGGACAAGGACCAATCCTCACACCACATCTGGGCGAGTGCAAAGTCCCTGAAACGTTCAAAGAAGATGTGTTTATCCTTGAGTTCTTGTCGGAGCACACAGGTAAGCCGTCTCCCCGAATTTCAATTTTCTTTTATACTAATATGTTGTTAATGATCCAGGCACCCACTTTAGAATTTGAACCATTACCGGATCATCTCAAGTATCACCCCCTATTCAGAGATAAATTCCATGTCATGAGTCCTAAATGAGCTTAAGAAGGTTTCGTCCGGCTGCAAGACGTAAAAGAAAGCGCTACTTGGGAGGCAACCCAATACAGTGAATAAACCTTGTTCATTGATTTCCGAGTGATTGTAATTAAAAAAAAAAAAAAAAAAAAAGAAAGAAAAAAAAAAACTTGTTTATTTATTTTTGAGAAATTACAATTGTATCTAAACATGGCAGAAAGATGGAGCCTTCACAAGGGTTGTGTACGTGAGGCCCCACTACATGGCAATACTCTCGGAGCAGGAGGTCTCGGAGCAGAAGGTATCGGAGCAAGAGGCATCGGAGCGGAAGGCATCAGAGCGGGAGGTACCAAAGATAGATCATTCAAGGCCTCAAACCTTGGTGGAACGCTGGATGACCCAGGAAAGAGGTGCCTCTGGAAGAAAGCCGCAAGCTTTTGACGGTCATCAAGCTCATCAAGCTTCCTCTTCATGCCTGACGAATAATTGTTGGCAAGCACGTGCAAACTTCGGTTCTCGTACTTAAGCTGTTTGATCTCCTGTTTAAGACTCTCCACCTCCGCCATCAAGGATTCAACCTGACGGGAGCGAGCAAGAAGGCGTTGGCCCATGTTGGACACAGAGCCAGCGCACTGAACGCTAAGAGCCAAGGATTCTTGAACGGCCAACTCATCGGACCGTCCAGAAAGCAGCTGACTGTCTTTGGGAGTGAGGAGGTTCCGAGCCACTATCGTAGCCGTTGTGGGATCCGTCATCACAGAGTCCTCATCTGTAAGAGGACCATGGGAAGATAAGAAAGACGGGCACCATACCTTACCCTGACGAGACGTGACCGGATCACTGCTTAGACTCAAATCTAAGCAAAGGTTCGATGGGTTGGATGAGCTAGCCATTGTTCACGAAGTTAAAAGAGAAGGGGTGGACGGAGTAGATTTTCAAACGGGCCGGAGAAGATTTCTGGGCAATTTTCAAGTGTGCATGCTAGAAGGTGATCAATCACCTCTATTAAAGGAGAGGCGTTCACCAATTCAGAATGAAGAGACACCACTCTTCTCGTCAGACGCAATCCCAGCTTTTCAGAAGACGCGTGGAAGGCGAGAAATCAGCTGCACACTTTAGCCAACAAATGTGGGAGACAAAGCCGAAAGCTCCCGGCTTTCCAGAAAGCGTGTGCATATTTGTCGAAAACTCCCGGCTTTGCAGAAAACGCGTGCCACTTGTCAAAAGATCTCAGACAGAGCCGCATCCGCGCTGCTACGTGTCGTTCAGAAATCGAAGGGGCGACTGCTCAGAAATCGAAGAGGCAAATTCAAAGATCGAAGAGTCGTCACTATTTCAAAAAGCCGGATTTGCGGGATCAAAACGTTTGTCGACAACGGTAAAAGAACAGTACCACCACTTGCTATTGAATTCCCTATATATGTCGACCTTCATTTTTTTGGCAAAGCAGAACTGAAGAAAATGCCCAACTCTTTCTGACCTCTGAGGGCGCACTCCCAGCAAAGCCTTTTGAAATACTCCATTCTTTCTTCTTCCCCAAAGATGTTACCAGATGCCTGGAGTACAGATGACCCAGGAGGAAACAGCACCATAAATACATGTGCTGATTCATTCACCGCTTCTTCAAAAGCAAAGGTATCTCATATCATCAAGGGCAAAAGCAAAGGTATCTCATATCATGCTCTTTCCCTGTCTTTTCCTTTGTCCTTGATATTACTTGCATGACAAAGTGAAAGAAGCAATCAGCCGGCACTTGGAGTCTATCTGGACTCTATTCCCTGGTTGCTTACCTAGCTTTGCCGAGCTATCCTCTAACCCTCTTCAATACGAATTGGAGAGATTGAACAAAGAAACAGATAAAAGGAGGAAGCTCAGACCTTCGGGGGAGACCAAAGGAAGCCTGCTACCCAGTTCACGAGTAGCACAAAGGAAAATCAACGATGGGAGCAGCGCATTTCAAGAGTAAGCCTGTGGAATCACTCAAGATGAAGCCTCACTGCAATCACCAAGGAGAAGATGGAATTTACACTCAACAACCAGATTTGCATCTCTAAAACTCTTCTCTTTGATAGATACATTCTGCCATGTTTAGTATGTTTAGTATGTTTAGTATGTTTAGTATGTTTAGTATGTTTAGTTGTTGTTTTATATGTTTTCTTTTGTTTGGTGTGTTTTAAGCTTAAAACATTAAGGACAATGTTTGATTTAAGTGTGGGGGGGTAACTAAGTATGTTGATGCAAAATTGTTGGATTTTATCACCCATAACTTCAAGTGTTGTTCCTTGCTGTTTTAAAATGTTTTTAAACTGTTTTAGTGTGTGTTGACTTAAAAATCCGAAAATACCATAAAAATTTGAAAAATTGTTTTGAAAAACCCAAAAAGAGTTGTTTTTGTGTGTTTGTGTCGTAGGTCACCTTCCAACACAATGATGAGGATTTGGTTTTTAATTGCATGATGGTTAAAGAAAGTTACAAACATGGATGGACGTTTGATATACTCTTTGGTTTATGCTTGGTTGTAGTTATAGTTCACGAATTCACATGTAATCACAAAGAAAAAAATTAGTTTTTGTAACATGCTTGAAGGAATGAGCTCAAACTAACACTACATCCCTGTGAGACTTGAGCTTAAACGTTTATTTGGAGAGTTAAAATCTGTGCATTCTTTGTTTTCTAAAGCCGTTGCATGATCTCATTATTCTTTGCTTGGTTGCTACTTAGAAGGCGTTTTATCACTTAGTTCCAAATGCTAGAACTCATGCCCATTTCATTCAAAGCATGTCATTGATTTGCATAACACGTATTCAAGATGAAGTTGTGTAGTGAACACCATAACCAAATTGCCATATTTCCCTTTTCATTTGTTTTATAGGATTTAACCCCGTTGAGCCTTGTGTAGCCTACTTTCTTTGTTAACCCACATTATCTTCACCTAGCCTAGATTAGGAACATCCGTACCCTTGTTCTTGAAGCATAGTAAGCATGAATGAATTCCCTTTGATTAATGTGTGCAGAAAATAAGTGTGGGGGAAAGTGTATTCATGTGAGTTTTTGTGCCATAGGGACGGTGGAAAAAAAAAAAAAAAAAAAAAAGAAAGAAAGAAAAAGAAAAGAAAAAAAAAATGGAAAAAGAGTTGAAAATAGTTGAGAAGTATTGGTTGTTGAAGTAAGGGCCCAAAACAATGAATTAGGCCCTAAGAGTTGTTTGAATCTCCCCTATTTGTTTAAAAGTTGATTTCTGCATTCTAAGGGAATTCTAGGTCTTAATTTCATTACTTTACTTATTATTGCTTAAAGAACGTTTGTTATTCCTTACCTTCCCTTGTTAGCCAAAACCCCAAGCCCCGTTACAACCCTTGACTTCTATCTTGAGTGTTGTGCATTTCAAATGTGGATTTTGAATTTGGTATGAGCATATGGTGTCACTGGTTCTCGCATCTAAGTAGTAGCATCCCATTCATGAGATCATATCCATACACGTTTAATTACTCCCGAAATTGCTTTCTTTGTATAACGTATGTGAGTACTAGTCTTTCATGTTTACATCAATCTTCTCACATATAACTAGTGTAGGGTGTGTAGTCAGAAAATTTGAGTGAAAATTGAGTGCATAACGAGTGAGGAATTGAGGGAATTCTCTAAGGCATGTTACTACATTCAAAATATGTTTTAATTGATTAAATACGAACTAGTGAATGGTGACTATGATTAAGTATGTGCTTGAGGGAAAGGAAGACTAAAGCCATGTGAGTAATGAATTTTGACATGTCATGTTTCATTGGAAATCCCTGAGGCGAACGTTGGAAGGTTTAGTTTTTGGTTTTGGTTAGTTTGTTTCGTTTTGTTTTCTTTCTTTTGTTTGTTTTGCTCGAGGACTAGCAAAAGCTAAGTGTGGGGGAATTTGATAGGAGCATATTTATGCGCCTTAGTTAGCTAGTTCTTATGCATTTTTGTTATGTTTTATTCGTTAAAGTAGTCTTTTAAGCTACTTTCATGTGTTTTCAGGTTTAAAGGACATATTACATGAAATGATGCAATTGGGAGCTTTTGGAGCAAAACTGAGCTGGAATGTGGTGTATGCAAATGGAGCACGAGGAATGAACGAGGTTGAAGGTCAAAGGAGCTTAAGAAATGAAGAAATGAAAGTGAAGAGCAAGGAAGTCGGAATTGGTAACCAAAGTTTCTAAAGTTGGAAGTTTCTATTCTTGGAGGTTTCCATTGTCGTGAGTTTCTATTCTTGGCTTTGGGCTTTTAGAGCACCTAAACCCTAACCTTAGCCCATTTTAGAGCCATTGCCGTGGGCTTTAGCCCAAGTCCTTTCCCTTGCCATGCAAGGGGGGGCATTTTAGGCCCAAATCCATGCATTAAGCCCTTCACCCTAATTGGCCCAAATCCATGCATTAAGCCTTCACCCTAATTGGCCCAAATCCATGCATTAAGCCCTTCACCCTAATTCTTCCTCCTAATTAGTGCATCCCACCATTCCATTCCATAATTTCCATTAGTGCATCCCACCATTCCATTCCATAATTTCCATTAGTGCATCCCACCATTCCATTCACACTTAAATGCCCATTATCCCATTTTTTTTAGCTTTTAATTCCACACCATCCCATTATCCTTTACATCCACTAAACCATGCATCCACATTCACCTAAATAAACCCTAAATTACATCCACTAAACCATCCATCCACCATAATTCCCACCATCCACACCTTTTCCCATCCACCAAATACCTTAAACAAACATCCATTAACACCCATTCTCTTCCTATAAATACCCATTCATTCCATTCACCAAATCATCTCATTTTTCCATTGCAATACACAAACACTTCTCCTTCCATTTCATACCATCACACAACCTATCCTTAAACCTTGTGCTACAACAACGAGGAAGAGAAGAGTGCCTAAACGTTCATACAATTCAAGTTTGAGTTGTTGGAATGTTTAGGTGTTTCTTTGATTTCAAAGTTTCATTTTAATTCTCTTTGTTTTGTACGTATAAGGAATGGAAGAGAAGAGTGCTTAAACGTTCATACAATTCAAGTTTTGAGTTGTTGGAATGTTTAGGTGTTTCTTTGATTTCAAAGGTATGAGGAACTAAACCCCCTTTAGCTAGGGGGTGATTCGAAACTATGTTTATGTTTGTAATATGATTTGATTACTTTTAATTACGTTTCATAAGTTGTGAATTCAATTTGTTTAACTGTTTAATTGATAACCTATTTATGTATGTTTATTAAGAATGAACGCTTAATTTTCATGCATGAATTTGACGCTAGAATATAAGTGAGTTTCACGTAATAGTTATGAACTTATATTCACAAGTAGTGGAGGTTGCTTATAAACAATCGCGTTAAACAAATTCTTGGCATAAGTTTCATGCAATCATAGTAACGAATGCCTCGTCAACACTTATAGTTTTCATGATGCTTAATGATTCTTGCTTGTATCTCTATTATGCAATTCATGTAGGGAACTTGTGAGGAATGCTTTGGATTGTCGTATGCAATCATCCAATTCATTAATTTAAGGAAAACTTGACGGTTAATTTAAGCGGACCTAATTAACCCGGGGCGTTGAGAATTCATGGTTTATTGAAAAGCAATTAGACATCGTTTTGTATGCAAGTATAACATATGTGGAGATGAACCCCTTAGCTAGCTTCCCATCCATTCATTTCCGTCAAATCCATATTTACAATTTGTTTTATTTCCAAGTTTCCATTTTTAGTTTAAAGTCGTCCAAATCCAATCCCCCTTTACTTTATTGTTCAATTTAGTTAGAAATCAATTTAGTTTGTGTTTTTAAAGCATTTTGAGTCTTTTGGTTTGTCTTAGTGTTTTAACGTTTAGTTTCACATTCTTTGAGTCTAGTTTAGTGTTTTATCTTGTTTTTAACGTTTTTGAGTCAAAAATCCAAGTGATTAACAATCCCTCCTAATCCCCGGTCCAGAACGATCCCTACTTATACTTATACTACAATTGTCAAAAAGAGGGTTTAATTTGTGCGCATAAAACTCGCATCAGTCATTGAATCCAACATTCTGAAAACCACCATTATTTCCATTGTGTCGATAAGACTGAAATTGCTGAGGAATATTTGCTTGAGTAAATCTGCCACCATAAGGACCCCTTGTATTAGACCTGTTGTATTGTCCTACAAAACCATAGTTTCCATTAGAGTGAGAACTAAACTGACCCCCTGAATTAGAGGACTCTCCTTGATAAAATTGTCTTCCATTTCTTGTGTTGAAACCATTCTGACCACCAGAATTTGAAGACTCGCCTTGACAATATATACCAGCCATTGGAAATTGAATAGAACTTGGTAACTCCTTAGCAGTTCTTTCAGCACTCAACAACTGGACTCGAAACTCTTTGAGAGTTATTGGAGTTTCTCTAGCAACATTAACAGTACGAATGATATTATATTCAGAGGGTAAATCAGCCAAAGCATCAACTATCAAGTCATTGTCAGAAAGCATTTCCCCTGCAGCAAGTAGTTGATCTTTCAGATTCTTGAATCGAAGCAAATATTTTTCAATAGAATAGACCCTTTCTTGATTGTATGTAATTCAGTCTTGAGATGATTAATTCATACCCTAGAGACCGTGGCATATCTATCAGTAAGATTAGTCCAGGTTTCAAATGTAGTCTTACTACCAACAACATATTCCATAGCCTTATCACCAAGTGTGGCAATGAGTAAACTCAACAGAGCTTTATCAGTTTTAATCCATTCCTTAAAAGCTTGTGTGAGTTCTTTTAGTAACCCCACCATCCAAAGAAATCAAATACTTAGGAGGACAAACATTTGCACCATCAAAATAGTCGAACAAGTCATACCCTTCAAGCACATAATGAAATTGAAAAGACCATTTTGCAAAGTTGTCTTCTTGCAGGCGAATAGTAAACATGCCTAACAAACCATCAATCATAAACGAAGAAGCCATCATGAATCACAGAATCAACACACATCAATTCAACAATAAACCTTCAAGATTTGCAAAATAACCAAGCTTCGTGCCCCAATTTTTTCAATAATCTGGCTTCATGCCTTAACTTTTTTTCCTTTCAGTTATCTCAAATTTGCAACAATTTTCAATAATATGGCTTCGTGCCCTAAAGCTCCTTGCTTATACAATCAACAATTTTCAACATACAATCAAGATAACAACAATTTTTATGATCAAATATCAACAGATTTCACCATAAAAGACAATCAGGTTTGTAATCAACAAAGTATGAATTATAGAGGAAAAGAACAGATGCCATCAAATCTTCAAAGAGATCAGCGTGAAAGATGAAATTGGAGTACACCGACATGCATCGACGAACAAGAATCTCCACTGCCTCAAAAAAAAATTCTTACTCCACGCACAAGACCTTCCACCACTTTGAATTCCAGCACTAATTCTCATGATCAAATCGAGAACCGAGATCTGGATACCATCATAACAGAGTTGCAGAAGCAGAAAATCAAGAAGTGCATAGAGAGAGAGAGAGAGAGAGAGAGAGAGAGAGAGAGAGAAAGAAGAGAGTGCAGAGAATATTCTTTTGTATTGCAGTAAATGAATGATTGGAAAGATTGGTTACAATATGATGTAATTCCCTATTTATAGTAAGCACATTAGCTTATTGACTAAGCTAACACCTCTAACAACCAACCTCACAAGATTATGACATTTGTCAATACAAGATCATGCCATTTGTCTAACATTACACATCTAATACTCAATATCTTTTTCTATGTTGTTTCAGAAATGGTTATGAAATTTACCTGCCAATAGCTAGGTTGCATGGAGTCCTTTTGCTCTTTAAGTTATCATCTAAGCAGTTTAAGTCATATATAATTGGATTAGAACTGATCTTGGTTTCAATAATTTTTCAAAGGATTACAGTGTTACAAAAATGAATCAAAACTAGATCTGTATAGCTTCATGTACTATAGCACTCTAACGTCATTGAATATTAGCAACGACACACAAAGCGTGTCATAAACAATTCAATACATGTCCTGAAATATGTATGATGACATATATAAAAAGACTTAACATAATTCATCCAAGAAGCAAGATATTAAATTAAACAGTATTGCTTCATAAATTTGTAATTCATCCAGTACCGAAGTATTACAAAAGACAATATAATGTGTAGAGTTTCCTACTAAAATAAAATTATAAGTTCACTTAATTTAAAATTTCACAAACTAGCTAATCTAGTGTTTCATCTATTGGGATGAAGTCATCAACATACTCAGCCCACTCTATTCTTAATGCATCAATTTCCTGTTGAGTGTATGTAGCTTTTTCTTTGAACTGCAACAAATCACAACTAAAGAGAACATGTTACAACAAAAACTAATTTCAATCATTAACTAATAAGGAAGTGGTCAATTAGCATCAACTAGCCCAGAAAGAACAAGGGCTCTCTACTCGTATTTTCTCTAATGTGTTTTTTTTTCACTCGGTATAGAGCTAATAAAATGTCAAGTGAATACACCCGCTTAAGTGCTCTTTGTAACAGTAGTACTAACCTTGGTAATAATTGAGCAGTTCGGATCATCAATGATTTCCTTCATGTATTTCATCACATAATATCCACATTCTACAGTTCCTTCTTGCAAAGGGCACTGCATATAAAAATAAAAAAGTATAAAATGTAAGTTAGTCAGATTAATTTAAAGCAGTCTTCACAACACACACACGCACATTAGAAATGCAAAAATACTCCTAAAATTTCTAGTAAATCTGCAAATAGTTTATCACTACACCCATTCTTTGCTTTTATATTGTATAATATGACCAAGGTTGATAACTTTGTGAAGTTTGAACCAGGGTATACAGGTTTCTCTGCATCCTTTAACAACTTCTCAAATTGTTTAGGATTTGAAGCAAAATGATCATAAGCTGCTTCCACCATTTGGAATAGCTTTTCCAATTACTCCTTTGCTCATTCTTACTATTTGGAATAGCTTTTCCATGCCTATACCATATACAATAACTTTGATCCATACCATTGAAAAAGAGATCCTCTCTTATCTCTTTAACCGTCCTTGATTTGATGTTACCACATTTTAGGCACGGACAATGTATGTAGTTAATATCAGTAGCGTGAAGCATCGCATAATTCAAAAAGTTTTCAACCCCTTCATAATACATTTGTGATCTTCTATCCATAGACATCCAAGATTTATCCATTTTAAAATAGTTATATTGATTGATATTAGAATAAAACATATAATGAGATTGCATGAGGGCACAATATATAAACTATTGCAAGCTAAAGATAAAAAACAGAAGCAGAGCTTATGAGGAGTTTTATCAAACACGTGGTGTGCTATAAACAGAAGCGGAGCTTATGAGGAGTTTTATCGAACCCTCGGATCCCCATTTTTCAGGTGGATTAATTAGAGCATGTGCATGCGCAGTATACTACAATTGCTTAAGTGGATTAATTAGAGCATTGGACAAGCTCAACCAATCTCCACCAATCATATTAATTACTTGTATATATATGCATGGGGGCGGGGGTCTCTTTATTCTATATAAACAGCGTTACACACACACACACACACACACACACACACACACACACACACACACATGCGCGCACATATATGTGTATATAAAATACATATGCCTAGCTTCAATCTAAATAAAAATAAAAAATAAAAACAATGATCATGGCTCAACTACAATTTGTTCAGAAACTACTTTAGCAAATGACAAGGCTAAACTAAAATCTATCTAGCCACATAGCTCAGACTAATCAATACAACTTCACAAAACAAATTAATATAGAAATTATTTTCTAGAAAACCCATAACCATTCCAACAAATTTACCTTACACAATTAGGTTTTGAGTGAAATTTGGGGAAAACAATCAATCTGGTTGATGAAAATTGTGGATGTCCCAAAGAGACAGAGAGACAGAGAGAGCGAGAGAGACATAGAGGGAGAGAAAGAATGACAATGAGTCTTCCTAAATCCAAGCGACCTGTTGTTCTTCTAGAAAAATCCAGAAACCCTACATTCCCAAATTGAAATTAAAAACTAGAACAAAACCGAAATCACACCAGAAACAAAGGCGAGAAACGGAGAAATCAAAAGCGGAGCAGAGAAATTACTAGAAGTGGAGGACGCGACGGGAGGAGGGCGAGGAGGAGAGGAGGGAATCGGGGTTGGAACTGCGGAGCGAGAGAGAAAGAGAGGGAGAGATAGAAAGAGAGGAGAATGAGAGCTTTAATCTTTCATTCTCTATCTGGGGGTTGGCTGGGGTTGGGGGGGGGGTGTGGTTGGGTAGTGGAGTGAATGAGTCGTGAGGATTTAGGAAGTTGTGAGAAAGTTACAGGATCTTCACTCTTCTTTTTTTTAAATCCTTCCCGTTGATTTTTTTTAAGTTGCGTCATCCATTTATTTTAATAACGTTTTTAATAAATAAATGTCATTAAAATTTTTAATAAGTGTCATGAAAGCTCTATTTTGTAGTAAAAGTTGGACACCGTTGAAATATCTATGAACTCTTGAACTATGACATTGAAATGCCATTTTTTTTTCTTTTCTTACGGAATTTTGGATCGTTTGGACACATATTATTAATTTTATTAAACATGTTCTTCCTGCCACTATAGACTAAACATCAAATCAAATCTTTGTCTACAACTGCAGAGTCGCACAAACCAGCAACACCCGAAGATTTGGCTTCTGCATCGTCTGCTCTGTAAAAGATGACTTGATGAACAAGAAATGTAGGGATCTGACGGTACTAGTAGGTTATAGATAGCAATTTGAAGTATGAATGAATGCTTGTAACACTTTAATCTTCGTAACTGTAAAAATGAAGAAAAATGTTTTATGATAAAATGGAAAGAAAAATTATGAATAGATGTGATTGAGAGATGTCAGTGTGATTGGACACGGAGTGGTACACAACGTGTCAATATACAAATGATGGAATATGTGTGCTAAAAAGTTAATAATTTAAAAAATATAATTTTTCACCATTTATATAAAAACATACGGTGTACCATCCATGTTCATGTCACAATGAAAATTTTCTTGATGAGATTAAACTGCAATTCCTCGTCCTGATTACTTGCCAAAAAAAGAAGAGAAAAAATACTAAATTTTCTCCTTTGACCATATAACAAACATCCGTTTTAACCTACTTTGAAACGTTCCCTATTCAATTTCTACCTCAAGCCTCAAATAACTCTCAATCTCTCTCTCTCTCTCTCTCTCTCTCTCTCTCTAACAATGTCGAACGATCCCTCCACCTCATCCACCGCAGAAGATCATCAAGACACCATCAGTTCCACCACCACCACCACCACCACCCCAACAATTACCACTTCTGCCTCATCAGACCACTCATCATCCCTCTCCAAAGCCCAATCAACAATCCAGTCCCTCTCAACCATCCTCCCCTCTCTCCCTCCTTCCCTCGCCTCCTCCTCCAACCCTTCCCGCTCCCTCCTCCATGACCACCACACCGCCTCCCACATCTCCTCCCTTCTCTGCCTACCCGACTCCGGTGCAGGCGACAACAACCTCTGCCGTTGGCTCTACGACACCTTCCAATCCTCCGATAACGACCTCCAACTTGTGGTCCTTCGCTTCCTTCCCATCATCGCCGGTGTCTACCTCTCCCGCGTGTCTCTTCGTATACCCATAGCCGGCTTTGAGGCTGTTCTGTTAGCCCTCTACGCCCACGAAACCACCACACGTGCCAGCCAGGCCATTACCGTCAACGTGCCTGACTTGTCACACCCCAGCCTTTACCACGAAACAAAGGCACCCATTAAGAACAATTCGACAGGCCTAAACTTGGCCGTTATATCCCCCAGCTTGGAACCCTATGGCACAGTGAGGTCCACAAGGAGGGCGAGGATTGTTGGGGTTGCGCTGGAGTTGTACTACAGCAAGATAGGTGAAATGCCGGTGCAGTCTAAAATCGAGTTTTGTGAGTTTTGTAGGGTTTGGGCTGGCGAAGACGGCGAAATGTACAAGGAGATGACTGGTAGTAGTAGTAGTAGCAGCAGCACTAATAAACGTAAAGAAGAGGGTGGAAAGTGTGAAGTACAGGAGGATGGAAATGATGAGAATAAGGAAGGTGGTTCGGGAAAGGCTGTGGTGGGCGTGGGCATGGGGAGAATTCCACTGCCGTGGGAATTACTGCAGCCGGTTTTGCGAATTTTGGGACACTGCCTTTTGTGTCCAAACCAAAACAAGGAGGTGATTGATAAGGCGAGCAAGGCTTGTACCAGTTTGTATGCGAGGTCTATGCATGATATCAATCCCAAGGCTATTTTGGCCACTAGGAGTCTGCTTAGGCTGACCAACACGGCGGCCAAAGATGATAATTTTGATCCAACTGAAATTCCTAAATCTCGAGTTATCAGTATCTAGGTTGATCTGCTGCTGCTCTTCACATCTTTATCATCACTAACTGTGAAACGTTTTTAATTTAGGACAATATATATCCAATGAATAATCCGAAACTCATATATATGTTCGTTTCGTTTCTTTCAGTGATTTGAATATATATATGTTGTTATCATATCCAATTAATTCAGGGTTTCAGATTATAGTTAGTAAATTGTTCTAGGTTTTGAGGATTACTGGATGAGAGTAGTTATTATATATGTTGTTATCGTATCAGAACCAGTGTGTGCTGAATCACTAAGGTTGGAGAACCCTGTGTATATCCTTAACCTTTTGATCCCATTGCAATTTCCGTATTGCGTTCGAATTTGCATGAGTAGTCCTTCCATTTCTTCTATCTGTTGCTACAATCTCAATTATTCAACATCATCGTCGGAGTCGATAGTGATGCTCATATTTTCACCATTTTCCCCCATATGTGATTCAAATGATTATGATCATTTTTCTGACCATTTTCCCCCATTTGTTGCCAACGTGACGGAATTGGTTTCATCTTTTTTCTGATCATCTTGTAGGATAATATAAATGATTATGATCATAATACACATGTAAATTCAATCAATTAGATAATACACAAATGCATCAAACACATATATCAATAAATAAAGCAGTAAAAAGGAAAAGATAATGAATGATATGGCCTGTGATATCAAGAGAGGCATGTTGTCATAGTCCTAAAGCCATAGACGTCTCCCTACGTGCCGGTTATAATGGTTATCTAAAACTCCAAGATACAACCCTTGAATCTCACATAGTGTCTAATCCATAAGCACGATTACGGTAGACAGGGTGCCAAGTAGTGATCAGCTGCCCATTGATGATCAAGATGAGTAGGAAGATAATAAGGATTATATATGAGTACTGTAGTAGGGAGAGAAGGAAGTCATTTGAATGTTTTATTAACATTTGAGGAGCTCCCCATTTATAAAACTATATATAACATTTGGTGAAAGACACGACTTCTCTAATATTATTTAAAATAATAAAATAAAGTTTTGAATCTTTAAGAAAATAAAATAAATAACCAACAATCCCCCACAAGATTCAAAAGTCCACAGAAGTGTAGAAGACATGTATGTATGTATGTTTGTATGTATGTATGTATGTGTGTGTGTGTGTGTGTGTGTGTGTGTGTGTGTGTGTGTGTGTGTGTGTGTGTGTGTGTGTGTGTGTGTGTGTGTGTGTGTGTGAATGGAAGAAATTTGGGCAACTTGTGTACCACGCAATGGATGTAGGTGTCTTTTGGTTTGGAAGAAATTTGGGCAACTTGTGTACCACGCAATGGATGTAGGTGTCTTTTGGACTTGAACCTACACTTAGTGTTAACAAATTTCATTTGAAGGAATCATAGTGAACTAGGTCTTGAACTAGATCCCTTTTGAACAGGGTACTAAATGTAATACACATGGTATCGATTAAAAAAATTGGCCCTGGTTAGCGTTATTTATGGCCAAGCGCTTAATCTTGATTCTCATGAGATTTATTAGAGAATAGCCCAATGCTCATAGTCACGGCCTCTCAACTACTCTCACTTAGGTGAGTTCTCCAAGAGTACATGCGACATGTACCCTGCGGGAGATTGCCCGCCTTGAAACTCATTCAGGGTTAATAACCTTCCTAACGTCACATAAAATAGCACTAATGCCATAGGGATGAGCAAAAGAATATCTCATGGATATCGTCAATATAATATGAGTGCTATTATGAATCACACAGTATGGATTGTTTCTACCACATTGAACTTCCTTCATGGGATCTCCAATCATAGAAGTTGGGTTTCTTCCCTAGGTGACTCCCTTCCGGGCTTAAGCACATCCCCCTCGACAATTTTGCATTTAGCCTCCCTTGGGCATGCAAATAAATGACTAACAAGTCATTTTATTAATTATGATTGCCTTCATAAGGCATATAAGTTTTCTAGTCATATATTTGCTCAGTAGTGCTCTTAAACCTGCATGTTATAACTAATTGCAAGCTAAAAAACATTTTAGTCATAATTTCACATATAAGTTGTTTAAGGTGCATAATCATTCATAGCTTTACTAGAATAAACTTGGGTACGGGCAATGAAACATACCCCCACATTATGGTGCATATCAGAAAATTCATTTCATGAGAATCTCAAATCAATTTCATTATATATGATATCCAAAATAAAGAGTAATTATACGCACATTGAAGAAAATTCAATATTATTTATTTGTTCTCGTGAGCAATGACATAAAAGAATTAGGAAATATTGTTAAATAACCAAGAGAGCATCAAACAGTAATCTATATTTCCATAGTGATAGGAGCATATTTAGGCAACTTACTTAGCTTGTTTTCGTGCATCTATGTTGTTAATTCATAGTTGTTTTAGTAGTTTAAGCCATTTTTGTGTGTTTTTAGGTTCATATGGCTAAGGAAGCAAAAAGATGCATTTTGGAGCATTTTGGAGCAAAATTGGGCTTGGAATGGATAGCATATGATTGGAGCCAAAGTGTTGGACGAATTTGAAGGCCTTGTATTCATTTTGGACATAAAACAAAGGGCCTAGCCCATTCTCTCTTAAACCAACCCCAAGGCCATGCATTTCCTTCTAATACCAAAGCCCACAATCACTTCAAAAGCCATGCAAAGAACCATCCATTCCATCAAAAAGAATCCATCAATTCACATGCAAAACCACCATTAACACACATGCACCCAAACAAAGCCAACCTAGCTAACCCTACATGCATTCTTTATGCAACTCTTCATCATTCCACCATTCATTCTTTATTCCACAAACAAGTCACATGCATTTCCACCTTCCTACTTCATCATTTCACCACATTCTCCCTCTTTAACTCATTTCATTATTCATTCACTTTGCATTCATTCAATTCCACCCCACATGCACCCTTTATTCTTCATCATTGCAACCATGGCACATTTACACCAACAAAACAACTCCCATGCCATGGCCTACTCATATTCCCATTTCCTTTCCAACATCTCACATGCATTTCCACCTTCCTACTTCATCATTTCACCACAGTTTCCCTTTTATTTCCACATGCAATTCTTCATCATTGCAACCACAAACACCTTAAACAAATAGCCATATACATCTCCACTCCTCCTATAAATACCCTTGCATTCATTCATTCAAAAATCATCTCATTCACAACACAACACAACATCACAAACACATCCACCTTCCTTAGCCGTGAGTCTCCCTTAGAATCCAAAAACCATCTTCCATTTCCACCACTCCTCATCCATTTCCATAATTTCCCAACACTTCCATCCCCCCAACCAACTATCCCTAGACCTTATGCTACAATAAAGAGGAAGATAAGAGGGCCTAAACGTTCATACAATTCAAGATTGAGTTGTTGGAATGTTTAGGCGTTTCTTTGATTTCAATGTTTAATTTCAATTCTCTTTGTTTTGTACGTATGAGGAAATAAACCCCCTTTAGCTAGGGGGTGATTCGAAACTATGTTTATGTTTGTAATATGATTTGATTACTTTTAATTACGTTTCATAAGTTGTGAATTCAATTTGTTTAACTGTTTAATTGATAACCTATTTATGTATGTTTATTAAGAATGAACGCTTAATTTTCATGCATGAATTTGACGCTAGAATATAAGTGAGTTTCACGTAATAGTTATGAACTTATATTCACAAGTAGTGGAGGTTGCTTATAAACAATCGTGTTAAACATATTCTTGGCATAAGTTTCATGCAATCATAGTAACGAATGCCTCGTCAACACTTATAGTTTTCATGATGCTTAATGATTCTTGCTTGTATCTCTATTATGCAATTCATGTAGGGAACTTGTGAGGAATGCTTTGGATTGTCGTATGCAATCATCCAATTCATTAACTTAAGGAAAACTTGACGGTTAATTTAAGCGGACCTAATTAACCCGGGGCGTTGAGAATTCATGGTTTATTGAAAAGCAATTAGACATCGTTTTGTATGCAAGTATAACATATGTGGAGATGAACCCCTTAGCTAGCTTCCCATCCATTCATTTCCGTCAAATCCATATTTACAATTTGTTTTATTTCCAAGTTTCCATTTTTAGTTTAAAGTCGTCCAAATCCAATCCCCCTTTACTTTATTGTTCAATTTAGTTAGAAATCAATTTAGTTTGTGTTTTTAAAGCATTTTGAGTCTTTTGGTTTGTCTTAGTGTTTTAACGTTTAGTTTCACATTCTTTGAGTCTAGTTTAGTGTTTTATCTTGTTTTTACGTTTTTGAGTTAGTTTCCAAGGTTTTAGCAATCCCTCCTAATCCCCGGTCCAGAACGATCCCTACTTATACTTATACTACAATTGACAAAAAGAGGGTTTAATTTGTGTGCGTATAAATCTCGCATCAAATTTTGGCGCCGTTGCCGGGGATTAGCAACTTTGCTAATCCCTTGGATTGTTTTATTTTCGTTTGTTTTTATTTTTCCAGATTCTTAAATTTGTTTTGTTTCTTGTTTTAGGTACTAGTTCATGACTCGGAGTTCTCATCCGATTCGTGAACATATCCTGGAGTGATTGGGTTCTTCGTCCGGCTGCAAGACGTAAAAGAAAGCGCTACTTGGGAGGCAACCCAATACAGTAAATAAAACTTTTGCTTGTTCATTGATTTTTTCGATAAATTACAATTGTATCTAAACATGGCAGAAAGATGGAACCTTTACAAAGGTTGTGTACGTGAGGCCCCACTACGTGGCAACACTCTCGGAGCAAGAGGCATCGAAGCAGGAGGCATCGGAACAGGAGGTCTCGGAGCAGAAGACATTGGAGCAAGAGGCATCGGAGCGGAAGGCATAGGAGCGGGAGGCACCGAAGATAGATCATTCAAGGCCCCAAACCTTGGTGGAACGCTGGATGACCCAGGAAAGAGGTGCCTCTGGAAGAAAGCTGCAAGCCTTTGACGGTCATCAAGCTCGTCAAGTTTCCTCTTCATGCCTGACGAATAATTGTTGGCAAGCACGTGCAAACTTCGGTTCTCGTACTTAAGCTGTTTGATCTCCTGCTTAAGACTCTCCACCTCCTCCATCAAGGATTCAACCTGACGGGAGCGAGCAAGAAGGCGTTGGCCCATGTTGGACACAGAGCCAGCGCACTGAACACTCAGAGCCAGGGATTCTTGAACGGCCAACTCATCGGACCGTCCTGAAAGTAGCTGACTGTCTTTGGGAGTGAGGAGGTTCCGAGCCACTATCGTAGCCGTTGTGGGATCCGTCATCACAGAGTCCTCATCTGTAAGAGGGCCATGGGAAGATAAGAAAGACGGGCACCATACCTTACCCTGACGAGACGCGACCGGATCACTGCTTAGACTCAAATCTAAGCAAAGGTTCGATGGGTTGGATGAGTTAGCCATTGTTCACGAAGTTAAAAGAGAAGGGGTGGACGGAGTAGATTTTCAAAGAGCCGGAGACGAGTTTCAAGAATGGAAAATCTTCAGAGTGTGTAAGTTGGCGGTGATCGATAGCTCTATAAAAAGCCAAGGCAACGCGTCCACCGATTCAAAAAGCCGACAAGCGCAAAGTTCGGCGACGCTTTATCTGCTTTTCAGAAAACGCGTTCAACACGTGGAGGCCATCATCGCAACTACACGTCTTTAGCCGACAAGCGCAAAGTTCGGCGACGCTTTATCTGCTTTTCAGAAAACGTATGCAGCTTTATCGAAGAGGCGTCTTCAAAGATCGAAGAGTCGTCACTATTCCAAAAAGCCGGATTTGCGGGATCGAAATGTTTGTCGACAACGGTAAAAGAACAGTATCACCACTTGCTATTGAATTCCCTATATATGTCGACCTTCATCTTTTATGGCAAGACAGAACTGAAGAAAATGCCCAACTCTTCCTCACCTCTGAGGGCGCACTCCCAGCAAAGCCTTTCGAAATACTCCATTCTTTCTTCTTCCCCAAAGATGATACCAGATGCCTGGAGTACAGATGACCCAGGAGGAAACAGCACCACAAATACATGTGCTGATTCATTCACCGCTTCTTCAAAAGCAAAGGTATCTCATATCATCAAGGGCGAAAGCAAAGGTATCTCATATCATGCTCTTTCCCTGTCTTTTCCTTTGTCTTTGATATTACTTGCATGGCAAAGTGAAAGAAGCAATCAGCCGGCACTTGGAGTCTATCTGGACTCTATTCCCTGGTTGCTTACCTAGCTTTGCTGAGCTATCCTCTAACCCTCTTCAATACGAATTGGAGAGATTGAACAAAGAAACAGATAAGAGGAGGAAGCTCAGACCTTCGGGGGAGAACAAAGGAAGCCTGCTGCCCAGTTCAAGAGTAGCACAAAGGAAAATCAACGATGGGAGCAGCGCAGTTCAAGAGTAAGCCTGTGGAAACTCAAGATGAAGCCTCACTGTAATCACCAAGGAGAAGATGGAACGAACACTCCACAATCAGATTTGCATCTCTAAACTCTTCTCTTTGTTAGATACATTCTGCCATGTTTAGTTTGTTTAATTGCTGTTTATATGTTTGCTTGTGTGTAGTGTGGTTTTTAACATTGAGGACAATGTTTGATTTAAGTGTGGGGGAGTTACTAAAGTGTTTTGATGAAAATTCGTAGGGTTTTATCCACCATAACTTCAAATGTTGTTTCTTGCTGTTTTTAAGTGTGTTTAGTGTGTTTTGACTTAAAAATTCGAAAATCACATAAAAATTCGAAAAACATGTTTTGAAAAGCCTAAAAAGAGTGTTTTGAGTCGTTTTTGTGTCGTAGGTCACCTTCCAACACAATGATAAGGATTTGGTTTCTAATTGCATGACTGTTGAAAAGAGTTATAAACATGGAGAAAAGTTTGATTTACTCTTGGTATATGCTTGGTTATGGTTATAATGTATGACTTCACATGCAATTATAAAAGAAAAAAATTAGTTATGTAACATGCTTGAAGGAAGGAACTCAAACAAACGCTACAACCCTGAGAGACTTGAGCCTATAACGTTCTTTGGAGAGTATAATCTGTGATTTCTTGTTTTCTAAAGTCGTTGCATGATCTCATTATTCTTTGCTTGGTTACTACTTAGAAGGCGTTTCATCATATAGTTCCAAATGCTAGAACTCATGCCCATTTCATTTAAAGCATGTTATTGATTTGCATAACATATACCAAGATGAAGTTGTGTAGTTGCCACCATAGCCAAATAGCCTCACTTCCCATATTTCGTATATGTTGTAAGTTTTACCCCCGTTGAGCTTTGTTTAGCCTTTATTCTTTGTCAACCCACATTATCCTCACCTAGCCTAGTTTAGGACAATCCACACCTTTGTTCTTAGAAGATAGTGAGCATGACTTAAATGAATTCCTTTTGAGTTACATTATGCAAGAAAATGAGTGTGGGAGAAGGAATGCTTGTTCTTAAGTATGTTTTGAGTTTCAAAAGAAAAGAAAAACAGAAAAGAAAAGAAAGAAAGAAAAAAGAGCTTGAAAAAAATGAAAGAATGAGTGATTGAAGTAAGGGCTCAAAACACCAATTCTGGCCCTAAATTGTCTCCCTTTTTGTTCCAAAGTTGAGTTTTCATTCAAAAGAAAATTCTAAGTTGATTCAATTGCCTTGCTCACTATTTCTTTAAGAACCTTTGTTTTCCATATCCCTTCTTTGTTATCCACACGCCCCAAGCCCCATTACAACCCGTGACTTCAATCTTGAGTGTTATGTATTTCAATTGTGGAGTTTGAATTTGGTATGAGCATATGGTGTCACTGGTTCTCGCGTCTAAGTAGTAGCATTCCATTCATGAGATCATAATCTAAACATGCTTATTAACTCCAAAAATTGCGTTCTTTGTGATACATATATGTGAGTGTTCGTTTTCATGTTTACATCAATCTTCTCACATATGACTAGATTAGGGTGTGTAGTTAAAAAAATCTGAGTGAAAATTGAGTGCATATCTTGTAAGGAATTGAGCAAATTCTCTAAGGCATGTTACTACATTCAAAACATGGTTTTAAATGCTTAATTGTGAACTAGTATGTGGTGACTATGATTAAAAATGTACTTAAGGGTAAAGATGGCTAAATTCTGTGGGAATAATAATTTTTAACTTGTCATGTGCATTGGAAATCCCTGAAACGATTGTTGGAAGGTGTAGGTTGTGTTTTACGTGTTTAGTGTCGTTTTGTTTATTTGTTTTTATTCTGTTTTGCTCGAGGACTAGCAAAAGATAAGTGCGGGGGAGTTTGATAGGAGCATATTTAGGCAACTTACTTAGCTTGTTTTCGTGCATCTATGTTGTTAATTCATAGTTGTTTTAGTAGTTTAAGCCATTTTTGTGTGTTTTTAGGTTCATATGGCTAAGGAAGCAAAAAGATGCATTTTGGAGCATTTTGGAGCAAAATTGGGCTTGGAATGGATAGCATATGATTGGAGCCAAAGTGTTGGACGAATTTGAAGGCCTTGTATTCATTTTGGACATAAAACAAAGGGCCTAGCCCATTCTCTCTTAAACCAACCCCAAGGCCATGCATTTCCTTCTAATACCAAAGCCCACAATCACTTCAAAAGCCATGCAAAGAACCATCCATTCCATCAAAAAGAATCCATCAATTCACATGCAAAACCACCATTAACACACATGCACCCAAACAAAGCCAACCTAGCTAACCCTACATGCATTCTTTATGCAACTCTTCATCATTCCACCATTCATTCTTTATTCCACAAACAAGTCACATGCATTTCCACCTTCCTACTTCATCATTTCACCACATTCTCCCTCTTTAACTCATTTCATTATTCATTCACTTTGCATTCATTCAATTCCACCCCACATGCACCCTTTATTCTTCATCATTGCAACCATGGCACATTTACACCAACAAAACAACTCCCATGCCATGGCCTACTCATATTCCCATTTCCTTTCCAACATCTCACATGCATTTCCACCTTCCTACTTCATCATTTCACCACAGTTTCCCTTTTATTTCCACATGCAATTCTTCATCATTGCAACCACAAACACCTTAAACAAATAGCCATATACATCTCCACTCCTCCTATAAATACCCTTGCATTCATTCATTCAAAAATCATCTCATTCACAACACAACACAACATCACAAACACATCCACCTTCCTTAGCCGTGAGTCTCCCTTAGAATCCAAAAACCATCTTCCATTTCCACCACTCCTCATCCATTTCCATAATTTCCCAACACTTCCATCCCCCCAACCAACTATCCCTAGACCTTATGCTACAATAAAGAGGAAGATAAGAGGGCCTAAACGTTCATACAATTCAAGATTGAGTTGTTGGAATGTTTAGGCGTTTCTTTGATTTCAATGTTTAATTTCAATTCTCTTTGTTTTGTACGTATGAGGAAATAAACCCCCTTTAGCTAGGGGGTGATTCGAAACTATGTTTATGTTTGTAATATGATTTGATTACTTTTAATTACGTTTCATAAGTTGTGAATTCAATTTGTTTAACTGTTTAATTGATAACCTATTTATGTATGTTTATTAAGAATGAACGCTTAATTTTCATGCATGAATTTGACGCTAGAATATAAGTGAGTTTCACGTAATAGTTATGAACTTATATTCACAAGTAGTGGAGGTTGCTTATAAACAATCGTGTTAAACATATTCTTGGCATAAGTTTCATGCAATCATAGTAACGAATGCCTCGTCAACACTTATAGTTTTCATGATGCTTAATGATTCTTGCTTGTATCTCTATTATGCAATTCATGTAGGGAACTTGTGAGGAATGCTTTGGATTGTCGTATGCAATCATCCAATTCATTAACTTAAGGAAAACTTGACGGTTAATTTAAGCGGACCTAATTAACCCGGGGCGTTGAGAATTCATGGTTTATTGAAAAGCAATTAGACATCGTTTTGTATGCAAGTATAACATATGTGGAGATGAACCCCTTAGCTAGCTTCCCATCCATTCATTTCCGTCAAATCCATATTTACAATTTGTTTTATTTCCAAGTTTCCATTTTTAGTTTAAAGTCGTCCAAATCCAATCCCCCTTTACTTTATTGTTCAATTTAGTTAGAAATCAATTTAGTTTGTGTTTTTAAAGCATTTTGAGTCTTTTGGTTTGTCTTAGTGTTTTAACGTTTAGTTTCACATTCTTTGAGTCTAGTTTAGTGTTTTATCTTGTTTTTACGTTTTTGAGTTAGTTTCCAAGGTTTTAGCAATCCCTCCTAATCCCCGGTCCAGAACGATCCCTACTTATACTTATACTACAATTGACAAAAAGAGGGTTTAATTTGTGTGCGTATAAATCTCGCATCACATAGTATGCTTCAACATTAAGGGCGCGTTTACTAATCCGTAATCAAATTGAGAGGAATTGAATTGAGGAGGAATTGGATTGAGGAGGAATTAGAATGAGGTGGAGTCAAAATCGAATTCTTGTTGAAGCTGTTTACTTAAATGTTCTGGAATCGGAATAGAAATGACACTAATTCCATAAAGCCGTTTACTAATTTAGCAGAATCAGAATATAACCCAGTATGATTACTAAAATGCCCTTGTCCCAAATCAAAAATTTTATATTCTTTTTTTTAATAAAATTTGAAATAATATATAATTGTAAGAAAAAAAAATTTATTTAAAATTTTAACAATTCCTGTGTTCGTTATTTTTAATAAAACTTGAATTCTTTTTACTCTTTTTTTTTCTTTCACTTTTTACTCTTTAATGAGTAACTCATTCGACAAAAAAAGTTAAAAAACCCAACAACAAAAATAATGGGAGTTGGGAGGGGTTCTGGAACCTTCACGGTTCCACTTCCACCACAACCTTCTTTACTCTCCCCCCTCTGCATCCTCAATTGGTTTTTGCGATCATCGCTTGACCTTGTTCTATCGGCCTGAAAATCTCTTTCTGTCAGGTCATCGAGTTGTAAACGAGGAACTCCTTGTTGGCAGCCATTCTTGGATCATCTCAGTGTGCAAATCATAAGGTTTTCTTTTATCTATATACTCCTTTGCATTTGTCTCTCCACAACTAGAATTGGATCTGCGGCTGTCGGGAGTTTGTTGGTAGAACTGTTGGGGTCGGTTGGTGGTGGGTCTTGGCAGTATAGGAGGTGGTGCGGTGGTGTGAGTTGATTAAGGGGTGGGGATGAGTGTGCTTTTGTGGTTGAATCGTGATGAAAGGGGTAGGGTAATTTTGGCAGAGAAGTTTGATTCCGAAAGTTGGCTTTCTTCCGAAATTCAAATACCTCCTCCAAGTTGGTAATTGGATTCCGACAATATTAGGAATTTGATTACTGATTTTAGGTGGAGCCCACAAATAATTTCATTCCCAAAATTTAGTAAACGCCGAAATCAGTTGGGGAGGAATTCAATTCCCTTTCTTCTATTGGTTATTTAACATACTTAATAGTTGATGTTCATATTTATATATATGGTTGTGAGATTTATCATGAGATTGAATCTGTTGTCAATTATAAAATAATTATGTGTGTATAAATTTAGTAAACGACGAAATCAGTTGGGGAAGAATTCAATTCCCCTTCTTCTATTGGTTATTTCGCTTTTCTTCTTGTTTCTTTTTTTTATTCTTCCTTTACTTATTTTATATATATACTAGCATATGGACACATACAAAGTGTGTGAGAGTTTTTATTTTTTATTTTTGTTTTTGAAATAGAAGGAGAGAGGAAGAGAGTGATAGAGAATGTGGGAGTGGGAAGTTGTTGTTGTTGTTTTTTTTTATTTTTTTTTTTAATTTTATTTTTAATTAGAGATATGTTAGGATTACATGTAGGTGAGGCTTTGAAAAAAAAAACAGCAAAATTTGGTTGTGTGAAATTACATTTCTACCCCATATTTCTTATTCATATTCTGCTTTAATTAGAGGGCTAAATTGGTAATTTCACAAGATTTTGGTTGACAATGAATGTTTTATTAATTAGTTGAGATATATATAGAGCAGAAAATGCATATAAAGTCAGGACTAATGGAAGTCAAAAGTATGAAGTGGTAAAAACACAATAATTCAAGAGAGATATGCAGTCCGCAAACTATTGTCCGCATGGGACTAAAGTACTCACATGAAATAAATAATATGCAAATGCAAGTAATGTAATGTGGTAGTCTAGGAATGGAACCATTTCTTGATTAAGAGAAAAGATCAAATCGAATAATCCCGCTTCGCCTCTATAGAGAGAATCATCGATACACCCAGATCTTAAATAATCAAATAACTCATTAGTTTTCCAGTAAGAAATTCTTATGCAAATACAAAGTCAATAATCATAAAATGCATAACAACTCATATGCCGACAATCTCATTTGAAATTTTGACAACCACTTGACAATGAAATTTGTTCCCTTTGCCTCAACAATGTCGAGACAACATGCATAAAGTAATTATGCATATACATGATTCATGAAACAATATTTCAATTGCCAAATGAAAACAAAATTCAGTTTCTAAGTCAAACTTCATTTACCCTTCTATACATTTGTAAATTATACTCTGCAAGAATATGATAAGATGCAATCAAACTGAAACACAACTTTCGGTCATTAGCAAACAGGTCTAATTTTATACTGCAATTTCAAGAATGAGATATTTATGTTCAGTTTCTAAATTTTTTTTTTTCTTCCCCAAAAGACAATGCACTTTTAATTTGTTTCAAGACAAAATTATATATGCAGACTCATGCATATTCTGTTTTTATTCGAAGATTAATGAGACTCTGCACAGACAGTGTTTGCAAACACACATAAACGTAATCGTAACAAGAATTAAAAATTAAAAACCTATTTTCAGGAGATCGTTGAAAGAAGAAGCAATCACATCAATTGGTTATTGTGTGCTATACAGATATATACATTATTTCCTCATAGAATTCAAGCCATACAAAAGCAAATTGGAAAATTAAACAAGTAAGGTGTTAATAAAATACACAGTAAATGTTTTCTGCGTTTGTAGATATAGTGATGACATGTACGGAAAAAGATGCAGAGATTCAAATATGCAATATACACAGTATTAACTATATGTTATTTCTTTGCAACTACATTAGTGAATAAAGAACCCAGGTTACCCTGTACGGCTGGGTTTGATATAGTAATTGTTATACACCTTTGCCTTGCGTAGATTTCTAGGTTGCCAACTACTCACTCCAACTACGTATAAACACGCTGAAAAACAAAAGGTAAGGTTAGATGCTGTACAATCTTTATAATTAAGGTTCTTAATTTATAGCTGGTTGCCCAGTGTTTTTGGTTGTCGGTATTCTTGGGACAAAGGGTATTTGAACGGTACGGTTAGGCTTGGAAGGGAATCCTTGCTGCAGAATGAGAAACTTCAACTTTCATTATCGATCTTAGACCGCATAAGAGAATAGACGTCGCTGCTGGAACCCGAAAAGAAAATCTGGTTCAGACGAGATTTATCACAAAAATTGCACTGCATAATTGAGAATCCTTTATGATTTGGGAAGTTTGTTACAAATATATAAAATTAAATATAATCCTTGGGGTGCCAAACGGAATTGGCTTAACCGTTCTTTTCCATTCTTTGCGATAATTTGGTTTTTTGGCGTGCGCTAAGCCTCACAGTGGGGTGATAATCGAACCCAAAATCTTTTATTTACAAGTGAAGAGGAATATTATTAGATCATAGAACTAAGTGGTGGGATAATTTATTTCTTATTGTTTGAAGGAAAGATGAGAGAAAATTAGTTACGGTGGTTTGGACATGTGCTAAAAAGGCTTACTGATGCTCTGGTTAGAAGATGCGACTATGGGATAGAGGTCCAAGGCCAAAGGGGTAGAGGAAGATCTAGGAAAACTTTGGAAGAGACTCTAAGAAAAGCTTTAGAGTACTTGGATCTAACGGAGGACATGACACAGAACCGAACGCAATGGCGTTCTAGGATTCATATAGCCGACCCCACTTTATGGGAAAAGACTTTGTTGTTTTTGTTGTTGTTGTTTTTATGTATACTACTACTAGGAAGTTCAAAAAGGACTTTCCCGATCAAAAATAAAATAAAAATCTGGCGCTTAACCTTTGTAGTTCTAGCTATATATTTCCTATTTTCTTTTGGATATAATTATTTTATTGTTAATTTATCTAGTTGATCTGGGAAATTAAGCAAGAGGAGTTTCCCGTTCGTCACTTTGCCTTGTCCGAATTAAGGCATGCAGTTTCCTACTGCAATAAGGTGAACCGCGCGCAAAACCAACTACAGTATATATAGAGAGATCACTGTGATTAGCTACGAACACACAAATAAACACACATAGACCAACAATAATTCAGCTAGTGAAAACAAGAAGCAACGATCGATCGACGAGGCATTGATATTTACCAAGCTAGATATTGCGATCGTTCTATCCATGTCGAGAGCAAGAAGAGTCGGTCCAGTAATTAAACTGGAGCCTCAAGAAGGAGTGGATCCGAGAGTACTACGGCAGAAAGAGCTAAACAGAAAATTTGTGAGTTTCTCCAAGAGGCGTTATGGGCTGTTTAGTAAGGCTACGGATTTTTGCTTGAAGTTCGATGCACAAATTGCCATTCTAGTGTTGTCTCCTGCTGGTAGGCCTTACTCTTTTGGACACTCTTCTGTGGATGCTGTTCTCAATCGCTATTTTAGGATAGCGCAAGCACCTTCTACCAGCCGGGTTAAGGTAGAGCAAATGCCTTCAAGTAGCAGCATTAAAATAGAGGAATTAGCGTCTTGTTCTAGTAGTGGCGTACTTACAGTAGATGATCAGCTGCAAAGAGACAAGATTCAAGAGCTCAGAAACCAACTTGAAAATCAAAAGAAGCAAAAGAGAGAGAACGAGATTGTGGAGAAGAAGAAGGTGGCGAAGGTGAAAGAGTCGATTGAGAAGGAGTTGCAAACATGCAAAATAGTTGAAGAGTTGGTGGCATTTAAACAAAAATATTCGGTGCTTCTTGACAATATTAACAAGAGACTGAAAAAATCGCCCGTTAATAAGAGGCAATGTGTGTCGATCAAACCACACCTGAAATCTGAAGATCACTTGTGGTCTAATTCAAGTACCCTAAATTTTGAGACTGGTCATCATGCAGTGGTTGATCATGAGCATCCTCATTACAACAATTGCTCTTTTCAAGGCGTCGTTAACAGGCAATGCGCCTCAATCAAACCAATTGTTAAATCTGAAAACATATCACCACCTAGTTCAACCATAAATTTTGAGATTGATCATCACTGTCGTGGTAACAACGGTGGTGGCGAGGGATCTATCAGCCAGGATAAATTTTTGGAAGATAATAACGCGCAACATGTCTCGATCAGACCACTATTGATATCTGAAGACACACAGCGTAATACAACCCTAAGAAGGGTGGCTGATGATCATCATGTTAGTAACGGCAATGGACCTTTCACCTGGAATGCAGAAGATTTGGAGAACTTCTTGCTAAGGCAAGATTTGGAGGATATAGGTGGTGCAGTGGATCAAACTCGATATTCTGCAATGCTCAACTACTTTAAAGGGGAAGTTGGTAATGATCCGAATGGCGCCATTGATGTTTCACCTACAGAACATGTTGTTTTCCCTGCTACGAGCGCTCCCTTCGATCCAGTTGGGTCATCAGATTTCACACAACACAATACTGCTGATCGTGCTGCTAATAGATATTCCGGCTACTTGGAAGACATAATCCATAATCCTTACTCTCATCAGCATACACGTTTCTATTTTAGTTGACGAGTTGTTCTCGATCATGATCTAGTTCTATTTTATTTCTTATTTTTTAACTGACGAGTATTGTATTTAAGTACGTTATTAAGTCCAATTTAAGGAAGTGTTTCGTTTGTCTCCTTCTTTCTTTCTGTGGATCCAAATTTCCGTTCAAGCAGATTGACTAAAAAATATGCAAGAAAGATGACACTACAGTTAATGTCTAAGCCCACCAATGCCTAAGTCAGAGATATTTTCAAAGAAATTGAAAAATTTGCAGTGTCTTTTGAGAAGTTTGCTGATGTAGGAATATTCATTTTGGTAGATGCTTGGCAGGAGACATCTGAAGATCTCTTACTTTATCTTTGACTCTTTATGAAAAAGTAGCCCTTATCATGCAGTCGTGTAAGGAAGTGTTGGACTTCATTCAGGATGTTAGAACCAAATTTGCGCACCGTTGTAGATGGTGGAGGCACAAACTCAAGCTACTTGCAAGATAGAAAACAACCGTAAGCAAGTTTAAGATCGGGATTGTGCCATCCAAAGGCTCTCTGATGGTTAAGTTAGTAAGCAGTTTTAGACTCAAGGATAGAATAAATGTTTTAAAAGGGCAAAAAAAGAAGAAGATAGAAGTTCTAACGGAATTATACAAAAGGGATACTTTCTCCACATTGTAACAAGTTTAGATTAAACTTTAGGGGCTATTGCTCCAATTATCTCTTATATAAAAGATGTTGTGAAACTTGACTTGCTATATATTACGTTGAGATTGAATGAAAGAAATTGTAGTTGAACGAGTGAAATCAGTGATAATGAGTGGCCAGTAGTCAACATTGACTGGTCAATATGCTCATACTGCATAAGTCCACGGGGCCAACGGTCACCAAGTAGAGAAATTTTTCATTATGCCCGGAATATAGATGTTACACGTACACCATGTGTCATTATATAAGTGGAGGAAAGTTTAACTTTTTAAGCTGTTAATTTTTTAACACAAGTATCTTACCACTTGTACAGTGACATTTGTTGTACCACCTCTGAAAAATCTCTCCACCAAGTGACCAAAGAGGTTATTGTGATAACCAAAGTGGTAACTACTTTTTTCTTCAAGTCACCAAAGTGAACACATGCGCGATATACTAAAAACCAACCAATTATGTTCTTGTGTAGTTGCTTTGCTTGTACTTGTGTAATTGTTTTTCTTCTAGGGTAAAGATGGATTTCATTAAACTGCAAAACGCTAATGCAGTACAAACTAGGGTAATGTATATAAAAGAGACTCTGAAAAAAACCGTGAACGGGAAAAACACATGAAGAATCCCGAACGAAGGAAAAAGGGCCACACATGCCACTTATTCAATCGACAATTATATACTCGCCGGAGATCCATTCCATTAGCCAAGGCAGGCCACTACCCTCCCATAAAGAGAAACCACTAATCAGAAGACTAAATTTTGAAATCCGATGAGCCACCTGATTGGCACTTCGAGGCACAAACTGCAAAGTTAGCTGACGTAGAAGGACAAGCTCACGGACGGCATGGACAATTGCCTCTTCCCAACACTCCTCCTGCAGTATAAGATTAACCGCATTCAAAGAACCAAGACTCCACCACCAACAGAACAAAACCCTCCAGCGACGTACCCAGCAAGTCATGAACCACCACCCCAATACCCCTCCGTCCATCTCTACTATCAACAACTCCGTCTCATTAAGTTTTAAAAAGAGCCTTCTAGCGGCAGACACCAAAGCACCGCTCAATTAGACATAGGAGATCTCCTTCCTCATAGTCCTTAGCCTTTTTCACAAGCATATCCACACATTCTTATAAGTAGTTTCAAACCAATCATGGGCCATCCTCCAAAAAAAAGGAGAAACTTTGGGAGTATTTTTGAGGCTCCATATCTGTTGACACGAGAGTACAAAGAGCATGAATTCACAGATAGAACAGGACCCGGAGACGCCATTGCAGCCCAATAACCACTTTTCATTCTATTCAAAAGCCAAATCCATCGATCGTGATTATCATGCAGAAAAGATATCGATAAGAGATTGTTTCCGTTTCCTCAAAATTAAAATTGTCATACACCACTGGAACATTCCAACTCTCACTTGCTGTCATTGAATCACAGATCTTCAAATGCTAAGGAATCTGAAGATTAGACTGAACATAGAATCCATTATCTCTGGGCTCCCATGGTTCGCCATACACCCTTACAGACTTCCCATCTCCAATGTGCCAGCTCAGCCCCAGTTTCAACAAGATGGATTGCCATGTAAACGATGGCTGGGGGCCAAGATCAGCTGTCAAAAAAGCGGAGGAAAAATGTTTGAACTGGGAATTCTTGAATCTCAGTTTTCTCCCTACTTCTCACTCAGAAGCTGCTCACTGCCTGCCCCTCTTCCCTTCACCTTCGCACTCATTTTTCCATCCTTCTTCTTGCTCCCACTCTTATTTTCCAACCCATAATCATGATTTAGATCTCAGAGTATTGGGCTCTATTTTGACACAAGACTCAACCCTCCCAGCCCATTGCCGATCTGGCTTGCCAAAAAATTTGGGCGAAGAATGGAACGATTTACATTGGCACAAGGGTGTTTTACACACCCCTCCTCCTCTTCCTGTTACGTTTTGTGACCTTCCTTGCAGGTGTGTATGTGGTGGCTTTGATTCTTTGTGGATGGTTTTGCGCAACATTCTCAGATCTAGTTTATGGTTCAGGTACTCTTTTCATTTTGGAGCGATGACTTTTTTTGCAGTGCAAACGGTGGTTGTTTGGATCTTGAAGATTAGGTTTTTTGTCCTTTTTTTTTCTTCTTGTTGCCCACGGGCCTAAAGATGTATGAGCCTCTTTTTGTGTTTTGGATTGTAGGTCTACTTTGCTTGGGTCTGTTTATCTTTGAATTCTTGCTTTGTTTTATGTAAGGTTTTGTGTTTTGTTTGGGCCTAGGCATATCTTTCACAAATTGTAATTTCCCTTATATTAATGGAGTGCTATTTCAACCAAATAATAATAATAATAATAATAATAATAATGATACTAATAATAATAATAATAATAATAATAATAATGCTAATAATTGTTTCAGTTTTTAGTTTTTGTTGCAGGATATTTATGTCCATTCACTAATTGGTGATGAATAGGCCATTGATACCTTAAATGAATAGTCATTGATACTTCAAATGAATAGTCATTGATACTTTAAATGAATAGGTCATTTATTCATCAATTAACTGCTGTAATCATTAGGCCTATTCATTCCTTAATTGATTAGGCAATTAATTCTCACTATTGAATTAGGGGTATTTGTCAGGATTGGCACACTTCTATATAAAGGTAGTTATGCCTCACATTGTAACACACCAAGATTTTCTCTAATAGAATTCTCTCATTCTCCCTAAAGTTATTTTCCTCTACAACACGTTATTAGCACTTTTGCTGTTAACGGAATCAAAATCTACAATTTGGATGTTCTCACCTTTTTGTTAATAGTCCTCTGGATTTTGAAAGTAAGATCATCTTTGCGTTTGGAGTAGGTATTTTGTTTCATGATTTCAAGTCCATGTTGAACCCATAATTATATGTTGAAACATTCCATGAAGCATGAACCCAATTATAATATTTTCTTATAGCTTATGTATTTTTTTTATGTTTATCATATATCGTTTTATTTTTTGCAATTTTTTGAAACCCTCACGATACAAAAAATTATCATGATACATAGCCCTTTAATCTAACTTTATGCATGTTAAATCAAAACCAGTTGTTTGTGATTCTTTTTTATGATAAACATATGTTATCATATGGAGGATCTAAATGATGCCTCAATCCTTATTGCCACAAAACCCTAACAACGTGGTTATTAGTGGGCTTGCAGAAGTAAGCCTCACCCGACAATTAGAAATGTGTCTCTCTGCATTCCAGTTGAATGCCCAAATTGGCTTCCCATTTGAAAAGCTCAACCCCTATTCTAATTGAATACAAAGCCGTATTCTAGTCAAATACAAAACTCGCATTCTAGTCAAATGCACAATTTTTGCATTCCAGTCGAAGGCTCAATTCGCTTCTAGTCGAAGCTTGTTTTAATATTCTAGTCGAATATGCAAATAAGAGCCCAATAATCCATTCAAGTGGCATGAATTGAATTAATTTGTTTTGAATTTCAAGCTTACTTGACTTTAGAAAATTTCTAAGCTAAGAAATAACAAAACTTGAGTCCAATTAGATTCAGTAACCTGTGCCTCACTATGAGTTCACATCTTTGGTCTAAGCTTACATCTTAAGCTCTTATTCACCAAATAAAAACTTGAAGGTTTTCTTGCAAAACAAACCTTTAATTCGATTTTTTTGCATCCATTTTGATTAACGTGAAGTTTAATCCACCATTTTGTTGCAAAATACATGTCAAACTTGAACAAGTTGGACTTCACTGCTCTCGATATCTCTAGTACCAACTACCTCAAGTAGGCCCAAGATGTCAAGATGCACCTCAGGGCAAGAAGCTATCTAACACTATAGTAGATGATGCTGCCAATGGGTCCAAGAAAGCTAAGGCCTTCATTTTCATTCGGAAGAACAGTGGAATCCCTGCAAACTGAGTTTCTAGCTGAGGAGGACTCAAAGTCCTTATGGGAAGCTTAAACCCATTTTGGTATTGCTTTTTTTAACCCAAAGCTGCTTCACTTTAAAATTAAGCAGTAAAAAAGTGTTTGGTAAAAATAAAATATCTTGCTTATTTTAAAAGTAGCATCCTCCAGACTGCAATTTCTTAAAGCAACCTATAGGTTACTTTTTAAAGCTACTTTAATGAAAAAAGCAGAGTTCAGCCTTTAATAAATATTTTTAATTCATGTAATACGCTTATTAATTTTTGAAAATGACATTATTATCCTTCTACAATCCCAAACTATTCTTAAAGCACAGCAGAAACAATTTTTTTTTAAAAAGTACAACAATCCCAAACTAGCCCTTAGTGGATTGCTTTGATCATCAGAAGCTAATTTTCTTGACTCAAGCAAGAAATGATTGATACAATCTCCACTTCCAGAACTTTAAGACTGTCAATGAGTATGCCTCTGAAGCATGTTGAATCCGGTCAATTTTGAAGTTCTGTGGTTAGGAACTCACTAATTCTAACCTGTTGGAGAAGATCTATTCAACCTTTAATGCCTTTAACATTGTGCTCCAGTAGTAGTAAAAAGAATGGAATTATCAAAGGTTCCTGGACCTCACATCAGATCTTATTTTAGCTGAGAAGAATAACAACCTGCTGATGGAAAACCATAATTCTTGACTTACTGGTTCCAAAACTATTCCATTTCCAGAAGTCAATGTGAATGTTTCCAAGGGAAGTAAATGGAACAAAGTCAATAAGAAGGACCAATCGTCCTATGGTCTGAAGAACAACAAGGGGAAAGGCAAGCAAGGTTCGAACCAATGGTCCCAACCTCACAAGAAGTCTAGGCACAACAATGATAAGGCCAGTTGTCCTAAACCAATGAACAAGTCGAATCTTTGTTTCTACAGTGGTGGAACATATTACTGGGCTAGCACCTGTCGTGCACCTGCCAATGTTGTTGATCACTATCATAACTGTCGTTAGATAGAAGCCAACCTCGTCTAGCATGACAACATGAAAATTAAAGTTGTTTGGAATGACACGACTTTAGTCATTTTAGATTTCATGGAGCAATACAACCACTAATGGATGTGATTGGTGGCATGTTGCCAACTTAGAATTTTCCATAATATTTGTTGGATAATTTCTATTTTATTTTTGAATTATTGGGCCATTTTAGGCAAATTATTGGCTTCTTAAGCCCTTTATGGTTATTGTTTTGTTTCTTCTAGAAATTTTTTTCCTAATAATTTAAGTTAGTAAAGTTTACTTCAGAAAACTTGTTGTGCGACTTAACTTAAATGTTCATATGCATGTTCCATGAAGTTGATTGTCTAGTAGATAGTGCTACCACACACTGTTTTATGTAACTGTGTTTATTTCCTCAAATTCACGCTTACTAAATTCTCGATGACAACAATCAGTGGCCTGACACAATTGATAGGGGAATGGCAAAGCCTAACTCGTGTTGCCTAATGGTACTTTGCTTACCATTAACAAGACTTTATATTATTGAGTTTTAAGGACATTTGAGTTAACAAATTCCATTATGAAACTATGGAAAAAAATGGTATTGAATATCTTTGCATCACTTCCACTTCATGCTGCTAAAGGCGCAACTTACAAAAGTTGAAAGCACCATCATCGGGTCTTTATAAGACGACTATTTGAACGATCAAGGCAAACCTAGTTATTGCCTAAAGCCAATTGGCTCGAGCACTCTCCAACACTGGTATGATCATCTTGGATACCTTAGAAGGGATATGATGTCGTACATCACATGGTAATCCATTAGGAAATATGAGATACGTGATCCAGTCAACCATACCCAGTGAAGCTTATTCGGTAGGTAGAGGTGACATAAGCTGTCCTATATAAATAGCTCTAAAGAGCACACAACTTTCTTGGAAAGGATCCAAGGAGATATTTGTAGACTGATTCAACCACCATGCTCTATGGTTTTGGTTGATGTATCGACTCGATGGTCACACATCGCCTTATTATCCACAAGGAATGCTGCATTTGCAAGACTTTTTCCCATATCATTAAGTTGATGGCTCCGGTGCAGGCGACAACAACCTCTGCCTACCCGACTCCACATCTCCTCCCTTCTCCGCCTACCCGACTCCGGTGTAGGCGACAACAACCTCTGCCGTTGGCTCTACGACACCTTCCAATCCTCCGATAACGACCTCCAACTTGTGGTCCTTCGCTTCCTTCCCATCATCACCGGTGTCTACCTCTCCCGCGTGTCTCTTCGTATACCCATAGCCGGCTTTGAGGCTGTTCTGTTAGCCCTCTACGCCCACGAAACCACCACACGTGCCAGCCAGGCCATTACCGTCAACGTGCCTGACTTGTCACACCCCAGCCTTTACCACGAAACAAAGGCACCCATTAAGAACAATTCGACAGGCCTAAACTTGGTCGTTATATCCCCCAGCTTGGAACCCTATGGCACAGTGAGGTCCACAAGGAGGGCGAGGATTGTTGGGGTTGCGCTGGAGTTGTACTACAGCAAGATATGTGAAATGCCGGTGCAGTCTAAAATTGAGTTTTGTGAGTTTTGTAGGGTTTGGGCTGGCGAAGACGGCGAAATGTACAAGGAGATGACTGGTAGTAGTAGTAGTAGCAGCAGCACTAATAAACGTAAAGAAGAGGGTGGAAAGTGTGAAGTACAGGAGGATGGAAATGATGAGAATAAGGAAGGTGGTTCGGGAAAGGCTGTGGTGGGCGTGGGCATGGGGAGAATTCCACTGCCGTGGGAATTACTGCAGCCGGTTTTGCGAATTTTGGGACACTGCCTTTTGTGTCCAAACCAAAACAAGGAGGTGATTGATAAGGCGAGCAAGGCTTGTACCAGTTTGTATGCGAGGTCTATGCATGATATCAATCCCAAGGCTATTTTGGCCACTAGGAGTCTGCTTAGGCTGACCAACACGGCGGCCAAAGATGATAATTTTGATCCAACTGAAATTCCTAAATCTCGAGTTATCAGTATCTAGGTTGATCTGCTGCTGCTCTTCACATCTTTATCATCACTAACTGTGAAACGTTTTTAATTTAGGACAATATATATCCAATGAATAATCCGAAACTCATATATATGTTCGTTTCGTTTCTTTCAGTGATTTGAATATATATATGTTGTTATCATATCCAATTAATTCAGGGTTTCAGATTATAGTTAGTAAATTGTTCTAGGTTTTGAGGATTACTGGATGAGAGTAGTTATTATATATGTTGTTATCGTATCAGAACCAGTGTGTGCTGAATCACTAAGGTTGGAGAACCCTGTGTATATCCTTAACCTTTTGATCCCATTGCAATTTCCGTATTGCGTTCGAATTTGCATGAGTAGTCCTTCTATTTCTTCTATCTGTTGCTACAATCTCAATTATTCAACATCATCGTCGGAGTCGATAGTGATGCTCATATTTTCACCATTTTCCCCCATATGTGATTCAAATGATTATGATCATTTTTCTGATCATTTTTCTGACCATTTTCCCCCATTTGTTGCCAACGTGACGGAATTGGTTTCATCTTTTTTCTGATCATCTTGTAGGATAATATAAATGATTATGATCATAATACACATGTAAATTCAATCAATTAGATAATACACAAATGCATCAAACACATATATCAATAAATAAAGCAGTAAAAAGGAAAAGATAATGAATGATATGGCTTGTGATATCAAGAGAGGCATGTTGTCATAGTCCTAAAGCCATAGACGTCTCCCTACGTGCCGGTTATAATGGTTATCTAAAACTCCAAGATACAACCCTTGAATCTCACATAGTGTCTAATCCATAAGCACGATTACGGTAGATAGGGTGCCAAGTAGTGATCAACTGCCCATTGATGATCAAGATGAGTAGGAAGATAATAAGGATTATATATGAGTACTGTAGTAGGGAGAGAAGGAAGTCATTTGAATGTTTTATTAACATTTGAGGAGCTCCCCATTTATAAAACTATATATAACATTTGGTGAAAGACACGACTTCTTTAATATTATTTAAAATAATAAATAAATAAAATAAAGTTTTGAATCTTTAAGAAAATAAAATAAATAACCAACAATCCCCCACAAGATTCAAAAGTCCACAGAAGTGTAGAAGACATGTATGTATGTATGTTTGTATGTATGTATGTATGTATGTGTGTGTGTGTGTGTGTGTGTGTGTGTGAATGGAAGAAATTTGGGCAACTTGTGTACCACGCAATGGATGTAGGTGTCTTTTGGTTTGGAAGAAATTTGGGCAACTTGTGTACCACGCAATGGATGTAGGTGTCTTTTGGACTTGAACCTACACTTAGTGTTAACAAATTTCATTTGAAGGAATCATAGTGAACTAGGTCTTGAACTAGATCCCTTTTGAACAGGGTACTAAATGTAACACACATGGTATCGATTAAAAAAATTGGCCCGGTTAGCGTTATTTATGGCCAAGCGCTTAATCTTGATTCTCATGAGATTTATTAGAGAATAGCCCAATGCTCATAGTCACGGCCTCTCAACTACTCTCACTTAGGTGAGTTCTCCAAGAGTACATGCGACATGTACCCTGCGGGAGATTGCCCGCCTTGAAACTCATTCAGGGTTAATAACCTTCCTAACGTCACATAAAATAGCACTAATGCCATAGGGATGAGCAAAAGAATATCTCATGGATATCGTCAATATAATATGAGTGCTATTATGAATCACACAGTATGGATTGTTTCTACCACATTGAACTTCCTTCATGGGATCTCCAATCATAGAAGTTGGGTTTCTTCCCTAGGTGACTCCCTTCCGGGCTTAAGCACATCCCCCTCGACAATTTTGCATTTAGCCTCCCTTGGGCATGCAAATAAATGACTAACAAGTCATTTTATTAATTATGATTGCCTTCATAAGGCATATAAGTTTTCTAGTCATATATTTGCTTAGTAGTGCTCTTAAACCTGCATGTTATAACTAATTGCAAGCTAAAAAACATTTTAGTCATAATTTCACATATAGGTTGTTTAAGGTGCATAATCATTCATAGCTTTACTAGAATAAACTTGGGTACGGGCAATGAAACATACCCCTACATTATGGTGCATATCAGAAAATTCATTTCATGAGAATCTCAAATCAATTTCATTATACATGATATCCAAAATAAAGAGTAATTATACGCACATTGAAGAAAATTCAATATTATTTGTTTGTTCTCGTGAGCAATGACATAAAAGAATTAGGAAATATTGTTAAATAACCAAGAGAGCATCAAACAGTAATCTATATTTCCATAGTATGCTTCAACATTAAGGGCGCGTTTACTAATCCGTAATCAAATTGAGAGGAATTGAATTGAGGAGGAATTAGAATGAGGTGGAGTCAAAATCGAATTCTTGTTGAAGCTGTTTACTTAAATGTTCTGGAATCGGAATAGAAATGACACTAATTCCATAAAGCTGTTTACTAATTTAGCAGAATCAGAATATAACCTAGTATGATTACTAAAATGCCCTTGTCCCAAATCAAAAATTTTATATACTTTTTTTTAATAAAATTTGAAATAATATATAATTGTAAGAAAAAAAAATTTATTTAAAATTTTAACAATTCTTGTGTTCGTTATTTTTAATAAAACTTGAATTCTTTTTACTCTTTTTTTTTCTTTCACTTTTTACTCTTTAATGAGTAACTCATTCGACAAAAAAAGTTAAAAAACCCAACAACAAAAATAATGGGAGTTGGGAGAGGTTCTGGAACCTTCACGGTTCCACTTCCACCACAACCTTCTTTACTCTCCCCACTCTGCATCCTCAATTGGTTTTTGCGATCATCGCTTGACCTTGTTCTATCGGCCTGAAAATCTCCTTCTGTCAGGTCATCGAGTTGTAAACGAGGAACTTCTTGTTGGCAGCCATTCTTGGATCATCTCAGTGTGCAAATCATAAGGTTTTCTTTTATCTATATACTCCTTTGCATTTGTCTCTCCACTGATAGGAGCATATTCATGCGACTTAAATGGCTTGTTCTCGTGCATTTACGTTATGTTTCTCTAGTTATTTTAGTCCTTTATGCTTCTTTTGTGTGTTTTCAGGTTCTAAGGGCTTAAGGAAGAAAAAAGATGCATTTTGGAGCATTTTGGAGCAAAATTGGGCTTGGAATGGATGGCATATGATTGGAGCCAAAATGTTGGACGAATTTGAAGGCCTTGTATTCACTTTGGACATAAAACAAAGGGCCTAGCCCATTCTCTCTTAAACCAAGCCCTTTGCCATGCATTTCCTTCCAATTCCAAAGCCCACAATCAATTCAAATGCCATGCAAATCCATATTCAACACCCTAAACTACAAGCATGCATCATCTCACCAAGCAATCAAACAAGCCACATGCATGTCCCTTTAATCATTCAACCACATTCCCACTTTCCTAGCTAACCCTACATGCATTCTTTATTCACTCTTCATCATTGCACCACAAATCATTCACCCACATGCACTCATATTCCCATTTCCTTTCCAACATCTCACATGCATTTCCACCTTCCTACTTCATCATTTCACCACATTCTCCCTCTTTAACTCACATGCACCCAAACAAAGCCAACCTAGCTAACCCTACATGCATTATTTATTCACTTTTCATCATTGCACCACCAATTCACCCACATGCATTTCCAACCATTCACACCCCTTTAATCATTCTCCTAGCTATCATTCACATGCTCTCCCATCCATTCTCTCCCTATATGTTCCCTCCACTACTCCTATAAATACCCTTGCATTCTCATCATTCAAGGCATTCTTCATCTCATTCACAACACAACACTCTTCAAAATCATCCATTCTTCCCCCTTTGGCCGTGAGTTTCCCTTCCATTTCTCCTCCATTTCTTCCATTTCCATAAATTCTCCAAACCATTCAACACACCAACAACATCCCTTAAACCTTGTGCTACAACAACGAGGAAGAGAAGAGTGCCTAAACGTTCATACAATTCAAGTTTTGAGTTGTTGGAATGTTTAGGTGTTTCTTTGATTTCAAAGTTTCATTTTAATTCTCTTTGTTTTGTATGTATGGAAGAGAAGAGTGCTTAAACGTTCATACAATTCAAGCTTTGAGTTGTTGGAATGTTTAGGTGTTTCTTTGATTTCAAGGTTATGAGGAACTAAACCCCCTTTAGGTAGGGGGTGATTCGAAACTATGTTTATATTTGCAATATGAATTGATTAACTTTCGTTGGAATTTCATAAGTTGTGGATTCAATTTGTTTAAACCGTTTGATTGATAGCTTATTTATGAATATTTATTAAGAATGCGCGCTTAATTTTCATGCATAAATATGACGCTAGAATATAAGTGAATTTCACCTAATCGTTATGAACTTATATTCACAAGTAGTGGAGGTTGCTTATAAACAATCGTGTTAAACATATTCTTGGCACGAGTTTCATGCTCATCATAGTAACGAATGCCTCGTCAACACTTATAGTTTTCATAATGCTTAATGATCTTTGATTGTATCTTTATTGTGCTGTTCACGTAAAGGACTTTTGGAGAATGTTGTGAATTGCGTTGCGCAAACCCATCCAATTCATTAACTTAAGGAAAACTTGACGGTTAATTTAAGCGGACCTAATTAATCCGGAGTGTTGAGTATCATAATTTATCGAAAGACCAACTGAGAATCAATCTTGTATGCAAGTATAACATGTGTGGAGAAGAACCCCTTAGCTAGCCTTCATTCCATTCATTCCATCACAATTTCATATTTACATTCCGCTCAGTTTATTAACTTGTTTTGTTATTTCAAATTTCGTCAAATCAAAACTTTTCCCCCCCTTTTACTTTCTTGTTCTTTAGTGCTTAGAATCTGTTTAGTTTGTGTTTTAAAGTATTTTGAATCAAGCCATAATCTTAAATTCGTCCAAAATTAGTTTTGAGTCTTTTGGTTTGTCTTAATGTTTTAAATTTTAGTTTTGCATTCTTTGAGTCTGGTTTAGTGTTTTATTTTGTTTTTACGTTCTTAAGTCAATTTAGAAGGTTTTAGCAAGCCCTCCTAATCCCCGGTCCAGAACGATCCCTACTTACATCCATACTACAATTGTCAAAAAGAGGGTTTAATTTGTGCGCGTATAGTTCTCGCATCAAATTTTGGCGCCGTTGCCGGGGATTAGCAACTTTGCTAATCCCTTGGATTGTTTTATTTTCATTTGTGTGTATATATTTTTAGTTTTATTTTGTTGATTTTAGAAGCACAACATGGCATTTGATAATGCTTATCTTTTGTCACAGCTCATGGAAAGGTCCCAAATGCAAAACGTTGATATAGTTGATCTTCAATCAAGGAATAACGTGTTTTCCAATACTTACAATTCGGATTGGAGTGATCATTCAACTTCTATGTGGTGGGAACCTCAAAATGTTCAACAAGAAAGATATTGGGAGCCACCTCATATTCAATATGCCCAACCAAACTCAAATTCGTCAATAGATTATAATCAAATTCTTAATGAATTAAACTCTTTGGTGCAGGGTTCACAAAATCAAGCTAAGGAGACTCACCAAGAAACATATTGGCAACCATATGAGGATTCATATGCACCACCACAACCTTCCCCTCAATCTTCACATCCAAATTCAGGTATATCAAATTATTATAATGAAGTTATTCAACAACTGAATTCTGTGGAGCAGGGCAGGGAAGCTCAACCATTTCAACAAGACGCATTTTGGCGACCAATTGAGGATTTCTATCAAGCAAAAAAGTTGGCTGAGTGGAACAGTCAATTTAGGCAGAATGCAGAATGCATGGAACAAATTCAAGAACAAATGGTTGAAGATGAGCCCATGGATGAATTGCTACTGCTCGAAGAGGAGGAGGATGGACAAGGCACGGCAAGGGAAGAACAACCCTTGCCGCAACCTCCCAATATTCCTACACCACCCCATTCAAGTAAGGTTGTTCCAAATTTAATTATTTCTAACTTTGTTCCCCCAAATGCACCCTTCCCTGGCAGGTTCATGCAATCCATGAAAGATGAGGGGAAGAAAGACATCTTGGACACCTTTCCAACAATTCACGAGGAAAAAGTGGTTGAGGAGCATCTTGAATTCATCAAGGAGGAAATTGGAGTGGATCACACAGCCACAACCTTCAAAATGTCCAATCTGAATGAAAACATCCCTTGTGCATTTGTTGAATGTGCTGCGACTTTAGAGCCAATATTGCAGCCCATAGGTAAGCCACCAACTCAAAATCCAAAGTCGTTTTTGACTAATATGTTGTTGATGTCAATGATTAGGGCACCCACTCTTGAAATTCAACCATTGCCGGAACATTTCAAGTATCATCATCCATTCAATGATCAACTCCATGACGTGGGTTCCATTAAGGCATGATTGTGTTTTTCGTCCGGCTACAAGACGTAAAAGCAAGCGCTACTTGGGAGGCAACCCAATACAGTAAATAAAACTTTTGCTTGTTCATTGATTTTTTTCGATAAATTACAATTGTATCTAAACATGGCAGAAAGATGGAGCCTTTACAAAGGTTGTGTACGTGAGGCCCCACTACGTGGCAACACTCTCGGAGCAAGAGGTCTCGGAGCAGGAGGCATCGGAGCAGGAGGCATCGGAGCAGGAGGCATCGGAGCAGGAGGCATAGGAGCAGGAGGCACCGAGGATAGATCATTCAAGGCCCCAAACCTTGGTGGAACGCTGGATGACCCAGGAAAGAGGTGCCTCTGGAAGAAAGCTGCAAACCGTTGACGGTCATCAAGCTCATCAAGCTTCCTCTTCATGCCTGATGAATAATTATTTGCAAGCACGTGCAAAGTTCTATTCTCGTGCTTAAGTTGTTTTATCTCTTGCTTCAGGTTCTCCACCTCCGCCATCAATGATTCAACCTGACGGGAGCGAGCAAGGAGGCGTTGGCCCATGTTTGACACAGAACCAGCGCACTGAACGCTGAGAGCCAGGGACTCTTGAACGGCCAACTCATCGGACCGTCCTGAAAGCAGCTGACTGTCTTTGGGAGTGAGGAGGTTCCGAGCCACTATCGTAGCTGTTGTGGGATCCATCATCACAGAGTCCTCATCTGTAAGAGGGCCATGGGAAGATAAGAAAGACGGGCACCATACCTTACCCTGATGAGACGCGACCGGATCACTGCTTAGACTCAAATCTAAGCAAAGGTTTGATGGGTTGGATGAGCTAGCCATTGTTCACGAAGTTAAAAGAGAAGGGGTGGACGGAGTAGATTTTCAAACGGGCCGGAGACGATTTCTGGGCAATTTTCAAGTGTGCATGCTAGAGGTGATCAATCACCTCTATTAAAGGAGAGGCGTTCACCAATTCAGAATGAAGAGACACCACTCTTCAGAACCGGAATTTCCGGCGTAAAGATCACCAGCTCGTCAGACGCAATCCCAGCTTTTTAGAAGACGCGTGGAAGGCGAGAAATCAGTTGCACACTTTAGCCGACAAGTGTGGGAGACAAAGCCGAAAGCTCCCGGCTTTCCAGAAAGCGTGTGCATATTTGTCGAAAACTCCCGGCTTTGCAGAAAACGCGTGCCACGTGTCAAAAGATCTCAGACAGAGCCGCATCCGCGCTACTACGTGTTGTTCAAAAATCGAAGGGGCGACTGCTCAGAAATCGAAGAGGCGTCTTCAAAGATCGAAGAGTCGTCACTATTCCAAAAAAAAGCCGGATTTGCGGGATCAAAACGTTTGTCGACAACGGTAAAAGAACAGTACCACCACTTGCTATTGAATTCCCTATACATGTCGACCTTCATTTTTTTTGGCAAGACAGAACTGAAGAAAATGCCCAACTCTTTCTCACCTCTGAGGGTGCACTCCCAGCAAAGCCTTTCGAGATACTCCATTCTCTCTTCTTCCCCAAAGATGATACCAGATACCTGGAGTACAGATGATCCAGGAGGAAGCAGCACAACAAATACATGTGCTGATTCATTCACCGCTTCTGCAAAAGCAAAGGTATCTCATATCATCAAGGGCAAAAGCAAAGGTATCTCATATCATGCTCTTTCCCTGTCTTTTCCTTTGTCCTTGATATTATTTGCATGGCAAAGTGAAAGAAGCAATCAGCCGGCACTTGGAGTCTATATGGACTCTATTCCCTGGTTGCTTACCTAGCTTTGCTAAGCTATCCTCTAACCCTCTTCAATACAAATTGGAGAGATCGAACAAAGAAACAGATAAGAGGAGGAAGCTCAGACCTTCGGGGGAGACGAAAGGAAGCCTGCTGCCCAGTTCAAGAGTAGCACAAAGGAAAATCAACGATGGGAGCAGCGCAGTTCAAGAGTAAGCCTGTGGAATCACAAAGATCCAAGCCTCACTGCAATGATCAAGGAGAAGATGGAACGAACACTCCACAACCAGATTTGCATTTCTAAACTCTTATCTTTGTTAGATACATTCTGCCATGTTTAGTATGTTTAATTGCTGTTTTTATGTTTGTTTGTGTTTAGTGTGGTTTTTAACATTGAGGACAATGTTTGATTTAAGTGTGGGGGAGTTACTAAAGTGTTTTGATGCAAATTCGTAGGGTTTTATCCACCATAACTTCAAATGTTGTTTCTTGCTGTTTTTAAGTGTGTTTAGTGTGTTTTGACTTGAAAATTCGAAAATCACATAAAAAATTTGAAAAAACATGTTTTGAAAAGCCTAAAAAGAGTGTTTTGAGTCCTTTTTGTGTCGTAGGTCACCTTCCAACACAATGATAAGGATTTGGTTTCTAATTGCATGACTGTTAAAAAGAGTTATAAACAGAGAGAAAAGTTTGATTTACTCTTGGTATATGCTTGGTTATGGTTATAATGTATGACTTCACGTGCAATCATAAAAAATTTTCGTTTTTGTAACATGCTTGAAGGAAGGAACTCAAACAAACGCTACAACCCTGAGAGACTTGAGCCTATAACGTTCTTTGGAGAGTATAATCTGTGATTTCTTGTTTTCCAAAGTTGTTGCATGATCTCATTATTCTTTGCTTGGTTACTACTTAGAAGGCGTTTCATCATATAGTTCCAAATGCTAGAACTCATGCCCATTTCATTCAAAGCATGTTATTGATTTACATAACATATTCAAGATGAAGTTGTGTAATTGCCACCATAGCCAAATAACCTCACTTCCCATATTTCGTATATGTTGTAAGTTTTACCCCCGTTGAGTTTTGTTTAGCCTTTATTCTTTGTCAACCCACATTATCCTCACCTAGCCTAGTTTAGGACAATCCACACCCTTGTTCTTAAAAGATAGTGAGCATAACTTAAATGAATTCCTTTTGAGTTACATTATGCAAGAAAATAAGTGTGGGGGAAGGAATGCTTGTTCTTAAGTATGTTTTGAGTTTCAAACAGAAAAGAAAGAAAGAAAGAAAAAAAAAAAAAAAAAAAAAAGAGCTTGAAAAATGAAAGAATGAGTGATTGAAGAAAGGGCTCAAAACACCAATTCTGGCCCTAAATTGTCTCCCTTTTTGTTCCAAAGTTGAGTTTTCATTCAAAAGTGAATTCTAAGTTGATTCAATTGTCTTGCTCACTATTTCTTTAAGAACCTTTGTTTTCCATATCCCTTCTTTGTTATCCACACACCCCAAGCCCCATTACAACCCGTGACTTCAATCTTGAGTGTTATGTGTTTCAATTTGTGGAGTTTGAACTTGGTATGAGCATATGGTGTCACTGGTTCTCGCGTCTAAGTAGTAGCATTCCATTCATGAGATCATATCTAAACTTGATTATTAACTCCAGAAATTGCGTTCTTTGTGATACATATATGTGAGTGTCGTTTTCATGTTTACATCAATCTTCTCACATATGACTAGATTAGGGTGTGTAGTTAGAAATTCTGAGTGAAAATCGAGTGCATATCTTGTAAGGAATTGAGCAAATTCTCTAAGGCATGTTACTACATTCAAAACATGGTTTTAAATGCTTAATTGTGAACTAGTATATGGTGACTATGATTAAGAATGTACTTAAGTGTGAAGATGACTAAAATCTGTGGGAATGATGATTTTTAACTTGTCATGTGCATTGGAAATCCCTAAGACGGTTGTTGGAAGGTTTAGGTGTGTTTTACTTGTTTTGTTTCGTTTCGTTTTGTTTTGTTTTTCTTTCTGTTTTGCTCGAGGACTAGCAAAAGATAAGTGTGGGGGAGTTTGATAGGAGCATATTCATGCGACTTAAATGGCTTGTTCTCGTGCATTTACGTTATGTTTCTCTAGTTATTTTAGTCCTTTATGCTTCTTTTGTGTGTTTTCAGGTTCTAAGGGCTTAAGGAAGAAAAAAGATGCATTTTGGAGCATTTTGGAGCAAAATTGGGCTTGGAATGGATGGCATATGATTGGAGCCAAAATGTTGGACGAATTTGAAGGCCTTGTATTCACTTTGGACATAAAACAAAGGGCCTAGCCCATTCTCTCTTAAACCAAGCCCTTTGCCATGCATTTCCTTCCAATTCCAAAGCCCACAATCAATTCAAATGCCATGCAAATCCATATTCAACACCCTAAACTACAAGCATGCATCATCTCACCAAGCAATCAAACAAGCCACATGCATGTCCCTTTAATCATTCAACCACATTCCCACTTTCCTAGCTAACCCTACATGCATTCTTTATTCACTCTTCATCATTGCACCACAAATCATTCACCCACATGCACTCATATTCCCATTTCCTTTCCAACATCTCACATGCATTTCCACCTTCCTACTTCATCATTTCACCACATTCTCCCTCTTTAACTCACATGCACCCAAACAAAGCCAACCTAGCTAACCCTACATGCATTATTTATTCACTTTTCATCATTGCACCACCAATTCACCCACATGCATTTCCAACCATTCACACCCCTTTAATCATTCTCCTAGCTATCATTCACATGCTCTCCCATCCATTCTCTCCCTATATGTTCCCTCCACTACTCCTATAAATACCCTTGCACTCTCATCATTCAAGGCATTCTTCATCTCATTCACAACACAACACTCTTCAAAATCATCCATTCTTCCCCCTTTGGCCGTGAGTTTCCCTTCCATTTCTCCTCCATTTCTTCCATTTCCATAAATTCCCCAATCCATTCAACACACCAACAACATCCCTTAAACCTTGTGCTACAACAACGAGGAAGAGAAGAGTGCCTAAACGTTCATACAATTCAAGTTTTGAGTTGTTGGAATGTTTAGGTGTTTCTTTGATTTCAAAGTTTCATTTTAATTCTCTTTGTTTTGTATGTATGGAAGAGAAGAGTGCTTAAACGTTCATACAATTCAAGCTTTGAGTTGTTGGAATGTTTAGGTGTTTCTTTGATTTCAAGGTTATGAGGAACTAAACCCCCTTTAGGTAGGGGGTGATTCGAAACTATGTTTATATTTGCAATATGAATTGATTAACTTTCGTTGGAATTTCATAAGTTGTGGATTCAATTTGTTTAACCGTTTGATTGATAGCTTATTTATGAATGTTTATTAAGAATGCGCGCTTAATTTTCATGCATAAATATGACGCTAGAATATAAGTGAATTTCACCTAATCGTTATGAACTTATATTCACAAGTAGTGGAGGTTGCTTATAAACAATCGTGTTAAACATATTCTTGGCACGAGTTTCATGCTCATCATAGTAACGAATGCCTCGTCAACACTTATAGTTTTCATAATGCTTAATGATCTTTGATTGTATCTTTATTGTGCTGTTCACGTAAAGGACTTTTGGAGAATGTTGTGAATTGCGTTGCGCAAACCCATCCAATTCATTAACTTAAGGAAAACTTGACGGTTAATTTAAGCGGACCTAATTAATCCGGAGTGTTGAGTATCATAATTTATCGAAAGACCAACTGAGAATCAATCTTGTATGCAAGTATAACATGTGTGGAGAAGAACCCCTTAGCTAGCCTTCATTCCATTCATTCCATCACAATTTCATATTTACATTCCGCTCAGTTTATTAACTTGTTTTGTTATTTCAAATTTCGTCAAATCAAAACTTTTCCCCCCCTTTTACTTTCTTGTTCTTTAGTGCTTAGAATCTGTTTAGTTTGTGTTTTAAAGTATTTTGAATCAAGCCATAATCTTAAATTCGTCCAAAATTAGTTTTGAGTCTTTTGGTTTGTCTTAATGTTTTAAATTTTAGTTTTGCATTCTTTGAGTCTGGTTTAGTGTTTTATTTTGTTTTTACGTTCTTAAGTCAATTTAGAAGGTTTTAGCAAGCCCTCCTAATCCCCGGTCCAGAACGATCCCTACTTACATCCATACTACAATTGTCAAAAAGAGGGTTTAATTTGTGCGCGTATAGTTCTCGCATCATCCACAACTAGAATTGGATCTGCGGCTGTCGGGAGTTTGTTGGTAGAACTGTTGGGGTCGGTTGGTGGTGGGTCTTGGCAGTATAGGAGGTGGTGCGGTGGTGTGAGTTGATTAAGGGGTGGGGATGAGTGTGCTTTTGTGGTTGAATCGTGATGAAAGGGGTAGGGTAATTTCGGCAGAGAAGTTTAATTCCGAAAGTTGGCTTTCTTCCGAAATTCAAATACCTCCTCCAAGTTGGTAATTGGATTCCGACAATATTAGGAATTTGATTACTGATTTTAGGTGGAGCCCACAAATAATTTCATTCCCAAAATTTAGTAAACGCCGAAATCAGTTGGGGAGGAATTCAATTCCCTTTCTTCTATTGGTTATTTAACATACTTAACAGTTGATGTTCATATTTATATATATGGTTGTGAGATTTATCATGAGATTGAATCTGTTGTCAATTATAAAATAATTATGTGTGTATAAATTTAGTAAACGACGAAATCAGCTGGGGAAGAATTCAATTCCCCTTCTTCTATTGGTTATTTCGCTTTTCTTCTTGTTTCTTTTCTTTTCTTCTTCCTTTACTTATTTTATATATATACTAGCATATGGATACATACAAAGTGTGTGAGAGTTTTTTTTTTTATTTTTGTTTTTGAAATAGAAGGAGAGAGGAAGAGAGTGATAGAGAATGTGGGAGTGGGAAGTTGTTGTTGTTGTTTTTTTTATTTTTTTAATTTTTTTTAATTTTATTTTTAATTAGAGATATGTTAGGATTACATGTAGGTGAGGCTTTGAAAAAAAAAAACAGCAAAATTTGGTTGTGTGAAATTACATTTCTACCCCATATTTCTTATTCATATTCTGCTTTAATTAGAGGACTGAATTGGTAATTTCACAAGATTTTAGTTGACAATGAATGTTTTATTAATTAGTAGAGATATATATAGAGCAGAAAATGCATATCAAGTCAGGACTAATGGAAGTCAAAAGTATGAAGTGGTAAAAACACAATAATTCAAGAGAGATATGCAGTTCCCAAACTATTGTCCGCATGGGACTAAAGTACTCACATGAAATAAATAATATGCAAATGCAAGTAATGTAATGTGGTAGTCTAGGAATGGAACCATTTCTTGATTAAGAGAAAAGATCAAATCGAATAATCCCGCTTCGCTTCTATAGAGAGATTCATCGATACACCCAGATCTTAAATAATCAAATAACTCATTAGTTTTCCAGTAAGAAATTCTTATGCAAATACAAAGTCAATAATCATAAAATGCATAACAACTCATATGCCGACAATCTCATTTGAAATTTTGACAACCACTTGACAATCAAATTTGTTCCCTTTGCCTCAACAATGTCGAGACAACATGCATAAAGTAATTATGCATATACATGATTCATGAAATGTTAGACAAATAAGGAATATGGTTGGAGTCCTTGTGTAATTGTATATAATATTATTATTGGAAGAATAAGCCATCCTACAGCCGTCAAGCCGTCCTACCTTGTCCTACCTACACACTAGCCATCCTACAGCCGTCCTACATTGTCCTACCTACACACTAGGACGGCTACCTTGTCCTCTACAGCCGTCCTACCTTGTCCTACCTACACACTAGGACGGCTACCTTGTCCTACCTACACATTTGTATCATGTATATATATCCTTGTAATCTTGTAGAGAAAGATAATGAAAAAATAAGCATTCTCTTCCATTTGCATTCTCTTCCATAAGCATTCTCTTCCATTTGCATTCTCTTCCATTTTTCCACATTCATGTATCAATAACAAATATAATTTTTAGCCTACATACCTTTTTCTACATGGTATACAGAGCAGGTTTATAACCCTAGCCCTAATTTTTTTTTTTCGACAGCATTCTCTGCCGTTCCCATGGCTGTTCGTGGCCCATCCCGTCCCTCCTCTGCTCGTCCTCCCCTCCACTGCACCTACTGTAATTTTGATTATCATACCCGAGACACCTGCCATAAACTTCATGGCTATCCCGTTGGCCATCCCCTCCATGGCCAACCGTGGCGACCATTGCGCTGTGCCACTGCTTCCAGTTCTTCCCGCAGCCATGCACCTTCCAGTCCTCCCCAGCAGCCACGGTTTTCTGCTTCCCGGCCCCATAATTTCACCCAGGCCCATCACGTGCAAGGCACCCAGGCCCCCGCCTCCTCTTCTACTCCAGCGACCCACCAAGTGCACGGGACCCAGCCCACTTTGCATGACTTGCAGCTTGCCATGCCTAACCTCTCTGCCGAGCAGCACTCCCGTGTTCTAGCTGCTCTACGTGACACCACCACCCCTCCTCAGGCCAATGCCGTGCTCACTACTGATTTTGCCCAAGGTTTGTTACCTGTCACCTCTCGTCATGGTCAATGGATTCTTGACAGTGGTGCTACGGATCATATTACTTCTTCCGCTTCAGGTTTGGTTAATCGTTCTCCTTCACATTTGCCGCCTGTTTCTTTGCCTAGTGGTGCTTCCGCTCCCATTACTTTTACCGGCACTCTTCCTTTAAATTCCTCAGTTACTTTGAAGGATGTTTTATGCGTCCCTAATTTTCGAGTGGACCTTTTATCGGTTGGTAAACTTACAGATGGATTATCGTGTTCCATAACCTTCTTTCCTTCTTGGTGTGTTTTGCAGGACTTGGTTTCGAAGGCGATGATTGGTGTGGGTAAGCGACGTGGCGATCTGTATTACCTTGTGGCCCTTACCTCTTCTCTCCCCACCCGTCAACCTCTCTGCAACATCATTACCATCCCCTCCTCCCTCTGGCATAGGCGTCTTGGTCACCCCTCCTTCACTCGTTTGCAAGCTTTAGCATCTAGCTCTCTTAATTGCACTTTTGATTCTAGTCATATTTGTGATGTTTGTCCGTTGGCAAAACAAACTCGTCAACCTTTTCCTTTGAGTTCAATTTCATCAACTTTCCCTTTTGCTTTAATTCATTGTGATATTTGGGGCCCGAATCGTCAATCTTTTCTTTCTGGTGCTAATTATTTCTTAACCATTGTGGATGATTTTTCTCGCTTTACGTGGGTCTTCCTCATGAAACATAAATCCGACACTCAACAATTAATTAAGGATTTTTTTGCTTATGTCACTACCCAATTCCGCACTACCATCCAATGCATTCGTACTGACAATGGTGGTGAATTTTTATCTCTTCGTAGTTTTTTCTCTGATCATGGGGTGCTTTTACAAACTTCTTGTGTTTATACCCCCCAACAAAATGGCGTTGTTGAAAGAAAACATCGTCATCTTCTTGAAACCGCTCGCGCCCTTCGTTTTCAATCCCATCTTCCTATCAAGTTTTGGGGGGAATGTGTTCTTACCGCTACTTATCTCATCAATCGTCTCCCTACCCGTCTTCTCCATCATAAATCCCCACTTGAGGTTCTCTTTTCGAAAACCCCATCTTATGACCACTTCCGCGTCTTTGGTTGTCTGGCATATGCCACCTCTGTCACTCCCACCACCAAATTTTCCCCTCGGGCTCATCGTTGCATTTTTCTCGGTTATCCTCATGGACAAAAGGCCTATACCCTTTACGATCTCGACAATCACCGCATTTTCACTAGTCGAGACGTCATCTTTCACGAAAGTACTTTCCCTTATGCCGTTTCTCACCCTCCTATCCCATCCTCTTCGCCTACCCTACCCATCCCACCCCCTCTGGACTTTACATATAACCCACCCCTTCCTGCCCCGACGCCTCACCCTCCTCCACCTTCCTCCCCTTCCACGCCTCCCACAGATTCCCTTGCTGCCCCATTACCCGTTCCTCCCCATGCCCCCCCCCCCTCGGCCTCCCCCCCCCCCCCCCCCCCCCCCCCCCCCGCTACTTCCTTACCTTTCACCCTTTTACCCACGGACATCCCTACCCCCCCACTACCTACCAATCCTCCCCTTCCCCGCACCTCTTCCCGTGCCCATAAACCTCCATCCTATTTAAAAGACTACGTTTTCTCGCAGGTGATTCTGCCATCCCACCCATCTTCGACTTCGCAACCCGGTTCTACACAAGGTACGCGATATCCACTTTGTAATTTTCTCTCTTATCACCGTTACTCTCCCAGGCATTTTTCTTACATTAACTCTGTCAGTCGGACTGTGGAGCCTTCCTCCTTTGTCGAGGCTGCCACTGACCCCAATTGGCAACGTGCTATGACTGAGGAGCTTCAAGCTTTACATGCTAATGGTACTTGGACTTTAACTTCCTTGCCCCCTGGCAAAATTCCCATTGGTTGTAAGTGGGTGTACAAACTCAAGCACAATTTCGACGGCTCTATTGACCGCTACAAAGCTCGTTTGGTTGCTAAAGGCTTCACTTAGGCTGAAGGTATTGATTATCATGACACTTTTTCTCCTACTGCTAAGATGATTACGGTGCGTTGTCTTCTTGCTCTTGCTGCTAGTCAGTCTTGGTCTCTTCATCAGGTTGATGTTAATAATGCTTTCTTACATGGTGACTTCTACAGCCGTCCTACCTTGTCCTACCTACACACTAGGACAGCTACCTTGTCCTACCTACACATTTGTATCATGTATATATATCCTTGTAATCTTGTAGAGAAAGATAATGAAAAAATAAGCATTCTCTTCCATTTGCATTCTCTTCCATAAGCATTCTCTTCCATTTGCATTCTCTTCCATTTTTCCACATTCATGTATCAATAACAAATATAATTTTTAGCCTACATACCTTTTTCTACATGAAACAATATTTCAATTGCCAAATGAAAACAAAATTCAGTTTCTAAGTCAAACTTCATTTACCCTTCTATACATTTGTAAATTATACTCTGCAAGAATATGATAAGATGCAATCAAACTGAAACACAACTTTCGGTCATTAGCAAACAGGTCTAATTTTATACTGCAATTTCAAGAATGAGATATTTATGTTCAGTTTCTAAATTTTTTTTTTCTTCCCCAAAAGACAATGCACTTTTAATTTGTTTCAAGACAAAATTATATATGCAGACTCATGCATATTCTGTTTTTATTCGAAGATTAATGAGACTCTGCACAGACAGTGTTTGCAAACACACATAAACGTAATCGTAACAAGAATTAAAAATTAAAAACCTATTTTCAGGAGATCGTTGAAAGAAGAAGCAATCACATCAATTGGTTATTGTGTGCTATACAGATATATACATTATTTCCTCATAGAATTCAAGCCATACAAAAGCAAATTGGAAAATTAAACAAGTAAGGTGTTAATAAAATACACAGTAAATGTTTTCTGCGTTTGTAGATATAGTGATGACATGTACGGAAAAAGATGCAGAGATTCAAATATGCAATATACACAGTATTAACTATATGTTATTTCTTTGCAACTACATTAGTGAATAAAGAACCCAGGTTACCCTGTACGGCTGGGTTTGATATAGTAATTGTTATACACCTTTGCCTTGCGTAGATTTCTAGGTTGCCAACTACTCACTCCAACTACGTATAAACACGCTGAAAAACAAAAGGTAAGGTTAGATGCTGTACAATCTTTATAATTAAGGTTCTTAATTTATAGCTGGTTGCCCAGTGTTTTTGGTTGCCGGTATTCTTGGGACAAAGGGTATTTGAACGGTACGGTTAGGCTTGGAAGGGAATCCTTGCTGCAGAATGAGAAACTTCAACTTTCATTATCGATCTTAGACCGCATAAGAGAATAGACGTCGCTGCTGGAACCCGAAAAGAAAATCTGGTTCAGACGAGATTTATCACAAAAATTGCACTGCATAATTGAGAATCCTTTATGATTTGGGAAGTTTGTTACAAATATATAAAATTAAATATAATCCTTGGGGTGCCAAACGGAATTGGCTTAACCGTTCTTTTCCATTCTTTGCGATAATTTGGTTTTTTGGCGTGCGCTAAGCCTCACAGTGGGGTGATAATCGAACCCAAAATCTTTTATTTACAAGTGAAGAGGAATATTATTAGATCATAGAACTAAGTGGTGGGATAATTTATTTCTTATTGTTTGAAGGAAAGATGAGAGAAAATTAGTTACGGTGGTTTGGACATGTGCTAAAAAGGCTTACTGATGCTCTGGTTAGAAGATGCGACTATGAGATAGAGGTCCAAGGCCAAAGGGGTAGAGGAAGATCTAGGAAAACTTTGGAAGAGACTCTAAGAAAAGCTTTAGAGTACTTGGATCTAACGGAGGACATGACACAGAACCGAACGCAATGGCGTTCTAGGATTCATATAGCCGACCCCACTTTATGGGAAAAGACTTTGTTGTTTTTGTTGTTGTTGTTTTTATGTATACTACTACTAGGAAGTTCAAAAAGGACTTTCCCGATCAAAAATAAAATAAAAATCTGGCGCTTAACCTTTGTAGTTCTAGCTATATATTTCCTATTTTCTTTTGGATATAATTATTTTATTGTTAATTTATCTAGTTGATCTGGGAAATTAAGCAAGAGGAGTTTCCCGTTCGTCACTTTGCCTTGTCCGAATTAAGGCATGCAGTTTCCTACTGCAATAAGGTGAACCGCGCGCAAAACCAACTACAGTATATATAGAGAGATCACTGTGATTAGCTACGAACACACAAATAAACACACATAGACCAACAATAATTCAGCTATTGAAAACAAGAAGCAACGATCGATCGACGAGGCATTGTTATTTACCAAGCTAGATATTGCGATCGTTCTATCCATGTCGAGAACAAGAAGAGTCGGTCCAGTAATTAAACTGGAGCCTCAAGAAGGAGTGGATCCGAGAGTACTACGGCAGAAAGAGCTAAACAGAAAATTTGTGAGTTTCTCCAAGAGGCGTTATGGGCTGTTTAGCAAGGCTACGGATTTTTGCTTGAAGTTCGATGCACAAATTGCCATTCTAGTGTTGTCTCCTGCTGGTAGGCCTTACTCTTTTGGACACTCTTCTGTGGATGCTGTTCTCAATCGCTATTTTAGGATAGCGCAAGCACCTTCTACCAGCCGGGTTAAGGTAGAGCAAATGCCTTCAAGTAGCAGCATTAAAATAGAGGAATTAGCGTCTTGTTCTAGTAGTGGCGTACTTACAGTAGATGATCAGCTGCAAAGAGACAAGATTCAAGAGCTCAGAAACCAACTTGAAAATCAAAAGAAGCAAAAGAGAGAGAACGAGATTGTGGAGAAGGAGAAGGTGGCGAAGGTGAAAGAGTCGATTGAGAAGGAGTTGCAAACATGCAAAATAGTTGAAGAGTTGGTGGCATTTAAACAAAAATATTCGGTGCTTCTTGACAATATTAACAAGAGACTGAAAAAATCGCCCGTTAATAAGAGGCAATGTGTGTCGATCAAACCACACCTGAAATCTGAAGATCACTTGTGGTCTAATTCAAGTACCCTAAATTTTGAGACTGGTCATCATGCAGTGGTTGATCATGAGCATCCTCATTACAACAATTGCTCTTTTCAAGGCGTCGTTAACAGGCAATGCGTCTCAATCAAACCAATTGTTAAATCTGAAAACATATCACCACCTAGTTCAACCATAAATTTTGAGATTGATCATCACTGTCGTGGTAACAACGGTGGTGGCGAGGGATCTATCAGCCAGGATAAATTTTTGGAAGATAATAACGCGCAACATGTCTCGATCAGACCACTATTGATATCTGAAGACACACAGCGTAATACAACCCTAAGAAGGGTGGCTGATGATCATCATGTTAGTAACGGCAATGGACCTTTCACCTGGAATGCAGAAGATTTGGAGAACTTCTTGCTAAGGCAAGATTTGGAGGATATAGGTGGTGCAGTGGATCAAACTCGATATTCTGCAATGCTCAACTACTTTAAAGGGGAAGTTGGTAATGATCCGAATGGCGCCATTGATGTTTCACCTACAGAACATGTTGTTTTCCCTGCTACGAGCGCTCCCTTCGATCCAGTTGGGTCATCAGATTTCACACAACACAATACTGCTGATCGTGCTGCTAATAGATATTCCGGCTACTTGGAAGACATAATCCATAATCCTTACTCTCATCAGCATACACGTTTCTATTTTAGTTGACGAGTTGTTCTCGATCATGATCTAGTTCTATTTTATTTCTTATTTTTTAACTGACGAGTATTGTATTTAAGTACGTTATTAAGTCCAATTTAAGGAAGTGTTTCGTTTGTCTCCTTCTTTCTTTCTGTGGATCCAAATTTCCGTTCAAGCAGATTGACTAAAAAATATGCAAGAAAGATGACACTACAGTTAATGTCTAAGCCCACCAATGCCTAAGTCAGAGATATTTTCAAAGAAATTGAAAAATTTGCGGTGTCTTTTGAGAAGTTTGCTGATGTAGGAATATTCATTTTGGTAGATGCTTGGCAGGAGACATCTGAAGATCTCTTACTTTATCTTTGACTCTTTATGAAAAAGTAGCCCTTATCATGCAGTCGTGTAAGGAAGTGTTGGACTTCATTCAGGATGTTAGAACCAAATTTGCGCACCGTTGTAGATGGTGGAGGCACAAACTCAAGCTACTTGCAAGATAGAAAACAACCGTAAGCAAGTTTAAGATCGGGATTGTGCCATCCAAAGGCTCTCTGATGGTTAAGTTAGTAAGCAGTTTTAGACTCAAGGATAGAATAAATGTTTTAAAAGGGCAAAAAAAGAAGAAGATAGAAGTTCTAACGGAATTATACAAAAGGGATACTTTCTCCACATTGTAACAAGTTTAGATTAAACTTTAGGGGCTATTGCTCCAATTATCTCTTATATAAAAGATGTTGTGAAACTTGACTTGCTATATATTACGTTGAGATTGAATGAAAGAAATTGTAGTTGAACGAGTGAAATCAGTGATAATGAGTGGCCAGTAGTCAACATTGACTGGTCAATATGCTCATACTGCATAAGTCCACGGGGCCAACGGTCACCAAGTAGAGAAATTTTTCATTATGCCCGGAATATAGATGTTACACGTACACCATGTGTCATTATATAAGTGGAGGAAAGTTTAACTTTTTAAGCTGTTAATTTTTTAACACAAGTATCTTACCACTTGTATAGTGACATTTGTTGTACCACCTCTGAAAAATCTCTCCACCAAGTGACCAAAGAGGTTATTGTGATAACCAAAGTGGTAACTACTTTTTTCTTCAAGTCACCAAAGTGAACACATGCGCGATATACTAAAAACCAACCAATTATGTTCTTGTGTAGTTGCTTTGCTTGTACTTGTGTAATTGTTTTTCTTCTAGGGTAAAGATGGATTTCATTAAACTGCAAAACGCTAATGCAGTACAAACTAGGGTAATGTATATAAAAGAGACTCTGAAAAAAACCGTGAACGGGAAAAACACATGAAGAATCCCGAACGAAGGAAAAAGGGCCACACATGCCACTTATTCAATCGACAATTATATACTCGCCGGAGATCCATTCCATTAGCCAAGGCAGGCCACTACCCTCCCATAAAGAGAAACCACTAATCAGAAGACTAAATTTTGAAATCCGATGAGCCACCTGATTGGCACTTCGAGGCACAAACTGCAAAGTTAGCTGACGTAGAAGGACAAGCTCACGGACGGCATGGACAATTGCCTCTTCCCAACACTCCTCCTGCAGTATAAGATTAACCGCATTCAAAGAACCAAGACTCCACCACCAACAGAACAAAACCCTCCAGCGACGTACCCAGCAAGTCATGAACCACCACCCCAATACCCCTCCGTCCATCTCTACTATCAACAACTCCGTCTCATTAAGTTTTAAAAAGAGCCTTCTAGCGGCAGACACCAAAGCACCGCTCAATTAGACATAGGAGATCTCCTTCCTCATAGTCCTTAGCCTTTTTCACAAGCATATCCACACATTCTTATAAGTAGTTTCAAACCAATCATGGGCCATCCTCCAAAAAAAAGGAGAAACTTTGGGAGTATTTTTGAGGCTCCATATCTGTTGACACGAGAGTACAAAGAGCATGAATTCACAGATAGAACAGGACCCGGAGACGCCATTGCAGCCCAATAACCACTTTTCATTCTATTCAAAAGCCAAATCCATCGATCATGATTATCATGCAGAAAAGATATCGATAAGAGATTGTTTCCGTTTCCTCAAAATTAAAATTGTCATACACCACTGGAACATTCCAACTCTCACTTGCTGTCATTGAATCACAGATCTCCAAATGCTAAGGAATTTGAAGATTAGACTGAACATAGAATCCATTATCTCTGGGCTCCCATGGTTCGCCATACACCCTTGCAGACTTCCCATCTCCAATGCGCCAGCTCAGCCCCAGTTTCAACAAGATGGATTTCCATGTAAACGATGGCTGGGGGCCAAGATCAGCTGTCAAAAAAGCGGAGGAAAAATGTTTGAACTGGGAATTCTTGAATCTCAGTTTTCTCCCTACTTCTCACTCAGAAGCTGCTCACTGCCTGCCCCTTTTCCCTTCACCTTCGCACTCATTTTTCCATCCTTCTTCTTGCTCCCACTCTTATTTTCCAACCCATAATCATGATTTAGATCTCAGAGTATTGGACTCTATTTTGACACAAGACTCAACCCTCCCAACCCACTGCCGATCTGGCTTGCCAAAAAATTTGGGCGAAGTACGGAACAATTTACATCGGCACAAGGGTGTTTTACACACCCCCTTTGCCCTCCTCCTCTTCCTGTTACGTTTTGTGACCTTCCTTGCAGGTGTGTATGTGGTGGCTTTGATTCTTTGTGGATGGTTTTGGGCAACATTCTCAGATCTAGTTTATGGTTGGGGTACTCTTTTCATTTTGGAGCGATGACTTTTTTAGCAGTGCAAACAGTGGTTGTTTGGATGTTGAAGATTAGGTTTTTTGTCGTTTTTTTTTTCTTCTTGTTGCCTACGGGCCTAAAGATGTATGAGCCTCTTTTCGTGTTTTGGATTGTAGGTCTACTTTGCTTGGGTCTGTTTATCTTTGAATTCTTGCTTTGTTTTATGTAAGGTTTTGTGTTTTGTTTGGGCCTAGGCTTATCTTTCACAAATTGTAATTTCCCTTACATTAATAGAGTGCTATTTCGATCAAATAATAATAATAATAATAATAATGTTAATAATTGTTTAAGTTTTTAGTTTTTGTTGCAAGATATTTATGTCCATCCACTAGTTGGTGATGAATAGGCCGTTGATACCTTAAATGAATAGTCATTGATACTTCAAATGAATAGTCATTGATACTTTAAATGAATAGGTCATTTATTCATTAATTAACTGCTGTAATCATTAGGCCTATTCATTCCTCAATTGATTAGGCAATTAATTCTCACTATTGAATTAGGGGTATTTGTCAGGATTGACACACTACTATATAAAGGTGGTTATGCCTCACATTGTAACACACCAAGATTTTCTCTAATAGAATTCTCTCATTCTCCCTAAAGTTATTTTCCTCTACAACACGTTATTAGCACTTTTGTTGTTCACGGAATCAAAATCTGCAATTTGGATGTTCTCACCTTTTTGTTAACAGTCCTCTGAATTTTGAAAGTAAGATCATCTTTGCGTTTGGAGTAGGTATTTTGTTTCATGATTTCAAGTCCATGTTGAACCCGTAATTATATGTTGAAACATTCCATGAAGCATGAACCCGATTATAATATTTTCTTATAGCTTATGTATTTTTTTATGTTTATCATGTATCGTTTTATTTTTTGCAATTTTTTGAAACCCTCACGATACAAAAAATTATCATGATACATAGCCTTTTAATCTAACTTTATGCATGTTAAATCAAAACCAGTTGTTTGTGATTTTTTTTTATGATAAACATATGTTATCATATGGAGGATCTAAATGATGCCTCAATCCTTATGGCCACAAAACCCTAACAACATTGTTATTAGTGGGCTTGCAGAAGTAAGCCTCACCTGACAATTAGAAATGTGTCTCTCTGCATTCCAGTCGAATGCCCAAATTGGCTTCCCATTTGAAAAGCTCAACCCCTATTCTAATTGAATACAAAGCCGTATTCTAGTCAAATACAAAACTCGCATTCTAGTCAAATGCACAATTTTTGCTTTCTAGTCGAAGGCCCAATTCGCTTCCAGTCGAAGCTTGTTTTAATATTCTAGTCGAATATGCAAATAAGAGCCCAATAATCCATTCAAGCGGCATGAATTGAATTAATTTGTTTTGAATTTCAAGCTTACTTGACTTCAGAAATTTTCTAAGCTAAGAAATAACAAAACTTGAGTCCAATTAGATTTAGTAACCTGTGGCTCACTATGAGTTCACATCTTTGGTCTAAGCTTACATCTTAAGCTCTTATTCACCAAATAAAAACTTGAAGGTTTTCTTGCAAAACAAACCTTTAATTCGATTTTTTTGCATCCATTTTGATTAACGTGAAGTTTAATCCACCATTTTGTTGCAAAATACATGTCAAACTTGAACAAGTTGGACTTCACTGCTCTCGATATCTCTAGTACCAACTACCTCAAGTAGGCCCAAGATGTCAAGATGCACCTCAGGGCAAGAAGCTATCTAACACTATAGTAGATGATGCTGCCAATGGGTCCAAGAAAGCTAAGACCTTCATTTTCATTCGGAAGAACAGTGGAATCCCTGCAAACTGAGTTTCTAGCTGAGGAGGACTCAAAGTCCTTATGGGAAGCTTAAGCCCATTTTGGTATTGCTTTTTTTAACCCAAAGCTGCTTCACTTTAAAATTAAGCAATAAAAAAGTGTTTGGTAAAAATAAAATATCTTGCTTATTTTAAAAGTAGCATCCTCCAGACTGCAATTTCTTAAAGCAACCTATAGGTTACTTTTTAAAGCTACTTTAGTGAAAAAAGCAAAGTTCAGCTTTTTAATTCATGTAATACGCTTATTAATTTTTGAAAATGACATTATTATCCTTCTACAATCCCAAACTATTCTTAAAGCACAGCAGAAACAATCTTTTTTTAAAAAGTACAACAATCCCAAACTAGCCCTTAGTAGATTGCTTTGATCGTCAGAAGCTAATTTTCTTGACTCAAGCAAGAAATGATTGATACAATCTCCACTTCCAGAACTTTAAGACTGTCAATGAGTATGCCTTTGAAGCATGTTGAATCTGGTCAATTTTGAAGTTCTGTGGTTAGGAACTTACTAATTCTAACCTGTTGGAGAAGATCTATTCAACCTTTAATGCCTTTAACATTGTGCTCCAGTAGTAGTAAAAAGAATGGAATTATCAAAGGTTCCTGGACCTCACATCAGATCTTATTTTAGCTGAGAAGAATAACAACTTGCTGATGGAAAACCATAATTCTTGACTTACTGGTTCCAAAACTATTCCATTTCCAGAAGTCAATGTGAATGTTTCCAAGGGAAGTAAATGGAACAGAGTCAATAAGAAGGACCAATCGTCCTATGGTCTGAAGAACAACAAGGGGAAAGGCAAGCAAGGTTCGAACCAATGGTCCCAACCTCACAAGAAGTCTAGGCACAACAATGATAAGGCCAGTTGTCCTAAACCAATGAACAAGTCGAATCTTTGTTTCTACAGTGGTGGAACATATTACTGGGCTAGCACCTGTCGTGCACCTGCCAATGTTGTTGATCACTATCATAACTGTCGTTAGATAGAAGCCAACCTCGTCTAGCATGACAGCATGAAAATTAAAGTTGTTTGGAATGACACGACTTTAGTCATTTTAGATTTCATGGAGCAATACAACCACTAATGGATGTGATTGGTGGCATGTTGCCAACTTAGAATTTTCCATAATATTTGTTGGATAATTTCTATTTTATTTTTGAATTATTGGGCCATTTTAGGCAAATTATTGGCTTCTTAAGCCCTTTATGGTTATTGTTTTGTTTCTTCTAGAATTTTTTTTTTCCTAATAATTTAAGTTAGTAAAGTTTACTTCAGAAAACTTGTTGTGCGACTTAACTTAAATGTTCATATGCATGTTCCATGAAGTTGATTGTCTAGTAGATAGTGCTACCACACACTGTTTTATGTAACTGTGTTTATTTCCTCAAATTCACGCTTACTAAATTCTCGATGACAACAATCAGTGGCCTGACACAATTGATAGGGGAATGGCAAAGCCTAACTCGTGTTGCCTAATGGTACTTTGCTTACCATTAACAAGACTTTATATTATTGAGTTTTAAGGACATTTGAGTTAACGAATTCCATTATGAAACTATGGAAAAAAATGGTATTGAATATCTTTGCATCACTTCCACTTCATGCTGCTAAAGGCGCAACTTATAAAAGTTGAAAGCACCATCATCGGGTCTTTATAAGATGACTATTTGAACGATCAAGGCAAACCTAGTCATTTGCCCAAAGCCAATTGGCTCGAGCACTCTGCAACACTGGTATGATCATCTTGGATACCTTAGAAGGGATATGATGTGTCGTATACTTCGTGCATCACATGGTAATCCATTAGGAAATATGAGATACGTGATCCAGTCAACCATACCCAGTGAAGCTTATTCGGTAGGTAAAGGTGACATAAGCTGTCCTATATAAATAGCTCTAAAGAGCACACAACTTTCTTGGAAAGGATCCAAGTAGATATTTATAGACTGATTCAACCACCATGCTCTGTGGTTTTGGTTGATGTATCGACTTGATGGTCACACATCGCCCTATTATCCACAAGGAATGCTGCATTTGCAAGACTTTTTCCCATATCATTAAGTTGATGGCACATCACCCATAATATCCAATAAAATATATAAGACTTGATAATGTCGCAAAGTTTATGTTGAATACATTTGACTCATCTCGATCCCTGAACCGCACAATGTGAAAGTAAAGTGCGTAGAATTCTAGATCTACATAGCGTTGCTCAGAATCTGCCAGATGCCTTTACTGATCTAGCGACAGTCACAAGATATATCGGTGTTTATGAAAGTAAAAACATAACCTGTCTAGGAACGTGCCTTGTGCGAGTTTAATAAGTACCCAACATCAGCAAACCCAACAAGTAGTGCATCAGACTTCTAGAATGTGTAGGTATAAAACATGCCCATATCCGCAATACCTTTAAGTTATCGAAATATGGCTTTGATGCCATTCTAGTGGCGGCGTGTTGGTGCAAAATTGTATCTCACTAGGAGACTCACTGCAAACGAGATGTCTAGTCTAATACATTGAGATAAGTATAACAAAGTTCATATCGCATTAAGATAGGGAAATTTTGGTCCCAGGATCTTTTCGTCATCTTCCTTAGACGAAAATGATCTTTCTTAGGATCCAAATATCGAACGACCATCGGAGTACTGGTTGACTTTGCTTCTAAGAAGTTAAATTGACACAACACCTTCTGATTATACTCGAATAGTGGACTAAGATCTTGTTTTCACGGTGCTTAATCTGCAAGCTGATATTATACTGTTGGAAATGTGCTCTAAACGCCAATCATATGATGATACTTTATGGACATTTCACATATTAAACTAATCTAGTTTAATATAAAGGGCAAAGATTATTGTTTAAAGTCGTCTCATATAAATATTATATGTTAAGTCCAAGGAATATGCAATTGGAAGAATGTGATCTAAAGAAGTTAGATTCATGAGACCATTCTCTTTCGTATACATATCCTAAACGTTCCTAATCATAGGATTGCCAATTGGGCATTGACAATCCATGAAGATTAGTACGTGCTATGTCTTCTCTTAGAGAGAGTGACTGATCTTGAGTCATTGGTGTGACTGACACCAAGATAAGCATGTAGGTGCTCAATAGAGAATGAGTCCATTGAATCAACGAGGAGTTCTCATACTCATGTCACATGAGAACTTATGGTTGGGATAATGCAAAGTAGTCCTTTGAACTGAGGCATCATAGTTGTCTTGTGGTTAGGTCCTTGATCTTTGACTATATCAAAGTCACTTCGTCAAAGGGTGTCCACGACATAGTTAGGGTTAAGCCACTTAGCCATAGAGACAAGCGAATGCACAATAAGGGATCTCTAACCTTCAAACCGTTTGAAGGAGAATACCCTATGATATGATTAAGAATCTTTGGCCAAATACGAATGAGCTTGAGCAAGTCATTCTAAATCATGTTTAAGGTAATCATAGAAGTAAAATAATCACATTGGATAGTAGACATGAATAAACTATCAAACCAAACAATGTGGTCAAGAGTATTGTATTAGAGAAAGACTGTATTGCATTGTAATCCTAAACTGAATTGGTTCTCCACCTCTTCTGATTAGCTTGGGTAGCCATGACATACTACTAGGTGTCACTCATGGTTTATGGAAGCCCTAAAGGTGTATAATCACTAAAGGGAGAATTGAAAGTATGTTTCAATTCATAATCGATTTGAAGAGTTCTAATCGCCCACTGCCTCGCTAAAAGGAACCTAATGGATCGTACACCATGTAAGGTAGAGATTGAAGAAATAACGGAGATAAGTAAGGATAATTAAATTGTTTAATTATTTATAGCTAGGATTAATTAATATGTTAATTAATCAAACGAATAAGTTCGTTTTAGCTTTTGAGTAATTATTGGACCTCAAGGTCCATTGGGCTTAGAATTGTCAGGCTTATTAACTTAAGTTGTATGACAACTTAATGACTAAAGACTCAAAAGGGCCCAAACAGCTCAAAGCCTTTAGAAGGCTGACCATATTCTGAATGATAGGTTTTTGTTCCTTTTGTCACTTAATTGAAGTGACTATATAAAGGACTTTATAGCCAAAAGTCATTAGGGTTCTCTTTTGAGAAAATTGGAGAGAACAAAAGCTCTCATTTTCTCTCTAGGAGGCCTGCCCCCTTAGAGGGGATTTACTAGTATGGATCCTCCTCCAAGGTCACTCATCTCTTCTTCAAGCCCCTCCTTGGTGTGGAAATGTAGAGGTTCCCTTTCTTGGGAACTTGGAGAATCCATTCAACCATCCTCCTCCAAGAAATCTATGAAGCTAAGAAGTAAGGAATGAAGGCCCTCTCTCTTGGGTGATTAGCCTTATGAAAGAGGATTCAACAAAGGTATAATATTTCTCAACTCACTTTGTTCTTGAGTTGAGTCTTGGTTCACCACAATTACTAGGCCTTGAATTTCATGGGTAAAGTTTTATTTTTGAGTGCATACAAGCGTGATTCCGCCTTTTAATTGTTAATTACATGCATAGATGTTGCTCAAATGAACTTGTTTTCACAAATATTTCCTTCAAATAATTAGTCTTACCAAGATCTTTTATCTCAATTCCTTCTTTAGGTCCGTAGTAGTTATTTGGATCTCTTCTATAGTTCTAATGAGGTTTATGCAACTACATATGCTGTAATTATCACAAAACCGCAATTGGTGGTCTTAATGAACATGCATGGGCATAATTCAATGTTTACATATCCCATTCCAATCAAGTACTCACTTAGGCATTTGTACCACAACCATCTAGATTGCTTCATACCATATAATGAACGCTTTAACCTAAATGAAAGCGTGTTCCATGGTTGGGAACACGTTGATTCAAGTATTACTAGTCCTGCTGGGCCTTTCATATAAATCTATATATCTAAATCCCAATAAAGATATGTAGTGAGCACATCCATAAGTTGCATACTCAGTTCTTTGAAAACTACTAAATTGATTAAGTACCAGAACGTGATAACGTCCATTACGGGAGAATAAGTCTCACCGTAATCAATCCTAGCACGTTGTGAGGAACCATGTGCCATAAGGTTGCCTTATATCGTACGACCTCATTATTCTCATTACGCTTCATTACGAATACCCATTTGAAGCTTGCTGGTTTTACGTTTGAGGGTGTTGGAACAACTGGTTCGAACACGTGACGTTTATCTAAGGAATCAAATTTGACCTAGATTGCCTCGTCTCATTTTTGCCAGTCAAATAGTTGTTGTGCTTCAACAACAGATCATGGTCCGATGTCATCATTTTTTTACTATATTGGCGGCCATATCGGTGGTCACCATATAAGCAAATACATCATCGATGATGGTCTTGTTGCATTTTCACATGTCTTCAAGACAAGTATAGTTGATAGACATAACAAACTTCTTGGGATCAAGATTTTTAGGTCTTGCGTCCAAGACACTCCTATAATCCAGAACAATATCAAGTTGTCGAACGGACGAGGTAGCGACAGAAGGACCAACACTTGGGATAACTAACCCTATCTTTTCATGTGCCATTACTTTCCTTTTTCGGGGAAGCTTGTCATTCCAACCAATGGATCTATCACTATTCAGGGAGGGGACACTACACTGGTTAATTGTTAATATTGTTCTTTATTCGTCAGGAACGAAATGTTCTTCGGGAACACAACGTCCGATTAGGACAACTTTAGGAATATCAATCCTTGCAAAGACATTTACAGCAGGAATGCGTGATCTTGTGACTGTCGCTAGATTTGTATTCTAAGCAACACTTTAAAGATCTAGGATTCTACTCACTTTGGTTTCGCATTGTACGGTTTGGGGATCAAGATGAATCAAAGTGGCGGTAAATCACGTCAATTCTCGGCATTCTTTGGGAACACGAGTATGACCTTCTCCCCCTAACGACGGGAATGTTGTCTCATCAAAGTCACTTAACGACGGGAAGGTTGACTCATTAAAGTCACAATTCACCAATTGGGTGGTAAATAGATTTCTTGTCAAGGGTTCCAAGTAACAGATGGTGGAAGGGGACATGTAACCGACATAAATCCTTTTCCTCTGCTAGGGGCCCACTTTGGAACGTTGTGGCTGTACAATCGACACGTATACAACACACCCAAATACGTGTAAATATAAGAAATCTAGCTCATAGTTGTCTTATAAAGACTCGACGAGAATGCTTTTAACTTCTCAAAGATGCACTTTCGGCCATATGAAGCGAAAGTGGTGCAAAGATATTTAACACCATTTTCTTTATGGTTTCACAATGAAATTTGTTAGCTCGAATGTCCTTAAAACTCAACAACGTTTGACTAGAATGAGGAGAATATAAGGCCTCATTAATGGTTAGCAAAGTACCATGCCATGCCCCTCTGTCAATGACGTTGGGCCACAGATTGTTGTCATCGAGGGTTCAATAGACGTGAAGTTGAGAAAATAAACGCTGTTATGTAAAACAATGTGTGTGGTAACATTATCTGCTAGACAATTAACTTCAAGGAACATGCCTACGAAAATTTAAGTTGAGTCACGCAACAAGTTTTCTAACGTAAACTTTATTAACTTAAATTATTTAAGAACAAAATTTCCAAAAAAAAAAAAAAACAATAACCATAAGGGGTTAAGAAACCAATAATTTGCCCAAAATGGCCCGATAATATGAAAATAAAATAGAAATTATCCGAAAAACATTATGAAAAATTGTAAGTTGGCAATATGCCACCAATCCATGAATAGCCATCCTGCTCCATGAAATCCGAAACAATGAAAGCTGTGTAATCTTAGACAACTTTGTATCCTGTTGTCATGCTCAAAGAGGTTGGCTTCCTTTTGACGACGGTTATAATAGCGATCAACAACATTGACAGGTGTACGACATGTGCGATTAGTTATCAGTTCCTAGACTTCTTGCGAGGTTGGAACTCTTGATTCAAACTTTACTTGTCGTTCCCCTTGTTGTTCTTTGAACCTTGGGATGACTGGCCTGTCTCATTGATCCAGTTCCTTTTACTTCCGATGGAAACATTCACATTAACTTTTGGCAATGGAATGACATTGGAACCAATAGCTTAAGAATTATGATTTTGCATTGGCAAGTTGTTATTCTTCTCAGCCAGAAGGAGAACTGCTATGAGGTGCGAGAACCTTTGATAGCTCCACTCTCTGTACTGCTGCTAGAGCACAATGTTAGAGGCGTTAAGGGTATGATGAGTCAATTTCATACTATATATTTTACCCTATTCTTAGTATATTTTGGTTATTATTTGGTGAAATTTTGATACTTTATATTACATTTTCAATGTAGGACTTGTGACTTCCTCCTAATCAAAAAGCAATCCAACAATCGAATTTTGGAGTTCCAATTAGAGGATGTTCATGAGTCTCTTTGATTGTTTGTGTCAAAGTTTCAGGTTTTCCTACCAAGCATTTAATTTATGGCCATGAAATAAAGGACCAACGCGCGATACTATGAAAGTGCCGTTTTGGGCTTATACTTTTTGGCGGCCATAATGACATTTTTTGGGTTTGAGTACCTCTGGAGATATGTTTAGGACATCTTAATCTTTAAAATAAGTTGTTTTGGGCCTGTTTTGGAGTTGTTTTGAGCCTAGAACGTGGCTAATCAGTTTGTTGGCAGATTTCTCTATGTTTGATTGAGAGATTGTTTCCTAGTTTTCTTAATATATTTTATTTTCTAGTTTTATTCTAATGCCTTTTCTAAGATGGATTTTATTTTGTAGTAGTATAAATAAGGATGATTAGCCATTAGGGTTTTCTATGCACTACTTTGGAGAACTTGGCTTAGAGAGCTTTCAACGATTCAAGTTTATTTCCAAAGTGTTTTATATCCATGTTCTTAATGATATTTTACTTTATGGTTGTCATTAACTAATCTCTTTTGCCAAGGCGAAGCCATGAGCCTTAGCATAAATATGTAGTCCTTATTTAATTGCTTACGATATTATGCACACATACTTTGAATTATTAATCACTGTGTTTAAACTGTCTTTATATCTTAATGCTTAGCTACCATTAGGATGTTTAGATAAGTAATCGGATGCAATTCGGATATCATCGAAGGATTGAGTAGGGCTTGTTGTGATTGATAATTGTAATTTCACTTAAGGTGAATCTCACGCTCTTAAGGGTTGCATGGTTTTTCAAAGGGTTTTCACAAAACTTAATGAGTCTTGCATGTATACATTTGATCTGAATATCACAAACGGATTGCATGTTAGATATACGTTCTTACTTAATATCACGAGGAGAATATGCATAAGAAAAACCTAACGTTCAAAGTTGCATGTGAAATTCATAAGTAATTGGTAAAAACTACATAGGATTGTTAAGTGACGATGGAACACTAAAGTATTTTACACTTGATCTTTTCAAAATTGTTTCTTTAGGGTTTTCTTTCTTTATTTAATTATTTTAATAAAATTCACTTTTATTATTTTAAATTCCAACTCAACTTGTTCTAAACTTTGTTTTAAATAATTAATTAAGAGTTGATTTTGGTACAAATTATTCATTCAATCTTTGTCGAGAACGCCCTTGCTTGAGCTGCTATACTACGATAACCTTGCACTCTTGCATGTATTTTTACATATTTTTATCCCTACTTTTGCAGGTGGTAAAAATCTTATCAGGGTGGATTTGGCATTCTCCAGTAGGTCAAATCAATAAGTTCTTCACCACAAAACTTCAAAATTGATTAGATTTGGCAGACTTCATAGCCATACTCCTTGACAGTTTTAAAGTCTTGAAAGCGAAGATTTTGCCAATTGTTTCTTTCTTGAAGAAAGAAAATGAGCTTATGGTGATCAAAACGGCCCACTAAAACTTCCCAGAAGGACTTTGGGTTCTTTTCAGCTAGAAGTTCAGTTTGCAACGCTTCTACCATGTTATTTTTAATGAAAATAAAAGCCTTAGCTTTTTGGGACTCATTGGCAGCATCATAGTGGATGATGCCATACAACTTTCTGGCCTTGAGGTGCATCTTGACATCCTAGGCCCACTTGAGGTAGTTGGTGCTAGACATATCGAGAGCTATGAAGTCCAACTTGTTCAAGTTTGACATCCGTTCTGCTGTAATAAAGGTGGATTAAAACTTTAGGTTTAATGAATATGTATGTAAAAAAATTGGATTGAAGGTTTGTTTTGCAAGAAAATTTCAGGTTTTTATTTGGTGAATAAGAGTTCAAGGGTGTGAGGCTAAACCAAAGATGTGAACTTGTGAAGCATAGGTTACTGGATCCAATTAGGCACAAGTTTTGTTGTTTCTTGGCTTAGAAAATTTCTAAAGTCAAGTGAGCTTGAAACTCAAAACAAATTAATTTATGCCATTTGAATGAATTCTTTGGGCTCTTATTTGCATATTTGACTGCAATATGAAATTAGGCCTTCGACTAGAATGTGAGTTTGTATTCAATAGGAATACGGGTTTTGTATTCGACTGGAATACGGGTTGGACTTTTTGACTGGAAAGCCAACTTGGGTATTCGACTGGAATGCATAGGGATACACTTCTACGTGTTGGGTTTGGCTTACTTCAGAAGCCCACTAATAACAAAGTTGCTAGGGTTTTGTGGCAATAAGGATTGAGGCATCATTTAGATCCTTCATATTATCTACACATGTTTATCATAAATAAAAAAATCACAAACGATTGTTTTCGATTTAATATGCAAAAAAATAGATTAAAGCGGTTATGCATCATGGTAATTTTTTATAGTGAGGGTTTCGTAAAAGTGAAAAAAAAAAACGAAATATGATAAACATAAAAAAAAAAAAATCACATAGCAATAGAAAAATATAATAATCGGGTTTGTGCTTCATGGAATGTTTCCACATGTAATTTCGTCTAACGACCCGTCCCCAAAAATTATAGTTTTTATAGTCTTAAAATGTGAATTTACAAATATGCCCTTTGAAGCAAAGATATTGACTTTTGTTGACCGCCTTGTCATCATGTAAGATCCATTTTCTTGACATATTCTTGTCGTACTCGTCGCTACGGACATGTGGGTGCAAACGGAACGCAATTTGGAGTTATAACAAAGGAGATATTAACGTTTAAATTCGGGGACATTTTAGTAAATTGATTAATTTCAAGAAAGCTCCATATTTTTGGAGAAAAATTTGGAAAGCCACGTGTGTGGCCCAGATTAAAAGGAAGAAAAGATGGGCGTTGAAGATGGTGGATAAAGGAGAGAAAAGAGGGGCGAGACGCTGATAGGAGCATATTTAGGCGACTTACTTAGCTTGTTTTCGTGCATCTATGTTGGTAATTCATAGTTATTTTAGTCCTTTATGCTTCTTTTGTGTGTTTTCAGGTTCTAAGGGCTTAGGGAGCAAGAAAATGCATTTTGAGGCTATTTGGGGCACTTTTGGGCATGGATTGGATAGCTTAATCATGGAGCAAAGAGGATGGACGAAATTGAAGCCTTGTATGCTCTTTGGGGACATCAAACAAAGGGCCTAGCCCAATCAAACAAATCCTTTGAGCCATGGAAAACCTCTAGCCCAATCAAACATATTATGCCATGCAAACCAACCTATTTTAGGCCCATTCTATGTACTTAAACCCTAGCCCTTTAAACTAGTCCATTTATCACTTATCACTTCCATTCACTTATCACTCACCACATATCATTCATTTATCACTTATCAAACCTTTCACTTATCACTTCCATTCACTTATCACTTATCATTTCCATTCACTTATCACTCACCACATATCATTCATTTATCACTTATCATACTCATAATCATCTACACATTTCAAACATATGCATTTCATCTCACATGCACACCCACCTCTTTCCAAACTAATTCACATGCATACCTATTCTTTAAATCAACACATGCATTCACACACATGCACATCATTCACTCACATTTCCACCATTCATTCTTTATTCCACAAACAAGTCACATGCATTTTCACCTTCCTACTTCATCATTTCACCACATTCTCCCTCTTTAACTCATTTCATTATTCATTCACTTTGCATTCATTCAATTCCACCCCACATGCACCCTTTATTCTTCATCATTGCAACCATGGCACATTTACACCAACAAAACAACTCCCATGCCATGGCCTACTCATATTCCCATTTCCTTTCCAACATCTCACATGCATTTCCACCTTCCTACTTCATCATTTCACCACATTTTCCCTTTTATTTCCACATGCAATTCTTCATCATTGCAACCACAAACACCTTAAACAAATAGCCATATACATCTCCACTCCTCCTATAAATACCCTTGCATTCATTCATTCAAAAATCATCTCATTCACAACACAACACAACACCACAAACACATCCACCTTCCTTAGCCGTGAGTCTCCCTTAGAATCCAAAAACCATCTTCCATTTCCACCACTCCTCATCCATTTCCATAATTCCCCAATCCATTCAACACACCAACAACATCCCTTAGACCTTGTGCCACAATAAAGAGGAAGAGAAGAGTGCCTAAACGTTCATACAATTCAAGTTTGAGTTGTTGGAATGTTTAGGTGTTTCTTTGATTTCAATGCTTAAATTCAATTCTCTTTGTTTTGTACGTATGAGGAATGGAAGAGAAGAGTGCCTAAACATTCATACAATTCAAGTTTGAGTTGTTGGAATGTTTAGGTGTTTCTTTGATTTCAAAGTTATGAGGAACTAAACCCCCCCTTTAGCTAGGGGGTGATTCGAAATATATGTTTATGCTTGCAATATGATTTGAGTACTTCTAATTACGTTTCATAAGTTGTGAATTCAATTTGTTTAACTATTTGATTGATAACCTATTTATGTATGTTTATTGAGAGTCGACGCTTAATTTTCATGCATGAATTTGACGCTAGAATATAAGTGAGTTTCACGTAATAGTTATGAACTTATATTCACAAGTAGTGGAGGTTGCTTATAAACAATCGCGTTAAACAAATTCTTGGCATAAGTTTCATGCAATCATAGTAACGAATGCCTCGTCAACACTTATAGTTTTCATATTGCTTAATGATTCTTGCTTGTATCTCTATTATGCAATTCATGTAGGGAACTTGTGAGGAATGCTTTGGATTGTCGTATGCAATCATCCAATTCATTAACTTAAGGAAAACTTGACGGTTAATTTAAGCGGACCTAATTAACCCGGGGCGTTGAGAATTCATGGTTTATTGAAAAGCAATTGGAAATCGTTTTATTATGCAAGTGTAACATGTGTGGAGATGAACCCCTTGGCTAGCATCCATTCATTCCATTTCATCAATTTCATATTTACATTATGTTTTAATTGCAATTTGTTCATTTAGTTTAATTCCGTCCAAAACTCAATCCCCCTTTTGCTTTAATGTTCAATATAGTTAGAAATCAATTTAGTTTGTGTTTTTAAAGCATTTTGAGTCTTTTGGTTTGTCTTAGTGTTTCAACGTTTAGTTTCACATTCTTTGAGTCTAGTTTAGTGTTTTATATTGTTTTTACGTTTTTGAGTCATTTTCCAAGAGATTAACAATCCCTCCTAATCCCCGGTCCAGAACGATCCCTACTTACATCCATACTACAATTGTCAAAAAGAGGGTTTAATTTGTGTGCGTATAATTCTCGCACCAAATTTTGATTTGATGCGAGAATTACTTGACACTCAAATTAAACCCTCGTTTGACAATTGTAGTAGAATGGATAAGTGAGGGATCGTTCTAGACCGGGGATTAGGAGGGCTTGCTAAAACCTTCTAAATTGACTTAAAAACATAAAAACACAATATAAAACACTATTTAATGCTCGAAGAAAGCAAAACTAAAAATAAGAAAGATTAAGACTAAGACTTCAACGAAATAGGGGGGAATTGGATTTGGACGAATTTAAACTAAAACGTAAAAACAATATAAAACGTTAAACTAGACTCAAAGAATGTGAAACTAAACGTTAAAACACTAAGACAAACCAAAAGAATCAAAATGCTTTAAAAACACAAACTAAATTGATTTCTAACTATATTGCACATTAAAGCAAAAGGGGGATTGAGGTTTGATGAAAATTGAAATAACGAAACAAGAATGTAATTGATGAAATAAGATGGTTGGTGAATTAGCTAGAGGTTCTTTCTCCACACATGATATTTATGCATATGAATCAATTTCCAGTTATTCCTTCATTGAATTATGAACGACAATGCCCCAAATTAACCGTGACATCACTAGTTAACCCTCAGATTTTCCTTATATTATTGGATTGGATGGCATCATTCGACAACCCAAAACATTCTCAAAAGTTCCCTACATGTCATCATAATAGAGATACAATCGAAGATCATTAAGAATAATGAAAACCATAAGCATTGACAAAGCATTTGCAATTATGACATCATGTTATTCATGCTAAGAATTCAACTTAACGCGATCGTGACAAGCGACCTTCACTACTTTCAAGTATAAGTTAGTAACGATTATGTGAAACCTTCTTAAACTTTAGCCACATATTCATGCATGCTAATTAAGTGTCGACCCTCAATCAACAAACACAAATAAGTTAATCATCAAATAGTTAAGCCAAATGCATTCACGAATCAAGAGTTCATAACCGGAATTCATCAATTCATATTACATAAATAATCATGGTATTGAAATCACCCCTAGCTAAAAAGGGTTTAGTTCCTCATAACTTTGAAATCAAAGAAACACCTAAACATTCCAACAACTCAAACTTGAATTGTATGAATGTTTAGGCACTCTTCTCTTCCATTCCTCATACGTACAAAACAAAGAGAATTGAATTTAAGCATTGAAATCAAAGAAACACCTAAACATTCCAACAACTCAAACTTGAATTGTATGAATGTTTAGGCACTCTTCTCTTCCTCTTTATTGTGGCACAAGGTCTAAGGGATGTTGTTGGTGTGTTGAATGGATTGGGGAATTATGGAAATGGATGAGGAGTGGTGGAAATGGAAGATGGTTTTTGGATTCTAAGGGAGACTCACGGCTAAGGAAGGTGGATGTGTTTGTGGTTTTGTGTTGTGTTGTGAATGAGATGATTTTTGAATGAATGAATGCAAGGGTATTTATAGGAGGAGTGGAGATGTATATGGCTATTTGTTTAAGGTGTTTGTGGTTGCAATGATGAAGAATTGCATGTGGAAATAAAAGGGAAAATGTGGTGAAATGATGAAGTAGGAAGGTGGAAATGCATGTGAGATGTTGGAAAGGAAATGGGAATATGAGTAGGCCATGGCATGGGAGTTGTTTTGTTGGTGTAAATGTGCCATGGTTGCAATGATGAAGAATAAAGGGTGCATGTGGGGTGGAATTGAATGAATGCAAAGTGAATGAATAATGAAATGAGTTAAAGAGGGAGAATGTGGTGAAATGATGAAGTAGGAAGGTGGAAATGCATGTGACTTGTTTGTGGAATAAAGAATGAATGGTGGAAATGTGAGTGAATGATGTGCATGTGTGTGAATGCATGTGTTGATTTAAAGAATAGGTATGCATGTGAATTAGTTTGGAAAGAGGTGGGTGTGCATGTGAGATGAAATGCATATGTTTGAAATGTGTAGATGATTATGAGTATGATAAGTGATAAATGAATGATATGTGGTGAGTGATAAGTGAATGGAATTGATAAGTGATAAGTGAATGGAAGTGATAAGTGAAAGGTTTGATAAGTGATAAATGAATGATATGTGGTGATAAATGAATGATATGTGGTGAGTGATAAGTGAATGGAAGTGATAAGTGATAAATGGACTAGTTTAAAGGGCTAGGGTTTAAGTACATAGAATGGGCCTAAAATAGGTTGGTTTGCATGGCATAATATGTTTGATTGGGCTAGAGGTTTTCCATGGCTCAAAGGATTTGTTTGATTGGGCTAGGCCCTTTGTTTGATGTCCCCAAAGAGCATACAAGGCTTCAATTTCGTCCATCCTCTTTGCTCCATGATTAAGCTATCCAATCCATGCCCAAAAGTGGCCCAAATAGCCTCAAAATGCACTTTCTTGCTCCCTAAGCCCTTAGAACCTGAAAACACACAAAAGAAGCATAAAGGACTAAAATAACTATGAATTACCAACATAGATGCACGAAAACAAGCTAAGTAAGTCGCCTAAATATGCTCCTATCAGACGCCCAATCAAAAAGAAGAGAAAGAGGGAGTGACCAATAAGGAAGAAAGGAAATGAGGGAAATGAGGGAAGGGAGAAGGAGAGAACCGGCTAAACCCGGTTTCTCCACCCGACCCGCCAACTTGACTCATTCATATCTCCTTCATATGTACTTCGTTTTGGGTGATCTTGGTGTCCATGGAAAGCCCTTGACGAGCCCTACATCTGTTAGTGTTATATTTCCCAATTTCTTTCCCATTTTTCCAGTTTGAAGCCACAAAGCCCACGACCTTTTTGGTGGCTTTAATCTTTTTCTGGTGGCTCTAGTGAGCTTCACTGTCGATGACCACCAGAAAAAGACTTCTCTCAACCCCAAGAACGAGGTAAAAGCCTTGGATGAGGCATCAGAGTTCGTTTTGGTGACGAATCGACAACTACCCTAATCAAGGGTTTTCAGCGGGTTTGTGTCAATTTGGAGCATTTCTTGGAAAAATTGGACTTGGCCACATGTATAAAGTTTGCTCTACTATTTGAGATCTTCATTTCTGTGAAATTTGAGAAATTTTTGAAATAGTTGAAATTCTTTTGTGAGTTGGGGCGGCCGACCGCCACCCACAGCGGTGCATGGCCAGAAGGCTGTCAATGCTATTTTTAGGCTAAATTAGATGCCTTGATTTCATTTTTAATATTCGTATTCAGCGATTGGGCTGTCAATGCTTATTAAAAATGAAAGCCCGACCGCTGGATTGTCACCAAAATGACAGCCCGACCGCTGGATTGCCTTGAAATCCGTATTTTTAGGCTAAATTAGATGCCTTGATTTCATTGACAGCCCGATCGTTGAATTTGGGATTTCACTTGGTCAATATATGAATAGATGATTCGACCGCTGGATTGTCATCAAAATTTAATAAGTTATAGTACATAATATTTAAGGAAAATAGTACGGTCGGGAATTTGACGTACGGATTGGGAATCTGATGTACGGATCTTCCCGAATTGGAGTAGTAAGCTCGTAAAATAAATCGTGAACCGCCACTTGAATTGTGTTTGGCGGAGATCTAACCGTTGGATCGTAATAAAACTTTAGTATGAAGTTTTAGAAGAATAATGTGGATCTTTGGAAGTTAACAGATCGGAAATTTGTGAGGCGGATCTTTCGGATTGAGTTATGTAGGGTTGTGGACCCTACCATCGATCTTTGACCGACAGTTGACTTTTGGTCAATGGGTCTCAATCATTGTAGAATGTCCTTGGGGATGTGTTTTACGTAATTTATGTGTTTTGTCGATAAGAATTCTGAGTTGTGATTTTATAATTGTTCTAGGCGCCGATCGTTTGAGACGCCTTGATATTTGTGCTAGAGAGTTGTAGTGTGGACTTCAGGTGAGTGGGCATTTGCTTTATATATATATATATATATTACGATTTCCATAACGTTTTTCTTAAAATGATTATACTTTGAATGCCATGTCGTAATAAGTTACATTTTAAATATTGCATTGTTATATTTGTGAATTGTATCGTGTGATGCTATGGAGACTCAGGTAAGCTTCAGGTGAGTATTATGTGATTGAATAAGTTGTATTGCATTGGTATACATACATTTGTCGAGAGCTCATCATGGTTGCACCCCGGTATTAGTGCTCCCGCCTGGGGCTAGGGCTAACCTTCACCCGCACCGCATGCTCACCTTGGATCCAAGTCTGGTGCCAGCCTGTCGTACAGACCATAATAAGTGGTTCTGACTTATAGGTGACCCGCGATTTATCGTACAACTTTCACGTGATGGTAGCACTTGAGCGTACTTATTTATACCCAGCTTATCGTATAGGTCACATTAGGTGACTCCGACTCGTGTGCTAGTGCTACAGGTCCAGTCGTACAGGTCACGTTAGGTGACTCTGACTGGCTTACTATTTTATGTTGGTTTCACACTTAGCTTACACTTGTTATTGCTGAGATATTATGACATGGCATATTCAGTTTTCGCTGCTTTTGTGCATTGGTTTTCATACCTACATAGTAGTATTTTCTGGAAACTATACGGGGTTTACAGAGAGGGGTTAGTATTTTTAGAAAAGATAAATTTATTTTTCTAAAGCTTTGTTTCTACCCACTCACCCTTCTGTTTTTCGCCCATCCAGGTTTTAGCTGCTAAAGTTTTGTATCGGCGAGGATTCTTGGCATATCATAGTATAGGTGGCTACCTATGACGATATAATCCTTATCTTACCTTACCGTGCTTTACTTATGCTTTGTAATCACGTTTGAAATGAGTTCATTCCTGTTCACAGCGCACTTTTACATTTAGGCAGTTTTAGGTTTAAATTTATTCACATTTTTCACATCACTACACTTTATAGCTTTGCCACCTTCCAGGTGTTGACCAGCACGGCTCGATTCGGAGTCCTAGTGGGCATTCCGGGTCGGGGTGTATCATTTCGAGTTTGACATGAACTTGAAATCATGAAACGAAATACTTCAAAAATTTAGAGGATTGTTGCCAAATAGGTAAGAGAAACCAAACTTCAGGTTTTAATTCTATTAAGAGAAAAAGTGTTGATAACGTGTTGTATAAAAAATAATTTGAAAGAGAATGAGAGAATTCTATTAGAGAAATTCTTGGTGTTACAATGTGAGGCATAGCCACCTTTATATAGTGGTGTGGCTATCTTAGAAAATTACACAAATACCCCTAATTCAACAGTGAGAATCAATTGCCTAACCAATTGAGGAATGAACAGCCTAACGGTTACAACAATTAATTGTGGAATGACTAACCTATTCATTTGAGACATTATGGTTTATCCATCACCAACTATAATGGCCTATCCATCACTAATTAATTAGTAGATGGATATAAATGTCTTGCAATAGTTTTCAAATTTTAACTTTTTGATTTAAAAAAATTTAAAAATTAAAAAAATTACCAAACGAGTTTTCAATTTTCGAAATAAGCGAAACTAAATGGTAATAAATAGCCGTGGCCCATGAGTAATTAAGAATACTGACCTATGTACCCAATTTTCAACAAACTCTGAGTCCACAAACAAATACTCTTCCTCGATTGAGATTAATGCAAGTATACCAACCCAATGATCCCTCCTCCCTCTTTAACAAAGCGAATTAAATAAAATTCCTAAATATAGCATATATATATTTATTAGAGTCAATAACAACCACATATCATCTGGCAATGCAACAACAATCGATTAAATAAACATCTTTCAAATAAATTTGAAACAAAATAAATCAGCAAATGTAGTAAAATCAGAAGAATGCGGGAAGAAATGCAATAGCTAAGCCACCAAGGAGAGCCATAACAGAGTCAGCAGTCCTCGAAGCTCCATTTTTAATTTTATTGGCTTCTGGTGAACCGACAGCCGCAGTAGGTCCTTCAGGTGATTCCGCAAAATCTATATATATAACCAAAAAAAAAAAAAAAAAAAAAAAAAAAAAACAGAAAAGAAAAAAAAAGACGAGATTATTACTTAGAAGAATGTTCTATATTCTAATTAATACATTACATATATACATACATACATATATACATACATATATATATATATATATATATATGAATTAAAACAAAAATGTATACCAGGAGAGTTAGGCCCTTCAGAAGCTATGGGAGCAGACACTGGGATTCCCAGAACTGTATCATTCAAGAAAAAGATTATAACAAAAAGAGTTAGTATCACTAATCACAACACTAAATTAATATACGTCAATGGATCTTAGGATTACCACTTTTAATTTTTAGGGTATGAAAGTACATTACAAAGTAACCCTCAAATAAACTGTATTTGTCTTCTCTATTTGAAATCTCAAGTGGTCACACTCGTTTTCTTCAATCAATGACTGGAAATAAAAATGGAAGGGAAAAAAGGGAGTAGTGGTTTTCTTTTTCCTTGTAACAATTTTGCATTAAACTTTAGGGTAATGCTATTCACATATTGATTTTTACTTCTTACACACCCTTGTTAACTTTTGGCCACCGATCTTATTCAATTCATTCGATCTGAAAATTAAGAGGTTGTGTGAAAAGTAAAAATGAGTATGTGGATAGCACTACCCTAGACTTTAGAGCAATTCCAGTGTAGTAAGGCCCCTCTGGGCAATAGGCAACTCAATCTCCTTAAATGAACAATAACTAGTTGCCTGCAGTGAACAGTAAAATGCATCTCCACCCCTAATTGAGTAGCCCAAAAAATTAGTATTAACATATTAGTATTTTTTATTTTATAAAATAATGAAAGATAATTTTATTTTTAATTTCGGACAATAGTAAAACATTGGTTTAAAGTATTTGAAACTATTGAAATGTAGTGTAAAGTGGAAGAACATGGTTAGGTATTTACATAAAAAAATATATATATAATTTTTTTTATTTTTAATTAGTTTTTTTTTTTAATTTTTTAATAATTTAAATTATGGCTAACATCATCCTTGAGTTACATAAGTAGGGCGTTGGGTTAGACGATTATTGCCTGACTGCTCCAGCGGCCTTGCATTGAGCCTAATTTCTTGAGTGGGCTACAGTGTTTTGGGAAATGAAGGGAGTGGATTGGGTTGCCTATGCCTAAGGCAATGAGCAACGGTAGAGTTGTTGGCCCTCACAATACCCAAAAAAAAACAAAAAAAAAAAACACAAAAACCAAAAGTGTGTTGAAGTTGCACATTTATTATGACTTAGGGTTGCCGGCAGACGAAGAGAGACCATGTGACTTGTGAGTGTGTTTTGTTGATTTCTTCAAAACTGACATGCATGTGATGATTGATGAGATAAAATTTGCTGGTAGGAAGCTTTAATGGGGTTAATGGGAGCGTTCAAATGTGGATGGTTGGCAGCCCTAACTCACCTACATCATCATGCATCATGCCGCTATTCAATGCTCATCATTAACTGGAAAATGTATCACACATATATATAATAAAATTACATATATAGGTTATTGTTTTTCACTTTTTTTTTTTAAATTCATTTTTACCTTATCCACTCGTTTTCTTATTTTTATTTCTGAACTTTCTTTTGATTTATTCAATTTATAAGCAGAAAAATAACAAGTGCACGAAGAAAAAATTGAGGCGCCATAAAATCAATCAAACTAGTAAGTGAGGGTTAGAATTATTGTTATATTTGATATAAGCGTGAGTCGAATGCAAGACTTGGGTAACCAAGTGAATAAAACCATCAGAATATATACAATCATTAATTAATCATATAGGGGTGTGTGAATGAGCACATATATTCGGTGCCTTTTTTTTCATTCATCATTTTTGGATGTTCCAAGCTCATTTTTTTTTTTGTAACCCCAAAGAAAAAAGATTTGTTTATATTAAAAAAAAATCATATGAAAAATGTCTCAGTCTATAATATTCATATTCACTGATACGACAAAAGTTTTAGGCTCAAATTGCAATTTATATCAATTTACTCATACTAGTAATATTCATATTCACTGATACGACAAAAGTTTTAGGCTCAAATTGCAATTTTGATATCAATTTACTCAGACTAGTAATATTTATATTCACTGATACGACAAAAGTTTTAGGCTCAAATCACAAATTTGATATCAATTTACTCAGTTTAGTAATATTCATATTTATTTATACAACAAAAGTTTTAGGCTCAAACACAATTTTGATATCAATTTACTTACTCCTCACTCATTTATTGTAAATATATTATTCTATCACAAAAAACAAATAACAAACAATTTACTATTAAATAAATTATAGTTTGTAAGTGGTTTCTATAAGGGGTGTGCTATCCACACACCCATTTTTACTTTTCATACACCCCTTATTAAGTTCTGTCCGTTGATCTTCTTCATTTTATCGGATCTGATGGCCGAAAATTAGAAAAGTGTGTGAAAAGTAAAAAGGGGTGTGTGGATATCACACCCCTTTCTACAATGTTAAATCAATTTTAATTAGGTGGTTGTTGATATGAGATGGGTACACGTTTTCATTGCAATATCATCAAAGACTTAAGATAATAAATTACGGAATGAGAGATATTTAAAAACTAATTAAATAATAAAATACCTGCGCAAGTGCTAGCGGGGGGAGTATCAACTTTGCAAACAGTAGGAAGCTTGAGAGCCCTGTTCATGTCAATCTGAATGCCATAGCTGTTACTGGTGTTGCCGAGCAAGTAGCACAAGCAGATGGGGTTGTCCTTCACGAGCCCCGCCAGCTCCGGACAGCACGGCTTATCTGGCTTGGTCAAATTGCTGCCTTCCTCCACGTACGTCAGGCAATCTGACAGCCCCAGCAGGCTTGTTTCGCAATCAGTCGTTGCCGGGGCTGGGGCCGATGCCGGTGCCAGCTGCGCTGAAACGCCATGAACAAGTATTGCCATCAACAACATGATGGAACCGGTAGCAACAATGGCTTTGCCCATTTTGTTGCTCTAGCTCTCTGGTTTTTTCTGCACAAAATAGTTTGGAGTTTGGAGGTAGCTAGGTATGTCTTTTGGGGTTTTTTTAGGGAGGACTGAGGAGGAGGTTCAAGTTAAATATTATTGGGCTCAGTGGGTTGAGTGGGAAAGGGATTTTTCTCAATTTTGGGCAAGCCGAAATTAATCAATGGGCGCAACGACTACCAAACCAAACCAATCGCTATTAATTGTCAATACATTAATTTCACCGTCGCAATTCTTTTCCTTTTGGTGGACTCATGCTGAAATTTTTTTAATTGTTATTCAAGCGGGTATTTTTAGTCATAAAATAGGTAGAGAAACAAAAATAATATATTATTTTCTCTACTCATATTGAGGCACGTATACCGCTTGACCGCTACTTAAAAAAATCTCTCTACATTTGTGTGTTATTATGTATCACCCTAATTGGTTAACCCTAGAGAGATTTGGTATTTTTCTGAGTGCAAATACATATCCAAAGAAAAGAAATAGTACAGTAGATGTAGTGCAATAACGACGTGGGACTCAATAAAAAACCTTCTGGAATAAAATCACGTAAGATAAAACTTCGAGATAAAAAACCTCAAGCTTCAGAAGTGAAATTCATCTTGAAACCCACTGCACAATCTCATAGTATAATCAAGGTGGTGGGTACATGAAATTTGAGAGCTAGTGGTTACACATAAGCAAGTTACAAAATAATTGAAGGACATAAATACATCGATTTTGTTAAGAGTATAAATTTCACATTAAAAGATGAGTGACTTTACATGTGTTTATAAATAATTAGACTACTTTCCATATTATTAATATATTTCATGGTGATTTCTTAAGACCCTTTTTTTTTATAGTACATCGATATATTTTATATTAAGAGGAGTTCGGTTAAGCCACATAATGGGCAACCTAATTTGGTATCGAATTCGCCATCCACGAGATTTGAACCTAAGACCTCTTACTTACAACTGAAGAGGAATATCACCATGCCGTAATACTGAGTGGCTCTTAAGACCCTATTATATCCATAGTAATTACTAATTGGGTAAGGTCAAGGGGACCATGGTAATTACAAATTGGATAATTGCTAATTGATCTACGTAGCATTACTCATACAAATTACTAAATAGAGAGTAAGAATAACAAAGACGCTTAAGTATTTGACAAGCTACCACTTAGTATTACGGTCTAATGATATTTTTCTTTACTTGAGAGTGAGAGGTCTTAGGCTAGGTTCTCCCCAAAGGCAAATTCGAACCATGTTATTCATAGCCCATTGTAAGGCTTAGCTCAATCCCCCACTTCTTTAGGGTAGATAATATCGTTTGTTTATAAAAAAAAATTAAAAAAAAAAAAAAAGGTATCCGACAAGCTAGGTTCCCAACAATATTTATTATTAAGTGCTACATCAACATATATATGTGCATAATGTGATAAAAGAAAATAACAAACTTGTTCCACCTTATACGATATATATCACCTTATTATACAGGGAAGTGTTATTGGCACTCTAAAAATCTCATTCTACACTCCTCACAAGTGTATTTTTCTTTCCAAATATAAAAAGTTTGGAGTGTAGAATGAGATTTTTAGAGTACCAATAACAATTCTCATTATATATGCCTTCTGTTTTGGTGTCAAAATTCAAAATTTGGTAGACTTGGTTTAGTTTTTGATACCAACGTTTTCTTCTGTTTTGTGGTGAATTTGGGAAACGATGGTAATACATTAATTAGATATAGGTAATTAATTAGATATAGGTAGTCGGTCGGTAGCACAAAACAAAACAAAACACGATGATACATCACCCAAAGTCTAATAAGGAGGCCCCACAAGAGAGAAGAGACAGTAGTAGCAGTATTGCGATCTTTCTTCACAATCGTTGCTGCCCCCTTGCCTTGCTGGAAGCCTGCAGCTGTTTACTCAATCTCATCTGCTAGCCAGTTGGAAGTTGATTCCCCAAAAGACAGGTTGTGAAAGGCTACACAATAAATGAAATTGAAAGGCCCAGCCAATAAACCCAAGCATTTAACAAACATTTACAAGTTTAGCAAGTGCATTCATTTTTAAGTATACTCTATAAATACACAGTGTCGAAGTCAGAAATTATCAGAGGAGGGGCAAACTTATTTTTATTTATTTATTTTATTTATTTATAAATTGGCATTATATTAATCAGGGCCAAAAGCCAAAGTCACAAAGAAACTCCAAGAAAGGACTAACTGAGGAGAAGAAACAGACAACTCCTCCAAAATACATATGGTGAAAATGGGTTACAAGAACACAGACGTTGCATCAAATGCTAACCCCTCTCTCCGTAAACACCCAACAAAATCACTATATAGGAGGGCATGGCAATCCGTCTTTGTCAAGGATATGAACCAGCGAAGATGGGTGTCTGTTCACCCAAGTACCAAACGCTCATCTCCACATTAATTTCTAGGCAATGCCGTGAAGTCTGCTGCCGTATTTGCTGATCTAGGAATCATAAAACCAACGGCAAAAGTTGAAAAACTCCGCACTATTCATGATTTAGTGTAGGAAGATCTTCCCAACTTCCATTTTCAATGGAGCTTTGCAGATAGAATATAGTTTCTTTTGAGTCAGATTCTATCACAACATCATTGATACCCTGCTGCTTTGCAAGCATACATCCTTCAAGCACGGCTATAGCTTCTGCAATAGAAAATTTTGGAACTTTATGGGGAGATTTTATGGCTGCCACAAATTTTTCACCAGCATCGATCCCTTATCACAATACTAACATAACCTTACCTAGTACTTGGATTCCAACTTGCATCAACATTTATTGTGAAAAAAAAGGTGTCATGGAGGATACCAACCAATTTGCTGCATCGAAGACATCTAAGTATTTTGTTGATGGCGATTATCGTCTTGACTTCGCTTAGCCTCCCTATAGTTTTCATAAGCAAAAAAGATGGCATGTATTACTGCGTAGGACAGATAGGTTTATGATTGAAAATTATATTACATCGATCTAAACTTCCAAATATGCCTACAAGTGAAAGCTACTTGGGCCATAATAATTGTTTTATCCCTTTTATGCCCCATTTCTGTACTTATCAAAGTACTTAACCATTCACTAAAAGTAATGATTTCACCTTTATTCACCTTATAATTCAGTTGTCCTCCAAACCAAATCCAATCCACCCATGGACGTAGGAGGAGCAGCGTTGTACAGATTCCTCATGTTCACATATGAGACATATTGGAAAGTCTGATAGGTGTTTTTTAAAAAGATTCACTTTCATAGCAATCGCTCTTTTTAGCACTCTCCAAAAAAAATTTCTAATTTTTGGGGGGCTTCCAATTTCTAAATGTAGGATTTATCTAATTATATGATAAATACCATAAGGTGAAGAGTCCACCCACACGAGGATATTAACCTCCTAATTACTTATATAGTAATTAGATGAATGTCTAAAGCCATTTCAATTTGGAATGTGAATGGCATTTCATTCATTGTATCATCCTCTTCCTAAAGCTATATAAGGAGGCTTAAGGGAAGAGAGAAACTAGGGTGAGAGAAATACAAGGTTTTTCCATAAAGTTCACATATTCGAGTTAGGTCTCTAAGGCTATCACTATCTGCCCTAGGTCTTGGGAGGCGAAAACCAAGGGGCAAATCGACATACCGTAGCCAACCCAACAACCTTTGAAGTTCTAGACGTGCATGAAAGAACAAAGCACTTGTTCGTGTTTGTAGGAGCATGTTGAGATTCAAGCTTCTGCAGTAAGGTATGTACGTTCTTCCAACAGTGGTATCAAAGCCACTCACACACTCCTCGCATGATTATATGAGATATTTATGAATATGCCATGTTAGGAATGTTGAAAAACCATGGATGCTTGCTTTTAAAATTTTGTTTTTCGCATGCTAGTGTTTTCTTGGTTTTAATGCATGGGATATGTTCTTTACATTCATTTGAAATTAGTTTTAAAATTTGGTAAAGAAAAACCAGATGGTTAGAGAGAAAATTGAAACCCTAGTCTCAAATTAGCATGAAAAACGATTTTTTTCCAAGGTTTTTGCGAGCCTTTTTTCGTGCACTTAGGGTTGTTTTTGGAATTCACCCAAGAAAGACTTAATTGTAGACAGTAATCTGAACTTTCAAGTGACATAAAATATGCATAAAACAGATGCATACTGACAAAGTTAACGCCTCTGTAAATAGGCTTCATGAGAACATGAAATCTAGAAATTTCAGATTTCATGAGGAAGAAGATGAACAATGATTTGTTATCTTCCACTCTCGGCCTAGGCAAGTACACTGGTACCGCTAGGTATACGAGGATATTCTTTACATTGTTGAACTCATCTCAGGGAGTTGAATCTAATGGAGGTCGCCATAACGGCAGTGGATAGCCAGAAGGTGGTGCGTGTTGGTCATGTGCCACCCTCAGTGTGTGGGCCATTGTGCGATTTAAAAGAAATTAAAAAAAATAAAATTTTAGCACCGCTACTTTGGGCAGCGAGTGTGACGTGTTTTTGGGACGCAGTTGGTGAGTGAATCATTGTGGTTCACTGACCTACAAAGGTGCATATTTAGTTTTGGTAGTTTAGACGTTTTTAATTTGTTGAAATGACAGAAACGCTTTTTGCTTTATTAGGTTAATTTTAATTTTGTTTTAAAATTAAACTACCAATATTAAATAATTAACCACATTATGCCATGTTTCTTGAAATGTCAAAATGATTATGTTAATTAAATTTGTTCATGTTGATTGAGTATTTTAAATTAGAAAGGTATGCTCTTTAGAAGAATATTTAAATATGATTACTTGATTATTTAATTGTGAACTATTGGATTGGGTTTTTTTTGAACACGTCATTTAGCAAAATGATCCATATTTAGGATGTTCATCAAGCAGGCTCTAGTTCGGCCTAAAATTAGATATTGGAATGGGGCTTACTAATGGTCACCTCTTACTTGATGTGGTGTCTAGGAAAAATCTTTAAGGAGACACCTTCAGTGTTAAAGAAGGTCGGTTTTTAAAAGCTTTGCGTTGCCACCCATCCCGGATTTGACCTGGCCACATTTATAGAGGTCCAATTGTCGAGCCCATTGTCTGAAACTCTAATTTAATCCCAATGAAAGGCCCATTATATGCATGAATACTAAGTGATTGTTTGTGTCTTTGCATATAATTGTTTTTTCTTGCACTCAATTGGATGATGCATGAAATTGGATTAGCTTAAAACGTAAAACATAATTATGTTTTCACTAAGATTTATTTCAAAAATAGTTAGGAAAATATGATCTTGACTCTTAGAATTGAATGGTAATTACGAGCGACTTAGCGGATTTTTCGATTTCAACCTAGGAGAAAAGTGAAATGTTTTTCTAATGGGTTTTTGAAATAAATAAACGAAACATGTGTATAATGATGTCATAAATTATCTCAATCCAGTTAGAAAAGTAAATCCAATAGAGATAAGCTACCTTTGTAGAAAGAAATGGCTGCAAATAATGTTGTTGCTGATTTGACCAAAGGTGAAAAGCTGGTTGGAACCAACTGTGATATTTGGCATAGGAAGATCCAATATCTTTTCAATGAACAAGAGCTCCTAGAACCTTTAGAGGCTTCGCTGGTTGAGCTTGACATGGAGATAGATGGAACCACTGCAACTCAGCATACGGCTAGAGTAAGGTTTTATAATGCTTGGTTCAAGAAAAATCGAAGTGTGTGCTGTTTACTATGTTAAGTAGTATGCATAACGATCTTATTGGTGAGTATAAAGGGAACTTGACCGCCAAGGAGATATGGGACCAACTAAAATTTAATTTTGGTAGTACCTCAACTACTAGGCTGAGAAGTCTGGTGTTAAAGTTTGAGGTTTATAAGATGGATCCCAATCACTCTGTATCTGTACATCTGAGAAAGTTGTCCACTATGATACGAGATTTGTAAGCTATTACAAGTATCTGCACTGATGAGCAGCAAGCTCAAGCTATGATTAGGTCCCTCCCAGACTCGTGGGATGCCCTGAAATAGATCATGACACACAATGATCAAATTAAGAACTTTCATGACATCTCATGTCATGTTGAACTGGAAGGTGAGCGACGAGTAGTGACCTAAAGTATTGCCCTTTTGACTTAAAGTGGGTCCTCCAAAGGGGGTAACTAGTTCAAGGGAAATGACAAGACTAAGTTTGAGAAAAAGGATGCAAAGCTTGCTCCTAAGCCTAATAAGGCCAAGGTCCGTAGAGATAAACGTGGCAAGAAAAACGAATCCAAGTCAAAATGCTTTAACTGTAAGAAGAAGGGTCACTTCACTCATAATTGCACTGATCTGAATAGAAAGGTATTCCCTCACCCTAAATCTATCAATGTTTATGTATGTTCACATATACAGGTTACTTACACGTCCGATAATTGGATTGTAGACACTAGAGCAAACAAACATGTGACGTGAGAGAATGAGAGGTTTAGGAGTTGGTACTTATCATGCGAACTACTTCTGCATGCTGTCTTGCATGCCCCTGGGATGCAATTTAATTTACTTTTAGTTACTGTACTTTTGAATAAAGGATATTGTTTTTACTTCAGCCCGTCTAAACTTATGATCTATTTGGATCAAGTTGAAATTGGATATGGTTCAATAAAGAACGACTTTGTTTGCTTCGATTTAATTGATTCTTATTCTTCTACTTCTTTAGTAACTTTTATTAAACATGTTAATTCTGAAACATGACATGCTAGATTAAGGCATATAAGACAAGATAGAATAACAAGGTTAGTTAGAGAAGGCCTGCTAGGGTCACTCATTAATATCAATCTTCCTGTATGTGAGCCTTGTTTAGCTAGCAAAGCAATTAAAAAGTCTTTTGGAAAGGCTGTTCGAGCTACTCAATCATTAGAGTTGATCCATTCTGACATCTGTGGACTGATGAGTATGAAAGCTCGTCAGGGCGCCTCTTACTTTTTGACTTTGATTGATGCTTACATGCGATATGGTTATGTGTATTTGATCGATCATCATTATGACGCGTTGGATTATTTTAAACGCTTTGTAGCTGAGATTAAGAATCAAAAAGGGAAGACTGTAAAAGCTCTTCCCACTAATCGTGGACGCAAGTATTTTTATGATCAATTCAATGTTTTCTGTGAAAGAAAGGGGATACGCAGACAACTTTCTGTTTCTTACGAGGCACAACAAAATGGTGTGGCTGAAAGGAGAAACGAAACTTTACTAGACATGGTAAGGTCTACGATGGCATAGGAAAATATCCTTATATCCTTTTGGGGTGATACATTGTTAACTGTGACATATATACTTAATCGTGTGCCTTCAAAGATGTTTCCTTCAAACATATATGAATGTTGGAATGGTGCAAAACCCAATTTGGGTAATTTGCGTCCTTGGGGGTTGTTCTGGTTTTGTTCATAATCAATCATATAAATTTGGAAAGTTGGGTCCTAGAGCAAATAAACATATCTTCATAAATGTTATGAAAACTCGAAAGGTTATGTGATGTTTGGTGAACATCTAGATGGATGAAGAACTGAGATCGAGTCACATGATGTGGAATTCATAGAGAATGACTTCCTAAAACTTGGTGATACTATAAAAAACCTTGATCTCCATGAGTTGGAGAAAGATGAAGAACTCACAACATCTTTAAGCGAAGGAATGGAATTAATTTCCAATCCTATGGTTGCTAAAGATGATGTAAGAGGACTTGATCCAAGTGGGTACACAACCTAGTGGTAGTGTACCCATGGACACTCAAGAGAATATGCCCACTGATGGGAGCGTACCTTCTTAATTCACACAGTTTGAAGGAGTGAAAAAGGACACATACCCAAACGTCATTTTGAGGTTGATAGGGAGACTTACATTTGCATACCTTCAGAAGATGATGAACCTTCTTCTTACAAAGAAGCATTGACTTCACCCTCCAAAGAGAAGTGAATAACTGCAATGGAGGATGAGATGAGCTCCATGGACAAGAATACTATGTGGGAGTTAGTTGATCTTTTGCCTAGGCATAAAAGCATTGGAAACAAGTGGGTTTTAAAAATCAAACGCAAGGTGGTTGGTTCCATTGAAAAATATAAGGCACGCCTTGTGGCGAAATGATACACTCAAATTTCGTTGCGCAAAGTATGTATGCGCGACGCAAAACACAAAATGTCGCGCAAACTACCTTTGCGCAACGGAACTTTGCGCGACGAAGTCTCGCGTCGTGCAAAACAGCTTTGCACGACGTATGTGCAACTGTGTCGCGCAAAGCTGTTTTGCGTGACGCAACACCTACGTCGTGCGAAGTTTTTTTTTTTTTTTTTTGTCCTTTTCCTTATCTTTTGAGGTTCTTGCGTTGCCTTGTTATTTTGTGGTATCCACTTGTGTAAATGTTTTAAATTGACGATCAAATTAGTTCATTGTATTCATATAAGGTTAAAGAATATAGCTGTAAAGAATATAGGTTTAGGTAGGGTTTGATATGTCTTTTCTTTGTATTTGACATTATTATTTGAATAAAAAGGCATTGAAGTTTTTCATTTCATATTTATTTATTTTGAAATGATTGTTTACACATTTTTATGAGTGTCACCAAGCTTGAATCGTTTTTCACACAAACGATTCGCCTTGGCGATGAGATAGCGAGCAAGATGAAACATTTGTTTCCTCAACACATTAGACTACGAGACCAGACATGTGTATGTTGCACTTACCAATATGCACAAGATAGAACGTCGCCTTAGAAATTTCTAAGATGAGACTTAACAAAAGTCGATTATGAATTTGTTTCATGTTTAAGCTTGTAGAGCCGGATGTGAGTATCTAGGTGGGCGCTGATAGGTTGACTATGCTAGAAGACTCAAGTTAGGCGCTTGTTAGCAACTAGACTAAGATCCGTATAGTGTATGGCCACTGGACATGTAACACACTCATTAAGATGAAGATACACCATAGCTTACAAATCATATTGTATGTGCTATAATCGATCGAAAGTGGGAGTGATGAATTAATCCCTGCTTCAATCACTGTGTGAACCACAAACGATCTATACAATTCCACCATTTATGCCCTTTGGACTAAAGCTTATGTCAAAAATAGGAGGTTTGATGATTGCTACTTTAGCACGTTTATCTAAGACAGTCGAGTTAGTTACTGTCCCAAAAGGCGTGTCTAGGCAAGCAGTTAAACCAAATTAGACTGACATGAGAGCTTAGGGAAGACAATTTGAAGACAAAACTATGTCATGTGATTCATTAGCTGCCCAACGTGTTTTTGATATTTGTTATCAAACATGATACTTGTGAGACATGACATTGCTTTTTATAAACGAGGGATAAAGAATGTTAAGTTTGGTGTATGACGAACAATCTGGGGTATAAAGCAATGAACTTTTGAGTAATGCATTATTGTTAGTTTAGTGATAGCTTAATGATAGTGCTCCTAGTTATGTACGTTCTTTTTCGCGAGATCGCGCGTCCTATTTCCTATATGAGGAGATAGACTAGAATGGATGTGAACTAAGTATGTTGATTGATATTATGCCCTACCCTATGTGGGTGAGTAGGAGATGTATGATTTTTCTAATTTGATAAATACCATACGGTGAAGAGTCCACCCACATGAGGATATTAACCTCCTAATTACTTATGTAGTAATTAGATGAATCTCTAAAGGCATCTCCGTTTGGAATGTGAATGGCATTTCATTCATTGTATAATCCTTTTCCTAAAACTATATAAGGAGGCTTAAGGGAAGAGAGAAACTAGTGTGAGAGAAACACAAGGCTTTTCCATAAAGTTTACATATTCTAGTTAGGTCTATAGGGCTATCACTATCTGCCCTAAGTCTTGGGAGGCAAAAACCAAGGGGCAACTTGACATACCGTAGCCAACTCGACAACCTTGGGAGTTCTAGACGTGCACGGAAGAACAAAGCACTTGTTCGTGTTTGTAGGAGTGTGTCGAGATTCAAGCTTTCGACAAAGGTACATACATTCTTCCAACACCAAATATTTCCATACGTGATTGCTAATTAGCAATGATGATGAGGGATGTTGACGTCTATTTTTGAAGTCTTTGCAATGTATCTAATGATATCTAGACCTCAGCTTTTATTTTTCTTTTTCTTTTTTCCATAAGCCATATTTTTCTTTTTCTTTTTTCCATAAGCCAAACAAGCCGATCATTGCTTTGGGGATCACCAATTTGTAACTTAATTATCAATGAATCCTCATGAGTTGAAATCTTTGAGCTTATATTCTCTAAATTCCATTCTCTAGTAGCTTGACATATTATAGAGAATTGTTAATGAAAGGTTCTTGTTCTGACTCCCTCATATTATTGGCATACTAAGATACTTCCCTGGGTCCTCGACTCTTGGCATCCCCAAAATCCCACATAATTCTTCACCAAATCTAGTTGGAGTATTTGCACTGAAATGAACACTGGACTTTTGTAAATTCATCTTTTGTCCTGACGTAGCATAATAGGATTTCAACAACTGTATGAACTTCCTGCAATTTTGTTGAGTAGCCTGTAAAAAAATGAAATTGTCATCTGCAAAGAGCAAGTGAGATATACATAGCCCATTTGCATTGGCCTGAAATCCTTGGGTGTAATTCATCTCAATGGCTTTTTGAATCAACAAAGATAAGACTTTGCTAATGTTGGGGCCCAAAAATGTCATACACCAATCCAACCAAGTCTCAAGGCCCAATTGTCATGCAAAGCCCTTATTCAAGCCCAACACACATGCCAAGGTGCGGGATCGATAAGGAATATATTTACAAACATGCCATGCCATGGTTATTAAGCCGAATACTTACACAAATCACGCCATGCTCATGCCTATTCATCATTCCAAGCTTTCTCATGCTAATCGCTGCCCATGCTTGATAGGAGAATATTTATGCGACTTAGTTAGCTTGTTTTCTTGCATTTACATAGCTAATTTCTACTTGTTAGAGTGGTTTAAGCTATTTTCGTGTGTTTTCAGGTTCAATTGACAAAGTTGGCAAGAAAGTGCAATTTGGAGCATTTTAGAGCAGTTTTGGGCTTGGAATGGATTGCACATGCATGAAGCAAGGTGGATGGATGAATTTGAAGATCAAGAGAGGCTAGGAATGTGATTAACATCTGGAAGAATTAAATTGAAGACTTGGAAGATATGGAATCAGCTACAAAGAAGGAATATTATCCAAATTACCTTATCTTATCCAAATCTTATCCAACCTTATCTTATCTTATCCTATCTTAATCTTTTCCTACCTTAATTCCAGCTTCAAAGAGGACACATTTTCACATTAAATCACCTAAATATCATGTTCTAGAAGTCCTATTTTTGTGCCCTAAGTTTATGCTACATGTAACCCTTCTAGAAGTTCTAGAATCTGCCACAAGGACCATTCCTTGTCCTCCTTGGAATTTGATTGAAAGTGTCCTTGTTCTTTGGTGATTTGGAGTCCTAATTCCTCTCATTTTCAGCCCAAATTTGTGCCTTCCCTTCACCCTATAAATACATGATGCTGCAACACTCATAAACCACCACCCTCTACCACAATTTCACACCACACCATCCACCACACCTCAAGAGCCTAAATTCACACGAATTCCCATTGTTGGCAGCAAGGAAGGAAGGAGGAGCCACCTGGAGTGTTTATAGGTGTATTCTATCTTTGTTTTTAATGTTTAAGTTTAGTTATCTTTGTTTTACGAACATGTGGAACTAACTTCTTTTTAGTTAGAGGTGAATTCAAAGCCATGATTACATGTTTTATATGAATTGATTACATCCAGTTATTGTTTCTTAAGTCATGAATGTGATTTGCTTATCTAAGTTGTTAAAACTTGTTTATGTATGTGGGTTGGGGGTCGACACTTAATTCGCATGCATGAATTTGATGCTAGAGTATAAGGGGGTCTCACGTAATAGTTATTCACTTATATTCACAAGTAGTGGAGGTTGCTAGTCACAATCGTGTTAAGTAAATCCTTGGTATGAGTCTCATACGTTTCATAGTGATGAATGCCTTGTTAATGCTTATGATTTTCACAAAACTTAATGACTTTTGATATGTATCTTTATTATGCGTTTCATATAGAGAACTTGAGAAAGATAATTTGGTTGTGATGCGTATTCCATCTAATTCAATGACATAAGGAAAACCTGATGGTTAGTTGTGCGATGCAATTAACTTAGGGCGTTGTCATTCATAGTCTAAAGGAATAATAACTGGAAATTGGTTCATATGCATATGTGTCATGTGTGAAGAAGGACCCTATAGCTAGCTTATCACCTATAGTTTTCCCTAATTTTGTCCATGTTGTTTAGAGTCTTTATAATCTGTTTGTTTTTACCTTAATTTCATCCAAAATCCAATCCCCCTTTACTTTGTTGTGTGAAATTAGTTAGAATCTGTGAAACTTGTGTTTTTAAGTGTTTTGAGTCAAGTTAAAAGTAATTTTCGTCCAAATCACCTTTAGAGTCTAGTTTGAGTCTTTTTGATTGTTTTGTGCAGTTTTGAGTCTTTTTAGTTTGTTTGGAGTCTTATAAGTCTAGTTAAGTGTTTTTAAGTTTAGTTTTGTGTTTTTAAGTCAGTTTAGAGTAGATTAGCATCCTTCTAATCCCCGGCCTAAAACGATCCCTACTTTCATATACTACAATCATAGGGTTTTAATTTGAGTGTTAGAATATTCACATCAAATTTTGGCGCCGTTGCCGGGGATTAGTAAAATTGCTAATCCCTCTGTTTGTTTGTTTATTTTTCTTTTGATATTTGATTTAGTTTTATTTCTTTGATTTCAGGTACTAGAGAAGCACGACATGGCACTTGATAATGCTTCTCTTTTGACACAGCTCATGGAAAGGTCCCAAATGCAAAGAGTTGGTACATTTGGTGTGTCCTCTAGGCAAGAATATCAAACTAATCAATCAAGATCCTAATCAATCAAGGAACGACGTGTTTTCCAACACTTACAATTCAGATTGGAGTGATCATTCAAACTCTATGTGGTGGGAACCTCAAAATGTTGAACAAAAAGGATATTGGCAGCCATATAAGGAGTTCTATTCAACGCCTATGCAGCCACCACAACCTCATATACAATATGCCCAACCAAACTCAGGTTCGTCAATAGATTATAATCAAGTTCTTAATGAATTACTTTCTTTGGTGTAGGGCTCACAAAATCAAGTCAAGGAGGCTCAACGAGGAGAATATTGGCAACCATATGAGGAGTTCTATACAACACCTATGCAGCCACCACAACCTGCCCAAACAAATTCAGGTACGTCTTTGTATAATGATACGCTTATTAAGTTACTCACCAATTTGTATCAAGGGCAAGAAAATCAAAACAAAGCAATGCAAAATCAAGACAAAAGGTTGGACCACTTGGAAAAGCAAATTGGGCAGATAGCGGAGTTTGTAGGACAATTTCGAGACCAAGGCAAACTCCCTATTTCAACCATTACAAATCCGAAGGGAGGATTTGAAACTGCCAAGGAAATCATCTTGAGAAGTAGCAAGGAGGTTGGAACAGACCCTAAACCATTAAAATCAAATTACAAGGAAGATGAAAGATTGCAATTTGAGGAAGAGGAACACACCCAACACACGGCAAAGGTGTTTCAAGGGTGGAAACACCTTTGCCGCAGGCACCTATTACTCTTACACCATCCAATATAGGCAAGGTAAGCCTAAATTCAATTCTTCCTAACCCCGTTCCACCAAATGTCCCTATTCCTTGCAGGATCATGCAATCCAAGGAAAAAGAGGGTGAGAAAGGCATATTCGAAACCTTTCCAAAGAATCAAGAGCAAGAAGTGGTTGGGGAATGTCTAGAATTCATTAAAGAGGATATACTTGAGACAACAATTCCCAAAGAAGTTGGAATTTATGACATAGGATAAGTCATAACTCTCAAAACACCAAATCTAGCTGAATTTTCTAGTCCTACAACTTACGAAGGGGTGTTTATTCTTGAGTTCATGTCGAAGCACACAGGTAAGCCACCTCCCCGAATTTCAATTTTGTTTTATACTATTATGTTGTTAATGATTCAAGCACCCACTCTAGAATTTAAACCATTACCGGACCATCTCAAATATCACCTCCCATTCAAAGATCAATTCCATGCCATAGGACCTAGGGGAGTTTAAAAGGAGGTATCGTCCTGCTGGAAGGCGTTAAAGGAAGCGCTTCTTGGGAGGCAACCCATGCATTCAAATAAAGACGACCTAGGAATCTCCAACACTCCATAACCAGATTTGCGTTCCTAAACCCTACTCTTTATTGCTTTCACTTTGCCATGATTGTCATGTTTTTTAGTTGTTTTATTTGGTTGTTTGTTTGTGAGTCTATGCTTAAAACATTGAGGACAATGTTTGGTTTAAGTGTGGGGGGGGGGGGGTAAACAAGCTGTTTTTGCATGATTTTTGTGGGATTTTATCACCTATCACTTTTAATGTTGTTTCTCACTGTTTTGAAGTGTTTTTAGTGTGTTTTGAAGTGTTTTTATGTGTCTTAAACAGAAAATCCGAAAATTTGAAAAAAAAAATCGAAACAGAGTGTTTAAAAAACCTAAAAAGAGTCGTTTTTGTGTGTTTGTTTGTGTCTTAGGGTACCTTCCAACACAATGATGAGGATTTGGTTTTTAATTGCATGACTGTTAAAGAAAGTTACAAACATGGATGCAAGTTTGATATGCTCTTTGGTTTATGCTTAGTTGTAGTTGTCGTTTACGAATTCACATGTAATCACAAAAAGGAAAAACAAAATCAGTTTTTGTAACATGCTTGAAGGAAGAAACTCAAACTAATGCAACAACCCCGAGAGACTTGAGCCTAAACTTCATTTGGAGAGTTATTAATCTTGATGTTTTTGTTTTCTAAAGTCGTTGCATGATGTCATTATTCTTGCTTGGTTACTACTTAGAATGTGTTTTCATCACTATAGTTCCAAATACTAGAACTCATGCCCATTTCATTCAAAGCATAAAATTGATTAGCAGAACAAATAATAAGATGAAGTTGTTTAGTTAAACCAGAGCCAAAAAACCTTACCCTTTGCATATCTATTGTAGGTTTTACCCCTTTGAGCCTTAGTTAGCCTATTTTCTTTGTTAACCACATTATCCTTACGTAGCCTAGAATAGGACTATCCATACCCTTATTCTTAAAGGATAGTGGAGCATGACTTAGAGGGAATTCCTTTTGATCTACAATTTGCAGAAAAACAAGTGTGGGGGAAGGTTTTTCGTTGGAAACCTATGAGGATGTATGTTTAGTGTACCAAAGAAAGAAAGAATTAGGCACGGGAAAGAAGAAAAAAAATGTGAAAAAGAAAGAAAAAAGAAGAAAAAGTAGAGAAAACAAAGAAAAAAGAGTTTAAAATAAGTGAGAATGAACTCACAAGTGTTGATTGTTGAAGAAAGGGTCCAAAAGTTTGAATCTGACCCTAAGTATTGTGTGAAGTTTCCCTTGGTGTTCAAAGTTGATTTCTGCATTCAAAAGTGAATTCTAAGTGTTTATTTCATTACTTTTCTTACTATTGCTTTAAGAACTTTTGTTTATCCTTACCTTTCTTTGTTAGCCAATACCTTAGCCCCGTTACAACCCTTTGACTTCGATCTTGATTGTTATGTGTTTCAATATGTGGAGTTTAAAATTGGTAAGAGCATATGGCATCCCTGGTTCTCGCATCTAAGTAGTGGCATTCCATTCATGAGATCATATACATGTTAATAATTCCAGAAAGTGCCTTCTTTGATTACACATATGTGAGTATTAGTCTACATGTTTACATCAATCTTCTGACATACACTTAGTGTAGAGAGTGTAGTCAGCAAATCTATGTGAAAATAGAGAGTATATCCAATGAGGAATTGAGGGATTTTCTAAGGCATGTTACTACATTCAAAATGTTGTTTTAATTGATTAAATGCGAGCTAGTAAGTGGTGACTACGGTTAAGTGTATGCTCAAGAGTAAGGATAGCTAAAATCTATGTGAGTAGTGATTTTTAACATGTCATGTTGCATTGGAAATCCCTGAGGTAAATGTTGGAAGGTCTAGGTTATGTTTTGTTTGTTTTGTTTTGCTTGGGGACTAGCAAAATCTAAGTGTGGGGGAATTTGATAGGAGAATATTTATGCGACTTAGTTAGCTTGTTTTCTTGCATTTACATAGCTAATTTCTACTTGTTAGAGTGGTTTAAGCTATTTTCGTGTGTTTTCAGGTTCAATTGACAAAGTTGGCAAGAAAGTGCAATTTGGAGCATTTTAGAGCAGTTTTGGGCTTGGAATGGATTGCACATGCATGGAGCAAGGTGGATGGACGAATTTGAAGATCAAGAGAGGCTAGGAATGTGATTAACATCTGGAAGAATTAAATTGAAGACTTGGAAGATAAGGAATCAGCTACAAAGAAGGAATATTATCCAAATTACCTTATCTTATCCAAACCTTATCCAACCTTATCTTATCTTATCTTATCTTATCCCATCTTAATCTTTTCCTACCTTAATTCCAGCTTCAAAGAGGACTCATTTTCACATTAAATCACCTAAATATCATGTTCTAGAAGTCCTATTTTTGTGCCCTAAGTTTATGCTACATGTAACCCTTCTAGAAGTTCTAGAATCTACCACAAGGACCATTCCTTGTCCTCCTTGGAATCTGATTGAAAGTGTCCTTGTTCTTTGGTGATTTGGAGTCCTAATTCCTCTCATTTTCAGCCCAAATTCATGCCTTCCCTTCACCCTATAAATACATGATGCTGCAACACTCATAAACCACCACCCTCTACCACAATTTCACACCACACCTCAAGAGCCTAAATTCACACGAATTCCCATTGTTGGCAACAAGGAAGGAAGGAGGAGCCACCTGGAGTGTTTCTAGGTGTATTCTATCTTTGTTTTTAATGTTTAAGTTTAGTTATCTTTGTTTTGCAAACATGTGGAACTAACTTCTTTTTAGTTAGAGGTGAATTCGAAGCCATGATTACATGTTTTATATGAATTGATTATATCCAGTTATTTTTTCTTAAGTCATGAATGTGATTTGCTTATCTAAGTTGTTAAAACTTGTTTATGTATATGGGTTGGGGGTCGACACTTAATTCGCATGCATGAATTTGATGCTAGAGTATAAGGGGGTCTCACGTAATAGTTATTCACTTATATTCACAAGTAGTGGAGGTTGCTAGTCACAATCATGTTAAGTAAATCCTTGGTATGAGTCTCATGCGTTTCATAGTGATGAATGCCTTGTCAATGCTTATGATTTTCACAAAACTTAATGACTTTTGATATGTATCTTTATTATGCGTTTCATATAGAGAACTTGAGAAAGATAATTTGTTTGTGATGCGTATTCCATCTAATTTAATGACATAAGGAAAATCTGATGGTTAGTTGTGCGATGCAATTAACTTGGAGCGTTGTCATTCATAGTCTAAAGGAATAATAATTGGAAATTGGTTCATATGCATATGTGTCATGTGTGGAGAAGGACCCTCTAGCTAGCTTATCACCCATAGTTTTCCCTAATTTCGTCCAAGTTGTTTAGAGTCTTTATAATCTGTTTGTTTTTACCTTAATTTCGTCCAAAATCCAATCCCCCTTTACTTTGTTGTGTGAAATTAGTTAGAATCTGTGAAACTTGTGTTTTTAAGTGTTTTGAGTCAAGTTAAAAGTAATTTTTGTCCAAATCACCTTTAGAGTCTAGTTTGAGTCTTTTTGATTGTTTTGTGCAGTTTTGAGTCTTTTTAGTTTGTTTGGAGTCTTATAAGTCTAGTTAAGTGTTTTTAAGTTTAGTTTTGTGTTTTTAAGTCAGTTTAGAGTAGATTAGCATCCCTTCTAATCCCCGGCCTAAAACGAGCCCTACTTTCATATACTACAATCATAGGGTTTTAATTTGAGTGTTAGAATATTTCACATCAATGCTATGCCCAAGTCACATATTCGGGGCTTGTCAAATGGATTGTGGTGTGGATGGTGACAGAAGGTTATTGGGCCTACATGGAATTGGGGTTATGGAAGACTTTGGGTTGCTTGAGGGCCCAAGGATCCAAGCCCATACCCTTTGCATTTCATGCAGACAACATTGAGAGAACTAGCCTAGTTGACCCTTTTCCCTAGCAAGCCAACCCTCTTTGTTAGGACTAAACCAGATCCCTGCATTAAATGCATGCTAAACCCAACAAGTCAGGCATTTAATGTTGACTTTCCCTTCCTAACTTGCACAGACAACCAATGCTCGAAAGCCATGAGGCGTGCTACCAAAAATAGTGTTTGCCGAAGGCCGACCTAGGAAAGCTGCACCTCAGGAATAAGTAGACTGGAGGTTTTAACAATGCAGCTACCTTACACCAAAAAGGGAATAATAGGAGGGCTAGGGAGAAAGGAAGGGGAAAACCAAGCCACAAAGGGAGATTCCTTTGAAGCCTAAACATAAGGAGGGAGAAAACCATTTGAGAAGGGTGAGGTAACACAGAGAGAGAGAGAGAGAGAGAGAGAGAGAGATAGAGGAAAACGCAGGGAGATGACTACCTAGGAAATAAGACCAGAAAGTTCCATTTAGCCCAGAAGTATACTTCAAGCCTTCAGAATCATCGTTCATGCAACCTTAGTAATTCTCATAGCCTTCCATTAAACATCTCAACCATTAGAAGCCTTGTTATCACCCTAGGAAAGCCCAAATCACCCAGCCAAGAATGCCATGCAACCATGCAAATCCCTTCTCTCTTATGTTAAACTGATATTCTTCTAGTTTCCACACCATGCTTCACTTGAGCAAGTAATTATCTTGATCAATCATGCTATCTTTGAGTCGTTGATGTTACCGCGGTATTTCTTAAGACAAGCAAACTTTTTCAAGATATTCCGGGACTTGGTACAAATCTGAACCAAGGGAGACAAGAGGACGTTCTCAAAGCCCAAGTCCACATCAACCTAAAAGTCCCCCTACAGCTAACAATCAAGAAGAGATATAATGACAATGAATCCCTTTGCCTTAACCCCGAGATGGTTCAAATTTTAACCCAGTTGCCTATTATCTATAATTGAGAAGCTCATTGATTTAACACAATTCATCACCAAATATATCCAAATTTTATGAAAGCCAATTCTTACCATCACAACCTCCAAAAAATCTAGTTAATCTAATCTATGCCTTGTTCATATATAACATTCCTTCAATTTGAATTTTCTTTTTGTTTTCCTTAATTTAAAAAATGGAAAACTTCATGAGGGATAAGAATATTATTTTGGATTTGTCGCCCAGTAACAAAGGCATTTTGCATTAGAGAAACGATCTTCTATAACCAAGGTCTAAGTCGGTTGGCAAGAACTTTACACAACACATTGTAGGAATAATTGCAAAGACTTATTGGCCTGAATTGATCCACCGTCTCTGGATTTTTTACTTTTAACCAAAATTATGTGAGTTAACATCTTTGGGGGTGGATGTTCCATTCATGAACTTCCTCGTGTTTCCTTGGACTTCATCATTAATAATTCCGTAATACGACTGATAAAATACTCCTTGAAACCCATATTCCTCGGGGCTTTTAGACCCCTCATTTGAAATACTATTGTTTAATTTCTTCATCTGAATCTGACAAATAAGGCTAGAGTTCATCTTTGGTGTAACAAACGGCTCAATACATTCAAGGATTACTCTCCAATCTTTCGACCCCTGAGTGGTAAAAAGGCATTTGCAATGGTCCTCTACTGTACTTGTAATTTGCTTTGGATTTTCAACCCATTCTCCACTATTATTTTTTATCTTTAATAACCTCATTTTGTCATCTTCTTTGTAACGTTGATTGGTGGAAGAAAACCGTATTTGCATCTCCTGATTGCAACCACTTAACTCTGGATCTTTGTTGCCAATAATTCTTTTCTTGTTCCCTTAATCTATCAATGTGGAGCGAAAGGGAATTAATTTGTGCTATGTTTTCCTCCCAATTTTCCTGGAGTGTTTCAAGTTTTTGAATTAAGTCTTCAATTTCTTCTCTTCTCCTCCTGAACTTCCTTTTACTCCCAACCTTCAATTGCCCATGACAAACATTTAACTTTTTTTGCTTCATTTAACTATACAATGTGTAACGATGGTGTTTGGCCACAATTCCTGCCATATTTCATTTGCCAATCCTCGGTTAAGTCTTTCCTCCATCAACTCTCCATTCCTTGTTCCCTGCCAAGTGAAGTAAGGACCATTAAATCCTAAACCAATCAATCTCGTATTTCATATAAAATTTTGTAAATACCATGGTCTTCCATGAAATACCTCGCTACCTCCTTTTTTTTTCTCTTACTCCCACAAAAATTCATTGAAATCTCCTCCACTGGACCATGGCATATCACTAGGTCCAAAATTGTGCTCCATCCATGTTCAAAAGTTTTCCTTCTCAGCACAATAAAGGGTGCCATAGACCCAAGTGGCTTTAGCCCAAATCTGTGTTCCCATACATTTAATGCATGAATCAATACCAAATTTTGAAGAGAAACTTACTTGAATCTCCATTGAGTTGTCAACTACTTTCTCCTTTCTTAGCCTTCTTTTGTGGGGATTGAAAACTGCACTTGATCATTCTATCTGCTCCCCCTTTCAGACCCATTCTCGCAAATATACTTTGATTTTTCCTCATTGATTGCTGCGACTCCACATTTGTTATATTGCCACTATTATGAGTATATTGAGCGGTGTGAGGTTTCTCTCCTCTGCATTCTCATCTCGATCTTCCTCAGATGTAGGGATTTTATTTTCTGAACCACTCTAATTATCCCGAGTCATTGGGCTTGGATTTACCATTACGTGATCATTATTATCCTCATTCATCTCTTCAATCCTTATTCCTCCTGATTGGGCTTGATTTTGTTGCAGCCCAAAAACATGCATTTCGTGCCTTATCACAGGTGCACTCACTTGCTGAGTCATTTGACTATTAGACGCCCCCTAACTATCTATTAAACCACTTCATGCCATTGCCCCCCAAGGAAAAGGATCCTCGCCGGATCATTTTCTTAGGGATCCCGTTATCGAGACCGTTCATTGCACATTATGCGGTCAGTTTTCGTTAGGTACTATTTATATTTAATTTTAAATTTTAAATTTTAAAATGATTTCTGACCGCATGATGTACAATGAACGATCATGATCATGAGATGCTTAGAATCCTAGAAAAAGGATCCGGCGAGGATTCTTTTCTGCCTCCTTTTCCGCCCCCATTTCTGTTTGCTACAGAAAATTTTCTAGAGAAAACATTCCTCGTTCTCCTCATAGCTATTTGATTATTCTGTTCTCATGCGGGTCCCTCATCTTGCCTACCAAGTAAACCACTTCCTTGCCCACGCGTACCTTTCATTCACTGCTCCTATTCACCCCTTCTAGCCTCGCCACTAGCACCAGCAAGCCTTCTCTCTCCTTGAAAGCTCACTGTTTGGTCTAATGTTTTCCTACATATGACTAATAGCTAATTAAACTAGCAATTTAATTAATCAATACTAATAATTATGAATAAAATTATTCAATAAACAAAAATTAAATTCAAACAATCAATATGAATAATCAAATACATTATTCAATAATTCGATTAATAAATCAATAATCAAGAATTCAATTTTTACCCTAAATAATAATTTAAAAATAAAAAATGAAGCCATGCACGCAGAGGGAACTGCACAGTAATAGAGTCCAGAAAAACCACCATATTTTCTAGCTTTTGGCCAAACCAAAGGGGCTTAAGACTCGCTCTTGGGCTTGTTTTCTGATGAGTGGAGTGGCGGCCACCCCGTCATGCCTATGTACCTTCGCCACTGAATACCCACAAGGTGTCCACATGCTATCGAACCTAGAAACATTTTTTTTTCCTCAATATCAAGGTGTTCATGTTGATAAATTATTATGTACCCACTAAGTTAAAGATGTGGCATCAACTCTAAGGAATAAGTTATTTTCTCAGACAATTTTAGAAAATTAATTATTATCATATTGCATATTTTTAAACTTATTTACAATTATTACTACATGAAGATAAGTTTCTTGAAACGAGACCTGGAAAAAAATGTTATCTATTACAATGTGAAGTATATTCGTGTGTGTGTGTGTATAAGTGACCTAAGTTAGGAACAAACCCAAAACTAGTAGAAAAAATCATTTGTACAACCAAACTTTATACGACGACAACTCATCGCGCAAAACAGGTTAGCGCGACGAAGGTAACATTCCGTCGCTTAAACCGGTCAGAAATAATTTAATGGGACAAACATGTTGAGGGATGCCATGTTTCGTCACGCAAAAGTAGCTTAAGCGACAAAAAATACTTGTCGTCGCGCAAAGGTTCATAGAAAAACGGCTGAATGCCTGTGTTTTTGGCGTAAAAAGAACGCTACCAATTTTTCGTTGCGCAAAGGTTCTGTTGGTTGTATGGTCAAAGTGTTGAATGCGGTATTTACTCCATGGTTTTGCACGACGAAGGTTTCATCGCGCAAAGTAGTCTGAATTCCTTTAAATAGCATGTTTCACTCTTTCTCTTCACAATTCAATTTGAAAACTCTTGACCTTCACCGAATTATTATTCTAATATTGTTTGTTTTTTCGTACGTGATGGCGGCCCCTGGTGGTCCTATGTCAAAGAAAGTTCAAGGCGAAGGTTCTGAGAAATGTAATACATACTAAATTTTGTTGGTTGTTTAATTAATTAAATATTTAAGTAGACTAATATAGGTTTTTTTTTTGGTTGGCAGACAAGAAAAAGAAGAGAGATGCGACATGCATTTGATACACTTCTTCAGCTAAGAGCCACTACCGAATCACTTACACAAATTAGTAGGATATCAGAAGTCAGATATTGTGAACAAGTTTAGGGGTGACCTCGGGGTATTGGTGCATGACAAATGCGGAGTGAATTAGGAGTCTTGGAGAAACGTCCCCGAGGAGATAAAGACCATCATGATCGATGCATTTGCAGTACGTGTAAATTATTAATTAGTTAAATAATAATTTAGTTCTTTAGATAAAATATAATAGTGATATGTATAATTTATTTATTTTTGCATATTAGCCTGATTGGGACATTGACAAAAGTGACGCAAATCTGATGAAGTGCATCGATGTCGTGTTCAAGTATCGTTTTTGGGAGTTGAAGTATGATGTTGAACGTGATGCAAAGCGGCACAGAGTGGCTGGACCAGCTCACAATTAGAATAGTTTTTTTTATTAGTCTGTTTATGGTTTATTAAATAATGACATTGAATTATTATTAATTTGGAAGAATAAATTTATATGGACTGTATTTATTTTGTTTCGTTTTGAGAGTAGATTTCCAAAATATTATAATTTTAAATTATTTCGCTAAAACCTATGCGGGACAAGATTTCATTGCACAAAAACACTGTGAAACAATTGGATAGCATTTAAGGCATCGTATTTCCTGCATATTACCACTTAATTATGTGACGAAATTTTGGTTGTGCATAACGTTGAGGGACGAGACTTCCTCGTGCAAAATGATGGTTGGTGGTGTTGAAGTCGTGGCATTTATTGTGTACGTATTTATTTCATACTTTGCGCGATGAAGGTTTCGTCGCTCAAACGTTATGCGCGACAAAGGCTTCGTTGCGTAAAGTATGTTCTTTATAAGCATCGATTGTTTTGGCATTTTCTTCACATTGTTTTGTACATCTGATGGTCGATAATAAGGATAGTAAGAGAGCGGCGGTCCAGGATCGAATGGTGGAAAGAAACATCACGCCCTCCGGTCCCCATGTGGAGTTTGCGTGTTTGATTTATTTAGCAATGCAGAACAATTGTCTTACTGCTGAGTGGCGTTCTTGGAAATTTGTGCCCGAGGACATGAAGAAGGGCGGTGATGGATAAACTATTAGTAGGTGTGACAAATGTTGAAAATAATTAATTTTGTGAAATTACTTTTTTATACGTTGTAAATAATTATTTGCATATATGTATAACAATGTAACTATACTCTTGATGATACGAACAAAGAGTTGATGAAGTTGATGAAGGAGGCATCAATGGCGTTATGACATGAAGCAGAATAAAGGACCAGCGGAGTAGTTTTAAATTTATATTTTTGAGGACAGTATTTATTTTTAAGGTTTTATCTTAAGTTATATATTTGGACTTAATTAGCCTTTAATTCATGTTTTGTTGTTTAAATAATTGAATTGGTTAATTTACTTTATTTAAGTTTTCTATTATTTTTAGAATAAATATTATAATTGAATAAGTCTTTGTGATTATGAAATTTACGTAAATTATAAAGATCTATGTTTACGTAAATTTCATAATTATAATGAATTACGTATTTGTTTGCCGCTAAACATTTTGCGCGATGAAACATTCGACGCAATAAAAGAATCAATGCGGCATTTGTTGAGGGGTTTTGCTGGCCAAGGTTCCTATAAATAACCAATTTCGGTTTCCATATTTCTCAAATCTTTTTCCAGATTATAATTCCAATTGTTATTCAAATTTAAGCATGATTGCCAACTCAAGTGCTCGTTCATCGAAGAGGATGGACGGCGAGAGTTCCGAAAAAGGTAATACCCACTAAATTAATTATGTGTTTTCTATACATTTTATACTTTGCATTATTATTTTTAATATAAATTTTTTTAGTAGACAAGAAGAAAATAAGAGTTACGCCCGTGGTCCGATACAGTTTTGCAGGGAGCTACTACAGAATCAATTATGAAGAATTGATGGGAATTCAAAAGTCGGATATACGCAATAGGTTTATGTGTGACAAATGCAGTGCGGATTAGGAACCTGATTGAGACATTGACCAAAGTGACCCAAATTTGATGAAGTGCATCAACAACATATTCAAATCATCTTTTCGAGAGTGGAAGTTTGATGCTGAACCTAAGGCAGAACTGAACTGAATACCAGAACCACGCGGAATATAATTTTATTTGTGTTTTTCTTTTATGGTTAATTAAATAATAACATTTGGGTTTTAAGTTTTTATTTATGAACGTCACTTTTAATATGCAATTTAAAATTTTTGTTGAATAAAATATTATTGTAATAAACGATTATATTAATGAAATATGCATGAATGTTTAATTAATTTAAACATTTGTAGATTTGTTTGGGTGTAATTTAATACTTTGTTTATTAAGTGTGTATGTGATTTAAAATGAATAAAGTAATAAATGGAAAAAAGTATTTTAAAACCAAAAAAAAAAAAAAAAAAAAAATTAACAAATAGGGACGAAATTACTTTGTTGTCGCTCAAAGTGGAATTGCACGACACTACACCGTCGTCGCGCAAAGGTTATCAAAAAACACGGGACTCGCACATGATGGGTACAAAAGGGTGGTAAAGGAGAACAGATTTTGCGCCATGTATTCGAATGTACAAATTTTGCAGGACGAATCCTTCGTCGCACAAGAGTGAAATTTAATTCAACTTCCTAGACGCAAAGAGGTAGAAACTGCAAATTCATTGCAGCTCTGCCTCTCCTTCCTCAACTCACTGTCTCTCATCTCCCTTAGCTCGATCACTCGGTCTCATGCTCTCGCTCTTCATGACCTATATATCATTTGGTATGCAATTTGTTTTAAATAATTTTTTTTTGAATTACACAATGAAACTAACAAAATTGAATTTGTTGTGTGTAGGTGTTTTTATTTAACGACTATTGACGAGGAATGCATTAGGAGGTATATTTTCTTCGACTATTTCATTAACATTAAATGTAGTTTAGTTATTTGTTTCTTAGCATTTATGTGATACAATTTATTTGTATGCAAACATTTTTTGTACAAAGTTAAGTTTTAAATTTGTGTGTTATTTTCATGAAAACTTAGTTTCCCGTTTGAGAATTAGTTGGATTTCGCATATGGATGCGAAAGCATGACTGTAGTCCAATTGATTCTTGAATTGTCCCAATTTTTGAATAGTTTGGGAATGCATAGTTATGTGTCGTAGTTTGTGGTTCACGGATTAGATTTCGATAAGGAGAATTTTGGTAGCATGTTTGTGTGTTCTTTGAGTGCTACATATGTATTTAGTACATACGTGCTACACTTGAAGAACTGCAAGGATATTGATAGGGATTTTACCACCTGCCACAGTAGAGATAAAATCACACAAAATACTTGCAAGAGAACAAGGTTGTTGTAGTATAAACGGCTCAAGCAAGGTCGTTTTCCGCTAGGATTATTTAAAACAATGTATGGAAAACCCTAGTCCTAATTAATTATCTGAAAGTCAAAATTGGAAAATGTTGATTTTGAATTTAAAAGTATTAAAAACGAATTTTAATAAAAGTAATTTAAAGAGAGCAGCTAATGACCAATTAAAAAGGAAACAAATCAAAGAGAAAAGATTTTTACAAACAACTTTGGAAAAACACTAGGGTTCCGCCGTCACCCTAACAATCCTACGTAGTACTTCTAAATCCTTATGAATTACACATGCATATTTTGAAGCTTAGGTTTTCCTAAAGTATGCTCTACTTGGAACCCCCAATATAGAACGTGTATCTAACATGCAACTCGTCCGTGGCGTCCAGATCGAATGTAAACATGCAAGACTCATTAAGTTTTGTGAAGACCTTTTGAAAACCATATAACTCCTAGGACGTGTCGTCCATCCTAAGTAGTTACACATGTTAACCACAAGAAGCCTTAGTAAATTTTAGGGACAATCCTCTGCCAAAATTGCATCAAATTACTTTTCTAAATATCCTAATGGTCGCGAAGCACTAAGACAAATAGATAGTTTAAAGCACAGTGACTAACAATCCAAAACTTGCATGCATAAATTCATAAGAAAATTAAAAAGAGACTACATATTCTTGCTAAGGATCATGGCCTCACCCTAGCGAAAGGGATTAGTTACGCCTATTCATAAATAAAATCAACATAATTGTATTAAATTAGAAAAAGGATGAAAATACGTGAAGTGTAAGTCTTGAAATCTCCAAAACTTTAGCCAAACTATTCTCTCAAAAGTTGCATACGCCCAAAAACAATCCCCCCTCTAGGTTTTGCCAAAAGGCTTATTTATACAACTCTCATTAAAATCCTCCTAGTCAAAGGTCTTAGAATCCAACTAGGAAACCTAAAAACTTGAAATAAAATAGGAAACATAATCCTAAATTAACTTGGTAAATTCGCCTAGAAATCTGCACAACCACGTTTTGGACCCAAATCAACTCCAAAACTGGCCCAAAGTAGCTGGATTCAAAGCTTGAACTATTTTGAACACTTCTCCAGAAGGCCACGAACCCATATGAGGTCATCTTGGGCTCCAAAAACGCAAGTCAAACCCAGAAACGTCACTTTCCAACAACACGCACTGCTTCTTTATTTAATCGCCAGAAAATAACCGCTCTGTAGAAAAATCCCAAATTTTGATACAAACAAGACAAGAGACACACGAATATCCTCCAATTTGAATCACTCCAAAATTCGTCCATTTGATCATGTTTTTCTCCAGAGGAAGTCGAATATCCTATATTGAAAATATAACGCAAAGTATCAAAATTCTACCAAAATAATTACCAAATTAATACTAAGAATAGGGTAAAATATATAATATAATATTGACTCACCAGATATGTTGCCAAATTGTTTCAACGCCAAAATCTAGTCTGATAGAGCCATAAAATACGACATGTAGCCGTGCATTCCTGAATGGGATAAGACCCTTACTGGAGGCATAAGGTGGCATATTATAATTGAAGTGTTTGTAACCATTGTGATTTTGTTTTTTTCGTAGGCAATATGGACAAACAGTGGATACAGAATCCTAACAGATGTACAGACAGATACTTGGATGGAATAAATCAATTCATTGATTTCGCAATGGCACACAACCAGGGTTCACCTCTAATCCAGTGTCCATGTAGGAACTGTAACAATTCAATGGTTGAGTATTATGAAAATGTTCGATACCATTTAGCATGACATGGTATGATGGAGACGTATACCACTTGGAATCATCATGGGGAACGATTAGTACATCCTTCATCTTCATATGTGATCCCATTAGTTGAGGCAGTTGAATCTTATGTTGATCCAAACGAACAAATTATGGATATCCTAGATGATGCTTTTCCAGACACCTCGACCAATTTTGATCAGGAAGGGGGAGAAGACGTCCCTCGAAGCATGGATAGTGAAGCCTTTAAAAATTATGAAAAACTATTAAAAAGTGCCAAACAAGAATTATACTTTGGTTGTGAGGATTTTTTGGTACTGACATCTATTGTGGAGCTGATGCATGGAAAAATAAAATTTTGTATGTTCAATCAGTGTGTAGACATCGAAATTTCAGTGAAATAAATGTTGACCAATAATTAAAATTTCAACGTTCACATATCACATAAATTTTACACGTATCATGTAACTCAACAAAAAATCGAACATAATCAAAAAAGTCATCAAATAGGACATGTGTCAACACCTAGCAGAAATGATTTATTTCATCTGAATATTATATTCAAAATTAGGCCTTGAAAAGTCTATAAATAGAAGCCAATTTCATTCATTTCACTTCACCAATTCACATCACACCAAAACCTTGAAGCTTTGAAACTCTAAAGCTTTCAAGCAAATCCCAAAGGATCAAGAAAGCCTTTTTCGTTCTTCGTCAAATTCTCCTTCAAGATCAAGCCCTAACGGATCTTGAAGAAAGTATTCATCGTTTATCATCCGTTCATCCTAAGATCAAGCCCCAACGGCTCTTTGAATCAACGACATTAACAAATCCACATGCCCGTTCTTCAAGATCAAGCCCAAAAGCCCTTAAAGATTCGGTCATCCTAAGATCAAGCCCCAACGACCCTTTGGATCAACAGCCCATCCACAGATCTACACTTACGAAGATAGAATCAGAGGATCAAATTGTAAAAGAGATTGTAACCCTAAAATTAATACAAAATATTATTTTGTACATGTGCACAGTGCTTTGATTTTTTTTTTGGGCCTTTTCAAGAGGATGCTTCCAAAGGACAATTGTTTGCCTAAAGATCACAAAAGTGCAAAGAAGGTGTTGAATGGTCTAGGATTGGGTTATGAAACAATTCACACATGTAAAAATAATTATGTATTGTTCTATAAGGAGAATGAAGCGCTAGATATATGCCCTATATGCTAAAAGTCGAGGTTTAAAATGACAGCTCAAAACAGAAAGACGAAATTCCACAAAAAAGTTATGTGTTATCTTCCAATAAAGCCTAGGCTTCAGCGTTTGTATATGTCGACGCATACTGCTAGCGACATGACATGGCATAAGGATAAACGGGTGGATGACGATTTGATGAGTCATCTAGTTGATGGTGAGGCATGGAAAGAGTTTGATCGTTTGTACACTGATTTTACACATGAGCCACGGAACGTAATATTGGGGTTGGCCACAGACGGATTTAATCTGTTCAGGGTATTAAACCAAAACCACATCACTTGGCCAATCTTCACAATTTCGTACAATTTGGCTCCTTGGAAATGCATGAAGAAAGAATATATGATGATGATCATGTTGATAACCGAGGATCCAGGCAAATGTATTGATGTTTATTTCTGGTCGTTGGTCAATGAGCTGAAAGATTTGTGGGAAAATGGATTTCTGACATACAATAAATCAACTGAGCAGATGTTTACCTTGTGAGTAGCAATGATATGGACTATAAATGATTTTCTCGCATATGCTATGATGTTTGGGTGGAGTACTAAGGGTTATTTGGCACACTATGATGTTTTCAAGGAGGACACAACGTTTTCTTGGCACGCCAAGAAAGTTTGTTACCTAGGGAATCTTAGATGGTTGCCATGGGACTACAAGTGGTGTCAGAACAAGACAACAATCTTCGACATAACAGAGATTCAACCAAGACCTAGAGAATGGCCTAGAAAAAATATTTTACCACACTTGAATCGTTTGGATTTTGGTCCGTTTGGCAAATCGGTAAATAAGACAAGACTAGCCACTCATCTAAACTAGACACACAAGAGTATGTTGTTTGAGCTGCCGTACTAGTCCAAATTGAAACTGCCCCACAACCTTGATGTTATGCATGTTGAGAAGAACGTGTTTGACACCAATTAGAATTATATTAGACATTGAGGGAAAAACGAATGGGAATAAGGCCACGTTTATGGATGACGAGGGAGGGTGAGATAGCCAGAAATGGGCTAGCTTCTTTTTCAGTAAAACCAGAGAAGAGGAAAAAGTTTTTAAAGTTTGTATCTTCCGTAAAGTTTCTAGATGGGTATGCTTCAAATATTGGACGATGTGCAAACGTCGATGGGGGTAAATTTTATGGGCTTAAGAATCACGATTGTCATGTCATACTGCAATGCCTGCTCCTGATTGGTATTTGACACCTATTGCCAGAAGATGTGGTGAAGCCGATTCTATTGTTGGCGAGATTTTGTTCTCAATTATCTGCTAGGACGTTGCGAAAGTCTGATGTATAACAGTTACACTGACATTGTCGAAGTCCTATGCAAGTTTGAACAAATATTTCCTCCTTCTTTCTTCACAAGCATGATCCACATGATGATTCACTTACCAAATGAGGCATTACTTGCCGGACTCGTCAATTATCGATGGACGTATCCAATCGAAAAGGTATAAAGCCTTTAGTCATTAATTAATTCATGATCAATTAATGATTTAACTTATTTGAATCATTGCAGATTGTTGGGTGAGTTAAAGAAGAGTTTAAGGAACAAGGTGAAGCCCGAATGATCAATTGTGGAGGACTGGGTGCATTTGAGACAAATACGTTTTGTGCTATTTACTTACAATACGTGGAGACAACATTCAATCAACCACACCGTAATAATGACAGTGGTGAGAGAAGGTAAAAACTATCTATGTTTGCCCAAATCGCACGACCATTTGGCGAACCAGTATGAGGCGATTCGTTCACCGAAAGGAACATGCAAGTAGCTCATCGGTGCACACCTAACAATTGCGACGAGCTAATTAAGTACCTGGATGAGTATGAAGAGTTGATGAAACGGGAATATCCTTCGCATTTATATACCGTGAAGCACCGTGACCTGTTTCCTCGTTGGTTTCGTAAACAAGTAAGCCGTTTAGGTTTTTTTTGTTGGTTTTGTCCTCAAATATAATTGCATGTCAGTTGTCTTAAATTTTGGTAAAACCAACATGTCAATTTTTTGGTATAAATTAGTTGAAAAAACTGAAGGAAACCAATTCTGAAGTATATACTAACGAATTATACAACTTGGCTCTCAGACCTTTAAGCGTGAAACTGTACTCAGGGTGTCATGTGAACAACATAAAATTCTTGGAAGCTGACCATGATGACAAGCTTTATACTCAAAACAACGGTGTACATGTCCCAGGAGTGAAAGATATTGTAGACATTGATTTCTATGGCAAACTAACAAGTGTGGTCCAATTGCTTTACAAAGACCATTGCCAAGTCATTCTTTTTAAGTGTCGTTTGTTTGAATACAAGTCCTAGTAGGAATGGGAGTGTTAAACAGGATGATGGTTTACTATTGGTGAACATTACCCGATGTTGGTACAGTGAAGACCCGTACATTTTGGCAACTATGGCCAAACAAATTTTCTACATCGATGATCCAAAGGTTGGGAGGGGATGGAAAGTTATTCAAAAGATTGATCATAGAGGGGTGTATATTCCGGACCGAGATCCTGATGACAACAACGATGACGACAACTTTACCAACTAACTCCTTGAAACTTCGACACAAATTGGTGCATAAACACTTTGGGATACCAATATTGTCCAAGAAGGTAGTTGGAGGTCCTCAAATCGAAATTCCAATAAACTCAATTACAATTGATCTTGGAAGTATCCCAAGGTACAATCCACCTGAGGGCGCATATGATGTTGTTGATGTACTAACGAATGAGGATGAATGGGAGATTGAAAGTGAACAAAGTGAAGATAGTGATATTTATTGTATATAAACAAATTAAAAAAAAAAAACAAATTAAAGTCAATTCAAAGCGACGAACACTAGAAAGTCGTCACGCATAACGTAATAGCGCAACGAAAACAAGAAAATTCATTGCTCTAGGTAGGTTTGCACGACACAAGGGATGCATTCGTCAAATTTGGTGGTTTGCGCAACGCAACAAGTTCAGTTCATCGAGCAAGGTCTTCAAAATTTCCCAAAATCAAAACATGGGCGCCTTTTTATTAAATGTTCATTAAACATTGGGCGATGAATGAGGGTAAATCGTCTCGCAATACCTTATTACATGACGAATGGGATAACTTTGTCGCTAAAGGTCCTTCAACCCAAACTAAAATGTAGGTGATTTATTTTTTAAATGTTCATTAAATATTGCGCGACGAAATGTGCTATATTTGTTGCGCTTTTTACTTATACACAAAGAATGTTTTCCTTTTGTATTGCATTGTTCTCAAATTAACTAAAAATAGGGCCGGTTTTTTTTTAAAAAATTCATTAAAATTGAGTGACGAATGTGTTCGTCGCGCAAAGTTCTTCGCATTATTAGTTATAGAGAGCCTTTCTTTCTCTCATTTTTAAGAACCTCTATCTCACTTGAACTCTCTCACTCCAATCGTCTCTCTCAACTCTGAGGTAATTCTTTTTTCTTCTTCATTTCTTAATTATTTTAGATGTATGGTTTTTGTAGATTGATTAAATATTGGGGTATTAGGCATTAGGGGTCACAAATGTAGGGATTTTGTCAATTTGGGGATTTAGGGTTTATCTCATTTTGGGGATTTAGGGATTTCGAAATTGGGTATTTAGGAATTTTAGAAATAAGGAATTTAGGGATTTCGAAATTTGGGGAGTAGGGCTTGGGTGGGCGTAGGGGATGTGTGGTGGGGGGTGGTGGTTGGGGGTTGGGTTAGGGTGGTAGTGCCTGAGTCATCGAGGGTTGGGTAAGGGTGGCGATGGGATGGGTAGTGCGGGGTGAGGGTTAGGTAGGGTTAAAATTTTAAATTTCATAATTTTTTATGCAAATTTCATTTAATTTTCAATTTATTCAATTTGTTAATATGTTAACAAATTTCATTTAAATTACTTCAATTTGTTAAGTTGTTAACTTTGTAATTTTTTGTTTGAATTTTGTAAGTTTAGGGTTTTCTTTTATAATGTTAGCATTAACATATTAGTGTTAGGGATTATTTTATAACTTTAAAATTATAGGTTTAGAATTTTAGTTCAGAATTATTTTATATTTTGTAAGTTTACTTGGTCATTTGTTAACTTTAAAATCATAGGTTTAGAATTTTAGTTTAATTTTTTAATTTTAGAATTAAGATTTTAGTTGTAGGTATAATATTATTAATGTAGGGCTAAAATAAAAAAATTATATATTTGGATGAAGTATTATTTGTTGGGATTAATTTTGTTAAATTAGTTAAATTTTGTTAACTTAAACATTTGTAGGTTTATGCTTTTAATTTAATTTTATAAATTTAGGATTAATATTTAGGTTGTAGGTATAAATTTGATTTTTTATTTTTTATTTTTGTATTAATTAACTAATTCTAGGGTTGCTTTTACAAATTCATAAATTTGGTGTTACTTGTAGAATTATAAGGTTCAATTTTTACTTTTTAATTTTTAGGCTTTTGTTGACGCACCCCGACTTGGGATGTCCACCTGGACACCCGAATCGTGATGTGCTGGCTGACACCTGGAAGGTGACGAAGTCATAAAATGTAGTGATGTGGAAAATGTGAATAAATTAAAACCTAAAAGTGACTAAATTAGAGTGCGCATGTGTGCGGGATTGAACCCAAATCACACAAGTGATGTCAGACATAGATCAAGATGTAGAGTACAACAAGAAGGTATCTCAACATTAAATCTCAAACCGTTATTACAAGAAATCAATGCTCATTAATTTATGTAGGCACACAAGTCCATTGCAGAGATATTCAAACAAAGGAACAGGCTGGGTGTAGGTTTTACACAAGTCCACTACATCATGTGAGTTGTGCTAGTCGCATCACATACGATTCCAAAACATCACACAAAAGGACATGCTGACACCTAACTTTGGATCCAAAGCAAATGTAAACGGTGCATGTGAACTACACATGAAGCTCGTCCTTGGCCCAGGATAGTACAAATAACTAAGAGACACCGTGTAGACATGTAATAATGAGCAGATAAAACGCAAGGATGTCATGCCACAAGTTTATGCTCACAAATAATATTAAGAACATAAAGTGTAAAGTGTATGAAAAGTCTATTTGTAAAGCTAAACATGGCATGTCACATCATAATATATAAAAGTAGTTGTTGGGAAAATCACATACATAAATACATACATATATATATATATATATATATATATATATATATAGACACGTAAAAACAAAAAGACCCACTCACAAGTACTTGTGATGTCACATCCTTTCGAGCTAAGAAGGTCGGAGTCTTCGATAGTAATTGCACCTAAGCAAATATTGGGTCTCGTCAGTAAAACTCAACTAAAATGATTTAATTTGGAAAAATGGACGGCAGATTCGGAATCAGGGCATCAAAATATGCTTCCTGGGCAAATTTTGTAAAAAATCAACGAAAAAGTCAACGGTCAACCCTAAAAGTTAATCGAGATGACCTAATAGTCAACTATATAAAAAAACTTCAAAATTTTCCTAAATGGATGTCAAAAATAGACTCAAGATGTCGAAATTAACCTAGGAGGGTTTCTGAGAAAATTTCGTAAAAGTCAAACACAAGAAATATTTCTGATCCATTTTGAAATTGGGTCAGGCCAGATCACGGGTCCGAATCCAGATCTGGGTCGTGAATCTTGGGTTTTTTTCTTCTTCTTCTCTAGCCGGTTGCCACTGCAACCTCCAGAAACTAGTGTTTTGGCAGATTTTTTAGGAAACTTTAAACATCGATATCTCACTCGTTTCTCAACCAAAATTGTCCCATAATATACCAAAACAAAGCTAGTAAAGTGTAGAACAAGATTGTTTGGAGTTCGAAACGTAGCTAGAGATGGCTAGAAAATGGTCTGAAAGTTTACTGGTCCGTCGGAAACTAGGTAACTCCCTAAAAAACTAGACAAACTTTAAACATCCATAACTTTGTCAATACTCAATGAAATTGAGTGATTCACAAATGAAAATCATACCTTGGGACATGATGAACAGATTGGTACCCTTCTTGATGGCTAACTCGCTATGGCTTGGTTGGAAAATGGCTCGAAAGCCTCGGAGGTTGCCGGAAATTGGGTAAACTTTAAACGTTCATAACTTCTTCCATATACAACGAAATTGAGTGATTCAAAAACAAAAATCATACTTCTCAATGATACAAAGAGAATGGTACATTTTTCGATAGCTAACTTGCGGTGGTTTGGTCAAAAAATGGTTCAAAAGCCGTCAGATCAGTCCTCAGAAGATTGAGGAATAGTATAAACATGCATGGAGGGGTTAAAGCTTCATATTAAGTTCAACACTCTACCCAATCTATCACATTAGTCACGATGTGATAGTTTAGTTTAAGAAACAATTTAATCATGATGTAGTCTCTTGGGATTCTGTAACCATTTCAGCATTTTCGTTTGTTTAATAATAGTTTATCTTGTTAGTCTTGTTCGTCGCGCACTTTGATATTCAACTTGGTATTCGAGTAGGTTTGATCCTTCGAGATCAATCTGCTTTGGTTTGGTATCAATTTGTTGGTTGATCTAGTTTAGGTTTGTGAAAATTGTTTGGTTTCATTTTGGATCTTGATTAGACTTCCGCTTATGTTCGATCTGGAATTGAAACAGCGACCAGCCGAGTCGTAGTTTAAAGATTGAAATCGTGAATCGAGATTGCATCGACTTGCTTGCACGACACGTACCGCACCACCTGCTTTGCCTGCCCACCAGCAGTGCTCCCACATTCATCGGCACCCGCTCTTGACTTACACCTTGACTCCTACTGTACTCGCCCCAACTCTTATGTGTCGTAACCTATATGCAGTCCCCTTTTGTAGTTTGTTTGCTGCAATTGGTTTTGCATGAATTGAAGAAAAGCCACAGGAAGAAAGAAAAGAAGTTGACAGTTTGAAGTTAGTCAAGAAGAAAGGAAAAAAAATAGAAAATAGAAAAAGAAAATAGAAACAGAGGAAAAAAAATGAAAAAAAATTGATTGGTTTTCTAGTTTTTTTAGGCTGCTTGGCTTGTTTGAAGTTTTTGGGCCCCACTTGTTGTTCGAAGCTACTGCTAGGCCTTCTTTGGAGGCTCACAATGAGTTTGTTGATGTTGTTTGGCTTGTCTATTGTTACTCACCGCAACGATTGCTCGAGTGCTTAGATTGGGAACACTCAAGTGACGTTGCAAAAGTTGGGTTTTTTGCTTATTTGTTCAGGTTTGTTCGAAAGTTCGCAATTGGCACTAGGAAAGTTTGCACTAGCATTGATATTTGTCTTGCACTGGCACTGGCACTGGCATGGAATCTTGTATTGGCACTGGCATTGGTAACTTGCACTTGCACTGATTGAATTTCATATTGGAATTGGCATTGAAAATTAGCATAATGGAGCTTGCATCCGCATCTGCTTGTTGGGAAACTTATGTCGCTTACTGCCATAAGTTTGACAGGGGCTGTTGGAAAATATTAGTATTTAGGTTTGTTTTAGTATTTGGGTTTTGCTTGTTAGTTTAGGATTTGGGCCTAGCCCATCCGAGTTAGGGTTTCTCAGATTTAATTCTTTATCAATATAGTTTGTAATTTAGTTTAAAAAATAGTTGTTCACAATGTAGTCTCTTGGGATTCTATAACCATTTCGGCATTCTCGCTTGTTTAATAATATTCTATCTTGTTAGTCTTGTTTGTTGCACACTCTGGTATTCAATAAGGCTTAGTTGTGAAGGTAAATGGAAGAGTGGGAGTTCTCTTCTCTCAGGTTTAGAGAGAGAAGTTTTCAGAAAAATAGAATAAAATAAGGGACTGCAATGTAAAAGGTGAGAGAGAACAGAGAGGATATAAAGGAGAGAGAAAAAGTCCCAGTTTGTGAGGCTGATTGAAATGTTAGAGAGAGAAAAGGAAAGATGCGAAGGAAAATAGAGAAATGAAGAGATAGAGAGAGAAAGAGAGAGAGAGAGAGAGAGAACGAAAAGGAAAAGAGATAGATCTAGCTAAAGAAAGGGAAAAAAAGAGATAAAGTTAGTGAGGGAAAATGATGGTGTCAGATGGGGTTGAAAAAATGGGGTGTTCAAAAAGCCAAATAAATCATTATTTTAATTCCTACTTGCATCTTACTTCAATTTCCACCAAAAACAAAAGCATGTCTTCCCATTGCACGAAGACCCACTCAGACACGATAAAATCCCAGTATTGGTACGCACTGCACGAGCGAAGGTTTCAAGTTTTGGAGCTGCCTGGTATTTTTACAATGTTTTGAACATAACTTGTTCGTTATAACTCTAAATTAAGTTCTGTGTACGGCTACATGTTCGTAAAAATGAGTACCATTTGAAAATAGTAAAATAAGAGTGAAAAGTTAAAGGAACATTGAGGTCCATGTGGAAGAACTACGTGGCATCTCAAGGGCATTTTAGAAATTTCATTGTTGTTGAGAATAAAATACAATAAATCTCGGGATAGGATGTCACAATTTACCATCTTAAGAAAATTTCGTCCTCGAAATTAATAACAACAGAATTTAGTCAAAGAAAAAGTATGAATACAAAGTCTCTCACACGTTCTTCTGTTTCCCATAAAGCCTCTTCAACAGAGTGGTTTCTCTGAATTCCGTATCACTTGCATCCACGCAATCATAATGGTGAGCACTACAAGAGTAGGTGTGTGTGTGTGTCTTTGGGTCAAGCCCAAACAATAATTAATTAGGCATGAGGCCTAATTAATAAAATACTACCAGAAATGGGCCTACTTGCCCACTTGCTTAACGAACACAACGATTAGTCCATCAATATATAGTCTGCAACCTGCAATACTGAAAACCGACTATTGTCTCGATAAACAAGTAATGTAACTACGAGATTACAAAATTACCATTTTGTCCCTCATCGAGAAAAGTGCATAAATCATGCAATTTACACCTTATTCGTGCACACGTGTTCATAAGAACATGTACTAACTTGAAAGACGTGAAAAATAAACAAAGAGTAATAAGGACTCATATGTCCACGCATGAAATTCGAGTAGGATTTCCACTTAGCCGATCAGGGGTGTTTCGTCATTTTCTAGCGTTAAGGAATACAATAAGAATAAATGTGGGACGGGATTCTGCCAAGTGGCCAAGAGGATGTCCCTGGGGACCAAATGAATCGATCAACAATCACCGAAACATCATCATTGTCTCCAAGCGTACAGGGTGTTGGAAATGTGCCCTCGAGTCAATCATATGATGATACTTTACAGACATTTCACAAGTTAAACTAATCTAGGTTAGTATAAAGGGAAAAGATTCTTGTTTAAAGTCGTCTCATATAAATGTTATATGCTTAAACGATAAGTCCAAGGAATATGTAATTGGGAGAATGTGATCTAAAGAAGTTACATTCATGAGACCATTGTCTTTTGTATACATATCCTAAACGTTCCTGATCATAGGATTGCCAATTGGGCATTGACAGTTCGTTAAGATCAGTACGTGCTATGTCTTCTCTTAGAGAGAGTAACTAGTCCCGAGTCATTAGTATGATTGACACCAAGACAAGCATGTAGGTGCTCAAAAAAGAATGAGTCCACTGAACGTGATCAACAAGGAGTTCTCATACTTATGTTACATGAGAACTCATAGTTGGGATAATGCAAAGTAGTCCTTTGAACTGAGGCATCATAGTTGTAAATGAGTAAGCGTACTCTCTCATTATTATTGATGCTAGCCAACATCATATCATTGTGAGGTGGGCTTGGTAATAGTGAGCCTCCCATACATACTAAGAGTTTCCTCCAAAACTCTTGAATTCCAATGAGGGATATGGAATTTGCCAAAAATAGTGGGTGGTGCTATTTGATTTAAAGACCCAGATCAAATAGCTTAAAATCAATCAATTTATATTCGTTCTGTATTTATTTACTGATATGTTTGCAAACGCTATCCAAAACTTGACAAAGAAAGAGCTGAAGGTTTTAGTTTCCAGATTTGGTACCACAATCCCATAAATTGTCTTGACTGGATTGTATATGTACCTAAGTAGTCTCATCCTCACAATATTCCTATTGATAATTTATCATTGGAAGAACATGTTAGATAAGTCTATCATAAAGAGGACAACACAAACAACAAATGCTTATTCCTTAGTTGTATGAACAAAGGAACTTGAGAAGATTAGCACAAAGACATGGACACTTTTAGTGTCATAATTCTTCCATTACAAATCGTTTTATGAATAAATAAGAGTTGCTTTGAACAACCCTTAGTTAAACCAAACACTATGCTTATTTCTTTGTTAAATGAACAAGGAACTTGAGAAGTAAGCAGAAGGACATGGACACTTTATGTGCCATGATTCTTCACTTACAAATTGTTGTATGAAGAAATGAGAGTTGCCTTGAACAACTCTTGAAAGTTTGTAATCATGTTTAGAACATAATGGTTGATTGACAAAAATAGTCCATCAACATGGACTTATGATGATTTTGAACCACTGAGTGTTGAAGTGTTAAACCACTTCAAGAGACGGAAACTAGGCAAGGACTTCACCCTTGAGTCCCTATCCAAATGATTCACTAAGTTTATAGTAAACTATGTAGTGAACAATAACCGCACGCTCTCCAAATTGTTTGATTTGTATACACAATTGAAATAAGTTTCAAGAGAGATAGTGGGAGTTTAAGGGACCATGACTATTGTAGTCAATGGAGAAGTTAAATGAAGAAGGCAAAATAACTCCAAGGGAACAAACTTTCTTTATGAAAGGATGGACATTGGAAAGGGTATTTGCAAGAACTGTCTTGCAAGTGTCAAGAACACACCTTTCGAAGGTGTTGTAAATTATTCTTGAATAGTTCAAAACAATTGGTTCTTCTACTTGAATGCTTGATTCTGTATTAGTAACTATGTTTTACAATCATTGTAAAAGTGTGGCTAATAAGAAGTAGAAGATTAATGAGAGAAGAGAAAGTACTTCACATTCGGAATGTGAATAAAATATATACATATATCTCTATGAAAGCAGATAGTACTTACTTCCTCATATGAACTACCAAAGAAATTGGAAAAAAAAAAGATTGTCTTTACATTCCAATTTGAATAAGAAACTTAATTCCGTCACCATAATTTTAAGAGATGGATGAATGTTTTGTTTGACAAAACATTGTTCTTTATTAATGAATGATTGGAGTATTGTAATCTGATTGATTATCTCTATAGTAGAGATGATGTGGTAGTGTTAACTGTTTAGAACATAACGATCCTTAAAACCCAAAAGGTTACAAGGTAGTGATTAATCCCACTAAGTTGTGACACCACTAAAACATAAATTACAAGTTGGTCATAGATGGATGCTTTGGATCGTTAAATCCGGATCCAATGCCTTCTTGTTAAAATTGTATAGAGGTGAAATGTTCAAATCTTTATTCTTTTAAAAAGAAGAAAGAATCACAAAATTGTTGAGGTTAATTCACTTAGATGTTAGTGGCACTTGTCCACGACATAATATTACTCATGTTATATGACATTCACCGAAGATCGCTTGATAGGAGCATATTTATGCGACTTAATTGGCTTGTTCTCGTGCATTTACGTTGTGTTTCCTTAGTTATTTTAGTCCTTTATGCTTCTTTTGTGTGTTTTCAGGTTCATATGATGGAGTTGGTGAAAAGATGCATTTTGGTGCCTTTTGGAGCAAAATTAGGCTTGGAATGATCATCACATGCTTGGAGCACAAGGATTGGACATAATTGAAGACTTGAAGTCGACAAGGATTCCTATCACGAGAAGGTTTCCAAATTGAAGGAGGTTTCCCACTCACATGAGGATTCCTAATCACACAAGGATTCCTATTTGAAGTAGGAAAGTTAAGCCCAGGGTTTCCTATCTTGGTTTGACATTTCCTAAATTCTAATTGTCCTTATGTCCCAAACACTTTGAAGACTTCATATGCATTCTAGGACACAAAACAAAGGTCTCTTGCATTTTTTCCTTCCCTTGCCGTGCACCATGTCAACTTCCCCTTTATCATCATCCCTTGCCATGCAAGGGAACCTTGTTTCCTTTAGTTTTAGGACATTTAAACCTTTCCTATATCACATCCGCACCTCCCTTGACCTTTCCTCTTCCTTGCCGTGCAAGGGAGATGGTTCTTTCCTATTTCCTTGCATTAAAACACATTCCTTTTGTGTTTTATGCCATTGCCGCAACTTTTAGTTAGTTTCCTTTAAATTTCTGATTTGATTTCCTATTTCTAGAAGCTTTTGACTTAATTTCTGTTTACCTAAATAACCTAGGGTTTTAACTCCTGAAATCCTATAAATAAACATCCTTGTTGCAGCCACAGAAATTCATTCATTCACCATTCACGCCAGAAAATCATCCCATCCCTCTAACACATCCATACTTCACCATTCTCCATAATTTCTGCCCAAAACCAACCCTTGCCGTCCCCTACATCCATCCCAAACCTAAATCCATCATTCTACATCATCCATAACCCCCTAAACTCACCAGAACCTCTTGTGCCGTAGCAAAGGAGAGGAAGAAGATTGCTTGAAGATTCTAGCTATTCAACATTGGATCGTTGGAGTATTTAGGTGTCCTCTTTCTTATATTTACAATGTATAAATTTGTTTTCCTTTGTTTTGTGAACATGAGGAACTAAGCCTTTTGGCTAAGGGGCTATTCAATACCATGATTATGCTTGCAAGATGAATTGATTACATCCAATTGTTATTTCATAAGTTGTGAATTCAATTTGCTTAACTGTTTGATTGATAACTCATTCTTGTGTGTTGATTAAGGTGGCCACTTAGTTTTTCATGCAGGGATTTGAAGCTAAAATATAAGGGAATTTCACCTAATAGTTATAACCTTATATTTGCTAGTAGTTGAGGTCATTTATCGATGATCGCGTTAAGTGAATTCTTGGCAAAAGTTTCATGCTTTTCATAGTAACAATTGCCTCGTCAATACTTATAGTTTTCATGAAACTTAATGATCTTTGATTGTACCTTTATTGTGCTTTTCACGTAAGGGACTTTTAGAGAATGTTTTGAGTTGTTGTATGCGCATTCCCATCCAATTCAATAACTTAAGGAAAACTTGAAAGTTAAAAAAGTGCTGTTCACGGTTAACTTGGGGTATTGAGTTTCATGATTTATTGAAAGAAGCAATTGGAAATCAATTTGAATGCAAGTGTGTCATGTGTGGAGAAGAACCCTCTAGTAGCTCATCATTCATCAATTCACCTAATTTAGTCTAAAGAATCTGTTTTCTTTGTCCTTGTCTTAATTTACTTAATTTTCGTCAAAACCAATTCCCCCATTAATTTAAAGTGTTAGATTAGTTAGAAATCAATTTAGTTGATGTTTTTAAGTGTTTTGAGTCAAGTGATAACTTAATTTCGTCCAGATTTGAGTATAGTGTTCAAAACTGCCCAGAAAGTGTTTTTAAGGCAGTTTTGAGTGTTTGTTTGCTGTTTTGAGTCTTTTGGTTTGTTTTGGTGTTTTATAGTTTAGTTTTGCATTCTTTGAGTCTAGTTCAGTGTTTAAACTTTGTTTTTACAATTTTGAGTCAGTTTAGAGTGTTTAGCAATCCCTCCTAATCCCCGGTTTAAGAACGATCCTTACTTACATATCTACTACAATTGTCAACAAGAGGGTTTAATTTGTGTGTTAAGTAATTTTCACATCATCGCTCTTGGTTGGACTATCGTTTATTTTGAATAAACACAAGTCTAAATACTTTTCAAAAGGTTTCAAAGAATTCAAGAATGTAGGTTGATGAGTAAGACATCTAAAGTATTTACCTCCTTAGATTTGATCCAAGGAAAAATAACAATTTAGAAGAGTTTCCTTGAAAGATATCAAGGAAAGTAGCATCATAAGGTAATGGATTTCTCCATTAGGAGAAGAACGAACTCGAATAAGATGTAGTTCGTTGGATGTTATCAATTACCCATATATAGGATATATACTTCTAAGACAATATGATTGTCAGTTAGAAGATAGTCTTGATAATATATGTCTAAGATTAGGAATCACAAGATGTGTAAGTTATAGAGATCCATCCATCATGAATCTTAGCAAGCTAGTGGAAGCTATAAGCATCTTATGAGAGAAAGATCAAATATTTTGATTTCTCATAAAGATGTAAATGAATCTTTTGTTTACTAGGATTACAAAAGATTAGTGGGAGTTAATCATATTCCTAAATTTGAACATATATGATATATTAATTTTGGAAATGAAAGGAATTTTTCTTCATTAAAGTTATGACTTTAAACATTCTATAATGATAGAATGTATATGGGGGACATAGTCTATATACATGGGATGAAAATCTATAATAATAGATTTCAAGATATAATTGGATTATCTCAATCCTTATTGATAGACGGTAGATGTAGGAAGTTTCTCGAATGTTAAACTTCAAATAAAAGGACAATTCTAATCAGACTGGGAAATTGCTTTTCTAAAAGGAAATGTACCCTTTTGACTCCCAAAGAAGCATAATGTGTAAATAGAATCCTTTATGTATACACAAAAAGGTCATTTACATATTTCATATTGTATGAAAAACGTTGATATGAGTTGTACCAAGATCGGTACAAGACGATATCAGTGCATGCCCAAGATCAGAACCATGGCAACTATCAAGTGAGTCCTTAAGTATTTAAGAAATACTAAAGGATAGATTCCTCAAGAATGAGAAAGAATTAGAGTAACGCAATGGAAGCATAAATGTATTAGATTATGAATCTAATATCGTATTTGTCATTGGATGTCTCTTCATTATGAATGAAGAGATAAACATATATCTCTTTATTATGACTAAATAGATATTTGAGTGGAAACGTTATAACTAATGACTTTAGTGTGTTCCATCATCCATGCAAAATATATCGCCATATAGAAGCTTACAATAATGTTGTTTGGATGGGAAAGTTCGTTTATGAACTCTCTATTCGGTTTCAACCAGAAAGTGTCTCTAGTGTACCCACACTACGACACTAATGGGGCGATAGCTTAAGCCAAGGAATCAAGGTCTCATCATTCAAACTCAAATGAAACACTAAACGACATGATTAAGAATCATGTATAATGGTGACGTCGGTATTCTCAAGGTCGCTTCTATGGATTACATATAGATATCCATTCTCTAGGCTTACTACTTAGCCATTTTTGAAATGAATTTAGAAGAGGTATCATCACTGATGAAAAAGCTAATTGGCTCTAGTGCAAGTGGGAGATTGTTGGAAATGTGCCCTAAAGCCAATCATATGATGATACTTTACAGACATTTCACATGTTAAACTAATCTGGTTTACTATAAAGGGAAAAAATTATTGTTTGAAGCTGTCTCATTTAAATGTTATATGATTAAACGATAAGTCCAAGGAATATGAAATTGGGAGAATATGATCTAAAGAAGTTAGATTCATGAGACCATTATCTTTCGTATACATATCCTAAATATTCATGATCATAGGATTACCATTTGGGCATTGACAGTTCGTTAAGATCAGTACGTACTATGTCTTCTCTTAGAGAGAGTAACTAGTCTCGAGTCATCGGTATGACTGACATCAAGACAAGCATGTAGGTGCTTAAAAGAGAATGAGTCCACTGAACATGATCAACAAAGAGTTCTCATACTCATGACACATGAGAACTCATAGTTGGGATAATGTAAAGTAGTCCTTTGACCTGAGGCATTATAGTTGTCTTATGGTTAGGTGCTTGATCTTTGACTATGTCAAAGTCACTCCGTCAGATGGTGTCCACGACATAGTTGGGGTTAAGCCACTTAGCCATGGAGAAAAGTGAATGCACAACAAGGGATCTTCAACATTCAAACCGTTTGAGGGAGAATTCTCTATGATATGATTAAGAATCTTCGGCCAGAGTATGAATGAGATTTAAGAATTCTTTCCAAATCACATTCAAGGTAATCATATAAGTAAGAGAATCACATTGGATAATAGACATGAATAAAGTATCAAATCAAACAATGTGGTCAAAAGTATCGTATTAAAGAAAGACCGTATTGCATTGTAATCCCAAACTGAATTGGTTCTCCACCTCTTTTAATTAGCTTGGGTAGCCATAACATACTGCTAGGTGTCACTCATGGTTTGTGGATGTTGGAAATGTGCCCTAAAACCAATCATATGATGATACTTTACGGACATTTCAAACTAATGTAGTTTAAATGTAAAGGGCAAAGATTATTGTTTGAGCCGTCTCATATAAATGTTATATGCTTAAACGATAAGTCCAAGGAATATGTGATTGGAAGAATGCGATCTAAAGAAGTTAGATTCATGAGACCATTCTTTCGTTGACACATCCTAAACGTTCCTGATCATAGGATTGTCAATTGGGCATTGACAGTCCGTTAAGATCAGTACGTGCTATGTCTTCTCTCAGGGAGAGTGACTAGTCTCGAGTCATTGGTGTGTGTGACATCAAGACAAGTACGTAGGTGCTCAATAGAGAATGAGTTCACTGAACACGATCAACGAAGAGTTCTCATATTCATGTCACATGAGAACTCATGGTTGGGATAATGCAAATTAGTCTTTTGACCTGAGGCATCACAGTTGTCTTGTGGTTAGGTCCTTAATCTTTGATTATGTCAAAGTCACTCCATCAGGAGGGTGTCCACGGCATCGTTGGGGTTAAGCCACTTAGCCATGGAGGCAAGTAAATGCGCAACAAGGGATCTCTAACCTTCAAACTGTTTGAGGGAGAATACTCTATGATATGATTAAGAATCTTTGGCCATAGTATGAATGAGATTTAGGAATGTGTTCCAAATCACATTCAAGGTAATCATATAAGCACAAAACTCACATTGGATAGTAGACATGAATAAACTATCAAACCAAACAATGTGGTCAAGAGTATTGTATTACAGAAAGACCGTATTGCATTTGTAATCCTAAAACTGAATAGGTTCTCCACCTCTTCTGATTAGCTTGGGTAACCATGACATGCTACTAGGCGTCAACCATGGTTTGTGGAAGCCCTAAAAGTGTATTATCACTAACGGGAGAATTGAAAGTAAGTTTCAATTCACAATCGATTTGAAAGAGTTTGAATCGCCCACTGCCTCGCTAAAAGGAACCTAATGGATCGTACACCGTGTAAGGTAGAGATTGAAGATTCAACGGAGATGAGTAAGAATAATTAAATGGTTTAATTGTTTATGGCAAGGATTAATTAATATGATTATTAATCAAACGAATAAGTTCGTTAAAAGACCTCGGGATAGTTTTGGACCTTAAGGCCCAATGGGCTTCGAACGTCAAATCCATTGACTTAAGTTGTATGACAACTTAATGAATAATGATTCACAAAGGCCCAAATAGCCCAATAAATCCCATATGGCCGGCCATTTAGAGGAGGGTAGTGAACTTGGCTTAATTGCAACTTTGCCACTCCATTGTGAGGTGGTATAAAGACATCTTTATAGCCATTTCATCCTAAGGGTTTTCTTAGGAGTAAAGATGAGAACACAAACCTCCCTTTGCTCTCAAAGAGGGCGGCCACCCTTGAAGAAAACATCTAGCAATCTTACTTCCTCAAGGTCACTCATTTCTTCTACAATATGCCTTGGTGTGGAGACTTAGAGGTTCTCAATTTTGGGAACTTGGAGAAACCTTTTCATCCATCCAAATCCATGGATCTAAGATGCAAGGAATGAAGGCCCTCTCTTTGGGTGATTAGCCTTTGCTTATGCAAAGAGGAATCTACAAAGGTATTGATTTCTCAACTCACTTTGTTTTGAGTTGAGTCTTGGTTCACCTATCTACTAGGCTTTGAAGTTCATGGGTTAAGTTTTGTTTTTTGAGTGCATATAAACATGATTCCGCCTTTTAATTGTTAATTGCATGTTGTTGATATTGCTTAAATGAACTTGTTTTTCACAAATCCTCCTTCAGTGGAAGCCCTAAAGGTGTATAATAACTAAAGGAAGAATTGAAAAGTAAGTTTCAATTCACAATTGATTTGAAGAGTTATAATCGCCCACTGCCTCTCTAAAAGGAACCTAATAGACCGTACACCGTGTAAGGTAGAGATTGAAGAAACAATGCAGATGAGTAAGGATAATTAGATTATTTAATTATTTATGGCTAGGATTAATTAATATGTTAATTAATCCAATGAATAAGTTCATTTTAGACCTCCGGTTAGTTTTGGGCCTCAAGGCCTGATGGGCTTCGAATGTTAAGTCCAATAACTTAAGTTGTATCACAACTTGAAAACACAAAGGGCATAAAAGCTCAATGAACCTACATGGTTGACCATAGAGAGTGTGAGGATGAATTGGCCTTAATTTCAATTATTTTACTCAATGTAAGTGACTATAGAAAGGAAATTATAACCCATTCCCTCATAAGGGTTTTCTAGAGAGAAGAGAAAAACACAAAAATCTCTCTCTTCCTTTAGGAGGCTCTCCACCCTAGGAAGAATGGACTAGCATCCATTTCTTCCCAGGTCACTCACCTCTTCCTCAATGCTCTCCTTTGTGTGGAAATTTAAAGGTTCCCTTTCTTGGAAACTTAGAGAATCCATTCCTTCATCCATATCTAAGAAGTCATGGAGCCAGGAAGCAAAGTTCCTCCATCCACATCCATGGAGCCAAGGAGCAAGGAGACTAAGGAAAGAAGGCCCTCACATGGGTGAATATCCTTTGGTAAACAAAGAGGTGCTTCAAAGGTATACAAATTTCTCAACTCTTTTCTTTAAGATTTGAGTTGAGTCTTGGTTCACCACAACTACTAGGCCTTGAATTTCATGGGTAAAGTTTTTTTTTTTTTTTTTTTTTTAGTGCATACAAGCATGATTCCACCTTTAATTGTTAATTGCATGCATAGATGTTGCTCAAATGAACTTGTTTTCAAAAATTATTCCTTCACAGGGTGACCCCGCACATGAAGTCTATGGTGATATTCTCTTATGTCCATCCCGATATAAGGAATGACTATAACAACTCGAACGATTTCTTTCTTCCTGGGTTGACTAGCTGACAAATCAAGTTCTTGCTTAATGCCTAAGTAATCTCCTTTTTCATCCCAAGTCAAAAGTGGTAGGGTCGGACTTGGAAATTAGTTAACAAGGTTTCTTGATGATCTATACGTAACGTCGCGTCAATACTCGTGAGCATAGGATTTAACGCCCGAGTCATCCATGAGTTTTTTTACTGAGATTGTCAGCAACTACGTTTGCATAACCGAGGGTAGTACGCAATGGTGCAATCGTAGACGTTGATTTAGTTCTTCCATTGCCGTTATCTGCAATTAAACTTCTTTCAAGTGAAGATGTATTTGAGGGGCTTAAGGGAGTCATTGAAGATTTTGGCATGTTTCTTCGTAGAGAAACCGCCATCAAGTTTTTTATTTTTATTATATGTGTGTGTGTGTGTGTGTGTGTGTGTGTGTGTGTGTGTGTGTGTGTGTGTGTGTGTGTGTGTGTGTGTGTGTGTGTGTGTGTGTGTGTGTGTAAGTGTAAAGGTAGCAATTGTTAACTCTAAGTCATAAGTAAGAAAGTTCACTTCATGTGGTTCCAACTGTTGAAAGGCATAAACGGTTACCCTACCATGCTACATAAGCACGCTACTAGATCATTTAGTGAAGTATCATTGTAGATCTCAAAATTATTGGTGTTATCGAGAAGTGTAAGAACAATAGTCGGAAAGAGACATCCCAATTGTCAGAAATTTAATCATATTCACATCTCAAATGAAACTTACTTCTTTCCTAGTCAACTTGTAAGGAATAAGGTTATGGTGCAGAAAGTTAGCACAGTCCGTTAATGGTAATAAACAAGAACAATAATGCCTCATACTTCGCAAAACCTTGTGGGGGTTTCCAATTTTTTCTTCAATTGCAACATTTCTGGGGATTGACAAGAGTGTCGTCTGCTGAGCTCACGTCTCCCAAAAAGAAACATGATCTAAACAAAATTGGCATTTGGGGAATTTAGTTAAAGCTGATTCACCTTGAAATTACTCAAATCAAATCATGGGTGTTTAGAAAGTTTAACTTCATTATTGGAGTAAACAGGGAAGTTCTCAATATGCTTATCACAAATCTTTCGGGACATAGGCGGAATCCACGGTCTGTCAGGTTCATGAACAACATTGGAGCATTCGTCAACCCGCATGACATAATAATGAACTTGATGCGTTACGAATGTGACACATAAATTAAACCCTCTTTTTGTCAATTGTAGTAAGTATGTAAGTAGGGATCGTTCTGGACCGGGGATTAGGAGGGATTGTTAATCACTTGGATTTGACTCAAAAACGTAAAAACAAGTTTAAAACACTATACTAGACTCAAAGAATGCTAAACTCAAAATAAGAAAGATTAAGACTAAGACTAAACAAAATATGGGGGGGATTGAGGTTTGGACGAATTTAAACTAAAATGGATAGATTGTAAAGAAAACAAATTGTAAATACGAATTTGATGGAATTGAATGGATGGGAAGCTAGCTAAGGGGTTCATCTCCACACATGTTGGACTTGCACACAAAATGATTTCTAATTGCTTTTCAATAAACCATGAATTCTCAACACCCCGGGTTAATTAGGTCCGCTTAAATTAACCGTCAAGTTTTCCTTAAGTTAATGAATTGGATGATTGCATACGACAACCCAAAGCATTCCCCACAAGTTCCCTACATGAATTGCATAATAGAGATACAAGCAAGAATCATTAAGTTCTTTGAAAACCATAAGTGTTGACGAGGCATTCGTTACTATGAATTGCATGAAACTTATGCCAAGAATTTACTTAACGCGATTGTTTATAAGCAACCTCCACTACTTGTGAATATAAGTTCATAACTATTAGGTGAAACTTACTTATATTCTAGCGTCCTATTCATGCATGAAAATTAAGCGTGCACTCTCAATAAACATACATAAATAGGTTATCAATCAAATAGTTAAACAAATTGAATCCACAACTTATGAAACGCAATTGGAAGTAATCAAATCATATTGCAAGCATAAACATGTATTTCGAATCCCCCCCTAGCCAAGGGGGGGTTTAGTTCCTCATACGTACAAAAGTAAATTTAACCATTGAAATCGAGGAAAAGAAACTCCTAAACATTCCAACAACTCAAACTTGAATTGTATGAACGTTTAGGCACTCTTCTCCTTCTCTTTGTTGTAGCACAAGGTCTAAGGATAGTGTTTTGGAGGGATGGAAGTGTGGAATGGAGTGGAGTGTGTTGGAGGGATGGGGAGGTGCTGGAAATGAAGAGAATGATGCTGGAAATGCAAAGAACCCACGGCAAGGGATTGTTAGGGGAAGATGGTTTGTTTTTGTGTATGAATGCATAGGTTTTTATAGGGGGAATGGGAGAATATGTGGATGATTGTTTAAGAGTGCATGTGGCTCTTAAGATTGAGAGTGCAGGTGGCTGAAATAATGATGGAAAAACAGCTAGGAAAAGAGGGAATGCATGTGGAAGTGTGGCTGCAAAGAGAAGGAGAAAAGCTGGAAAATGGAATGGGATGCACGGCAAGGTGTGTTTGGTGTTGGAAATGCATGTGTTTACATGTGAATTAAAACTAGAGTGAATGATGATGAATGCATGTGGATTAAAGAGTGAATGGTGGCTGCAATAATGAAATGGAATGGCTAGAAATGCAAGGGGAATGCATGTGGAATGACAACTAGGTTGCTTGGTGGAAAGTTGAAATTGATATGGGATGCACGGCAAAGCTTGCTGTTTTTGTGTTGTTGTTGTGTATACAAGGCCCTTTGTATACAACTAGGCCCTTTGTTTTATGTCCAAAGTGCATACAAGGCCTTCAAATTCGTCCAACACTTTGGCTCCAAGCATATGCTATCTATTCCAAGCCCAATTTTGTTGGAAATGTGCCCTAAAACCAATCATATGATGATACTTTATGGACATTTCAAACTAATGTAGTTTAAATGTAAAGGGCAAAGATTATTGTTTGAGCCGTCTCATATAAATGTTATATGCTTAAACGATAAGTCCAAGGAATATGTGATTGGAAGAATGCGATCTAAAGAAGTTAGATTCATGAGACCATTCTTTCGTTGACACATCCTAAACGTTCCTGATCATAGGATTGTCAATTGGGCATTGACAGTCCGTTAAGATCAGTACGTGCTATGTCTTCTCTCAGGGAGAGTGACTAGTCTCGAGTCATTGGTGTGTGTGACATCAAGACAAGTACGTAGGTGCTCAATAGAGAATGAGTTCACTGAACACGATCAACGAAGAGTTCTTATATTCATGTCACATGAGAACTCATGGTTGGGATAATGCAAATTAGTCTTTTGACCTGAGGCATCACAGTTGTCTTGTGGTTAGGTCCTTAATCTTTGATTATGTCAAAGTCACTCCATCAGGAGGGTGTCCACGGCATCATTGGGGTTAAGCCACTTAGCCATGGAGGCAAGTGAATGCGTAACAAGGGATCTCAATCTTTGGCCAAAGTATGAATGAGATTTAGGAATGTGTTCCAAATCACATTCAAGGTAATCATATAAGCACAAGACTCACATTGGATAGTAGACATGAATAAACTATCAAACCAAACAATGTGGTCAAGAGTATTGTATTAAGGAAATACCGTATTGCATTTGTAATCCTAAAACTGAATAGGTTCTCCACCTCTTCTGATTAGCTTGGGTAACCATGACATGCTGCTAGGCGTCAACCATGGTTTGTGGAAGCCCTAAAAGTGTATTATCACTAACGGGAGAATTGAAAGTAAGTTTTAATTCACAATCGATTTGAAAGAGTTTGAATCGCCCACTGCCTCGCTAAAAGGAACCTAATGGATCGTACACCGTGTAAGGTAGAGATTGAAGATTCAACGGAGATGAGTAAGAATAATTAAATAGTTTAATTATTTATGGCAAGGATTAATTAATATGATTATTAATCAAACGAATAAGTTCGTTAAAAGACCTCGGGATAGTTTTGGACCTTAAGGCCCAATGGGCTTCGAACGTCAAGTCCATTGACTTAAGTTGTGTGACAACTTAATGAATAATGATTCACAAAGGCCCAAATAGCCCAATGAATACCCTAAGGCCGGCCATTTAGAGAAAGAGTGGGTTTTGGACTTATTTACAAGTTTGCAACTCAAATGAATTAAGGTATAAGTGTGACTTAATAGCCAAAATTCATTCAGGGTTGTTTTGGGGGAAATTGGAGAAACAAAAACTCTCCTTTCTCTCTAGAAATGGCCGGTGATAGGAGCATATTTATGCGCCTTAGTTAGCTAGTTCTTATGCATTTTTGTTATGTTTTATTCGTTAAAGTAGTCTTTTAAGCTACTTTCATGTGTTTTCAGGTTTAAAGGACATATTACATGAAATGATGCAATTGGGAGCTTTTGGAGCAAAACTGAGCTGGAATGTGGTGTATGCAAATGGAGCACGAGGAATGAACGAGGTTGAAGGTCAAAGGAGCTTAAGAAATGAAGAAATGAAAGTGAAGAGCAAGGAAGTCGGAATTGGTAACCAAAGTTTCTAAAGTTGGAAGTTTCTATTCTTGGAGGTTTCCATTGTCGTGAGTTTCTATTCTTGGCTTTGGGCTTTTAGATGACCTAAACCCTAACCTTAGCCCATTTTAGAGCCATTGTCGTGGGCTTTAGCCCAAGTCCTTTCCCTTGCCATGCAAGGGGGGGGCATTTTAGGCCCAAATCCATGCATTAAGCCCTTCACCCTAATTGGCCCAAATCCATGCATTAAGCCCTTCACCCTAATTCTTCCTCCTAATTAGTGCATCCCACCATTCCATTCCATAATTTCCATTAGTGCATCCCACCATTCCATTCACACCTTAAATGCCCATTATCCCATTTTTTTTAGCTTTTAATTCCACACCATCCCATTATCCTTTACATCCACTAAACCATGCATCCACATTCACCTAAATAAACCCTAAATTACATCCACTAAACCATCCATCCACCATAATTCCCACCATCCACACCTTTTCCCATCCACCAAATACCTTAAACAAACATCCATTAACACCCATTCTCTTCCTATAAATACCCATTCATTCCATTCACCAAAGCATCTCATTTTCCATTGTAATACACAAACACTTCCCCTTCTCCATCTTCTCCATTTCCACTCCATTCCACACTTCCATCCCCCCAACCAACCTATCCTTAAACCTTGTGCTACAACAACGAGGAAGAGAAGAGTGCCTAAACGTTCATACAATTCAAGTTTGAGTTGTTGGAATGTTTAGGTGTTTCTTTGATTTCAAAGTTTCATTTTAATTCTCTTTGTTTTGTACGTATAAGGAATGGAAGAGAAGAGTGCTTAAACGTTCATACAATTCAAGTTTTGAGTTGTTGGAATGTTTAGGTGTTTCTTTGATTTCAAAGGTATGAGGAACTAAACCCCCTTTAGCTAGGGGGTGATTCGAAACCATGGTTATACTTGCAATATGAATTGATTATATTTGGTTGGAATTTCATGAATGTTGGATTCAATTTGTTTAACCGTTTGATTGATAACTTATTTATGAATGTTTATTAAGAATGCGCGCTTAATTTTCATGCATAAATATGACGCTAGAATATAAGTGAATTTCACCTAATCGTTATGAACTTATATTCACAAGTAGTGGAGGTTGCTTATAAACAATCGCGTTAAATGAATTCTTGGCACGAGTATCATGCTTTTCATAGTTACAAATGCCTTGTCGATGCTTATAATTTCCAAAGAACGTAATGATTCTAACTTGTATCTTTATCATGCTGTTCTTATAAAGAACTTGTTAGGAATAATTTGTTTGCGATGCATATTCATCCAATTCAATGATTCTAGGGAAATTTGAAGGTTAATTTAAGCGGACCTAATTAACTTGGAGTGTCGAGTTCCATAATTTATCGAAAGACCAACTGAGAATCAATTTTATATGCAAGTATAACATGTGTGGAGATGAACCCCTTGGCTATTCCATCATCCATATTTTCATCTCATTCATATTTACGTTTTGCCTTTAATTACAATTTGTCCATTTAATTTAATATTGTCCAAACACAATCCCCCCTTTACTTTATTGTCAAAATAGTTAGAAATCAATTTAGTTTAGTGTTTTATATTGTTTTTACGTTTTTGAGTCAAAAATCCAAGTGATTAACAATCCCTCCTAATCCCCGGTCCAGAACGATCCCTACTTATACTTATACTACAATTGTCAAAAAGAGGGTTTAATTTGTGCGCATAAATCTCGCATCAAATTTTGGCGCCGTTGCCGGGGATTAGCAACTTTGCTAATCTCTTGGATTGCTGTATTTTCTTTTGTTTTTATTTTATTCCAGATTCTTAATCTTGTTTTGTTTCTTGTTTTAGGTACTAGTTTATGACTCGGAGTTCTCATCCGATTCGTGAACCTATCTCGGTCTTTGACGCCGATTTCGAGCGAGAATTGAGACGAAAGAGAAAGAACCCAGAACCTAGCGAATCAAGTGAAAGCTCCGAGTCCATTTCTGAATCTGAAGAAGAGAAACCCTGGACAACAGAGGGTGAAGTAGACATGGCAGCAGACAACCGAACAATCAAAGAACTTTCCGCTTCGGGATTGGACAATGCCGCACCCCTATGTATTCAATATCCTAGGGCGGCTCTAGGCAAGACCGATGAGTTCGAATTGAAGTCAAGCTTGCTGCATCATATTCCTAAGTACCATGGGCTGTCCATGGAAGATCCAAACAAGCATTTGAAGGAGTTTGAAGTTGTATGCTCAAGCATGACACCCATTAATGTTGATGGGAATATTTTGAAGATGAAAGCTTTTCCATTCTCTCTTGTGGAAAAGGCTAAGGATTGGCTTTATGAATTGGCACCCGGGACAGTGACTTCTTGGGAAAGCATGAAGAGAGCGTTCTTGGAGAAGTTTTTCCCTACTTCAAGAGTCATTCTCTTGAGGAAGAAAATTAGCGGAATCCAACAAAGTCAAGGAGAATCTTTTCCGGCATACTATGAGCGTTTTAAAGCCCTTGTTGCATCATGTCCTCAACATCAAATGAAGGAAGAGCTTCTCCTTCAATACTTCTATGAGGGCCTTCTTCCCATTGAAAGGCAAATGCTCGATGCTTCGGCAGGAGGTGCATTGGTGGATAAAACTCCTATGGCAGCCAAGACCCTAATTGCAAACCGTGCTCTAAATGCACAACAATATGAAGGACTTGGACAAAGAGACCCCCCACGGCAACACCAAGTCAATGAGGTAAGTGCCATAACCGAACTTCAAAATCAAATGGCTAACCTTACTACGTTGCTTTCTCAGGTGGTGGAAGATCCAAAAGTCAAAACCATAGCTTCTTGTGGAGTATGCTCCATGCAAGGACACCCTACGGACACGTGCCCACAATTGATCGAGAATGGAGGGTGGGAGACACTCAATGCCGTGGGATATGGCAACCAATACCAATCACGTGGTGATCCGTTTTCTAATACTTACAATCCCGGTTGGCGTGATCATCCGAATTTCAAATGGCGAGATCCCCAACAAGGTCAACAACAAAGCGGATTTAGGCAACAACCCCCGGGTTTCTATCAAAAGCCGTTGGCACCACCACAAGCCCAAGCACAACCTGCCCAAAGCAATGTAGGTAATTCAAGTGATAATGATAAGATTTTTCAATTACTTACTACTTTGACGCAGGAAGTCCAAACTCAAAACAAAGAGAGGCAAATCCAAGACAAGAGGGTGGACAACTTGGAGAAGCAAGTGGGACAAATTGCCGAGTTCATGGGGCAAATTAGAGAACAAGGCAGATTGCCTAGTTCAACCGTTATGAACCCAAGGGGAGGATTTGAAACCGCTAAAGCCATCATGTTGAGAAGTGGAAAAGAGGTTGGCACCACATCTACACCACCCACAACAAGTCCTAACGAAGAAGAAAAGTTGCAACATGGAAAGGAGGCAGAAGGGACACAACCTCCTTTGCCGCAAGCACACAAGGACCCAAATTCATCCAATGCACCACATTCGGCCACCAAAGGTAAGTTGGGTTCAAATTTGATTAATTCTAATCTTGTTCCACCCAATGTTCCTTTTCCTCACAGATTTTTGCAAACAAAGAAGGAGGAGCATGAGAAGGACATTCTTGAAATGTTTAGGAAAGTTCAAGTCAATATCCCGCTCCTAGATGCCATAAAGCAAGTGCCCAAATACGCTAAGTTCTTGAAGGAATTGTGTACTACGAGGAAGAGGGCGTCACACAAAGAGGTAGTAAGGGTAAGTGAGAATGTTTCCGCTGTTTTACAAAGAAAGTTACCACCAAAGTGCAAAGATCCAGGTAGCTTTACAATCCCTTGTATTATTGGTCAAACTAAGTTCGAACATGCTATGTTAGATTTAGGAGCTTCAATTAACGTCATGCCATACTCTATTTATGCTTCAATGAACCTTGGTGAATTGAAAAATGATGGTGTGGTTATTCAGTTGGCCGATAGATCTAATGCCTATCCCAAGGGCGTATTGGAAGATGTCTTAGTACAGGTGAATAATTTGATCTTCCCGGCGGATTTCTATGTCCTTGAAATGGAGGAAACCACCCATGCTCCATCCTTGCCGATTCTTCTTGGGAGGCCATTCATGAAGACGGCCCGAACGAAGATAGACGTGTTTAAAGGCACTTTAACAATGGAATTCGATGGGGAAGTGATTGATTTTAATATTTCTGAAACTATGAAATTTCCTAATGATGATCACTCATGTTTCTCTATTGATATTCTTGATTCTTTGGCACAGGCACACCTTGATCAATTACATGGCGATGCACTTGAAACGGTCATTACAAATGGCATCGAAATGAAGGACCACATAACACCCCACGGCACACAATTGAATACCCATGCCGTGGCCTTTGATGAAGATGTGATTGAGACCGTGGCAGCCCTAGAGTCATTGCCACGGCTCCAAGGTAAGTTCCCTAGTCCAAATTCAATTCCAATTTCGACTAATAAGTTGCTTCCTTCTATAGAACAACTACCTACACTTGAGCTCAAACCATTGCCAAATCACTTGAAGTATGTGTTTTTGGGCGAGCAAGACACATTGCCCGTCATTATAGCTTCATCACTCACGGCACAAGAGGAGGAGAAATTGGTGAGGGTTCTCAAAGAGCACAAATCTGCCATTGGATGGACTTTGGCGGATATCAAAGGCATTAGTCCCACCACGTGCATGCATCGCATCCTTTTGGAGGAGGAAGCCAAGCCATCTCGTGAAGCTCAACGTCGCCTTAATCCACCTATGATGGAAGTAGTGAAAAATGAGGTTATAAAATTACTTGATTGTGGTGTTATATATCCTATTTCTGATAGTCGTTGGGTGTCACCTGTGCAGGTTGTTCCAAAGAAGTCTGGCGTCACAGTGGTGAAGAATGAAGAACAAGAGCTTGTCCCCACTCGTGTTGTGACTGGTTGGCGTGTTTGCATTGATTACAGGAAGTTAAATGCCATGACAAGGAAGGATCACTTTCCATTACCATTCCTCGACCAAATGTTGGAAAGGTTAGCCGGTCATGAATTTTATTGCTTTCTTGATGGATATTCCGGATATAACCAGATTGTGATCGCTCCGGAGGACCAAGAGAAGACAACATTTACGTGCCCCTTTGGCACTTTTGCATATAGACGCATGCCATTTGGCTTGTGCAATGCTCCGGCAACGTTTCAACGATGCATGGTGAGTATATTCTCTGATTATGTGGAGAAGATTATTGAGATATTCATGGATGATTTTAGCGTGTTTGGCAATTCATTTGATCATTGCTTGAATAATCTGACTTTAATCTTGAAACGTTGTGTTGAAACGAATCTTGTACTTAATTGGGAAAAATGCCACTTCATGGTTAAGCAAGGTATTGTTCTAGGCCATATCATTTCTGAAAAAGGCATTGAAGTAGATAAATCTAAGGTAGACCTTGTTCGCCACTTACCCTCTCCAACTTCGGTTAGAGAGGTTCGTTCGTTTCTTGGCCACGCAGGTTTTTATAGGCGTTTCATTAAGGATTTCTCCAAGATTGCACAGCCACTATGCCGGTTGCTTCAAAAAGAGGTGGTTTTCGAGTTTGATGAAGCATGCTCCACGGCATTCAAGCACTTGAAGGAAGCTCTCACTTCGGCTCCTATTATCACACCTCCAGATTGGAGCCTTCCATTCGAGTTAATGTGTGATGCGTCGGACTATGCCATTGGTGCTGTTTTGGGACAGCGAAAGAACAAGCAACCCCACGTTATCTATTATGCTTCTAGGACACTAAATGATGCTCAATTAAATTATTCAACCACTGAGAAAGAATTACTTGTTGTGGTTTTTGCATTAGATAAGTTCCGATCTTACTTACTTGGTACTAAAGTTGTTATTTTTACTGATCATGCAGCTCTCAAATATTTGCTCACGAAAAAGGAGGCCAAGCCTAGATTGATTCGATGGATGTTGCTTCTACAAGAGTTTGACATTGAGATTCGGGATAAGAAGGGCGTGGAGAATGTGGTGGCTGACCACCTAAGCCGAATGGTGCATGAGGAAGCAATGCCAATTTCTGAAACCTTTCCCGATGAACAATTAATGTCTATCCAGGTAAGTGAGCCTTGGTACGCAGATTTGGTGAACTTTTTGGTGTCTAAACATACCCCTAACACACTTAATAGGAATCAATGTGATAAGCTTAGAAAGGATGCTAGGTTTTATGTTTGGGATGACCCATACCTTTGGAAATTTTGTCCCGATCAGATTGTCCGACGTTGTGTGAATGAATCTGAGTTTCAATCTATTTTAACATTTTGTCATTCATATGCATGTGGGGGACATTTTGGCACCCAACGCACTGCCCTTAAAGTCTTAGAATGTGGGTTTTATTGGCCAACCATCTTTAGGGATGCTAGGACGTTTTGCCTTACATGTGATCGGTGTCAAAGAATGGGTAATATAAATGCTAAGGATCAAATGCCACAAACCCCTATACTTTCTGTTGAAATATTTGATGTGTGGGGCATTGATTTTATGGGTCATTTTCCTTCATCACATGGTTTTCTCTATATCTTGTTGGCGGTGGATTATGTTTCCAAATGGGTGGAAGCAAAAGCCACCCGTACTAACGATTCCAAGGTAGTTGCAGATTTTGTGAAGTCTAACATTTTTGCTAGGTTCGGAATGCCTCGAGTTCTTATAAGTGATGGAGGCTCACATTTCTGTAATCGTACAATTGAGGCCTTACTCAAGAAGTACAACGTTACACATAGGGTGTCCACACCCTATCATCCTCAAACAAGCGGGCAAGCCGAGGTGTCGAATCGGGAGATAAAACAGATTCTTGAGAAGACAGTGGGTCCAACAAGAAAAGATTGGAGCTTAAGGCTAGAAGATGCATTGTGGGCTTATAGGACCGCCTACAAAACACCCATAGGAATGTCCCCCTTTCGGCTTGTTTATGGCAAGCCATGTCACTTACCTGTGGAGTTGGAGCACAAGGCTCATTGGGCCGTGAGGAAGTTCAACATGGATGTGGATGCAGCGGGAATTCATCGTAAGCTTCAATTGAATGAACTTGAGGAGATACGGAATGAAGCTTATGAGAATGCTCGCCTTTACAAGGAAAAGACGAAGGCCTTTCATGATAAGATGATTCGCACCAAGTCCTTCTCTGTTGGACAGAAAGTGTTGTTGTTTAATTCTCGTCTTCGTCTATTTCTGGGTAAGTTACGTTCACGTTGGATTGGACCCTTTGTTATTACTAACGTTTTTCCTCATGGTGCAGTCCAAGTTCGTAGCTTCAAAACAGGTCAAGAGTTTAAGGTGAACGGGCATCGTTTGAAGGCCTATTATGAGAACTTTGTGGAGCACACCGTGGATGACACCCCCTTGGGTACCGTAGGCTCCAATTTGGAGTAAATGGATTCTTCGTCCGGCTGCAAGACGTAAAAGAAAGCGCTACTTGGAAGGCAACCCAATACAGTGAATAAAGCTTGTTTATTGATTTCCGAGTGTTTGAAAAAAAAAAAAAAAAATGGCAGAAAGATGGAGTCTTCACAAAGGTTGTGTACTTGACGCCCCACTACGTGGCAACACTCTCGGAACAGGAGGTATCGGAGCAGGAGGTATCGGAGCGGAAGGCATCGGAGCAGGAGGCACCGAAGATAGATCATTCAAGGCCTCAAACCTTGGTGGAACGCTGGATGACCCAGGAAAGAGGTGCCTCTGGAAGAAAGCTGCAAACCGTTGACGGTCATCAAGCTCATCAAGCTTCCTCTTCATGCCTGTTGAATAATTGTTGGCAAGCACGTGCAAACTTCGGTTCTCGTACTTAAGCTGTTTGATCTCCTGCTTAAGACTCTCCACCTCCGCCATCAAGGATTCAACCTGTCGGGAGCGAGCAAGAAGGCGTTGGCCCATGTTGGACACAGAGCCAGTGCACTGAACACTCAGAGCCAGGGATTCTTGAACGGCCAACTCATCGGACCGTCCTGAAAGCAGCTGACTGTCTTTGGGAGTGAGGAGGTTCCGAGCCACTATCGTAGCCGTTGTGGGATCCGTCATCACAGAGTCCTCATCTGTAAGAGGGCCATGGGAAGATAAGAAAGACGGGCACCATACCTTACCCTGACGAGACGCGACCGGATCACTGCTTAGACTCAAATCTAAGCAAAGGTTCGATGGGTTGGATGAGCTAGCCATTGTTCACGAAGTTAAAAGAAAAAGGGTGGGTGGAGTAGATTTTCAAAAGGGCCGGAGAGGAGTTTCAAGAATGGAAAATCTTCAGAGTGTGTAAGTTGGCGGTGATCGATAGCTCTATAAAAAGCCAAGGCAACGCGTCCACAAATTCAAAAAGCCTCGGCTTTTCAGAAATCGCGTTCAACACGTGGAGGCCATCATCGCAACTACACGTCTTTAGCCGACAAGCGCAAAGTTCGGCGACGCTTTATCTGCTTTTCAGAAAACGCGTGCAGCTTTATCGAAGAGGCGTCTTCAAAGATCGAAGAGTCGTCACTATTCCAAAAAGCCGGATTTGCGGGATCAAAATGTTTGTCGACAACGGTAAAAGAACAGTATCACCACTTGCTATTGAATTCCCTATATATGTCGACCTTCATTTTTTTTTGGCAAGACAGAACTGAAGAAAATGCCCAACTCTTTCTCACCTCTGAGGGTGCACTCCCAGCAAAGCCTTTCAAAATACTCCATTCTTTCTTCTTCCCCAAAGATGATACCAGATGCCTGGAGTACAGATGACCCAGGAGGAAACAGCACCACAAATACATGTGCTGATTCATTCACCGCTTCTTCAAAAGCAAAGGTATCTCATATCATCAAGGGCAAAAGCAAAGGTATCTCATATCATGCTCTTTCCCTGTCTTTTCCTTTGTCCTTGATATTACTTGCATGGCAAAGTGAAAGAAGCAATCAGCCGGCACTTCGAGTCTATCTGGACTCTATTCCCTGGTTGCTTACCTAGCTTTGCTGAGCTATCCTCTAACCCTCTTCAATACGAATTGGAGAGATTGAACAAAGAAACAGATAAAAGGAGGAAGCTCAGACCTTCGGGGGAGACCAAAGGAAGCCTGCTACCCAGTTCAAGAGTAGCACAAAGGAAAATCAACGATGGGAGCAGCGCATTTCAAGAGTAAGCCTGTGGAATCACTCAAGATGAAGCCTCACTGCAATCACCAAGGAGAAGATGGAATTTACACTCCATAACCAGATTTGCATCTCTAAAACTCTTCTCTTTGTTAGATACTTTCTGCCATGTTTAGTATGTTTAGTTGTTGTTTTATATGTTTTCTTTTGTTTGGTGTGTTTTAAGCTTAAAACATTGAGGACAATGTTTGATTTAAGTGTGGGGGGGTAACTAAGTATGTTGATGCAAATTTGTTGGATTTTATCACCCATAACTTCAAGTGTTGTTCCTTGCTGTTTTAAAATGTTTTTAAACTGTTTTAGTGTGTTTTGACTTAAAAATTCGAAAATCCCATAAAAATTTGAAACATTGTTTTGAAAAACCCAAAAAGAGTTGTTTTAAAGTTGTTTTTGTGTGTTTATGTCGTAGGGTACCTTCCAACGCAATGATGAGGATTTGGTTTTTAATTGCATGATGGTTAAAGAAAGTTACAAACATGGAAGGACGTTTGATATACTCTTTGGTTAATGCTTGGTTGTCGTTATAGTTTACGAATTCACATGTAATCACAAATGATAAAAATTAGTTTTTGTAACATGCTTGAAGGAATGAACTTAAACAAACGATACATCCCTGTGAGACTTGAGCCTAAACGTTATTTGGAGAGTAATAATCTGTGCGTCATTGTTTTCTAAAGTCGTTGCATGATCTCATTATTCTTTGCTTGGTTACTACTTAGAAGGCGTTTCATCACTTAGTTCCAAATGCTAGAACTCATGTCCATTTCATTCAAAGCATGTCATTGATTTGCATAACACGTATTCAAGATGAAGTTGTGTAGTGAACACCATAGCCAAATTGCCATATTTCCCTTTTCATTTGTTTTATAGGATTTAACCCCGTTGAGCCTTGTGTAGCCTACTTTCTTTGTTAACCCACATTATCTTCACCTAGCCTAGATTAGGACCATCCGTACCCTTGTTCTTGAAGCATAGTAAGCATGAATGAATTCCCTTTGATTAATGTGTTGAAGGAAATAAGTGTGGGGGAAGGATTATGGATGTGAGTTTTTGTGCCATAGGCATGGTTAAAAAAAAAAAAAAAAAAAAAAAAAAAAAAAAAGGAAAAAGAGTTGAAAATAGTTGAGAAGTATTGGTTGTTGAAGTAAGGGCCCAAAACAATGAATTAGGCCCTAAGAGTTGTTTGAATCTCCCCTATTTGTTTAAAAGTTGATTTCTGCATTCTAAGGGAATTCTAGGTCTTAATTTCATTACTTTAACTATTATTGCTTAAAGAACGTTTGTTATTCCTTACCTTCCCTTGTTAGCCAAAACCCCAAGCCCCGTTACAACCCTTGACTTCTATCTTGAGTGTTGTGCATTTCAAATGTGGAGTTTGAATTTGGTATGAGCATATGGTGTCACTGGTTCTCGCATCTAAGTAGTAGCATCCCATTCATGAGATCATATCCATACACGTTTAATTACTCCCGAAATTGCTTTCTTTGTATAACGTATGTGAGTACTAGTCTTTCATGTTTACATCAATCTTCTCACATATAACTAGTGTAGGGTGTGTAGTCAGAAAATTTGAGTGAAAATTAAGTGCATAACGAGTGAGGAATTGAGGGAATTCTCTAAGGCATGTTACTACATTCAAAATATGTTTTAATTGATTAAATGCGAACTAGTGAATGGTGACTATGATTAAGTATGTGCTTGAGGGAAAGGAAGACTAAAAGCCATGTGAGTAATGAATTTTGACATGTCATGTTTCATTGGAAATCCCTGAGGCGAACGTTGGAAGGTTTAGTTTTTGGTTTTGGTTAGTTTGTTTCGTTTTATTTTCTTTCTTTTGTTTGTTTTGCTCGAGGACTAGCAAAAGCTAAGTGTGGGGGAATTTGATAGGAGCATATTTATGCGCCTTAGTTAGCTAGTTCTTATGCATTTTTGTTATGTTTTATTCGTTAAAGTAGTCTTTTAAGCTACTTTCATGTGTTTTCAGGTTTAAAGGACATATTACATGAAATGATGCAATTGGGAGCTTTTGGAGCAAAACTGAGCTGGAATGTGGTGTATGCAAATGGAGCACGAGGAATGAACGAGGTTGAAGGTCAAAGGAGCTTAAGAAATGAAGAAATGAAAGTGAAGAGCAAGGAAGTCGGAATTGGTAACCAAAGTTTCTAAAGTTGGAAGTTTCTATTCTTGGAGGTTTCCATTGTCGTGAGTTTCTATTCTTGGCTTTGGGCTTTTAGATGACCTAAACCCTAACCTTAGCCCATTTTAGAGCCATTGTCGTGGGCTTTAGCCCAAGTCCTTTCCCTTGCCATGCAAGGGGGGGCATTTTAGGCCCAAATCCATGCATTAAGCCCTTCACCCTAATTGGCCCAAATCCATGCATTAAGCCCTTCACCCTAATTCTTCCTCCTAATTAGTGCATCCCACCATTCCATTCCATAATTTCCATTAGTGCATCCCACCATTCCATTCACACTTAAATGCCCATTATCCCATTTTTTTTAGCTTTTAATTCCACACCATCCCATTATCCTTTACATCCACTAAACCATGCATCCACATTCACCTAAATAAACCCTAAATTACATCCACTAAACCATCCATCCACCATAATTCCCACCATCCACACCTTTTCCCATCCACCAAATACCTTAAACAAACATCCATTAACACCCATTCTCTTCCTATAAATACCCATTCATTCCATTCACCAAAGCATCTCATTTTCCATTGTAATACACAAACACTTCCCCTTCTCCATCTTCTCCATTTCCACTCCATTCCACACTTCCATCCCCCCAACCAACCTATCCTTAAACCTTGTGCTACAACAACGAGGAAGAGAAGAGTGCCTAAACGTTCATACAATTCAAGTTTGAGTTGTTGGAATGTTTAGGTGTTTCTTTGATTTCAAAGTTTCATTTTAATTCTCTTTGTTTTGTACGTATAAGGAATGGAAGAGAAGAGTGCTTAAACGTTCATACAATTCAAGTTTTGAGTTGTTGGAATGTTTAGGTGTTTCTTTGATTTCAAAGGTATGAGGAACTAAACCCCCTTTAGCTAGGGGGTGATTCGAAACCATGGTTATACTTGCAATATGAATTGATTATATTTGGTTGGAATTTCATGAATGTTGGATTCAATTTGTTTAACCGTTTGATTGATAACTTATTTATGAATGTTTATTAAGAATGCGCGCTTAATTTTCATGCATAAATATGACGCTAGAATATAAGTGAATTTCACCTAATCGTTATGAACTTATATTCACAAGTAGTGGAGGTTGCTTATAAACAATCGCGTTAAATGAATTCTTGGCACGAGTATCATGCTTTTCATAGTTACAAATGCCTTGTCGATGCTTATAATTTCCAAAGAACGTAATGATTCTAACTTGTATCTTTATCATGCTGTTCATATAAAGAACTTGTTAGGAATAATTTGTTTGCGATGCATATTCATCCAATTCAATGATTCTAGGGAAATTTGAAGGTTAATTTAAGCGGACCTAATTAACTTGGAGTGTCGAGTTCCATAATTTATCGAAAGACCAACTGAGAATCAATTTTATATGCAAGTATAACATGTGTGGAGATGAACCCCTTGGCTATTCCATCATCCATATTTTCATCTCATTCATATTTACGTTTTGCCTTTAATTACAATTTGTCCATTTAATTTAATATTGTCCAAACACAATCCCCCCTTTACTTTATTGTCAAAATAGTTAGAAATCAATTTAGTTTAGTGTTTTATATTGTTTTTACGTTTTTGAGTCAAAAATCCAAGTGATTAACAATCCCTCCTAATCCCCGGTCCAGAACGATCCCTACTTATACTTATACTACAATTGTCAAAAAGAGGGTTTAATTTGTGCGCATAAATCTCGCATCAGCCGGCCACCCTTGAGGAAAACATCTAGCAATCTTACTTCCTCAAGGTCACTCATTTCTTCTCCAATCTTACCTTGGTGTGGAGACTTAGAGGTTCTCAATTTTGGGAACTTGGAGAAACCTTTTCATCCATCCAAATCCATGGATCTAAGATGCAAGGAATGAAGGCCCTCTCTTTGGGTGATTAGCCTTTGCTTATGCAAAGAGGAATCTACAAAGGTATTGATTTCTCAACTCACTTTGTTTTGAGTTGAGTCTTGGTTCACCTATCTACTAGGCTTTGAAGTTCATGGGTTAAGTTTTGTTTTTGAGTGCATATAAACATGATTCTGCCTTTTAATTGTTAATTGCATGTTGTTGATGTTGCTCAAATGAACTTGTTTTTCACAAATCTTCCTTCAAATTTTGCTCCAAAATGCTCCAAAATGCATCTTTTTGCTTCCTTAGCCATATGAACCTAAAAACACACGAAAATGGCTTAAACTACTAAAACAACTAGGAATTAACAATATAAATGAACGAAAACAAGCTAAGTAAGTCGCCTAAATATGCTCCTATCAATTTCCCCCACACTTAGCTTTTGCTAGTCCTCGAGCAAAACAAAACAACAAAAGAACACGAAACTAGTCAAAATGAACAAAACACAACCTACACCTTCCAACAATGGTCTCATGGATTTTTAATGCACATGACATGTAAAAAAAATCATTATCTCCACAGATTTTAGTCATCTTCACACTTAAGTACATTCTTAATCATAGTCACCACATACTAGTTCACAATTAAGCATTTAAAACCATGTTTTGAATGTAGTAACATGCTTTAGAGAATTTGCTCAATTCCTTACAAGATATGCACTCAATTTTCACTCAGATTTTCTAACTACACACCCTAATCTAGTCATATGTGAGAAGATTGATGTAAACATGAAAACGAACACTCACATATATGTATCACAAAGAAAGCAATTTCTGGAGTTAATAAGCATGTTTAGATCTGATCTCATGAATGGAATGCTACTACTTAGACGCGAGAACCAGTGACACCATATGCTCATACCAAGTTCAAACTCCACAAATTGAAACACATAACACTCAAGATTGAAGTCACGGGTTGTAATGGGGCTTGGGGCGTGTGCATAACAAAGAAGGGATATGGAAAACAAAGGTTCTTAAAGAAATAGTGAGCAAAGCACTTAAATCAACTTAGAATTCACTTTTGAATGAAAGCTCAACTTTTGAACAAAAAGGGAGAATTTAGACAATTTAGGGCCAGAATTGGTGTTTTGGACCCTTTCATCAATCACTCATTCTTTCATTTTTTTTTAAGCTCTTTTTTCTTTCTTTCTTTCTTTTCTTTTCTGTTTTTCTTTTCTTTTGAATCTCAAAACATACATAAACACTTAAGAACAAACATTCTCTCCCCCACACTCATTTTCTATCATAATGTAACTCAAAAGTAATTCATTTAAGTCATGCTCACTATCTTTTAAGAACAAGGGTGTGGACTGTCCTAAACTAGGCTAGGTGAGGATAGTGTGGGTTAACAAAGAATGTAAGCTTAACAAGGCTCAATGGGGTTACTTTAAACATATAATGAAGTAGGATACATGGCAATTTGGCTTTGGTGGTGGTCACTACACAACTTCTTCTTGAATATGTGTTATGCAAATCAATAACATGCTTTGAATGAAATAGGCATGAGTTCTAGCATTTGGAACTATATGATGAAACGCCTTCTAAGTAGTAACCAAGGAAAGAATAATGAGATCATGAAACGACTTTAGAAAACAATAATGCACAGATTTTAACTCTCCAAATAACGTTCAGGCTCAAGTCTCACAAGGTTGTAGCGTTTGTTTGAGTTCCTTCCTTCAAGCATGTTACAAAAACCAATTTTTCTTTTATGATTGCATGTGAAGTCATACATTATAACCATAACCAAGCATATACCAAGAGTAAATCAAACTTTTCTCCATGTTTATAACTCTTTTTAACAGTCATGCAATTAAAAACTAAATCCTCATCATTGTGTTGGAAGGTGACCTACGACACAATGATGCGAGTTTTATACGCACACAAATTAAACCCTCTTTTTATCAATTGTAGTAAGTACGTAAGTAGGGATCGTTCTGGACCGGGGATTAGGAGGGCTTGTTAACCACTTGGATTTGACTTCAAAAACGTAAAAACAAGTTTAAAACATTATACTAAACTCGAAGAATGCAAAATTCAAAATAAGATGGATTAAAACTAAAACTTCAACGAAATAGGGGGAATTGGATTTGGATGAATTTAAACTAAAATAATTACTTGGAAACAAAACAAATTGTAAATATGGATTTGACGGAAATGAATGGATGGGAAGCTAGCTAAGGGGTTCATCTCTATACATGTTATACTTGCATACAAAACGATTTCTAATTGCTTTTCAATAAACCATGAATTCTCAACGCCCCGGGTTAATTAGGTCCGCTTAAATTAACCGTCAAGTTTTCCTTAAGTTAATGAATTGGATGATTGCATACGACAATCCAAAGCATTCCTCACAAGTTCCCTACATGAATTGCATAATAGAGATACAAGCAAGAATCATTAAGCAACATGAAAACTATAAGTGTTGACGAGGCATTCGTTACTATGATTGCATGAAACTTATGCCAAGAATTTGTTTAACGCGATTGTTTATAAGCAACCTCCACTACTTGTGAATATAAGTTCATAACTATTACGTGAAACTCACTTATATTCTAGCGTCATATTCATGCATGAAAATTAAGCGTTCATTCTTAATAAACATACATAAATAGGATATCAATCAAATAGTTAAACAAATTGAATTCACAACTTATGAAACGTAATTAAAAGTAATCAAATCATATTGCAAGCATAAACATATATTTCGAATCACCCCCTAGCTAAGGGGGGTTTAGTTCCTCATACTTACAAAACAAAGAGAATTGAAATTAAACATTGAAATCAAAGAAACGCTTAAACATTCCAACAACTCAAACTTGAATTGTATGAACGTTTAGGCACTCTTCTCTTCCTCGTTGTTGTAGAACAAGGTCTAAGGATAGGTTGTGTGATGGTGTGAAGTGTTTTGGAGGGATGGGAAATGGTTGGATAATGGCTGCAATGGAGGAGAAAAACTGCATAGAAATGGAAGGGTATGCACGGCAAGGGATGTGTGTTTGTGTTGTGTGTTGTGTTGTGAATGGAATGAATGAATGAATGAATGAATGCAAGGGTATTTATAGGAGTAATGGAGGGAACATGACAGCTAGGAGGTGGGTGGAAATGTGGCTGCATGTTTGGTGAATGATTATGAATGAATGCATGTGACTTGGCTAGGTTGGAAAGCTAGAAATCTGAAAATGCAAATGGGAATGCTGAAATGCAAAGGTGGCCACGGTTTTGAGTGTATTTTGTGTTGGAAATGCATGTGAATGCATGTGAATGTTGTTTGTGTGAAGTGTATGTGAAATAAAGGGTGAATGGTGGCTGAAATAATGATGGAAAACAGCTAGGAAAAGTATGGAATGCATGTGAATTGTAAAGGGAAAAGCTGGAAATGGCTAGGAAGGTCACGGCATGGGATGTTTTGGTGCATTGTGGCTGATTTGTTTGTTGGTTAAAGATGCATGTGGATGAATTATATAATGGGAAAGTATGTGATTGACAACTAGGATGGATGGTGGCTGCAATGATGAAGTGTGATGGCTGAAAATGGCAAGGGAAATGCATGTGTTTGGACGGCAAGGATGGTGTTTTGTGCATGTGGCTGCAATGATGTGTAATGATGGAGGAATAAGTGCATGTGGTTGAATTGGTGGTGAATGTGCATGACAAAGAATGGATTTGGCTGCAATGGTGTGTAATTGGGCTAGGGTTTAAGTGCATGAAATGGACCCAAATTGCTCCCCCTTGCATGGCAAGGAATGGTGTTTGTGTTAAGCCCATGGCAATGTGATTGTAATTGGGTTAGGGCCATTGTTTTGTGTCCTCAAGTGCATACAAGGCCTTCAATTTCATCTAACACTTGGGCTCCAAGAATAAGCTATCCATCCTTAGCCCAATAGTGCTCCAAAAAGGCCCCAAAACACTCCACAATGCATCCTTTCGTCAAACACGTCTTATAATCCTGGAAACACACAAAAGAAGCATAAAGAACTAAAATAACTAAAGAAGCATAATGTAAATGTACGAGAACAAGCTAAGTAAGTCGCCTAAATATGCTCCTATCAAACTCCCCCACACTTAACTTTTGCTAGTCCTCGAGCAAAACAGAATAAAAACAAATAAACAAAACGACACTAAACACGTAAAACACAACCTAAACCTTCCAACAACCGTCTGAGGGATTTCCAATGCACATGACATGTTAAAAATCATCATTCCCACAGATTTTAGTCATCTTCACACTTAAGTACATTCTTAATCAGAGTCACCACATACTATTTCACAATTAAGCATTTAAAACCATATTTTGAATGTAGTAACATGCCTTAGAGAATTTGCTCAATTCCTCACAAGATATGCACTCAATTTCACTCAGATTTTCTGACTACACACCCTACACTAAGTATATGTGAGAAGATTGATGTAAACATGAAAACGAACACTCACATATATGTATCACAAAGAACGCAATTTCTGGAGTTAATAAGCATGTTTAGATATGATCTCATGAATGGAATGCTACTACTTAGACGCGAGAACCAGTGACACCATATGCTCATACCAAGTTCAAACTCCACAAATTGAAACACATAACACTCAAGATTGAAGTCACAGGTTGTAATGGGGTTCGGGGCGTGTGGATAACAAAGAAGGGATATGGAAAACAAAGGTTCTTAAAGAAATATTGAGCAAGGCAATTGAATCAAGTTAGAATTCACTTTTGAATGAAAACTCAACTTTTGAACAAAAAAAAAAAGAGAATTTTTAGGGCCAGAATTGGTGTTTTGAGCCCTTACTTCAATCACTCATTCTTTCATTTTTTTTTTTTTTTTCAAGCTCTTTTTTCTTTCTTTCTTTCTTTTCTTTTCTGTTTTTCTTTTCTTTTGAAACTCAGAACATACTTAAGAACAAGCATTCCTTCTCCCACACTCATTTTCTTGCATAATGTAACTCAAAAGGAATTCATTTAAATCATGCTCACTATCTTTTAAGAACAAGGGTGTGGATTGTCCTAAACTAGGCTAGGTGAGGATAATGTGGGTTGACAAAGAATAAAGGCTAAACAAAGCTCAACGGGGGTAAAACTTACACATATACGAAATATGGGAAGTGAGGCTATTTGGCTATGGTGGCAACTACACAACTTCATCTTGATATATGTTATGCAAATCAATAACATGCTTTGAATGAAATGGGCATGAGTTCTAGCATTTGGAACTATATGATGAAACGCCTTCTAAGTAGTAACCAAGCAAAGAATAATGAGATCATGCAACGACTTTAGAAAACAAGAAATCACAGATTATACTCTCCAAAGAACGTTATAGGCTCAAGTCTCTCAGGGTTGTAGCGTTTGTTTGAGTTCCTTCCTTCAAGCATGTTACATAACTAATTTTTTTTTCTTTTATGATTGCATGTGAAGTCATACATTATAACCATAACCAAGCATATACCAAGAGTAAATCAAACTTTTCTCCATGTTTCTAACTCTTTTTAACAGTCATGCAATTAGAAACCAAATCCTTATCATTGTGTTGGAAGGTGACCTACGACACAAAAACGACTCAAAACACTCTTTTTAGGCTTTTCAAAACATGTTTTTCAAATTTTTATGCGATTTTCGAATTTTTAACTCAAAACACACTAAACACACTAAACAGCAAGAAACAACATTTGAAGTTATGGTGGATAAAACCCTACGAATTTGCATCAAAACACTTTAGTAACTCCCCCACACTTAAATTAAACATTGTCCTCAATGTTAAAAACTACACTAAACACAAACAAACATATAAACAGAAATTAAACATACTAAACATGGTAGAATGTATCTAACAAAGAGAAGAGTTTAGAGATGCAAATCTGGTTATGGAGTGTTCGTTCCATCTTCTCCTTGGTGATTGCAGTGAGGCTTGGATCTTTGTGATTCCACAGGCTTACTTTTGAACTGTGCTGCTCCCATCGTTGATTTTCCTTTGTGCTACTCTTGAACTGGGCAGCAGGCTTCCTTTGGTCTCCCTCGAAGGTCTGAGCTTCCTCCTCTTATCTGTTTCTTTGTTCAATCTCTCCAATTCGTATTGAAGAGGGTTAGAGGATAGCTTAGCAAAGCTAGGTAAGCAACCAGGGAATAGAGTCCAGATAGACTCCAAGTGCCGGCTGATTTCTTCTTTCACTTTGCCATGCAAGTAATATCAAGGATAAAGGAAAAGACAGAGAAAGAGCATGATATGAGATACTTTTGCTTTTGACCTTGATGATATGAGATACCTTTGCTTTTGAAGAAGCGGTGAATGAATCAGCACATGTATTTGTGGTGATGTTTCCTCCTGGGTCATCTGTACTCCAGGCATCTGGTATCATCTTTGGGGAAGAAGAAAGAATGGAGTATTTCGAAAGGCTTTGCTGGGAGTGCGCCCTCAGAGGTGAGAAAGAGTTGGGCATTTTCTTCAGTTCTGCTTTGCCAAAAAAAATGAAGGTCGACATATATAGGGAATTCAATAGCAAGTGGTGGTAATGTTCTTTTACCGTTGTCGACAAACGTTTTGATCCCGCAAATCCGGCTTTTGGAAATAGTGACGACTCTTCGATCTTTGAATTTGCCTCTTCGATTTCTGAGCAGTCGCCCCTTCGATTTCTGAACGATGCCCTTCGTTTTCTGAACGACACGTAGTAGCGCGGATGCGGCTCTGTCTGAGATCTTTTGACAACTGGCACGCGTTTTCTGCAAAGCGGGAGCTTTCGACAAATATGCACACGCTTTCTGGAAAGCCGGGAGCTTTCGGCTTTGTCTCCCACGTTTGTCGGCTAAAGTGTGCAGCTGATTTCTCGCCTTCCACGCGTCTTCTGAAAAGCTGGGATTGCGTCGGACGAGCTGGGGATCTTTACGCCGGAAATTCCGGTTTTGAAGAGTGGTGTCTCTTCATTCTGAATTGGTGAACGCCTCTCCTTTAATAGAGGTGATTGATCACCTCTAGCATGCACACTTGAAAATTGCCCAGAAATCGTCTCCGGCCCGTTGAGATTTCACTCCATCCAACCCTTCTCTTTTAACTTCGTGAACAATGGCTAGCTCATCCAACCCATCGAACCTTTGCTTAGATTTGAGTCTAAGCAGTGATCCCGTCGCGCCTCGTCAGGGTAAGGTATGGTGCCCGTCTTTCTTATCTTCCTATGGCCCTCTTACAGATGAGGACTCTGTGATGACGGATCCCACAACGGCTACGATAGTGGCTCGGAACCTCCTCACTCCCAAAGATAGTCAGTTGCTTTCAGGACGGTCCGATGAGTTGGCCGTTCAAGAATCCCTGGCTCTGAGTGTTCAGTGCGCTGGCTCTGTGTCCAACATGGGCCAACGCCTTCTTGCTCGCTCCCGTCAGGTTGAATCCTTGATGGCGGAGGTGGAGAGTCTTAAGCAGGAGATCAAACAGCTTAAGTACGAGAACCGAAGTTTGCACGTGCTTGCCAACAATTATTCGACAGGCATGAAGAGGAAACTGGATGAGCTTGATGACCGTCAAAGGCTTGCAGCTTTCTTCTAGAGGCACCTCTTTCCTGGTTCATCCAGCGTTCCACCAAGGTTTGGGGCCTTGAATGATCTATCTTTGGTGCCTCCCACTCCGATGCCTTCCGCTCCGATGCCTCTTGCTCCAATGCCTTCTGCTCCGAGACCTCCTGTTCCGATGCCTTCTGCTCCGAGAGTGTTGCCACGTAGTGGGGCCTCACGTACACAACCTTTGTGAAGACTCCATCTTTCTGCCATGTTTAGATACAATTGTAATTTATCGAAAAAAAAATCAATGAACAAGCTTTGTTTTATTTACTGTATTGGGTTGCCTAAGACACAAACAAACACCAAAATGACTCAAATGACTCTAAAAACACATCTTTTTGGGTTTTTTAAAAGATTTTTTTCAAATTTTTATCAAATTTTCGGAGTTTTATGCCAAGACACTATAAAACACACTAAAACACTCTAAAAACGCTTAAAACAGCAAGAAACAACATTCTAAGTGATAGGGGAATAAATCCCACGAAATTCATGCAAAAACAAATTGTTTACCCCCCCCACACTTAAATCAAACATTGTCCTCAATTTTTTAAGCATAAAGTCACAAAAGAGCAAGCATATAAACAAATACGATAAAGAAAGCAAAGTAAAGGCAGTAAAGAAAAGGAAAGAATAAAAATAAGTCTCTTAAAGGGGTTTCCAAGTTCTTCTCTATTCGGATGCATGGGTTGCCTCCCACGAAGCGCTTTCTTTTATGTCTTGCAGCCGGACGGTACCTCCGTTTAAGCTTGACTAGGTTTCACGGCATGGAGGGGTACCTCCTCCACGACATGCTCCTCAAACGTCTCGTAATAGGGCTTCAATCGATGCCCATTCACTTTGAATTCTTGCTGCGTCCTTGAACTTTTGATTTGCACTGCACCATGAGAGAAAACATTAGTGACAATAAAAGGGCCAACCCACTTTGAACGTAACTTACCGGGGAATAATCGAAGACGAGAATTGAATAGCAACACTTTCTGCCCAATTGAGAAGGTTTTGCCTCTAATCATCTTGTCATGGACAGCCTTGGTCTTCTCCTTGTAAATCCGGGCATTCTCATACGCTTCATGCCTAATCTCTTCAAGCTCGCTCAATTGTAGCTTCCTATGGTTTCCAGCCGCATCCACATCCATATTGAAGGTCTTGACCGCCCAATGTGCCTTGTGCTCAAGCTCTACGGGTAGATGGCACGGCTTGCCATAGACTAGCCGAAATGGGGACATGTCACACTTGCATACACTTTGATTTTCAGTTGGTCTTTTGATAAATTATGAAACTCAACGCCCCAAATTAACCGTGAATTGCACTAATTAACCCTCAGTTTTTCCACAAGTTATTAAGTTGGATGATTGCATACGACAACCCAAAGCATTCCCTACAAGTTCCCTACATGAATTGCATAATAGAGATACAAGCAAGAATCATTAAGTTCTATGAAAAACATAAGCATTGACGAAGCATTCGTTACTATGAATTGCATGAAACTTATGCTAAGAATTCATTCAACGCGATCGTTTTCAAGTGACCTTCACTACTTGTGATTATAAGATTGTAACTATTAGGTGAAACTCCCTCATAATCTAGCATCATATTCATGCATGAAAACTAAGCGTGCACTCTCAATCAACATACACAAATAAGTTATCAATCAAATAGATGAACAAATTGAATTCACCATTTATGAAATTCCAACCAAAAATAATCAATTCATATTGCAAGCATAAACATGGTTTCGAATCACCCCCTAGCTAACTAGGGGGATTTAGCCTCTCATATTCGCAAAAAGAGAAATACAATTGAATTTAAACATTAAGCATAAAGGATGGATTACACCTAGAACGCCCAACGAATCCACGTGAATTGGTGCGCGTCGAAGCTCCTCTTTCCTCTTCTCTTTATTGCGGCAGAGATGGAAATATGTGGAAGTGGCTGCACAGTTTTTTTGGGGAGAATGGTGGCTGCGGGATGGAAGAGATTAGGGTCTAAAAATGGGAGAGAATACACGGCAATAATGGGAAAAAATGGCCGATTGAGAAGAAGAATGGGATGGAATATAAAATGGTGGCTGCAACTTTTTTTAGGGTGAAAGTATGCGGCTGTTTAGTAAAAAAAATGGGATAATGGCTGAATATTGTCTTCTTGCGGCTGTTTGGTTTATTAGGTTGAATAATTAAATGGGGGGGGGGGGGGCCACGACTTAGAGATGAAAAATGGGTTAATATGGTGTGAAGATGGCTCGGCAAATGGAGAGGAAAAATATGTGAATGTGGCTGCCAGATTTTGATGATTGCGGCTGTTTCTTGTCTTAAGTTCTAAAATGGAGGAATAAGGGTGTTGCGGCTGTTATGGACTGTTAGGTTTAGAGTGAATATGGGGGAAGGCTGATTTGGAATGGTTTTTGCACGGCAATCATGGGAATTCTCGAGTGGTTGATTAAAACAAATGGAATAATAATGGGATTTGCGGCTTTGATGTTTTTGATGGGAAAAAGTGGCTGATTTAAGAAAAAAGTGAATGAATGGCTGCGGCAAATATTAATGGGAATTGAATTAGGGTGAATTCCTGAATGATTAGGGTTATGGCATGCACGCCCATATGGTGTGAATCAATGGATAAAGGCTGAAAATTAATGGGGGAAGCTATGGCTTAAATGGACATTATTTTATGGTGGCTAATATGAATAATGGAGCAATGGGAGATGCGGCTAAGATGGTAGAACCTAGGGTTTGAAAAATGTTTTTGTTCCAGAAATTAATCCCTAGCTTATTTTTATTAACTAAAATAAATTCAAAGGCTTCTAGAATTTAGGAAAAATCAGAAATTAAAGGGGGAAGATTAAAATGGTGCAGCTAGGGCCTTGGTTTTGTGTCCTAAAGCGCCTACAAGGACTATAAAGTGGCTAGAAAATATGGACGTTTAGAATTAGGAAAGGTTACCAAAACGGGAGACTTAGGGTCAACTTTCCTAAAATAGGAAGCCTTGTTTGAGTAAGATTCATCGTTTTGGTAAGAATTCATCGTTGGAGTAGGATTTCGTCGTTTCTTCAAGTCTTCAACTCATTCGTTCCTCTTTCGCTCCAAAAGACTCCAATTTGCATCTTCTTGCACACTTTGGCCTTATAATCTGAAAATACACAAAAGTGGCCTTAAACACTAAAACAACTACGTAAACACAACATAAATGCACGAGAACAAGCTAATTAAGTCGCATGAATATGCTCCTATCAAATTCCCCCACACTTAACTTTTGCTAGTCCTCGAGCAAAACAAAACAACTAAAGGAAACAAGACGAGACAAAACAAACAAAACATAACCTAAATCTTCCAACGTTTGCCTCAGGGATTTCCAATGAAACATGACATGTCAAAGATCATTACTCACATAGCTTTTAGTCCTCCTTCCCCTCGAGCACATACTTAATCATAGTCACCATTCACTAGTTCGCATTTAATCAATTAAAACACATTTTGAATGTAGTAACATGCCTTAGAGAATTCCCTCAATTACTCACTAGTTATGCACTCAATTTTCACTCAGATTTTCTGACTACACACCCTACACTAGTTATATGTGAGCAGATTGATGTAAACATGAAAGACTAGTACTCACATACGTTATAACAAAGAAAGCAATTTCTGGAGTAATTACACGTGTTTAGATATGATCTCATGAATGGAATGCTACTACTTAGATGCGAGAACCAGTGACACCATATGCTCATACCAAATTCAAACTCCACAATTGAAATGCACAACACTCAAGATAGAAGTCAAGGGTTGTAACAGGGCTTGGGGAATTGGCTAACAAGGAGAGGTAGGGATAAACAAAAGTTCTTTAAGCAATAGTAAGTAAAGCAATAAAATTAAGACCTAGAATTCCCTTAAAATGCAGAAATCAACTTTTAAACAAATAGGGAAGATTCAAACAACTCTTAGAGCCTAATTCATTGTTTTGGGCCCTTACTTCAACAACCAATACTTTGAAACTCTTTTTTTTTACTTCTTTTCAACTCTTTTTCATTCATTTTTTTTTTCTTTTCTTTTCTTTTTTTTTTTTTATTTTTTATTTTTTTATTTTTTTCTCGTGCCTATGGCACATAACTCACATCAATAATCCTTCCCCCACACTTATTTCCTGCAACACATTAATCAAAAGGAATTCATTGCTTACTATGCTTCAAGAACAAGGGTAAGGATGGTCCTAATCTAGGCTAGGTGAGGATAATGCGGGTTAACAAAGAATATGGGCTAACACGGCTCAATGGGGTTAAACTTAAACACAAAATGAGTGAAGGGCACATGGCTGTTTGGCTTTGATGGTGGTCACTACACAACTTCATCTTGAATATGTGGTATGCAAATCAATGACATGCTTTGAATGAAATGGGCATGAGTTCTAGCATTTGGAACTAAGTGATGAAACGCCTTCTAAGTAGTAACCAAGCAATGAATAATGAGATCATACAACGACGTAGAAAACAATGATGCATAGATTTTAACTCTCCAAATAACGTTTAGGCTCAAGTCTCACAGGGATGTAGCGTTTGTTTAAGTTCCTTCCTTCAAGCATGTTACAAAAACTGATTTTTATCATTTGTGATTACATGTGAATTCGTAAACTATAACTACAACCAAGCATAAACCAAAGAGTATATCAAACGTCCAACCATGTTTGTAACTTTCTTTAACCATCATGCAATTAAAAACCAAATCCTCATCATTGCGTTGGAAGGTACCCTACGACACAAACAAACACACAAAAACAACTCTTTTTGGGTTTTTTCAAAACAATTTTTCAAATTTTTATGGGATTTTCGGATTTTTAAGACAACACACTCTAAAACACTCTAAAATAGCTTAAAAACACTTAAAAACAGTGGGAAACAAGTTTAGACATGCTAGGTGGTAAAACCCTACGAATTTCATGCACAAAGTCTCAAAACAGGATGTTACCCCCCCACACTTAAACTAAACATTGTCCTCAATGTTTTAGACACAATTAAAAACACAATACACATAACATAAAGTAAGCAACAAAGGAAAGGGTTTAGGGACGCAAATCTGAGTGTGGAGCGATTCCCAAGTTCTTCCTTTGTTGATTGCATGGGTTGCCTCCCACGAAGCGCTTGCTTTAACGTCTTCCAGCCGGACGAAACTTTCTTTCACTCTTCACTCTGGCTCACGGAATGGAGGGTTATGTCCTCCACAGTATACTCCTTGAAATTTCTCGTAGTATGGCTCAATGAATGGGAGGGGATAGTGATCCTCCCTGATGGTGGTGTTTCGATTCCGACACTCCATGTAACTGCTCCCACCACCTTTATATCGATTGGGCTCCTGCATCAACGAAGGTAACAACCTATTAGTGGAAATAGGAATTGAGATTGGAATTGAAGACTTACAAAAATAGTGTGGTGAGGGCTCAAAAGTGGCAGCCCTATCAACAATGTTTCTATTTGAAGTTTCGGCCATATTTGGTGGCTGTAGGGCAATCACTCCAAGTTCTTCTCCAACGGTAGTTCTCAATACATCCTTCGTGGTAAGTGTGGATCCTTTCGGCCCTTTGTCTTTATACCCATCTACGACAAAACAAGAATGGCTATCATTAGGAGTCTTAACAGAATCATAAACATTGAATTTAATTATGTCACCACCAAACTCCATTGTTAGTGCTCCCTTAGCCACATCAATCTTCGTTTGAGCCGTTTTCATGAACGGACGGCCTAGCAAGAGTGGCAATGATGGAGCATAGCTCGAATCCTCCATTTCTAAGACATAAAAATCTGCAGGAAAGATGAGATGATTGACCTGCACTAAAACATCCTCAAGGACTCCCTTGGGATAAACATTAGAACGATCGGCCAGTTGAATTATAACGCCATCTTGTTTTAACTCACCAAGGTTCATCGATGCATAAATGGAGTATGGCATGACATTAATAGAAGCACCTAAATCTAACATACATTGTTTAAATCTCGTGTTTCCAATTGTGCATGGTATAGTAAAGCTCCCTGGATCCTTACACTTTGGTGGCAACTTTCGTTGCAAAACCGCTGATACATTTTCACTCACTTTCACAACTTCTTTGTTTGCAATTCTTTTCCTAGTTGTGCATAACTCTTTTAAAAACTTTGCATACCTGGGCACTTGCTTAATGGCATCAAGTAAAGGAATGTTTACTTGGACTTTCCGAAACATCTCCAGAATGTCTTTTTCCTGCTCCTCCTTCTTTGTTTGCATAAATCTGCTAGGAAAAGGAACATCGGGTGGAACAAAGTTAGAATTAATCAATTTTGAACCCAAATTACCTTTGGTGGCCGAATGGGATGAGTTGGGTGCATTAATGTCCCTAGGTAGTTGCGGCAAGGGTGTTTGTACCCTTGCCGTGGGCTTGCTTGCATCTTCCTCTTCATGTTGCAGCTTTTCATCCTCTTCTTCGCTTGATTTTGGTGGTTGTGGGGTGGTTCCAACTTCCTTACCACTTCTCAAAGTAATTGCATTGGCGGTCTCAAAGCCTCCCTTTGGATTTGGAATGGTTGAGCTAGGGAGCTTGCCTTGGTCTCGGAATTGCCCTACAAACTCCGCAATCTGGCCAATTTGTTTTTCCAATTGATCCACCCTCTTTCCTTGATTCTGCATCGCTTTGGCTTGATTTTCTTGCCCCTGAGACAAATTCGTTAGTAACTTCAGAAGTGTATCATTATCTAATGTGTTACCTGAACTTGTTTGGGCAGATTGTGGAGGTGCTTGTGTGGGGACGAATGGCTTGGTGAAGAAGCCCGGAGGTTGTTGCCTAAAGCCCCCTTGTTGTGGTGGTTGTTGGGGCTCCCTCCATTTGAAGTTCGGGTGGTCTCGCCCACCTGGATTATAAGTGTTTGAGTACGGATCGTTCCTTGGTTGGTTCTGGCCCTGAAATCCAATGGCGTTGGCACTTTCCCATCCACCATTTTCTATGAGTTGCGGGCACTTCTCAGAAGCATGTCCTTGGATCGAACACACCCCGCATACAACCGGTCCTTGCATCCTCATGCCTTCGGCCATCTGAGACACAATGGAGGTAAGATTAGCTAACTGGGAATGAATATCGGGTGTAGAACTTACCTCATGCACTTGCTGCCGTGGGGGTCCTCTTTGGCCTACTCCCTCATATTGTTGAGCGTTCAATGCTCGGTTCGCGATCAAGACCTTGGCCGCCATGGGTGTCTTGTCCACCAATGCTCCACCCGCCGATGCGTCAAGCATTTGTCGTTCAATTGGCAGGAGCCCCTCGTAGAAGTATTGCAGAAGCAACTCCTCCTTCATCTGGTGCTGTGGACAAGAAGCAACAAGAGATTTAAAACGTTCATAGTACGTAGGAAATGACTCACCTTCATCTTGTTGAATGCCACTTATCCTTTTACGCAAAAGGATGATTCGAGAAGTTGGGAAAAACTTCTCCAGAAAGGCCCTCTTCATGCTCTCCCATGATGTGACGGTTCCGGGGGCTAAATCGTACAACCAATCCTTAGCTTTATCCATTAAAGAGAATGGAAAAGCCTTCATCTTCAGAATACTTCCGTCTACGTTGACAGGAGTCATACTTGAGCACACCACCTCGAATTCCTTTAGATGCTTGTTCGGATCCTCCATGGACATCCTATGGTATTTCGGAATGTGGTGGAGCAAGCTTGACTTCAACTCAAACTCCTCGGTCTTCCCTTCGGCCGGTGGGGGATATTGGATGCACAAAGGTGCTGCATTAGCTAATCCCGAAGCAGAAAGCTCCTTAAGTGTCCGGTTGTCTACGGCCATGTCTTGTGGCTCCTCAAAGATCCCTGCCGTGGCCTCTTCTTCCTCTTCTAGTACCTAACACAAGGAAAACAAAACAAAATCAGAAACTTCAACAAAATAAATAAATAAACAGAAATTAAACAATCCAAGGGATTAGCAAAGTTGCTAATCCCCGGCAACGGCGCCAAAAATTTGATGCTAACTAGGTAAGCACACAAATTAAAACCCTCTTGTGACAATTGTAGTATATAAATAAGTAGGGATCGTTCTTAACCGGGGATTAGGAGGGATTGCAAAATCACTTGGAAACTGACTCAAAAACGTAAAATAAAGTTTGAAACACTAAACTAGACTCAAAGAATGCAAAACTAACAATAAAAACACTCAAACAAATCAAAAGACTCAAAGAATACAAAACACTTATAAACACAAATTAAGACACTTTCTAACTAAATTAGACACTAAGGTAAAGGGGGATTGTGGTTTTGACGAAAATAAATTAAATGCATAGATTGTAAATTTAAGGCAGAATGTAAATATGAATGTGATGAAAATATGGATGAATGCTAGCTAGAAGGTTCTTCTCCACACATGTCACACTTGCATACACTTTGATTTTCAGTTGGTCTTTTGATAAATTATGAAACTCAACGCCCCAAATTAACCGTGAATTGCACTAATTAACCCTCAGTTTTTCCACAAGTTATTAAGTTGGATGATTGCATACGACAACCCAAAGCATTCCCTACAAGTTCCCTACATGAATTGCATAATAGAGATACAAGCAAGAATCATTAAGTTCTATGAAAAACATAAGCATTGACGAAGCATTCGTTACTATGAATTGCATGAAACTTATGCTAAGAATTCATTCAACGCGATCGTTTTCAAGTGACCTTCACTACTTGTGATTATAAGATTGTAACTATTAGGTGAAACTCCCTCATAATCTAGCATCATATTCATGCATGAAAACTAAGCGTGCACTCTCAATCAACATACACAAATAAGTTATCAATCAAATAGATGAACGAATTGAATCCACAACTTATGAAATTCCAACCAAAAGTAATCAATTCATATTGCAAGCATAAACATGGTTTCGAATCACCCCCTAGCTAACTAGGGGGATTTAGCCTCTCATATTCGCAAAAAGAGAAATACAATTGAATTTAAACATAAAGAACAAAGGATTGATTACACCTAGAACGCCCAACGAATCCACGTGAATTGGTGCGCGTCGAAGCTCCTCTTTCCTCTTCTCTTTATTGCGGCAGAGATGGAAATATGTGGAAGTGGCTGCACAGTTTTTTTGGGGAGAATGGTGGCTGCGGGATGGAAGAGATTAGGGTCTAAAAATGGGAGAGAATACACGGCAATAATGGGAAAAAATGGCCGATTGAGAAGAAGAATGGGATGGAATATAAAATGGTGGCTGCAACTTTTTTTAGGGTGAAAGTATGCGGCTGTTTAGTAAAAAAAATGGGATAATGGCTGAATATTGTCTTCTTGCGGCTGTTTGGTTTATTAGGTTGAATAATTAAATGGGGGGGGGGGGGGGCCACGACTTAGAGATGAAAAATGGGTTAATATGGTGTGAAGATGGCTCGGCAAATGGAGAGGAAAAATATGTGAATGTGGCTGCCAGATTTTGATGATTGCGGCTGTTTCTTGTCTTAAGTTCTAAAATGGAGGAATAAGGGTGTTGCGGCTGTTATGGACTGTTAGGTTTAGAGTGAATATGGGGGAAGGCTGATTTGGAATGGTTTTTGCACGGCAATCATGGGAATTCTCGAGTGGTTGATTAAAACAAATGGAATAATAATGGGATTTGCGGCTTTGATGTTTTTGATGGGAAAAAGTGGCTGATTTAAGAAAAAAGTGAATGAATGGCTGCGGCAAATATTAATGGGAATTGAATTAGGGTGAATTCCTGAATGATTAGGGTTATGGCATGCACGCCCATATGGTGTGAATCAATGGATAAAGGCTGAAAATTAATGGGGGAAGCTATGGCTTAAATGGACATTATTTTATGGTGGCTAATATGAATAATGGAGCAATGGGAGATGCGGCTAAGATGGTAGAACCTAGGGTTTGAAAAATGTTTTTGTTCCAGAAATTAATCCCTAGCTTATTTTTATTAACTAAAATAAATTCAAAGGCTTCTAGAATTTAGGAAAAATCAGAAATTAAAGGGGGAAGATTAAAATGGTGCAGCTAGGGCCTTGGTTTTGTGTCCTAAAGCGCCTACAAGGACTATAAAGTGGCTAGAAAATATGGACGTTTAGAATTAGGAAAGGTTACCAAAACGGGAGACTTAGGGTCAACTTTCCTAAAATAGGAAGCCTTGTTTGAGTAAGATTCATCGTTTTGGTAAGAATTCATCGTTGGAGTAGGATTTCGTCGTTTCTTCAAGTCTTCAACTCATTCGTTCCTCTTTCGCTCCAAAAGACTCCAATTTGCATCTTCTTGCACACTTTGGCCTTATAATCTGAAAATACACAAAAGTGGCCTTAAACACTAAAACAACTACGTAAACACAACATAAATGCACGAGAACAAGCTAATTAAGTCGCATGAATATGCTCCTATCAATAGTGCATCCTCCAAGCGCAAGCTCCAATCTTTTCTATTTGGCCCAACGGTCTTTTCCAGGATTTGCTTGATTTCTCGATTTGAAACTTCGGCTTGGCCACTGGTTTGGGGGTGATAAGGTGTGGAAACCTTATGCATCACGTTGTACTTCTTGAGCAATGCTACAATGGTGCGGTTGCAGAAATGAGTCCCACCATCGCTTATAAGCACTAGAGGCATCCCAAATCTAGAGAAAATGTTAGATTTTACAAAGTCTGCAACAACTCTAGAATCGTTAGTTCGGGTGGCTTTAGCTTCCACCCACTTTGACACATAATCAACGGCAAGTAAAATGTACGTAAAACCAAAAGACATAGGGAATGGACCCATAAAATCAATACCCCAAACATCAAAGATTTCAACAACAAGGATTGGGGTTTGCGGCATTTGGTCTCTTTGGCCTATACTTCCGGTCTTTTGACATCTATCACATGTTAAGCAAAAAGCCCTAGCATCTCTAAACAATGTAGGCCAATAAAAACCACTCTCAAGAACCTTAAACGCTGTGCGTTGTGTGCCAAAGTGTCCACCACATGCATATGTATGGCAAAAACTCAAAATGGAATTAAATTCAGATTCATGAACACAACGACGCACAATCTGATCAGGGCATATTTTCCACAAATAAGGGTCGTCCCAAACATAAAAACGTGCATCCTTTTTTAATTTATCACGTTGAGCCTTGCTTAAGGTGTTAGGAACTTGCTTAGACACCAGAAAATTAACCAAATCAGCATACCAAGGCTCACTTACCTGGATAGACAGTAATTGCTCATCGGGAAAGGTTTCAGAAATTGGCGCTACTTCCTCATGTACCATTCGACTTAGGTGGTCAGCCACCACGTTCTCACTCCCTTTCTTGTCTCGAATTTCAATATCAAACTCTTGGAGAAGAAGCATCCATCTAATTAGCCGTGGTTTAGCCTCCTTTTTAGTGAATAAGTACCTAAGAGCTGCATGGTCAGAAAATACAATCACTTTAGTGCCAAGTAAATATGAACGAAACTTATCTAAAGCAAACACAACGGCAAGAAGTTCTTTTTCCGTGGTAGAATAGTTTAGTTGAGCATCATTCAAGGTCCTAGAAGCATAGTAGATGGCGTGGGATTGCTTATTCTTCCTTTGACCCAAAACAGCCCCTATTGCATAATCGGATGCATCACACATGAGCTCGAAGGGCAACGTCCAATCAGGTGGAAGGATGATAGGTGCCGTGGTAAGCATGTTCTTGAGAAGCTTGAATGCCTTCTCACACTCCTCGTTGAACTCAAACGTCACTTCTTTTTGCAGGAGACGGCATAAGGGTTGTGCAATCTTGGAGAAATCCTTGATAAATCGCCTATAGAATCCTGCATGGCCAAGGAAAGAACGAACCTCTCTAACAGAAGTAGGAGAGGGTAAGTAACGTACAAGATCTATTTTAGACTTATCAACTTCAATTCCTTTTTCAGAGATGATATGACCCAAAACTATGCCTTGTTTAACCATAAAATGACATTTTTCCCAATTTAAAACAAGGTTAGTTTCCACGCATCTTTTCAGGATTAAAGTAAGATTATGCAAGCAATCATCAAATGAGTCCCCGAAGACACTAAAATCATCCATAAATACTTCAATTATCTTTTCAACATAATCTGAGAATATACTTATCATGCATCGTTGAAAAGTGGCTGGTGCATTGCATAAACCAAATGGCATACGGCGATATGCAAAAGTACCAAATGGACAAGTAAAGGTGGTCTTTTCTTGATCATCCGGCGTTATGACAATTTGATTATATCCTGAATAACCATCAAGAAAGCAATAAAAAGAATGACCGGCTAACCTTTCAAGCATTTGATCAATGAATGGCAAAGGGAAGTGATCTTTCCTTGTTGCAGTATTTAGCTTCCTGTAATCAATACAGACACGCCAACCTGTTTGGATACGGGTTGGCACAAGCTCTTGTTCTTCATTCTTCACCACCGTGACTCCGGACTTCTTCGGAACAACCTGCACAGGTGACACCCAACGACTATTAGAAATAGGATATATAACACCACAATCAAGCAATTTTATAACCTCCTTTTTCACTACTTCCAACATGGGTAGATTAAGGCGACGTTGAGCTTCACGAGATGGCTTGGCTCCCTCCTCCAAAAGGATGCGATGCATGCACGTGGTGGGACTAATGCCTTTGATATCCGCCAAGGTCCATCCAATGGCAGATTTGTGCTCCTTTAACACCCTTATCAACTTGTCTTCTTCTTGGGCCGTGAGTGATGAGGAGACAATGACGGGCAATGTCTCGTTGTCTCCCAGAAAGACGTACTTTAAATGATCGAGCACTGGTTTAAGCTCAAGTACGGGTGCCTGAATCACTGAGGGTAACAACTTATTAGTGGGAACTGAAATTGAAATTGGGTTAGAAGGCTTACCATGGTGTTGAGGTAGTGACTCAAGGGCAGCCACTATCTCGGCCTCCTCCACACTTCTAGGCACGGCAAAACCAGATTTTTGCCCAATTCCTTGTGCAATTGTTGTTTCAAGTGTATCCCTCTCCAAAGAATCGAGAAAATCCTGCGCCAAATCATCAATTATATCAATAGAAAAACATGAATGGTCCTCACTAGGGTATTTCATGGAATCAGAAAGATTAAAATTAACAACTTCCCCATCGAATTCCATGGACAAAGTTCCACTATACACATCAATCTTCGTCCGGGCCGTCTTCATGAATGGCCTTCCAAGTAGAATGGGCAGCGAAGGAGCATGGTCCGATTCATCCATTTCGAGGACATAGAAATCCGCCGGGAAGACCAAATGATTAACCTGCACAAGAACATCTTCCAAAACTCCCTTTGGATAGGCGTTAGATCTATCGGCCAATTGTATTATTACCCCATCATTTTTCAATGCTCCTAAGTTCATAGATGCATAAATGGAATATGGCATAACATTTATAGAAGCACCTAAATCAAGCATGGCAGATTCAAATCTAGTATTCCCAATGACACAAGGAATGGTAAAGCTACCTGGATCTTTGCATTTGGGAGGTAGTTTGCGTTGCAAGATGGCGGACACATTCTCACCTACCTTTACCACTTCTTTAGTCGACATCCTCTTCCTAGTGGTACACAACTCCTTCAAGAACTTAGCATACCTCGGAACTTGCTTGATTGCATCTAACAAAGGTATGTTAACTTGCACTTTCCGAAATGTTTCAAGGATGTCCTTTTCGGCTTCTTGTTTCTTCATTTGCCTGAACCTACTAGGAAAAGGAACATTTGAAGGGAAAACATTAGTAGGAACTGAATTTAACACATTTTTACCTTTATTGGCCGAATTGGGCAGATTTGGGACCATAGGGACTTGCGGCAAAGGTGGAATCACCTTTGCCGTGGACAACCTTGTTTCTTCCTCTTCCATTTGCAAAATTTCATCCTCGTTATGACCTGTTTTTGATGTAGGACCTGCCCCAACTTCCCTACCACTTCTTAGGGTGATTGCTTTGGCTGATTCGAAACCTCCCTTCGGATTTGGAATGGTGGAACTAGGGAGTTGTCCGGGATCTCGAAACTTACCTACAAACTCGGCAATCTGCCCAATTTGTTTCTCAAGTTGATCCACCCTCTTATCTTGGTTTTGCATAGCCTTCGCTTGATCTTCCTGCCCATTAGACAACTTAGTTAGTATCTTAAGAAGTGCATCATTGTCAAGAGACGTACCTGAGGCACTTGGGCCGGATTGGGCTTGATTTTGGGGTGGGTCGTAGGTTTTGGGAAAGAACCCCGGGGGTTGTTGCCTAAAGCCTCCTTGGTTCTGAGGTTGCTGGGAATCCCTCCACTTGAAATTTGGGTGGTCTCGCCACCCCGGATTATATGTGTTGGAGTATGGATTATGTCTTGACTGATTTTGGCTTTGAAACCCAATGGCATTCGCACTCTCCCATCCGCCATTCTCGATAAGTTGAGGACACGTGTCCGTAGGGTGTCCTTGCATGGAGCATACGCCACAAGAAGCTATGGTTTTGACTTTTGGACCTTCCACCACCTGAGAAATCAACGTAGTAAGGTTAGTCATTTGATTTTGAAGTTCGGTTATGGCACTTACCTCATTGACTTGGTGTTGCCATGGGGGGTCTCTTTGTCCAACACCTTCGTATTGTTGTGCATTATGTGCTCGGTTGGCAATTAGAACTTTTGCAGCCCCCGGGGTTTTATCCACCAACGCACCTCCCGCCGAGGCATCAAGCATTTGGCGTTCCATGGGGAGGAGTCCTTCGTAGAAGTATTGAATGAGCAGCTCCTCCTTCATTTGATGCTGTGGACAAGAAGCAACAAGTGATTTAAAACGTTCATAATAAGAAGGAAACGATTCACCTTGATTTTGTTGGATACCACTAATCCGTTTCCTCAAGAGAATGATTCTTGAAGTTGGGAAAAACTTCTCCAAGAAAGCTCTTTTCATACTATCCCAAGATGTAACCGTTCCGGGTGCTAATTCGAAAAGCCAATCCTTTGCTTTTTCCAAAAGTGAGAATGGAAAAGCTTTCATCATCAGAATGTTCCCGTCAACATTTATGGGTGTCATGCTCGAACAAACAACCTCGAACTCCTTGAGATGCTTGTTGGGATCTTCCATGGAAAGCCCATGGTATTTCGAAATGTGGTGCAACAAGCTTGACTTCAACTCGAATTCATCGGTCTTGCCTTGGGCGGCCGCGGGGTATTGAATGCATAATGGTGCGGCATTGGCCAATCCCGAAGCGGAAAGCTCCTTGATTGTTCGGTTTTCTGCTGCCATGTCTTCTTCACCCACTGTTATCTTGGGTTCTTCTTCAGATTCAGAAACGGACTCGGAGCTTTCGCTTAATTCGCTAGGTTCTGAGTTCTTTCTCTTTCGTCTTAATTCTCGCTCGAAATCGGCGTTAAAGCTCGAGATATGTTCACGAATCGGATGAGAACTCCCAGTCATAAACTAGTACCTAAAACAAGAAACAAAACAAGATTAAAAAATCTGGAATAAAATAAAAACAAAAGAAAATGAAACAATCTAAGAGATTAGCAAAATTGCTAATCCCCGGCAACGGCGCCAAAATTTGATGCGAGTTTTATACGCACACAAATTAAACCCTCTTTTTATCAATTGTAGTAAGTACGTAAGTAGGGATCGTTCTGGACCGGGGATTAGGAGGGCTTGTTAACCACTTGGATTTGACTTCAAAAACGTAAAAACAAGTTTAAAACATTATACTAAACTCGAAGAATGCAAAATTCAAAATAAGATGGATTAAAACTAAAACTTCAACGAAATAGGGGGGAATTGGATTTGGATGAATTTAAACTAAAATAATTACTTGGAAACAAAACAAATTGTAAATATGGATTTGACGGAAATGAATGGATGGGAAGCTAGCTAAGGGGTTCATCTCTATACATGTTATACTTGCATACAAAACGATTTCTAATTGCTTTTCAATAAACCATGAATTCTCAACGCCCCGGGTTAATTAGGTCCGCTTAAATTAACCGTCAAGTTTTCCTTAAGTTAATGAATTGGATGATTGCATACGACAATCCAAAGCATTCCTCACAAGTTCCCTACATGAATTGCATAATAGAGATACAAGCAAGAATCATTAAGCAACATGAAAACTATAAGTGTTGACGAGGCATTCGTTACTATGATTGCATGAAACTTATGCCAAGAATTTGTTTAACGCGATTGTTTATAAGCAACCTCCACTACTTGTGAATATAAGTTCATAACTATTACGTGAAACTCACTTATATTCTAGCGTCATATTCATGCATGAAAATTAAGCGTTCATTCTTAATAAACATACATAAATAGGATATCAATCAAATAGTTAAACAAATTGAATTCACAACTTATGAAACGTAATTAAAAGTAATCAAATCATATTGTAAGCATAAACATATATTTCGAATCACCCCCTAGCTAAGGGGGGTTTAGTTCCTCATACTTACAAAACAAAGAGAATTGAAATTAAACATTGAAATCAAAGAAACGCTTAAACATTCCAACAACTCAAACTTGAATTGTATGAACGTTTAGGCACTCTTCTCTTCCTCGTTGTTGTAGAACAAGGTCTAAGGATAGGTTGTGTGATGGTGTGAAGTGTTTTGGAGGGATGGGAAATGGTTGGATAATGGCTGCAATGGAGGAGAAAAACTGCATAGAAATGGAAGGGTATGCACGGCAAGGGATGTGTGTTTGTGTTGTGTGTTGTGTTGTGAATGGAATGAATGAATGAATGAATGAATGCAAGGGTATTTATAGGAGTAATGGAGGGAACATGACAGCTAGGAGGTGGGTGGAAATGTGGCTGCATGTTTGGTGAATGATTATGAATGAATGCATGTGACTTGGCTAGGTTGGAAAGCTAGAAATCTGAAAATGCAAATGGGAATGCTGAAATGCAAAGGTGGCCACGGTTTTGAGTGTATTTTGTGTTGGAAATGCATGTGAATGCATGTGAATGTTGTTTGTGTGAAGTGTATGTGAAATAAAGGGTGAATGGTGGCTGAAATAATGATGGAAAACAGCTAGGAAAAGTATGGAATGCATGTGAATTGTAAAGGGAAAAGCTGGAAATGGCTAGGAAGGTCACGGCATGGGATGTTTTGGTGCATTGTGGCTGATTTGTTTGTTGGTTAAAGATGCATGTGGATGAATTATATAATGGGAAAGTATGTGATTGACAACTAGGATGGATGGTGGCTGCAATGATGAAGTGTGATGGCTGAAAATGGCAAGGGAAATGCATGTGTTTGGACGGCAAGGATGGTGTTTTGTGCATGTGGCTGCAATGATGTGTAATGATGGAGGAATAAGTGCATGTGGTTGAATTGGTGGTGAATGTGCATGACAAAGAATGGATTTGGCTGCAATGGTGTGTAATTGGGCTAGGGTTTAAGTGCATGAAATGGACCCAAATTGCTCCCCCTTGCATGGCAAGGAATGGTGTTTGTGTTAAGCCCATGGCAATGTGATTGTAATTGGGTTAGGGCCATTGTTTTGTGTCCTCAAGTGCATACAAGGCCTTCAATTTCATCTAACACTTGGGCTCCAAGAATAAGCTATCCATCCTTAGCCCAATAGTGCTCCAAAAAGGCCCCAAAACACTCCACAATGCATCCTTTCGTCAAACACGTCTTATAATCCTGAAAACACACAAAAGAAGCATAAAGAACTAAAATAACTAAAGAAACATAACGTAAATGTACAAGAACAAGCTAAGTAAGTCGCCTAAATATGCTCCTATCACACAAACACACAAAAACGACTCAAAACACTCTTTTTAGGCTTTTCAAAACATGTTTTTCAAATTTTTATGTGATTTTCGGAGTTATAAAACAAAACACACTAAAACACTCCAAATCAGCTTAAAAACATTTTAAAACAGCAAGGAACAACACTTGAAGTTATGGGTGATAAAATCCAACGAATTTGCATCAACATACTTAGTTACCCCCCCATACTTCAATCAAACATTGTCCTCAATGTTTTAAGCCTAAATTCACACCAAACAAAAGTAAACACATAAACAACAACTAAACATACTAAACATGGCAGAATGTATCTAACAAAGAGAAGAGTTTAGGGATGCAAATCTGGTTATGGAGTGTAAATTCCATCTTTTCCTTGGTGATTGCATTGAGGCTTGATCTTGAGTTTTTCCACAGGCTAATCTTGAACAGGGCTGGAGGATTCTGACACATGGCAGGCAAGCACGAGGTGGAGGTGATGACCTTTTTCTTTGTTCAATCTTTCCAATTCGTATTGAAGAGGATTAGAGGATAACTCAGCAATTGTAGTTGTTGCGTTTGCTGACTATCCACAAGATTGATGTTTCCTCGTCACTCGTCTTAGCTGTTCTCTAAGCAGATGTGCTCCCTTCTCTGGAAGTGTATCAACCTTTGAAGATGACTACTCGAGAGCAACGCTAGATAAGCAACCAGGGAATAGATTCCAGGTAGTTGGTTCCAGATCGGAAGACTGACTCCAAGTGCCGGCTGATTGCTCACTTTACTTTGCCATGCGAGTAATAACAAGGACAAAGGAAAGGACAGGGAAATATCATGATATGAGATACTTTTGCTTTCGCCCTTGATGATATGAGTGATGCGAGATTTATACGCACACAATTTAAACCCTCTTTTTGTCAATTGTAGTATAAGTATAAGTAGGGATCGTTCTGGACCGGGGATTAGGAGGGATTGCTAATACCTTGGAAACTGACTCAAAAAACGTAAAAACAAGATAAAACACTAAACTAGACTCAAAGAATGCAAAACTAAAATTTAAAACATTAAGACAAACCAAAAGACTCAAAACTAATTTTGGACGAATTTAAGATTATGGCTTGATTCAAAATACTTTAAAACACAAACTAAACAGATTCTAAGCACTAAAGAACAAGAAAGTAAAGGGGGGGGGAAAAAGTTTTGATTTGAAGAAAATTGAAATAACAAAACAAGTTAATAAACTAAGCGGAATGTAAATATGAAATTGTGATGGAATGAATGGAATGAAGGCTAGCTAAGGGGTTCTTCTCCACATATGTTATACTTGCATACAAGATTGATTCTCAGTTGGTCTTTCGATAAATTATGAAACTCAACACTCCGGATTAATTAGATCCGCTTAAATTAACCGTTAAGTTTTCCTTAAGTTAATGAATTGGATGGGTTTGCGCAACGCAATTCACAACATTCTCCAAAAGTCCTTTACGTGAACAGCACAATAAAGATACAATCAAAGATCATTAAGCATTATGAAAACTATAAGTGTTGACAAGGCATTCGTTACTATGATGAGCATGAAACTCGTGCCAAGAATTCATTTAACACGATTGTTTAGAAGCAACCTCCACTACTTGTGAATATAAGTTCATAACGATTAGGTGAAATTCCCTTATATTCTAGCGTCATATTTATGCATGAAAATTAAGCGCGCATTCTTAATAAACATTCATAAATAAGCTATCAATCAAACGGTTAAACAAATTGAATCCACAACTTATGAAATTCCAACGAAAGTTAATCAATTCATATTGCAAATATAAACATAGTTTCGAATCACCCCCTACCTAAAGGGGGTTTAGTTCCTCATAACTTTGAAATCAAAGAAACACCTAAACATTCCAACAACTCAAAACTTGAATTGTATGAACGTTTAAGCACTCTTCTCTTCCATACATACAAAACAAAGAGAATTAAAATGAAACTTTGAAATCAAAGAAACACCTAAACATTCCAACAACTCAAAACTTGAATTGTATGAACGTTTAGGCACTCTTCTCTTCCTCGTTGTTGTAGCACAAGGTTTAAGGATAGGTTGTGTGATGGTATGAAGTGTTTTGGAGGGATGGGAAGTGGTTGGATAGTGGCTGCAATGGAGGAGAAAAACTGCACAGAAAGGGAAGGATATGCACGGCAAAGGTTTGGGAAATGGTGTGTTTGTGGTGTGTTTGTGTATGAAAATTAAGGAATGCATGAATGAATGAATGCAAGGGTATTTATAGGAGGAGTGGAGGGAACATGACAGCTAGGAGGTGGGTGGAAATGTGGCTGCAAGGTGAGTGAATGATTATGAGTGAATGCATGTGAAGGTGGCTGATTTGGAAAGCTGGAAATATGTGGTGATTTGCACGGCATGGGTGGAGAAAAGGTGTGTGAATATGGCTGATTTATGAAGGGCATTCATGTGCATTAAAGGGGGAAATGTTAGGTGGGAAATGCATGTGAATGTGCTTGTAATGATGAAGAATGAAAGCTGGAAAACAAAAGGGAAAACTGGAAAGGCATTGAGAGCCCACGGCAAAGGGGTTTTTGGTGGTGTAAATGCATGTGAATGCATGGCATTTGAAGTGATTGTTGTTTGGAAATGAAGTGTGGGTGAATGCATGTGAAATAAAGGGTGAATGGTGGCTGAAATAATGATGGAAAACAGCTAAGAAAAGTATGGAATGCATGTGAATTGTAAAGGGAAAAGCTGGAAATGGCTAGGAAGGTCACGGCATGGGATGTTTTGGTGCATTGTGGCTGATTTGTTTGTAATGATGGAGGAATAAGTGCATGTGGTTGAATTGGTGGTGAATGTGCACGACAAAGAATGGATTTGGCTGCAATGGTGTGTAATTGGGCTAGGGTGTAAGTGCATGAAATGGACCCAAATTGCTCCCCCTTGCATGGCAAGGAATGGTGTTTGTGTTAAGCCCATGGCAATGTGATTGTAATTGGGTTAGGGCCATTGTTTTGTGTCCTCAAGTGCATACAAGGCCTTCAATTTCATCTAACACTTGGGCTCCAAGAATAAGCTATCCATCCTTAGCCCAATAGTGCTCCAAAAAAGGCCCCAAAACACTCCACAATGCATCCTTTCGTCAAACACGTCTTATAATCCTGAAAACACACAAAAGAAGCATAAAGAACTAAAATAACTAAAGAAACATAACGTAAATGTACGAGAACAAGCTAAGTAAGTCACCTAAATATGCTCCTATCAAACTCCCCCACACTTAACTTTTGCTAGTCCTCGAGCAAAACAGAATAAAAACAAATAAACAAAACGACACTAAACACGTAAAACACAACCTAAACCTTCCAACAACCGTCTTAGGGATTTCCAATGCACATGACATGTTAAAAATCATCATTCCCACAGATTTTAGTCATCTTCACACTTAAGTACATTCTTAATCAGAGTCACCACATACTATTTCACAATTAAGCATTTAAAACCATATTTTGAATGTAGTAACATGCCCTACACTAAGTATATGTGAGAAGATTGATGTAAACATGAAAATGAACACTCACATATATGTATCACAAGGAACGCAATTTCTGGAGTTAATAAGCATGTTTAGATATGATCTCATGAATGGAATGCTACTACTTAGACGCGAGAACCAGTGACACCATATGCTCATACCAAATTCAAACTCCACAATTGAAATACACAACACTCAAGATAGAAGTCAAGGGTTGTAACGGGGCTTGGGGTATTGGCTAACAATGAAAGGTGAAGGATAAACAAACATTCTTAAAGCAATAGTGAGCAAAGTATTGAATCGGGCACTTAGAATTCCCTTAAGAACGCAGAAGTCAACTTTGAACACCCAAGGGAAAGTCACACAAAACTTAGGGCCATTTTCACTTTTTGGACCCTTTCTTCAACCATCAACGCTCGTGAGTTCATCCTCACTTATTTTCACTCTTTTTTTTTTTTTTTTTTTTCTCTTTTTCTCTCTTTTTTTTTTTTTTTTTTTTTCCTTCTTTTTCTTTTGAATCTCAAAACATACATATAAACGTAAGAACAACTTTTACTCCCCCACACTCATTT